>NC_079138.1:5104206-5722123 GCF_945859705.1 Episyrphus balteatus | reverse complement strand
AAAATTTTTATGTTATCAGTAAAACAATTTTCCCTTAGTGAAATAAACAAAATTATACATCATAACAAAAAAAGAAATCTGTGAGTCTAATTGATCCAAGCTCTAAACAATCGCAGAGCTCGAAAGGAGCAAAAGCAAAAGAATCATGAAAAAATCTTGAAATCATGAAGCTAGCGAGTATAGAAATCTCGTTTTGAGGTTTCCTTTTTTTTTTTTTATTATTATAATTTACAACCGAATTTAATCGAAATACGAAAAAAAACATAGGCACACTTTGCATTCATTCGGGTGTCCTCTTAAGAAGCTACTTTTTGCAAAAGACAAATGCATCATGTTTCTCCCTTAAACATATTCAATTTTCCCTTAAATAATGAACATAAAAAAAAAAAAAAAAACAAAACAAAAATTGTTCCTAATTAATAAATTTTATGTGTAAAAATTGAATGTTCCCTCCTCTTTTTTTTTTTAACTAAAGTTTTGATTCAAGAGATAGATTAGGAAAGAAGGAAAAGTTTTCTTTTCATTTTTTTTTTTTTTTTTTTGCTTTTTTGTTGTATATCAAGAAACTTACATCACAAAAAAAGAATAAGAAACAAAAAAAAAAAAAAAAATCAAAAAGGAACTTAATTTCTTTCTTTTCTTTTGTTTTTTGTTATTATTTCTCTGGCATATGGAATGTGTTCTTGCTTTTCTTCCTAGAAAAACAACAGCACATCATCTCGCCTTGACTCGGCTCGAGAATTACAATTTACACAAAAGTTGGTAGTGCCCACAGACAAAATAGATACTAAAAGGGTTAGTCTGTGCATATACGATTGAGGTCTATGGCAAAGGATCTTCCAACCTGCGCGATTTGTGGGGCGGTAGGAAGATAAATTAGGAAGGATTTTTTTAAAAATTGCTTAAAAAAGAAAAAAAAAACTAAAAATCATGGCAGGAGCACAAAACAGTAGTGACTGCATGAAGGCGGAAAGGGAATTGAGTAATAATTCGGCGTGCGATAGTAGTTTGCATGCTTATGGTGAGTTGTTTAACTCAATTGGGAATTTAACCTTATTGCTACAATTTTTGTAATATCGTTAATTAAGATTCGGATAGAAATGATCCATTTGGAAGTGATAGTACCCATGGAACAGCTCGATATGTTGGTGTTGGAAGTAGTTCGGCGGATTTGAGTGAAGTTGAGGCTGCATTGGGCGTTTCTGGTAGCCAAAGTAGCAAATTTGACTTTCAAACTATGAAAGCTGCAAATAATCAGGTTACAAAAGACAAAACCGAAAGAAAATCAAACAAACATTTAATTAATTTATTTTGTTTTTCTAGAAATCCTCTCGAACAGATATGCCTCGGAGTGAGTTAATCAAAATGCTCGTCTACCTCGAAGGAGAGCTACAAGCTCGAGAAGTTGTGATAGCAGCATTGCGAAACGAACGAGTCAAACACTTTATAACTCATCTTCGTTCCAATCCTATTCAACACAGTGATCCGCATGCAGCATTGTTTCGTGATAAGATAGCTTTGGGTGGTAATTTGATTAGTCGGCAATCTTCGACGGCAGCTGTACAAGCTGACATGGAAGTTCGTGTTATAATTGAACAGCAAATGGAATCGCTGTATCAAATGGTGCATAAGCAACGCGCCACGCATGTTCGCATGGTTAGCATATTGACTGATTCGTTGGATAATAATCAGCGAATGTTGCAAGAATTGGAAGAGGAGAAGAGGAAACATGAGCATGATACAGCTCAGGGTGATGATATAACTTATGGATTGGAGATGGAAAGAACTAAACTGAAACAAGAATTGGAAGCTGAACGTACGCAAACTAAGAAGCTGGAGAAGGATATTAAAAAGCTGCAAGAGACTTTAGACTTTGAGAGGGGTCGACAAAAGCAAATTGTATTGCTGTTGATTGCCGAACGTAAGAAGATATTAATGAAGTATACGGAAGAGGGTAAACGTTCGGAGGATTTGGCTCAGATATTGAGTGAGGAGAAACAACGTTCGGATTCGTTAGCTGAGGGGTTGGAGGAGGAGAGTAAGAAGTCATTGCGCATGGAAGCTGAATTGGAGAAACAAACAAAAACATTTGAAAACGAACGTAAAACGTTGAGGCTGGCACTCGCTAAGGAGGAAAAAAGGTTTGTGTTATTTTGTTTTTGTTTTTTTTTACTAGAGCTTAAATTTTGAAAAAAAAAGAGTGCGTTGTATTAACACAAACTCATTTGGTTTTTGATATGTTCACACTATCATAACAAACAAAAGTGTTTAAATTATGAGAAGTAGATTGCTTTGATATTCTTGTCAAAATAGACATTCAACACAGAAATAATTCGCATCTTATTTGTTAAATTTGATCAATTTTTTAGTGTAAATATTCCACTGTTGTCAAAATAGACATTCAACACAGAAATAATTCGCATCTTATTTGTTAAATTTGATCAATTTTTTAGTGTAAATATTCCACTGTTGTCAAAATAGACATTCAACACAGAAATAATTCGCATCTTATTTGTTAAATTTGATCAATTTTTTAGTGTAAATATTCCACTGTTGTCAAAATAGACATTCAACACAGAAATAATTCGCATCTTATTTGTTAAATTTGACCAATTTTTTAGTGTAAATATTCCACTGTTGTCAAAATAGACATTCAACACAGAAATAATTCGCATCTTATTTGTTAAATTTGATCAATTTTTTAGTGTAAATATTCCACTGTTGTCAAAATAGACATTCAACACAGAAATAATTCGCATCTTATTTGTTAAATTTGATCAATTTTTTAGTGTAAATATTCACTGTTATTAGGCTGTTTTGGTCTACATCAGTTCTATACCATTATTTTCAACAACTCAACGTTTCGCAAGTGTTTCTTACTTCATCAGGGGTATTTATTCAATTTTATTTGCTTCCCCCCTTCTGCTCCTATTGCATATTTCACGGAGACGGCAAAACTCAAGTAATGATAATTAACACTTACATATATCACAGCTGGGTATCAGGTACTTTAATTATATTCATATATTTATATAAATAAAGTACCTGATACCCAGCTTTCAAGTAATTGTTTAAGATGTTAGCACAATCAAAGAAAAAAAAAATTTCAAAACGTGTGGTTTTTCTATGGCAAATTGAATAACTTTTTATGCAAATAATGTAATTTTTAATGACTTTTGAAATTTAACTTTTTCCAATGCTCTGTAGCGATTTTCAGGTCTATGAGAATTATTTACAAGTTTTACGAAAGCCTTAACCATTTACGTGTAAATAGCAAAATACGCGATTTTATCGAATAGTATTCTCTTTGAAACCAAATATCTTCTAAACAATATCATATGCAAAAAAAATAGTAATATGCAAAAAAACGAGACTTGACACAAATTTTGAAATCACTATATCTTCTAAACGATTGCTCGTAGAAAAAAAAAGTTTCTTCTTATTTTTTTTTGTTTGGGAATTATAAAACCTACAAGTCGTCCATACATATTTTTACTTGCTCATAGGCTTTGAGATTTTAATCAAAATCAACATTACGATTCGAAAAAGTGGGTCTCGCTATTCCGTCTGTGCGTCTATTTGCCCATCTGTACACATTTTCACATCCTTAACGGGTGGACGGATTTTCTTCAAATTTGGTACAGATGATTTTTATGGAATTCTGAAAGTTGGTTTGGTTCTTACTTAGAAAGTTTACCTCCCATACAAATTTTTCAAGTTATACCCAATAGCTCAAAAACGGCTGTAACGATTTTGACTAAACTTTGCAGACGTAATACTCAAAGCAATTGCAATAAAACTGCATTTTTATTTTTTCCAAAAAGCCAAAAAAGAATTTTTTTTCATTTAACAAAATTGGGCGCTAAAAATTTACAAGTAAACTTAAATAAAATTGTTTTGAACTGCACGAACTTGCTCTTAGGGTTCAAGTTGTTAGAATTTTTAGGACTTTTTTTATAGAAATTTAGCATATTATTGTAGGTACCTATATAAAAAAAATTTTAAAAACACATAAAAATCGTTTTTTTTTTTTCAAAAGAATAAAACAATATCTTAAATCAAATTGCCCTTCAATACAAGTATGCATTTCATTTGTTTTATTAAGATGCACTTAAAAAAAAAAAACATTAGAGCAGTTTAAAAAAAATATTTTTTTTTTCATTAAAACTTAAAACTTACATTTGAATTTTTTTAACAAAATCGTTGGAGTCGTTTTTGAGAAACTTCAACATTCTCTATCATCGTAATGTCATGACTGATTGTTATCTCAACTTTTTTTGTACGAATGCATAACTTGATATATTATAGTACCTACCAATATCGCAAGTAAAAATAAAATGTGTGTATATTTAACCAGACCCACCTACCGTTACGTATTTCGATGCGCCTAATTTATTTTCTTTTCCTAAAACTAATCATTCTTAAATAATAAAATAACAAAAAAGATTATTCAATTTGTCTGTGCAAAACATTATGCAACTTTGCCTCCTATTGACTTAAGTCAAACGTTCAACTCGCGAGGTCGTATTATGACTCGCAAGATTTGTAAAATGTTTCTTTGTCGAAATATTACGAAATAAGGACCATTAGAACTTTGACTAAACAAAATTAATAGATATAGCGGAAACTATACTCTGTCCGATAAAAATTGGCAGTACAGGCCTTATGGGAGAGCTTTTTTAAAATCAGTGGGACCTAACAGTTGCCCAAAAGCAATTCACGAAAAATATGCCCCTGAAAGACTCAAGAAAACCACAGACACGCCATGGCAATGTTGTTGTAATTTCTTTACCAAGCGACGCACATCTCCCTATGACCGATCTGCCACACGATCGGTGGCAGAATGAAACTTAATTATAATAGACATATCCAGGAGACGTGAAGCAGAATGAGATGCAAATGTCCCATCTTCCCTGTACTGCCAATTTTTATCGGACACAGTATAGTCTCCTACAGAGAATGTCCCACTTTTATCGGAAAAAAAAACCGTTATATAGTTCAAAAGTGTCAAATGATTAGAACTTAATTAGGATGCATCCACAATTTGTAGACATGCATTTGACAATTAACTAAAAAAAATATAGGTCATGCTCCTTACAAAAAACATAATTAAAAAAAAGGAATAATTCAAATGTAAATTCTTCACAGAATATCTCGAAATGCCAACATTTCAAGATAAAACGATTGGCATCCGTGAAACATTGCTGTAACTCAAGCCATAAAGACATGGTGGTAACTCCTTCAAGATGTTGTTGTTCAACGATTTATAATGATTTATGGTTCTGTTTCATTATTTTCAGATTATTTATTTACTAATTTATATGTTGGTGAATTTTTGTTTAAAATAGATATGCAGTTTGTCTTTGAATTTCACCTACAGGTTCACCTACAATTCTTACAGTAATGATGTTTATAGCTATAGAAAAGTTCTGCGTTAATAAAAACAGGAATGAAAGAACTCAACAGCAGTCACGACATTCATAAATACATACTTACATTTCTTTTTTAATCACTCTTAACTCTCTGTTGTCACAAGTGTGTTAAAATAACCCAAGACGATCGCCTCACTCACTTCTCAAAAGATCCATTCACGGATTTGAGTGGAAAAAAGGTTAGCATTGTGTCTATACAAAGAGTTCAAAGTAGTTTTTTTTAGACAACGTAACGCATAAACTTCTTGGCATCCTCTAAGTTATGCCCATTCTACTCATGTGGATTTTGAAGATAAGCTACAAATTTAAGAAAAATTAGAAGAAGCATTTTTAGTTTTGAGATAAATTTATTATGAATTAAACAATGAGTGCAATAATAATAAAATTATTGTGTGTTTAAACTTTTCAAAAATATTTGTATAATAAATAGTATCGTATTAAAAACGCAACAAGCAATAAAAATGTTTGTTCATTATGTATCTGTGTCATTCATATAAGACGGTAATCTAATACTATATAAATAAGATTTAAAACTTTTACTGAGTAAACATTTTATGGTGTAAGCAACAACAAACGATTACTTTTATTTATTATTAATAATCCTTTATTGTTGAAGAGTGAAAAATGTATACGTTTAGAAAAAATATTTCTCTGTAAACCAGCAAAAAAAAAACTTTTGTATACCCTTAGCAATTTGTTGTTGTTGCCCGTGCAAAATTTTTTCTGAGCTTGGTACTGAGTTACCAAAAAAACACGGTTACCATTGACACAAACCATTTACCTTGTGAGCTCCAGATTAAGGGCCTATGACCTAACCATTTCACCGTAGTCTATACTTGCGTTTAGTCTAATTTGTCAGAAAATTTTTCGTCATGATTTCAATGACAAAATCTTAAACTATATACGATGCATTTAAAATATTTCTTGATGATTTTTGTTTTAATTTAATTTATTTTAGAATTAAAGAACTTGAAACGGAGGTGGCTCTTTTGAAGAGTGAAAATGATACGCTTAAGAAGACAAACATTTTGCCGCAACGCATCCAAGCTATACAAAGTGTTCCTGTCCCAACGATTCCTGTTAAATCAAGGCCACTAGGAGGTAATTATTGTGTTTTTTAGTCTTTACCTTTAATAAAATATTTTTCTTCTATCATATAAAAACAAACAAAAAAATGAAAAGATGACTCTTGTGGAACTCCATCATCTCTTGTCAATATAGCAAAAGTAGTTCAACCAACGGCAACAGTATCCAGTGTTCCAGTTTCTGGTCCAAGTACATTTGTCCATTATACCTTTATATTACTCAAAATATAATTTTGATTTTCTTTTTTTAATTAATAGCAACTGGAATTGCAAGATCTATATCTTCTAGTCAGACTCTACGTGCGGCCAATATTATTGTAATTGAAGATTCCACTTCTGGTTCTGCTTCTACGCAGTCACCAGTTAAGGTAAAATATTAACATTTTTTTTTTATTATTTTGCTATTTCTTCTAAATTGTCCTCCTATTTCCGCTTTATTTTGAATTGAATTGATTTTTTTTTCTACTGTCATATTATTTTCAACCTTCCGAAAATTTTGTAAAAAAAAAAAATTAAAATAAAAAACAACGTGAAATTAAACCTTTATCAGTGTATTCAATCGTCACAAATAGCCAAATCTAACATCACTTACAGACACATCTGCCTAAAAGAACATTGTTAATATTTTCGAGTGTCTCGTTTGACATTATTCCTATCGATTGTATATTTCAAAGACATCATTTATCTTTGGCGAGCGTACAAAATTGAATTCCTCTTGCGTGACAGTCTATCGCGCTAATTATTTCCCACATCCAACTCTCATATCTGTGAGTCAGATATTAAAGATCGAAATACGATAAAAAATGAAGATGAAATTTTACAAATTTTAAACTATTACCCCCAGTTTCATATTGAAATGATTTCACCCGAACTTAAAACTAAACTGAAAGTTAAAGGACAGAGTACTGTCGTTTGATTAATACTACAATACTGAAATAGCTTTTTAGATTTAGCGATGGCTTTAATAAATCTTCGTTAAATTTTTTCCCCCATTTCTTTCAACAATGCATCGAACATTACCTACTACAAAAAAAACTCGAAAGATTTTCAACCATATTTAGCAATGTTAATTCCTCCGTATCCTAGGTTCTTTGAGAGAAGACTTAACTAATTAAATGCCTTTCGCTGACAAATTCTTAATTAAATCTATACATTGTAATTTTCTTTTTCGAATCGACGCACAGTGATCAACATCTAAAACCTATTTTCGCCACCCCTATTTTTCAACTAGCTATTGTTTTTTTTATTTTTGTCATATCACAAAAAACTTTCTATAATTTCTAATTATAAGAAAAACCTAAACTTGAAACCGTTTCATAAATAGCAAGGAACAACGACAAATGTCCTAGGAGTTTCACCAGCTGTCAGTCATCGCACTCCTCTAGCATCTGTCACTTCCTCTCCACAATCTATTCAGCAACAGCAGCAATCACCGCAACTTCAACAACAATTGCAAACCATCACATCACCTATTCTTGCAGCAGCTATGGCCAATGCAACTTCTTGTTCGATTCAAGCAACTACCCTACCAGGAGCTTCATCAGCACCAGGACCACTAACTGGGCAATCAGCATCACAAAATATTGTTGCTGTTCCCATAAATAATATTATAGCCAGCGTGACAGTAGCACCATTACCATCATTATCTACTAGTGCAATAGTGGGAACAAGAGGTGTTCCACCACCTATTCCGCCAAATAAACCTGTTGTCCCACCAAAACGGGAACCATCAATATCTCGAATTGGTTCCTTGGCAGCTAATAACAGTAAATAATTTTTTTTAATTTAACTAATAAAAACAAAACATAACAACATACTTAAGAAAAAATTAAATAGAACAAAAAAAAAGAGAAAACAATGTAAACATTTAAGTCAGATTTTGCATATATAAAGCTATATATAAACATGATGATATAAAATACTGAAAAATAAAATTTTAAACACACAAATATTGATTCTTTTCGCGCTTTAATGTAAGTTTTTTTTTCTCATAAATACAAAAAAAAAACAACAAAAACTAGTAGCTGGCTAAAAACCATTTAATCTCAATGTTTCTTATTTTAATTTTTTTTTTGTTTTTGTTGCTAAAACTTAAAAACAGCAAGGCAAAGAACTAATAACACGTGCCTAAAATAAGTACTAAATAAATACAAACAATTAATTCATGTGTAAGTCATAAATGCAAATCTCACAATTATATACAAAAATTAAAGAAACAATAATAAAATACAAGTTTAAACAAAAAGAAAAGTGCTTAAAAAATCAATTTTTAGCAATAAAAACAAAAAAAAAAATATAATTAAAAACATGAATATATGCAGTTGCTCTAGTCTTAAATAAAGTTTGCAATTGCTATAATTTTTTTAAAATTTTATTTCCTTATTTTTTGCTTTTGCTTTTTTTTTTTTATAAATATGAAGCTTCTAAAGCCATCTAACTGTGTCGTCAGCTTGAGATTTTTTTTTTTATTTTTATGTTCAAGATATTCAATAATTTATTTTCAAATTGAAATATTTTTATTGTTTTAATAATACTTTATGCCATTTTTGTTTAATAAAAGCAAAAACACATATATATAAAACTATTATTAGTGTAATTATGAAATTTTAAGAAAAATAATTCAATTCATTTAAAATATAATTCAAAAATTGTTATTATTGTGTTAACAATAATATTAATATTTTATGAAATATTATTTTTAAAGTAAATTATTTTAAAAATAATTACACAATATATATATAAATAATATATATATAATATAAATTAAAAATAAATATTTAATAAAATAAGTATAATAAATGTATATGTAAACAGCCGTAAATGTTACTAAAAATATAATATTAAAAACAAAAAACATTACACATAATGAAATATGAAAAAAATGAAGAAAAACAAACAAATAAAATAAATTAAGAAAAACAATAAATACTACGTTACATACTAGAAAAAAATAGCATTTTGAAAATATCGCCGTCCTTAAATGAAAACTCCCTAAGTCCATTTCAACTTAAAAATCAACAAAGGTTTGGTTAGTAAATAGTGATTATGTGTTTTCATAAACATAAGACCTGCGCTAGACGTGTTCATTAAGTCAGCCCAACTGCAGTACCTGCTGTTCACAAACGTCATTATGTCATCAACATCAGGCAGATTGCGGAGCCAAAATTTAAGGGCTGCAGAACTCGCGAAGAAATTTATTTTACTTTTGATTCGATGCTTTTATTGTCAATAAATGTAAATATTGTAAAAACAAAATTTTTAGTTAGGGTGGTTTCGAAAAAATCTGGATTTTATTGACACTGAAAATTTCTAAATAATGGTTTTTGAGATAAAGAGTTTAAATTGCAATTAGGGTGGCTCTTAAAAATGTTTTATTCAATAGTTTCTTGTGAAATTCCAAAAACTCCAACGTGGATATTATTTTAACCAAATTATCGAGGAAAAAAAATTTGCCATTAAGGTGGTTCCATTTTTTTTTAAATTAACAAACTTTCTGTGCACTAAAACTCATTTTTTTGTCTAAACGCAAAAAAAAAACTTTTTTGAAGACCTTACAAATATTTTGTTTTAATTGTGAAGAACGTGTTTTTTTTTTTATTTCACTATTAAAGAAGGTATTTTTTTTGCGCCACCCTAATGTACAACGTTTTACAAATATTCTGGGCCTTACTAATAATCAAATTTAAAGCTCGCTTTAATTTTTACCTTAATTCTAAATATTTCACAGTACCAAAAACCAATTAAATAGTCAGGTTAAAGGCTAACTCTTGGTTAAATTTTATAGTTGAGTTTCCCAACTATAAATTTTAATCGAGCATTAGCCTTTAACTTGACAATTAAATTGGTTTTTGGAATTGTGAAAAATGTAGAATTAAGGTTAAAATTAAAGTCAGCTTTAAATTTGATTATTGGTAGGGCCCTCTGTGTTGTTAAAAACAGTATTTTAGGGAACTGAAAAAGGAAATATGTTTTTGTTCAACCCTTATTCGACAAACTCATTCCGAGGTCATTTTTAATTTTTTTTTTTTACATTTATGAACATTCAGTGACTACTAAAAATTGTACTTACGCAGGCCTGCAAACATTCTACAGGTGTGTTCAATTAATGCAAAAAGACAATTGTACTAACGCAGATTTCCGAGGTTTTACGAAAACAAATTTTCTTTAATTCAAGGTTTTTCTAAATGTCGTAGGTGATTCTATGCACTTTATCAATCATCGAGTACTTGGAAGAGGAAGAAGCACAATGGACGATTTCTTTTTATTTGCTCAATTTAATGGAATGTTTTAACCCGACGTTTTTACAAGACTTTGTAGTCCTAAAAATCTATGGTGATATTATTTCTTAGCAACTTTTTTATGTAACAATTAAAAAAAAAAATTTACAACGACAAAATTCATTTGGTGGTTGGATCCTCCATCTGCGTCACAGGCTATGAAAATATAGTAGGTATGTATAAGTGAACAGATCCCATTGTAACCATGTATGCCTTTCTAATACTAAAAAAAACCATTCACAACAAATATTATGTAGATTAAATATTACTCACCTATTCTTCTTTAGATGAAGGAACTTGCATTTTGTTTCACTTGTATTTTTTTGATTTTTGGACTTATTTTTAGCAAGGTTTGTTTTTCTGCTCAAAAAATGCACCACCAAAGTTTTGAAAAAAAAAAGAACATGATTGAAGGCCCAACTATAACAGACAAGAGCGAACATGGGCTCATGAGTATGAGCATGATTGAGTACTCATTCAATTCTTATGGGATGCCCATACTGCGCATATGCGCTAGTCGTCAAACTTTCGTTAAGTCTATGACGTACGCTCTGAACTAGACATGCATATTCGGTATTCGACTTATTCGGCCTTTTTGTTTTTATTTTCGATATTCTGTCGAATAGCTCATCACATTCGAGCGAATACCGAATATTCGAAAATATCTGCTTTCGAAAGTAAGAAAAACACAAATATTTCGATTGCAAATAATTCAGCAACCAGACCTCCTAGAATTTTTTAGTTTTCACTTATGAATAGAGCTTAAAAAGACCTTTCATTTGATGTCTCACTCGATAGATTTGTAAGAATTTTTTTTACATGTATTTTTTTAACATGCTCCGAAAATATCTTCCTCGGAATGTAAGAAAAAGACAAATATTTCGATTGTAAAAAATTCAGCAACCAGACCTCCTGGAATTATTTGGTTTTCTACCTCACTCGATAGATTTGTAAGAATTTTTTTGACATGTATTTTTTTAACATGCTCCGAAAATATCTTCCTCGGAATGTAAGAAAAAGACAAATATTTCGATTGTAAATAATTCAGCAACCAGACCTCCTGGAATTATTTGGTTTTCAGTTATAATCAGAGCTTACAGACCCTTTTTTTTTATGTATCACTCGATGGATTTGGAGGACTTTTATAAAAATGCCGTTTACAAGTTAAGTTCACAATGAACAGGCCAGGCCAATTTATGTACAAACAAAAATGTTACAAAAATTCTTAATAATCATTGTTAGCAAAAAAACAAAACCGACTTCCATGGATCAAAACTGGGTTTTATGGTTTTTAAAATAGTTCCTATGGCAAAAAGTGAACGAAATTGAAATGGGACCACACTGCAGCCACCAGCTATCCAATACAAAAAGAATTATCAAAATTGGTTCACTCAGTCCAAAGTTATGCGGTAACAAACAAAAAAAAAAAAAAAAAAAAAAAAAAAAAAATACAGACGAATTGAATACCTCCTCCTTTTTGGAAGTCGGTAAAAAATCTATCGAGTGAGACATCAAATGAAAGGTCTCTCTAAGCTCTATTCATAGTTGAAAACCACAAAATTCCATGAGGTCTAGTTGCTGAATTATTTGCAGTCAAAATATTTTTTATTTTTTTTTTCTTACATTTTCGGAGCATGTAAAAAATACATGTAAAAAAAATTCATCAAATTAACCCGACGTTTTTACAAGACTGTAGTCCTAAAAAATCCATGGTGATAGTTTTTCTAATGAACTTTTTTATGTAACAATTTAAAAAAAATGAAAACAACCATTTGCATCACAGTTTATGAAAATATTGTAGGTATGTATGTAAGTGAACGGATCCCACTGTGACCATTTATGCCTTTTTTATTTACTAAAAAAAACACCATTCACAACAAATATTATGTAGATTAAATATTACTCACCTATTCTTCTTGAGATGAAGGAACTTGCATTTTGTTTCACTTGTATTTTTTTGATTTTGGGACTTATTTTCACCAAGGTTTGTTTTACTGCTCAAAAAATGCACCACCAAAGTTTTGAAAAAAAAAAGAACATGAGTGAAGGCCCGCTCATGGGCCCATGAGAATGAGTATGGGCATACCCATACTGCGCATATACGCTAGTCGTCAAACTTTCGTCAAGTCTATGTCGTACGCTCTGAACTGGAAATGTCGCAAACATTCGACCACTTTTCGATATTCGACTTATTCAGACTTTTTGTTTTGATATTCGGTATTCTGCTAAATAGCTGGCCACATTCGGCCGAATACCGATTATTTAAAATATCTGCTTTCAAAATTAAGCAACAAAATATTTCGATTGTAAATAATTCAGCAACCAGACCTCCTGGAATGTTTGGTTTTCAGTTATAATTAGAGCTTAGATTAGAGACCTTTCTTTTGATGTATGTACTTTTATGAAAATGCCTTTTTACCAGTACAAGTTCACAATAAACAGCCCAGGCCAATTTATGTACAAAAAATACATGTTCAAAAAATTCTTAGAAATCTATCGAGTGAGACATTAAATTTAAGGTCTCTGTAAGCTCTATTCATAATTGAAAACCAAAATATTCTAGGAGGTCTGGTTGCTGAATTATTTGCAATCAAAATATTTTTTGTTTTTTCCTTACATTCCGAGGCAGATATTTTTGGAGCATGTAAAAAAACGCATGTTAAAAAAATTCTTACAAATCTATCGAGTGACACATCAAATTAACCCGACGTTTTTACAAGACTTTGTAGTCCTAAAAAAATCCATGGTGATATTATTTCTAAGGAACTTTTTTATGTAACAATTAAAAAAAAAATTACAACAACCCAATTCATTTGGTAAAGGAAGAAATTTGATCCTCCATGCGCATCACAGTTTATGAAAATATTGTAGGTATGTATAAGTGAACGGATCCCACTGTGGCCATTTATGCCTTTTGTATGTACTAAAAAAAAACACCATTCACAACAAATATTATGTAGATTAAATATTACTCACCTATTCTTCTTTAGATGAAGGAACTTGCATTTTGTTTCACTTGTATTTTTTTGATTTTCGGAGTTATTTTTACCAAGGTTTGTTTTCTGCTTAAAAAATGCACCACCAAAATATTGAAAAAAAAAGAACATGAGTGAAGGCCCAACTATAACAGACAAGAGCGAGCATGGGCTCATGAGTATGAGCATGATTGAGTACTCATTCAATTCTTATGGGATGCCCATACTGCGCATATGCGCTATTCGTCCAACTTTCGTCAAGTCTATGTCGTACGCTCTGAACTGGGAATGTCGCAAACATTCGGCCACTTTTCGATATTCGACTTATTCAGCCTTTTTGTTTTGATATTCCGTACTCTGCTAAATAGCTCGCCACATTCGGCCGAATACCGAATATTAAAAATATCTGCTTTCAAAATTAAGCAAAAAAATATTTCGATTGTAAATAATTCAGCAACCAGACCTCCTGGAATTTTTGGTTTTCAGTTATAATTAGAGCTTAGAGAGACCTTTCTTTTGATGTATCACTCGATAGATTTGGAGGAATTTTATGAAAATGCCTTTTTACCAGTACAAGTTCACAACCAGACCAATTTATGTACAGATGTTACAAAAATTCTTACAAATCTATCGAGTGATACATCAAACAAAAGGTCTCTCTAAGCTCTATTCATATTTGAAAACTTACAAATTCTAGGATTTCTGGTTGCTGAATTATTTGCAATCGAAATATTTTCTGTTTTTTTTTAATTCCTTGCCATACAAAAATAAATTTTAAAACATTTTCTCCAAATCCATCGAGTGAGATATCGAATGAAAAGTCTCTTTAAGCTCTATTCATATTTGAAAACCAAAAAATTCTGGGAGGTCTGGTTGCTGAATTATTTGCAATCGAAATATTTTCTGTTTTTTTTTTAATTCCTTGCCATAAAAAAATAAATTTTAAAACATTTCCTCCAAATCCATCGAGTGAGATATCGAATGAAAGGTCTCTTTAAGCTCTATTCAAATTTGAAAACCAAAAAATTCTGGGAGGTCTGGTTGCTGAATTATTTGCAATCGAAATATTTTCTGTTTTTTTTTTTTTAATTCCTTTTTTTTTATTTCCTTGCCATAAAAAAAATTAAAACATTTCCTCCAAATCCATGGAATGAGATATCGAATTAAAGGTCTCTTTAAGCTCTATTCATAACTGAAAACCAAAAAATTCTGGGAGGTCTGGTTGCTGAATTATTTGCAATCGAAATATTTTCTGTTTTTTTTTTTTAATTCCTTGCCATACAAAAATAAATTTTAAAACATTTTCTCCAAATCCATCGAGTGAGATATCGAATGAAAGGTCTCTTTAAACTCTATTCATATTTGAAAACCAAAAAATTCTGGGAGGTCTGGTTGCTGAATTATTTGCAATCGATATATTTTCTGTTTTTTTTTTTTTTAATTCCTTTTTTTTTATTTCCTTGCCATAAAAAAAATTAAAACATTTCCTCCAAATCCATGGAATGAGATATCGAATTAAAGGTCTCTTTAAGCTCTATTCATAACTGAAAACCAAAAAATTCTAGGAGGTCTGGTTGCTGAATTATTTGCAATCGAAATATTTTCTGTTTTTTTTTTTTAATTCCTTGCCATACAAAAATAAATTTTAAAACATTTCCTCCAAATCCATCGAGTGGGATATCGAATGAAAGGTCTTTTTAATCTCTATTCATATTTGAAAACCAAAAAATTCTGGGAGGTCTGGTTGCTGAATTATTTGCAATCGAAATATTTTCTGTTTTTTTTTTTTTTAATTGCTTGCCATTAAAAAAATAAATTTTAAAACATTTCCTCCAAATCCATCGAGTGAGATATCGAATGAAAGGTCTCTTTAAGCTCTATTCAAATTTGAAAACCAAAAAATTCTGGGAGGTCTGGTTGCTGAATTATTTGCAATCGAAATATTTTTTGTTTTTTTTTTTTTTTCATTCCTTGCCATAAAAAAATAAATTTTGAAACATTTCCTCCAAATCCATCGAGTGAGATATCAAATGAAGGGTCTCTGTAAGTTCTTTTCATATCTGAAAACCAAAAAATTCCAGAAGGTATGGTTGCTGAATTATTTGCAATCGACAAAATGAACTGAAAATGAATTTGGTTTAATCGAAACTTCTGATGACTTTTCTTGTGATGGACTGCTGCATGTGATTTCTTGGATTGATCCTGGTCACAACGACCTCATTTTAGACTACAAGTTAAAACTCGTACATTTGTAGATAGCACACATTTTTTAATAAAATAAAATATGTAGATTAATTCAAATATTTATGCGTTCATGTTTTTTTTTTATTAATTATTAAAATAAAATAGATTACATTAATTTGAGTATATAATAAATATCCATATTTTCTATACTTTTACTATCACACGTACATTTCAACTCTATTTACAAAATTTTGTTGAACAATTTTATTGCAAAAGACACTTGGATGCCCAAATGGTAACATACTTTTATTCTCTTCCTTGCATGTTTTTAATATTCATTAAAATAAATAAAGCAAATATTGAGTAGTGCTTTTAAAATCGACTATGTGTTATAGTTTTATAAGTTTCGTCCAACTTTTAGAGGTGCCCAAGGCTATGCCGAGTTTTAAAATTTCATATTCATTTTTTTTTTTTCAAATCTTGTTTTGTGTTCATTGAATTACTAAAACAAAAAAAAAAACATTCTAAATTCCAAAAACAAAAGCAACTAATAAAGGCCCTTATTGAGAGTGTCGTCTGTCTATCTATAGACGACTTTTGTTTATAGTCGATCATGATATTGTGAATCCCTGTTGTGAAATATATTTTTTGTTTTATCGTTTGATCTTTTTCGTATACAATTATTTTGCTACCGACTCAAATCAAGTTCATAATTCACAATAGCAAATATCTTTGTCCAAAGAAATACAATCGCACAACAGATATTCATCGATTTTGTAGCATCGAAAGTTGAACGACACTCGCAATAAGGACCAAAAACAATTTCAAAGTCTATGGATTTATAGACTTATGTGAGCACCTTAAAATGTTGTCACAAATTTATAGTAAACTAAAATCACAAAGCCACCTATTTCACACTATGACTAAGTGTTATAAATTATTCATTACAGTCTGCCATTCAGAGTGGCGCTCAATTCAGCTATGTTTGAGTTCTCTCTCCCCCAAAAATGTATCTACACAATTCAAAAACCTATTTAAAAATTTATTAATCAGTATGTACATGTAACATCGATTTTACATTAATTCAATTTAATTATGCACGGACTTCTACTTTTTA
Source organism: Episyrphus balteatus (assembly GCF_945859705.1). NCBI lineage: Eukaryota > Metazoa > Arthropoda > Insecta > Diptera > Syrphidae > Episyrphus > Episyrphus balteatus. Next base: position 5,705,053 of record NC_079138.1, on the reverse strand, counting down.
AAGAATTCAGAAAATTCAGAATAATCGCCACTCGAATTAATGATTTTTTTTTTTAAATAAAATAAAAAGGTGGGACTTAAAAAAAAATATTGACTTCAGATTCAATTCGAATAGTTAGTTAACTATTATAATTCTTAAATTTACATAAAATATGATATATATTCATGTGGCATAACTCCTCTTCTAGGATAAAATGTATGTGATACAGAATAATTGAGCAAATTTGTAATATCACTCGTATAAATATCAGCAAATCGGAATAAACGTCTTGAGAAATATGTAGGATTATGATATGTGCGGAACACACTTCCGAATTGCGTATTAAATACTTTCTTCGTCTCGTTTCTAAACAAAATAGAAATATTCTATAAAAAACCATTTATAAAGAAATATTTCTGACTAACCTCAATACATCCCTTTCGTTCATCCAGTTTTTTAAACTTATTTGAGCTGCTTCGCATTCGTTATCTTGATGATCTTCAATCAATTGGGTTAGCATTTGCAACCAGTTGGCGTTTTTCTTGAACTCTTCGTTGTTCAAAGTGTTGATTTCATGCTGAAAGAACCAAAAAAAAAATTGAATATTGACACATTTGCAAGTATTATTTCAACCCACAGTCAATTCACTGATTATGGCACCAGTTCTCCAGCCATGTTCCAATGTTACGTCTGCCAAATCACTGTATGGATGATCACCAAAATACAACACCGAATGCCCATGCCATCCTGTCAATTCTTGTAATTGTTTAACTGTACCCTGATAATAAACAAATATTTTTATAAAACAAAAAACAAAACTCATTATAAATTTTATACCTCATAGTAAATTTTGCCTCGTTCAAGCTTAGAGACTCTATCCCAGACATGTGTGTTTGACGATTCATCATATAATCTAATTGGTCGAGATTCATCGGTGAAAAATTTAGGTTTTCGAGCTTGAACTATTATAACATCGAAATAGTTCCTCCAATTCGATCCTGCCAGTAAAGTCATACCTCGATTTCTGCAAACAAAATTCAATCACCCATTATTTGAATGCAACTAAATAAGTCAAGGTTTTTCTAATAGATTGTCATAAATTTCACTTCTATTTGAATTTCACACATCATGGGTTCCAAGACCAGCATTTTATCTTCGCAATAAATATTTGTGGCATTTAAGGTTATAAGAGGGGAGTTGTCGATTAAAAGATTATTTTAAAAAAATGTTATATCAAAAAAAAAAAAAAGTTGCTAAATACAGAAATGGGCAACTTTCAGATTAGCGCCCCGTGCCACGTTAAAATTGTATGCTAAAATGTTTACACTTCAATTAGGGGGAATACCTGCCGGATACTTAAGAATTTAATAATATAGCTTTAATAGTTTGGTTAGCTACCAAAGCAATAGACGGATGTTTAACTAACTCTAAAATAGTCAATAAAAAAAAATAATAGCCTTAGCGATCAAGAACAAGCCATCTTTGTATCTCCTCAAACAAAAGTATCAAAGAATTTTTACTTTTTCTAAATCAAAACTCAAAAGACAAATTCACAAAAACTTTTTTTCCGACCAATTTTAAAATTCTATGAGACTTCTTGAGGCTTCGCTGTTCAAATGGTTCTAGTTTGATTCTGATAGCAGTGGCAAACTTAGAGCAAAACGCCAAGATAGAGTTATTTGAAGGCTTTGTAACTGAATTTCAATTAAACTTTCCACAAACATTGAGGGTCACATGAGTTATGGTAACAAAATTGTGCTGAGCAGCAATGATTGGACGTTCGATATTGTTTTTCCTTCTACATCACCTACATCAATCGCCAAATAATTTGAAGAAAGCAGTTGATAGAAATTATTTACATCAAATACTTAATTGTATCAATTTGTCTGACAGATCAGTACACGAAATCGAATGTAACAGACAGTTAACTCACAAAAATACATAATAGGAAAATTTCTTACTTACACAAAAGGAAATGGGCTGTTAGTGACTAGAAACAATTTCTTTTCAGCTTTGATTAATCGATCAAAAAATCCGGGCAGTAATGGATTTTTCTCAATGAAATTTTTAGCGTCTTTTAAAACAATTCCATGCATAATTGGATGACAACGTTGCACAGAACTCTTAACGTCATGAAATAATATCTCCGGATGGTAATCAATGTGATTTTTTTCAAAATATTCGGCAACATTGCAGAGTAAACACATTTCTGGAACGGAGAACAAATCCGCTAGCTGCACCATTTTAGCTTTAGCATCCGGCTAAGAAAAAAAAAAGCAAATGAAAGAAATAATAAAAAAAAATTAAAGGAAAAGGAAACGAAGAAAAATAAATAAAAAATAAACAAAGCATTTTTTACCTGATAGCTTTTGGAGTGTCCTTCAACATAAGCAATTGGTATTATTCGGTTTTTGTAGATTTTCAAAACTTCTGAATCGGGAATTTTTGTCAAACCCCGATAGACTGAACCCAATTGAATTTGTAGAAATGAATCTAATTTTAAAAGAAGACCCTTTTCAATGTCATAATGAAGACCACGTACTGCAAATCCAGGTTTATATTCAAGTTGTGAAATTTCTTCAGGATACTGAAATAAGAAATTTGATGAGAAATGTATTTTTTTAATTATTGTTTTTTTTTTTTTTTATAACAAAATACAACCTTAAACTTTTTGATCAGCATATCACGTCCTAGATTGTAGAGCAAATCATGCAAACATGATTTGTAACAAGCCAACGTGTAATCGTAATCAAAACCATAAACATCAACTTCTTTCAAGTCTAATTCATTACAAGCGAATACTCCTTGGAGGTTAACGTTTTTGGGTAGTTTTTTGGCTGAAAATTAATTAAATTAAACAACAAAACAAATTAATTTTATACAAAGAAGGGCCTCACTGAACTCTACTATAATAATAAAAAAAAAATGAAAGCAAAGTTAGCAAAAAATATTTAAAACTAGGACTTTTTTTTTCAAATTTGAAATTTAAGAGAAGTACTTCCTGCGTGCATTTTTTTTAATTCAACTTCATATGTGAAAATAAAAGTGGGTTATGCAAGCTTTTTTTTATAGCGATAGACTGTCACACCATAGATTCTAGGTTGAAATCCATGCTCCATTTGAGAGAAATTAACAAATCTTGAAAAAGTAACTTGGTCATAATAGACCAGTGCCAATCCGGTTTTCAGAAGGCAAAAGTTAAACAAATTATTAGCAGCATGATGGTGGTGGGTATATGAAAGGGGAAAAACAAATTGCCCACAAAAAAAATTGGGGAAAAGGGGGTGGGTGGGCGAAAAAGTGGGGTGGGTGTCAAAAATCATGACATCCTATCGAAAACTTTGCATGTTAGAGCTATTCTAGTACTTGATTCAAATTAAAAATGTCAATGACCATTATAAAAGTATAATTTGGTTTCTATGGAAAATTATTTCTCGCCAATATTACTGTCATTTACGGAAAAATCAATCTTAAAAATGGTTTTTTTGTTTTTTTTTTCAATTTTTCTCAATATTTTCTAAAAGTATAGTTTTTCCACACAATCTTTAAAAAACGGTTTTAAGCTAAATAATTGCATTCCAAACTTTTCCAAAATCAAAAATTTTTTCGGTAACTTTTTTGATTGAAAAATAGGCTATTTTTTCAAATTAAATTCGTCAAAAATCCAAAAATTAACTTTTTGCTCAAAAAACATTTTTAATAGATAGAAAACATAACAAAGTAATTTTTAACCAAGGTTTGTTAAAATCCAACTATTTTTGTAAAAGATAAAAAACCAAAAAATCGTGTTTTTGCATTTTTTTAAAATATTTTTGAGGTTATAGAAAAAAATTGTTTGAGTAAAAGTTGTAGGCATTTATACTACCTACAACTTTTGCATTTGACTTTTTTCGATAGGACGTATAATTTTGACAGAAATCGTTAAAAACCATGATTTTTTACACCCACCCCACTTTTTCGCCCACTCACCCCCTTTCCCCCAATTTTTTTGTGGGCAATTTTTTTTCCCCCTTTCATAAACCATTTATCCTAAATTTTCCCACCACCCATATGCTGCTAATAATTTTTTTATATTCAAAAATTATTGGCAACTGGTCTATAAACAACAAAGCCTATCTAAATGTAGGCAAGGTTAGGTTGAAATGTCTAGCAGGAAAACAAATGACACACTTAGACCACTTAATGTTTCGTTCTTACTAATTAAACCAGTTGGACCAGTGTTGATTAAGTCAAGTGAATCTTCTTAGGAGACCTATTACGAAGCTAATATGCAATTCGCTCAGAGACAGCGATTTTTTTAACTTTTTGGATCCAGCCTAGGCCAGATCTGCTTGGTCGTTTGGTATCGGTATGTTATAATGTTTGACCATCTCTTGTTTGTTGCTTTTTCTTTACCAAGAGTTTATTAGTTTTCAGTGGTACTACACTGAATAAGCCAAATATGAACAATGGGAATTTTTGTTTGAAGATTTTTTTACGGCTGTATAAAAAAAAGCGACTTCATGCCCATTATATTTGGGCCTATACCCGTATTTGAAATATCTTTTTTAAAGACGAAAAGCTATCCAGATTGCTTGCCAAAGAGGCTTTTATAGTTGTGAGTCTTGGGGCTTACAAGTAAATACCCAAAAAACTAAGATCGTCATATTTGAAAAGAGACAGTCAAGAAGACGTCCAGAAGAAAACTGGTTGCTAAACAATGTACGCATTGACGTTGTACAGGAGTTCAAATATTTGGGAGTCCTTTTGACCTACAATTTAAGCTTTTTAAAGCATGCCAAAGAAAAAAGCGACGAAGCGAAATTAGCATTAAATATTATGTGGCCAAAGTTTTTCTCTAACCAAAATGTTGATTTATCGTCAAAATACAAAGTTTTTAATGCGACGGTTAATGCTTGCATGACGTACGGAGTTCAGGTGTTCGGATACACGTACCTTGAGGCCTTTGAAACCGTACAAAGAAACTTTTTTAAGAGATTATTCCGTTTGCCAAACTCAACACCTAACTATGCGATATATGTGGAGTCTGGTATAGCCCCTATATACATACAAAGCTTAAAAGCAAGCGCAGACTTCATCACTAAAGTAATGAAAAGAAGTGAATCATGTCTCCATAAAATAATTTTAAAGAAATTACTAAGAGTAAATGCTTCCCCGTTCAAAGACTGGAACGAACTAGCTGTTTATTACGAAACATCTTTAAACTTATCTGAAAGTAACGTGGCTGATTGGCAGGCTCAGTTTGCTGATGTGATTGCTAAGGTTGATCACAAAATGTTTCTGGATAATCTTTCCAAAGCATCTTCTACAAGATCTAGAGCAATTTACAGTAATTTAAATCATCAACTACTGTCGGACGTAACATACTTTCGTAACGGTTATTCAGCCTCTGTTATAGGTATCATCTTTAGAACTAGAGTTGAAATTTTAAATTTAAACTTCATACCTCACCGTCCGGATCTGCCTCAACTTTGCGATCTATGTAACGGAAGAGTAAACGAAGATATTTACCATTTCGTTGCGGCTTGCCCAATTTTGCAAGAAATCCGTCGGCTACATTTTCAGGAGAGTTTTCTATCCTTACAAAAACTTTACGAAATCTTAAATGGAGCAAGGGGCTGGATCAGCCTCTATAATTATTGCCAACATGCTCTTTCGTACCGTAATAGTTTCTTATATTAAAACGAAGTCCTATACCCACTTCTTGCAGTTTCTAAAGTAAATAAACTCTGTCAAATTACTTTTAACTTTTGATTGATATGTTGCTGATATTAAACTGATATTAAACTTAATACTTTTTCTTTTGTGTTTCAAATCACGATAAAATTGTTAGTAATTTTTTAATAATGCCTAATCAAACAAACGAAAATGTGTAAAATTTTGTGTTTCAAATCACGGCAAAATTGATAACATTGTTAAAAATTTGTACAAATACCTATTTATTTAAAGCAAATTGTGTAATATATTTTTTGTGTTTCAAATCACGGCAAAATTGATAACATTGCCAAACTAAAAATATTTGTTTGCAGTTTTATATATAAAAGTGAAAAAAATCTTTTATTCAAATTTTCTAATTTTATTTTTGCATTTTATTTCTTTTATTTTTTAAATCATATTATGAAATGTCATATCAGGCAGACGGCAGTATTGCCATGTCCTTATTCTTAACTATAAAAATTGTAAAATTTTATGATGAAAAAATAAAGAATATTATCTATCTATCTATCTAGTTGCAGAGTACACAATCCATTCAACTATTTCTTGCAAATTAATTTTATTTTCCAGCTGAATAATAGAGCGAAAAGCAATCAAAATAAAAGAGACCATAAATGTTTATCAGCTGACCAGTCGGTAGCGATGGGACTTTTGAAAAAAAAAAAAATTTCGAAGCAGAAGGTAGATTCATTTTTATCGCAGCAGATTTAATATAATATAATTTAAAAAAAAAATCCTTTTTAATGCATTTGCTTTCCATTACAATGTAAAAAAAAACTTTATTGCATACAAATATTTTGGATTAAAAAATATTGTTATTGCAAATGAAAAAATTTCTGCCTTGAAATAAAATTCTATGAAAAATGCGTGCAGTGTACAATTTTGGCTATCTGACTATACACTAGCTAGGAAACTCCCATCCCTGATGTCGAATACCTGAGCATAGCCGTATTTAGGGGGGGATTACAGGGTTCTTAGACTTAGTATATGCACCCGAAATTGAAGATATTTGTACTATTAGAAAAAGTTTAAGGTAGCAGAAAAATGTTAGAATTTAATATTGTAATTGTTGAAAAAATTTCATTTATGGAAAAAGTTACATACCGATTTTATTTACTGATTTTGATTTCACTCGAAGATTTTTAAAAGAGCCGAGCCGTTTAAAGTATTTTATTAAGAAGGATTTTCGTGAAAATTGACAACCAGTTTTTGTTTTTTTTTTTGTGATTTCTTTTTTTGCTCTTTTCTCAAAAGCGTAGTTTTTCGACAATTTCACTTTGCCTTACAAACGACTTTGTTTAAAATGAGTATAATCAATTTTTTTTTTATAATTTTCCAATAAAATAGCTTTAATTTCAAATAACGTAACACAAACAAACTACATTGAAATGTATTTTATCTTTATTTTTTTAAAAAGAATTAAGTAATTTTAAGACACGAAAGGAAGGCCTTTAATTAAGAAACCAGTTTTATCTTATTTTGCAAAATTTGAGAAAATAGTCTTTTAAGATACAAAAGTTACAGATTTTTGAGACGTTCTAGACTAGTCAAAATCGTATTTTTTTAGCTTTGACTAAACGTTTAATACTTAAATAAAAATATTAGCTAAAAAAACAGTGTGTCAAATAATTTATTAAACATTTCAGGTAATATATTCCTAATTTGAGTTAATTATTTTCAGACTCGAAGAAATGACAGATTTTTGGAACGCCATAGTCGAGCCAAAATTGTACTTTTTGAATTTTGCCTAGCTTTTCAAAGCTCAAAAATAATTTGAATTTAAAAAAAAACTACGCTCAATGATTTCTGATACATTTAAGATTATATGTTTCAAATTTGGTTTAATTATTTCAGGAGACAAAAAAGTTACAGATATTTTTAAATACCCAAATCAAGCGAAAATCGTACTTTTTGAACTTTGACTAATTTTTAAAAGATTAAAAACAATTTTAATTTCAAAAAAAAAGTAAATTGACTGATTCGTTATAAAGGCATTATATTCCAAATTTGAAGCAATAATCACAAAAGACAACAAAGTTACAGATTTTTGAGACGCCTAAGGCCATATGGGCCCACTGTGCATCGTTCTGAAGAAGTGTTCTTCCACGCTGGCAAAACCATTGCGTAAGCTTTTTCATCTGTCCTATTCTACTGGTCTCTTCATGAGTGGATGGAAAACAGCATTTGTCCAGCCTGTCCCTAAAAAAGGTGAATCTTCCTCACCCTCAAATTACCGACCAATTGCACTTACATCCCTTTCCAAGGTCATGGAAACGTTGATTAATTTTCAACTTAAGAAATATCTCGAACAACGAAAGCTTCTTAATGACCGGCAGTACGGCTTCCGTAGCAACAGGTCCACTGATGATTTGATAGTTTATCTCACCGAGCAGTGGAACAAATCTTTACATCGTTTCGGAGAAAGTAAGATTGTTGCACTTGATATTTCAAAGGCATTTGATAGAGTTTGGCATCAAGCTCTTCTTTCGAAAATGCGTGCTTTTGGCGTCGATGAGTCTCTTCTTCGTTGGATTAGAAATTACCTTTTGCACCCTTTAATACAGGTCGTATTGGATGGATTCAAGGCTGAAACCCACAAAATAAATGCTGGTTTGCCACAGGGCTCCGTTCTGTCTCCGACTCTCTTTCTCATTTTTACTTGCGATATAGGTACTATATATCAAGTTATGCATTCGTACAAAAAAAAAAAGTTGAGATAACATTTTTCCATGACATTACGATGGTAGACAATGCCAAAAAAGTGGGTCCCGGAAGTCCGTCTGTCTGTCTGTCAGTCTGTCTGTCTGTCAGTCTGTCAGTCTGTCAGTCTGTCAGTCTGTCAGTCTGTCAGTCTGTCAGTCTGTCAGTCTGTCAGTCTGTCAGTCTGTCAGTCTGTCAGTCTGTCAGTCTGTCAGTCTGTCAGTCTGTCAGTCTGTCAGTCTGTCAGTCTGTCAGTCTGTCAGTCTGTCTGTCTGTTTTTGGATTTTTAAAAAAATTTTGAAAATTTTTTTTTGAAAAATCAGATTCTCGAAAACGGGACATTGAATTTTTTTGAAATTTTGTTTTTAGATGTTGATTAGTGATTTCTACAAAATGGCATACCAATTTTATTTTAAAACTTTTTTTCCAAAAACTTATTTATAAAAAATTAGTTTTTTAAAAAACGGCTCTAACGATTTTGAAAATTTTTTTTCTAAAAATGCATGTTAATATATCAATCAAAACTGCATACTTGTTTTGGAGGGCAATTTAATTTCAGATTTTATTTTATTTTTTTTTTTTAAACGAATTTTATTTTTTTTTCCAAATTTCTATACATATAAAAAGTCTTAAAAATTTAAGCAACTTTAACTCTAAGAGCAAGTACGTGCGACCCCAGTCGTGCAATTTATTATAAATGATCTCCTGTCTGAAACTTCTAATCCACTCAATTGTTTTGCTGATGATAGTACCCTCAGTTTTTTATATTCGTTTCCTGATTCTCGCCCAAGTTCTTCGAAAGTGGATCTTGAACGGCTAAATATGATAAGCTCATTAAATTCTGATCTTAATAGCATTGTCCAATGGGGACTCGTTGAGTTTCTTGGATAGAATACAAAATAGAGCTATAAAAATGGTAGGTGATAGATCAATAACTGATACAATTACGTCTCTTGAGCACCGTCGTAACGTATCATGTCTCACGTTGTTCTATCGTTATTTTTATAAGCAGTGCTCCGACGCAATAGCTAGTTGCATTCCTCCCCTGAAACAATTCAACCGTAATACTCGCGCTTCAAGGAATGCTCATCAGTTTACCCTAGAGTCCAACTTCGGACGTACCGTCAAATACAGAAATTCTTTCTTCAGCCGCACTACACGAATGTGGAACGCGTAACCCGCCTCTGTTTTCCCATCCCATTTCAAATTTCAGAACTTCAAAACTAATGCTCATCGGTATCTTCTATCAAACCCCTCCCTATTTTCCTAATGCTCGTACTGTGTTCACCATATTAAGTGTACATTAATCCCTTTAGTGCGTGCTTATTATAAAAAAAAATATATTTATAAAAGTGTATATATATTTAAAAACAAAATATTATATAAAGAAAATTTGTATAAGTTGCATAGTTCCACACAGTTTAAAATAGGAATAAGTATATACAATTAAAAAAAAAATTAATTACTTATCTTCTAAACTAATACATAAAATTATAAAATTTAGCTTAAAATATATTTTCATTCAAATAAACACTATTTCATGTGACCACTGTCACTATTTTTTTTACAAAAAAAAAAAAAAATACGATAATTTTACGCATCTGATCCTTCCGACAAACTAAAAGCTATTTGAATAAGAAAATATAGATTTATGAGCGAGATATCGCAAGGAGTGATCGAATATGGCATATAGATTTTAGTTTAACCGGGTTTTTACGTCTAACGGGACAAAACAGTTTGTTTTTACACATTTAAGTGAAAAGTGTTCGGCTACTGGAGCTGTTCGGAAATACAGCTATGGACAAAGAAATAGCACACTATTGATTTTTCTTACAAAAATTGGATTTATTTGGGACCTTTTAACTTATATATTATAATTTTTATATCAGGGCATGCATTAGCTTATGGGGATTCATAAAATTAATAATTATAAATTATTTTATTTCAATTGAATTTTTAAAAATTATAATTTGTAGAGAATAGCCTTTTTTCTTGTGGACAAAGAAATAGCACACATTCCGAAAATCATAAAAATAATCATTTCTAAGCAAAAATTCTTACAATTTCCAATAAATTCAATACTACTTAGTTAGTAACTTGTTAGTAGATCACAGTTTTTCAAAGTTCCTTCGCACCTTTTTGGTAAACTTTCAACTAACGTCTGGTATCCACTTTATGGAGTACGGTACCACGTTTCTTTGATTCTGGCCCAAAGATCGTTTGAATTTTCTTTTCCCACGCTTAACATTGACATCAGTTTATAAATTTTCTATGGGGCTAAGATTGTAAATTTGAGATGGCTAGGTGCAAATATCGATTTTTTCGTCCGAAAACCTATCTTAACCTATCTTGTACTATTTCTGATGCATGTTTGGGTCATTGTCATGTATGAATATCTAATTAACTGGCGAGAAATATGGTTCCTCGGTATTCTAATGTAATATAAAGACAAAAGAATTTATCAATTCTACCATCCACCTAACCAATGGGTCCTTACCATGCCAGGAAAATGCGCCCCAGACCATCAAATCCTATCCTCTTAGATTCATCGTCTTGAGATAATAATTTGGTTTGTCCTTTTAACATTTTAGGCGATGGACAAAAGTTTTGTCATCGCTTCTAATGCGGTTAACCTTTATTTCATCACTCCAAAAGATTCTCATTCAAAACTGCATGTTTTTATTCAGATGTTTTTTAGCTAATGTTAGGTGATCTTTCATGTGTCTTTTTATATCATTGGATTTTTCTTGCTTACCTGTCTGTACAACTCAGCATTATTAAGAAGTATCCTTCTTAAAAGTCTGCTTGACACTTTTTTCGCCGAATTCTATATTTAATTCGGCAAAATCGTGCAAGATGACTTAAAAAGCCCACATTTGCGTTTCTCTGTGATCGCTCTATCCACTCGTATGGAAGTTTTGCGGGGAAGAAGTTAACGCAATTTAATTTCAGAGTTTAAATTTCTATTGGCTCTTTCTAAATAAATGGCTTTATCCATCATTTATTCGAAAAATTTAGAGTTTAAGCTAATTGAAAAGGATTTTTCCCTTGACTATGAAGATCAAAAGTAATACTCCCTTTTTCGCAGTTTAATCATTTTTTCTGCTTATTTTTTTTTTTTCAAAAATACTTGTTAATTAAATAGTAGCAATAAAATAAATGCATTTTCGTCTACAACTTTTGAACGCGGAATAAAAACTTAACGGTTAAACAAATGTGTGCTATTTCTGTGTCCACTAGCGAAAGAGACAGAAAAAGCATTATATTTCTAGTGCAAATAAATATAGAAAATAACGGTACTTTTAAGATATTTTTGTCTCCATCATTTCGACAATATACCTACCAAAAGAAAAAAAATTATAAAAAATTCCTAATATCTAAAATTCGATTCGCATGATTTTTCTCAATAGTGTGCTATTTCTCTGTCCATGGCTCTAGGTACATCTACCCTATAACCATAGACAATTTTTTTTTAGACTTAAGCCAGAACTATAATTGTCGGATGCGTCGGATGAAACGGAGGGGAACAGCGCTCGCAACCGCACTCGACGGATGAGAACTTATCGAGAATACAAAGAAAACAACAACAATTGACAGAAGCTTCCGACTCCATCCGCCAATTATGGTTCTGGCTTTACATATATCATCCAAATCAAATCGTGACAGGATTTGCTCTAACAATTCTATACAAATTTTTAATATTCAAACAAATTGAATTTCAGCTAGATTTCTAAACATTTTCAAGAGCTTGCATTCGAAAGGATAAAAATCTACCAAACTGAACTTTAGTCTACCAATCGACCAGAACAATTCAAATCTACCAAATTTGTTAGAATTCTACCAAAACGGTAACCGTGCCTCCTGTTTCTTTTATTTTAAAGAGTTTCAAAATGTCATACTTTTGTTGTTATTCCACCAAACAAACAAAACAAACAAGCAAACATTTGCGCTTCAATTTACTTTTTCTCTTATTTTAAACAAAGCTGAAAACAAATACAGTAAAACCCGGATAAGTATCTCACCTTAAATGCCCCATTTTGATAGGCACTAAAGCGGGTAAGGTACTTACAAGAACCCGCTTAAGTGCTCATAGGCAGTTATGTCTATATTTATTTAATAATAAAAAAAAAACATGTTGGATTACTAAAAACATAATCTTCACAGTACAAAATTACTTTGAAAGTTTAAAATAGCTAACTAGTTAATTTCTACCTATAGTAGAATTTTAAAGCGGTTTAGGAAACGAAGTTTTTCAAAGTTTTTCAAACTTGTTTCAAATGTGTACTTAAAAGAATTGTTTGCAAGTTAATTCAATTATAAGTATTTGAAAAGCCAGGCAATTAAGCGGGGAAGGCAGTTAAGCGAAAGGTACTTAAAAGATGAATTTTATGTGAAAAAATCCTTCAAATTTTGGTTCTAAAAAAACAAAGGTACTTATGCGGGTTAGGCACTTAAGCGAGAGGCACTTATCCGGGTTTTACTGTAATATAAACAAATCCGCTATATGGAAAATGAAATAGAAATGGAGTCAACTCTCAAATTTTGCCAAGCACATGCGAATTTCTAATCAACTTCGCATAACTTCATTCTTAACAATTGTTTGGTGTGTAAATAAATAAACAAACGATATAACAACACAAATGATGGATGAAGACGGATGACAATTAAGGGGTAGGGGGCGACGAAATGTCAGCAGAATGAATCTATAAGATTAGTGTTACATTATGCATTCAAAATTTTACACAAAAATATTAGCAGGCATGCAATTGGTGATTTTAACCTAATAATAACACAAGACGAAGGGAGGAAGTAAATAATTCGATTCAACTTACATTCAAATGTATGTCTGCTTTGCTCATAAATCAACTTGAAATCTTCCAGTGTTGATGGTTTATTTGGCGTTCTGGTGGCGGCGGCGGTTGAAAATGGAGCACTAGAAATAGGATGACAACCACCTCCACCACCAATAATCTCCTTGATTGGTCTTAACAATGATAACCATGGACGGTATTTGGTTACAATTTTGCGGTTATAAACAATTGATGGCAAATGAATACGAATTGATTTAGGCAGAATCATTTTGCACAATTTTGTAATTTATATAAAAAAAAGAGTCAAAAAATATTTGTTCAACTTGACACTTTTTTTTTTGTTATTTACCTATCTCAGAAAATAAAATAGTTTTTTTCAATAAAATTAAAGCTAAAAAAATTAATCAAAAACAGGTACTGAACATTGTCTAGAGGCCATCTTCAATGGCAAAATTAATAAATACTAAACTAGGAGACAAAATTGAATTTAATTCAAACTACAGCTACACCGCACAAGCACATGGACAACAACAAGACAACAAGAATATAAAATAGGTCTGTTCAGATTCAGTTTCTCTAGTTGTGTTCTGTTTCTGGTGCTGATTCTGGCATAACTCGATCCAGGAATATGTGTGCATTTACACTAAGGTGCAAACCGCGAGACGCACATAAGAGCAAGGGAGAAAATATGTTCGAAAAGATGAAAAGGAAAATTTTCTACCCTCCTGTTACCCCGTTTGTTTGTCCGATTTAGTGCCAGTTGTACAAACGTGGATCAGCCTTGGTTCAGGAATTTAACTCGCCGATTTCAGCGGATTAGCTGCGGGTCAACTTCGGTTCAAGCATGTATGTGGCTATTTTTACATGTACAACTGGCCCTTAAAGATCGAATTGAATCTGAATTGAAATTTCGATGCAGGTATATGACTATACCAGATCGAGGAATCGAATTGAAATAGAATCGAAAACACAAATTTTCTTTAAAAAATATAGACAGTAAAATAGAAAAAACTAACAAAAAGCAAGAGAAACTAGATAACGTAATACATACATCATTGACTTAAAGAGTGTGTTCCCTTCAAGCAAGAAAACTGAGTTCAGAAAAGACACTCCGACCTCCGACCGAGAAAAACGGGGTTGCACTCAAACACTTGCAACTTTTTGTGTATGAACACAAAGTCGAAGGAGAAATCGTGGTGAAAAAACCAATACATATAAAATCGGCTCCGCGGTGATTATAATTTCCATACTAATTTGAGCCGCCTTCGGACCCGTTTCGTAGTCAAAGTCGGACTCAGCTCCGCCTGAGGCAGAGAGGATTCGGACCGAGGTCGGACTCGTTTGCTTAAAAGGTTACTTTATTTTTTCCGGATAAGTAATAGAATAGACCGGCGAGACAAAATAGTTTATCAAGAATATCCGTAACGCAAAAATAAAGAAACAGAAATAGCTTAAAAAGAATGTCAATCAGCTGTTCAACCGCATTTTTTAGTTAAAAAAACAAACACATATAAAATCATTTTGTATTATTTTTTATATTTCTTTATTTTCATGAATAAGATGGAGAAATAAAAACAATTAGAATTAAAATTTTTCTATAAATAAATTATTTTTTCCCACAATTTTTATTTAATTATGTGCAAGAATTGCTTCAGAGCGAATTTTAATTTTGTTGAAAAATTGACAACCTACACACAACTGCGCATGTGAAAGAATATTCCATACATTCCAGGTCTGATTTGGAATAAAAAGAATGCATCCCAAATATTCCAGAATGGATAAAAAAAAAACAATCAAATAGTTTATCCAGAATATTCCGAGGAATAAAGAAACGAAATAGGCGTGTTTCACATTTTGGAATATTCGGAAAAAATAAAGAAACACACTCATTTATATGAACTACTAAAAGTCAGCTAAGGTTGGTTCCACTTGTTTCTTGCCGATACTAGTGCACTAAACAAAAGCGGTGAGTAAGTGAAACATTTTTGGCAATCGATATTCACGCTTAAAAATTT
This sequence comes from Episyrphus balteatus, assembly GCF_945859705.1. Classification (NCBI taxonomy): domain Eukaryota; kingdom Metazoa; phylum Arthropoda; class Insecta; order Diptera; family Syrphidae; genus Episyrphus; species Episyrphus balteatus. Next base: position 5,689,833 of record NC_079138.1, on the reverse strand, counting down.
CTACAAAAAAAAAAAAACAACAAACAAACGAAAAATATAAAAACAATTTTTTTCCAAATACTTTTTTTTTTTTATTTTTTCTTCAAATATTAATATATTTTAAGCACTACAACGAAATTATTTAAATTAAAAAAAGCCACACTGCCATGTTTGTAGTTTCTTTTGTTTATGTTGTGCGAAGTGCGAAAGGAACAAATAAAGAAAAACAGAGAAAGCACTACCTTTTGACAACAGATATCATTCATCAAAACTTTCCTCTTTTCGCCGTCTAAAGTTAGACCGCTAGTAGAGCTAGAAAGCAGTGGAATCATGTTTTTTAAATTTTTCTATGGAAAAGTCCATTGACTTAATATATATGGACTGCTAGAAGCATATTCAGGTTGGTTCCACTTGTTTCTTCGCGATACTAGCACCCTAAAAAAAAGCGGAGAATAAGTGCAACATTTTTGACGAAGTGCGAAAGGAACAAATATAGAAAACCAGAGAAAGCACTACCTTTTAACGACAGATGTCATTCACTAAAAGTTTCCTCTTTTCGCCGTCTAAGATTATACCGCTAGTAGAGCTAGAAAGATGTGGAATCATTTTTTTTCAATTTTTGTATGGAAAAGTCAAACGACTAGCAGCATTGACTTAATATATATGGACTGCTAGAAGCATATTCAGGTTGGTTCCACTTGTTTCTTCGCGATACTAGCGCCCTAAAAAAAAGCGGAGAATAAGTGCAACATTTTTTACGAAGTGCGAAAGGAACAAATATAGAAAAACAGAGAAAGCACTACCTTTTAACGACAGATGTCATTCACTAAAAGTTTCCTCTTTTCGCCGTCTAAGGTTATACCGCTAGTAGAGCTAGAAAGATGTGGAATCATTTTTTTTCAATTTTTGTATGGAAAAGTCAAACGACTAGCAGTCCATATATAGTAGGTCAATGACTAGCAGTCCATATATAGTAGGTCAATGGAAAAGTCAAACGATTAGCAGTCCATATATAATAGGTCAATGCTAGCACCCTAACCAAAAGCGGAGAATAGGTGCAACATTTTTGACAATCGATATTCGCGCTTAAAAATTTATACAAAAAAAAAAAAAAATAAAGAAACGAAAAATATCAAAACACTTTTTTTATTATTTTTTCTTTATTTAGATATTTATATATTTTAAGCACTAAAACAAAATAATATAAATTAAAAACACAAAAAAAAAAACCACACCGCCATGTTTGTATTTGTTTTGTTCATCAAAAAATGTAAACACAAATTGAATATAAAAAAAAAATCAAGGAACGAAAAATATAAAAATTACTTTTTATTGTTTTTAAAACACTTTTTTTTATTATTTTGTGCATAAAATATTAATTTATTTTGAGTATTACACCACTAAGACGCAATTAATAAAAAAAAAAACAAGCCACACCGCCATATTTGTAGTTTGTTTTGTTTATTTTTACATATAAAGAAAAACAGAGAAAGCACTATCTTTTGACAAATTTCAGATTTTTATTTTTTCTTCACAATTCTAGATGTCACTACTTTCTATGTCTATGAAAAAGCTTGTCGCACTGACAACAGATGTCATTCATAAAAACTCGCTAAACTGGGGGAATAGACCTACCCTACCTACCCATAATGATGATTTTTTCCTTGTCTCGACCCAACCAGCTTTTTGGAACATTACTCCTGAATCACCCTGTATTATGCATGTTTTCGATTCGATTCAGCTCCCCAAGTAGGATCGGATCGACAAATCTGGATTCAATTCGATCCAGGTATATATAGACTTAAATCCAGATTCAGGTCGGATTAAGATCGCCTTATAAACGGGGTAACTTTTTTTATTTTATTAAAAAATGCTTTCGTTGCAAATAGAGCCCACATTGGAGTTGTTTTTTTAAAATATATTTTGGTGCTTTTTTTTTAAATAAAAATACATACGAAAACGAGAATAAAATAAAACATACAAAATTATCTGTCAAATTTACGTCTTCTAAGAAATACCACGTGTAAAAGCGCGCGACCTAAGAATAAGAACTACAGGAATAGGTGTGTGTGTGTATTATGTCGTTTTCTATTGACTTTTGAGATTTTTGTGTAAAATTCTCAGATTTTCTACTGCAAATAGAATATGAAATCTAGTTTTGTAATTGTGTACGAAATCTGAGCGTATAAAAAAAAATAAAACAACAACAAATGTTCAAACAAATGTCAAACAGAGGAGTGTGTGTGTGTGTGAAAGTGCGTGTGTTTGTATGCGTGAATCTTGATAAAAATCCAGATTCAGATTTCTGATTCTCAGATTCCTTTTTTTGTCATTTTTTTGAATCTCGAGACGCAAATAGATCATGAAATCTAAGATTTTTCCACTATTTCCCCTTCTTCCCCCCCCCCCCCCCCTTCAGCTGTCAAATTCACAAATCTCATTCTGAGATTCGTCAATAGAAAACGACATTACATTTACGGTGTTTGGTTGTGCGGCATAAAACTGTCAAAAGGGGGGTTTACATTAGGGGGGTTCACATTGACTAACTAACCAAACAGACCAGCCGCCATTTGGTCTGATCTGATGCTGTTTTGATAGTGTGAATACCCATCCGACGGCCTATCCGGTTTGCCGGATGGTTTTCAAAAAATTTTGATTTGGTGGTCGGATGGACATATTAGTCAATTTAACGACATGATAATCAATTCTCTTTAATTTGAGAGCAGGGTAGGGTAAAGATATATTAAAAATAAGCTGAAAAATTGGTTTTGATGAAAATTGTCTGATGAGTGTGAACAAAAAATATAATTAGGCCATCAGGCCAAATGACAATCGGTAAGTTGGTCAATGTGAACCTCCCTAAAATTAGAGCGAGAACTGTCATTCTACTTGTGGATGTGCATATGTATATGTTTACACATACCGTGTGCATGTATGGGTAATTACAACTAGAGCTGTCAAATTAGAAATCGCACAAACAAGAGCGCATTTATTTTTCTCTGAAGGTAAGGCGCTGTAACCTGTTGGCGCTCTTTTTGTGTGGTTATTTTTTTTAATTTGTTAATAATGATTTTGCACAAAATATTCTTCGGTATACAAGTTGCATTTGAATAAGTCAGTCGTGTCAAAGAGAGAATCTTCTGTGAAGGCGAACTCTACCTAAATTGAAATTAAGTTACCTTTTGCTGGGCCTCTTGCAAGTTACCACGAATCCTTAGTCCGAATCTGTTTCAATGCATAAGTATGTGTTTATGTAGCTAACACTATTTTGTACAAAAGCCGCACTTTGGCCCGTTCTTTAATTAAATAAAGTTAACTTTGGTTGTTGTGTGTAGAAAATTTCAACTTTTATTTAGGAACAAATAATGTTACATTTTGTTAATCTGCTGTCAAAACAAAATTTTTTAAGATAAATTTTATGAATGAATGAACAAGAAACAAGAATTAATTTGGTACTGAAATAATTCTTTCAAATTGAATCCTAAGTAAATTGAAACAAAAACTATGCATTAAATAATTTCAAATATGAAAACAAACAAAAACTTCTCTTCTCACATCATCCCCTCTCTGACCATTTATATGTGTTTGACAGATTAACATTGAAACTCAAGTCCAGAAGCTGAGTTTGAAAAAGTTACAAGATTTAACTATTTGACACTTTAACATTGCATTTAGGAACGATGTTGTGATGTCACAATGTTACATTTCGTAACTTTTTTCTCATTTAGGCCGTGTGTGAATTGCGTTAATTAATTAACCCCGTGTAAAATTTTTGAAACTATTGAGGTTAATAAAAAAAATTTTAGATGTATGGATTATTGTTTAAAATTTTGTCTGCCTTTTTTCTGCCATGATACTCATTTTTAATAAAATAATAAACAAAACGAAACCATCTGCAAAAAAAAAATTAACCCAGATTTACCCAGGTCCCAGAGCTCAATAAATTTTTAACAGCTGAAAATTTTGTATTCACCTCAATAGTGTCAAAAATTTTACACAGTGTTAACTATAACGCAATTCACACACGGCCTTAGAAACTGTTTTTCCACTAAGGAACTTGATTCAAAAATAACGAACGCACTAGTGGACAGGTCTATGCATTCAGGTAAAAATTACAAATCTAGTTTTTTAAGATTTTCGAGAAAAAACAAAGACTAGCCCCTTTCCAAAAAAAGCTAGGTATTGTCAAAAAAGTCCTCCGAATCCTTCGAGTGATGCATCAAAAGAAATGCCTCTTTAAACTCTGGGGATTCTCATAACTAAAAACTTGCAGGTCTAGTTGCTGAATTGTTTGAAATCGAAATGTTTTGTTCTTGCATTCGGAAGCAGCTATTTTCGGATCAGTCTCGAAATAAGTTTTGGTTCCAAGTTAAACTTTAAAATATGAAAATACTTACAGAATGCCAAACAAAAAAGTTTGAAGTTGTTTAACCACAGTAATCTTGTAAGCTCTGGCTTTCCATAATGGTTCTATAAATTATCATCAGAAAAATATAACAAAATACAAAAATCGAATATATTTTTTATTAATGTCCTGTTCTTTTTTTTATACAAATGGGTTGTGTGTATTTTTTTTGCAATTCTTTTTGTTGCAAGTGTTTTTTTTTTTTTTTTTAATAGTAGTTCGAGCATTATTTTTGATTTATTTCTTATTTTTTTTTTTGAACTACTTCTTTTCTTATATTGTAAAACCTAAAATAAAATATCATCGTTTTATTAACATTCCTTACAATATAGTTTTTTTTTTTTTATACTTATGTTATAATTATATCAGGACAAACCCGGAAAACGACTAAAGTTTGTTGTGGAAATTGGTGAAAGTCACAACTTGTAAAATTTGTGCTGTTGATTTGCCAAAAATTAAAAAAACGATCACGTGTTTTAGTTATGACCAACAAAAATGTTTTGTAGATAAAAATGGAAGGGAAAAGCTGAGACACTTCATTCATTTTTGTAGTACTGTTAAAGGAACATCTCTGTATTTTGTAATCGATTAGAAAGACTACAAGCGCAGGATACCACCAGACCACCCTCAGAGGGCCCACCACCAGATCTAAATGTCAGAAGTGCCGTAACTAATGTGCTCGATTTAACTGGGTGACCAAACCCAAAACTCCTGGTTCGACGAAAAATGCGAGCGCTTACAGCTAACGGTGAGATTATAAATCCATGCTTTTGGTAAGGACTAGAACTGCTGAAGAGAGCAGTCCGTGAGGTCTTAAACCAAAAAAGGAGAGATAAGAACACAATTTTATCATTTGATGAAACAGCACCGGTCCGGTGCGTGCGGTGTTGTACATCACCGGAGAATGGAGAAAAAGATACATAGTCCAGTGCATTTATGATGTTTGTTCATATTATGTGGGCGACCCAGCAGTTTGTACCACCCCCAATTTTTTTTTGCTCATTCGATAGAGAATTAGGTGAACCCTGATTTTTCGCACTCGTGAAATTCACCTTTTGGCCGCCAGATTGTATATTGGTTTTTATTAAGTATCTCGACTTCTGGTTTTTTTCGATATTCTGAATATTAAAAAAGTTACAAGTCAAAAAAGTAAAAAATAAAGAAAAAATGAAAATTTAAATCTTGCGCCTTTTATGTTGAGAACATTTCTTCCATATTCTGAATATTAAAAAAGTTACAAGCCAAAAAAGTAAAAAAAAAAAACCGAAAAAAAAAGAAAGTTTTTAAGTTTTGAGCACTTTTTATCAAAATTATGAAAAAACCTTTCAAAAAAATATTGTTCACCTTAAAATTCTCTACAACTCTACTATACAATTTTTTTTTGTATCTCTATAAATACAAAAGTTATTTACTTGTTTGTTAAAAAATGCCCTTTTTTGTCTGTGTTTTTTATCTTTACCTTTTTCTTAAATTTTTTTTTTCAAACAAATCTTGAATTTTAAATGATTATTGAGATTTTATAGCCTTGTCTCAAAAGAGAAAATTCAAGACGTGCAATTTTTTTTTAAAAGGTGTAGGTATTTTTTAACAAAAAAGTATCTATTAATAAATTTTTGTATTTATAGTACAGCGATACAAAAAAAGTTGTATAGCATATTGTAAAGAATTTTAAGTTGAACAATCTTTTCTCGGAAGGTTTTTTCATAATTTTAATAGAAAGTGCTCAAAACTTAAAAACTTTCTTTTTTTTTTCGGTTTTTTTTTTTTACTTTTTTGGCTTGTAACTTTTTTAATATTCAGAATATGGAAGAAATGTTCTCAACATAAAAGGCGCAAGATTTAACCAACTTTTACCTAGGATGTACAGATATTTAATAAATACTAAAATCCAAAATTGAGGCCAAAAGGTGAATTTCACGCTTGCGAAAAATCAGGGTTATATAATAACCTAATCACCTAACACTCTATCGAACGAGCAAACAAAAAAAATTGGGGGTGGTACAAACTGCTGGGTCAAATTATAAATGACTGGACTAACAACCACGAGCTCTTCGAGCTTTATGTCATAGGAATAATTTTTTTTGCCAATTTTTTCCTTATAAAGTACCTATTTGAAATGGGACTAAAATTTATCGGTCAAACGTGATACGATTTAGTGTTTTTTTTTCAGTCAAAACTAAGGTTTCCGATTTGTATTCACAAAACATGGCAACAGCAAAAATAATTAAAATATTGTAGTATAATACTATTGCACCATCCCATACTCATGATTTTGAAGGAATCGATTTCCGTTTTCGGAGCTTGATTTTGACATTTATGAAAAATAAAAAAAAAAAAAAAAACATTACTGAGACTTAACATTTTTTGACACATTATGTGAACAGAATTGTATTTGTTTTAATTTAATTTAAAATTATTGATTATGTTCAATTGTTTTTTTCTGTTTTCTTTTGATTTTTTTTTTGTTGTATTGAATTTTATAAGCATTTATTTTTGTATTTGTAATTCTCCGATTAACTACATATTTTTATCAAATAAAGGCACACTATTATATTTTATAAGAACTATTTAATTTTTTTTTTTGTTTAACTTAATGTTATGACAGCATAGTAAGTACAATCATTATTGTTTTATTTTTTTATTTTATTTTATTTTTTTTTTATGTTAATGTTATCAACCGAAAATATGTTTATATTTTATAAATATAGTTGTTGGTTTTTGTATGTATATATTTGTTTACATTATATAAACAAAAAAACTTTGAATTTAATCAGTGTCAGTTTGTTGCATATTCGTCTGCTGTCATTGATTTAAAGCAAACAAAAAATTTTAAATTATAAAAAATACTTGCATTATAATTTCAATTATTTTTTTTTATATAATATGTGTTTTGTGTGCGAAAGTTTTTTTTTTTTTTCATAACAAGCAAATTATTCATAAATCTTAACTATTTTTTGTTTTTTTTTTTGTTATTTTTGTGTATATATATGATCTCAAAAGTAAAGTTATTTATTTTTTTTTTTATTTTATTTATCACCTCACAGCCAATTTTTTTTAAATTAAACATAAAAAATTGATTAAATTGTATATTAAAATATAATCAGTATTCAAACGAAACTTATATTATAAATATTTTTTAATAAATTAAAACGAACAGTATTTCAAAATATCTAATAATATAATATTCAATAAATATAGATTTTTGTGTAATTATGTTTGTAAAAATGAAAACTGCATAAAGCAAAATAAAATTAAAAAAAAAAAATAATGAATAACAAAATAAAATAATAATAAGTTAAACAAAGGAAGGAAAGTAACAATAAATTTATTCAAAAAATTAATTAATTTATAAAATTTCATAAATATAAAAATAAATTAAATATTTAAATAAATAATGCTAAAGAAATAAACAACTTTTTTTTCTCCCTTATGAAATACAAATAAAAAATAATTTGGATTCATAGTTTACTTCCTCCTTCGAGTTTTGTTTTCTTTTTTTAATTTTTGTATCTTATATTCTAAGGCACATACCCTAGCCTAAATATATATATGTATGAGTACCTATGTATTACTTATTACATTAACTTTCAAATTCCTTGTAGCGAGAAACATTCGTGTTTAGCGTTACAACCGAACATATTTTTTTTTATTTTATTTTTTTTTTTTTAACTTTAATTTGAGTTTTTTTGACCACTAAATTTAATTTTTTTTTTGCTTAGGGAATATACATAATATTTACTAATTGTTGTATAAAATATATAGTTAGGTATGTATGTATATATAATATAAAGTTTCAGTAGCAATAATTGTATCTTATATTGTAATTATTATCCTAAGTCGCTGCTAGTTTACTCATTGTGTTTATTATTATTATTATTATTTTTTTTTTGTTATATTTATTTTTATCATTTATTTACAATTTTCGCTTTATTTTATCATTATTTTTTTTTTTATTCAAATTGAAAAAAAAATCTAACGAACTAAGCCGATTTTTTTAAATTATTGTCCTAATTTTTGTGTTTATTTTTTAAGTTTCGTTTAAATGTTATATATCATTTTTTTTTTAGTCTATATATTTCAGATTTTTTTTCGAGGAAGCAATCTTATACACAATAGGATAAGTAGTAGCTAGTAATTTTTTTTTCTAGAATAATATGTACATTTTTTTTATTGAAATATAAAAACAATTAAATAATTTAAATTAAAAAGTAACTCCCTAGGAGTCAAGGTCTTCATTTTCTTAATAAAATTCAAATTTTGTTTTTCTTTTTTTTTTTGTTGTCTCGTTAAACTACTATTTACGATAAGTTTTTTATTATTAAACAAAAAAAAATAGACAATTTATTAAATTGTTTTATGACTTTAGAAATAAAGTTTAAGCAGTAAAATTATTAATATATTTTAACAAAGTTTGCAACATCTTTTATTTATTCGGGAGATATTGAATATAGCTAAGGCTATCAGTAAAGAAAGACACTCTCTTTAAAAAGATTTCTCTGAATTTCAATGGAAATTGTACATGTTAACAGAGGCAAACGTTGAACTGCCTAAGGCGCAAGACTGTGGGCCCAATTTATCTTAATTATTTATTTTTGTTTTTTGTATAATTTATTTATTTTGATATAGAAAACCTATGACGCACGACACGATAGCAGGGCGGAAAATTCTCTGGAGTTCTTAATAGTGTCATTATAATTTCCCTAACTATTAATTTTGCTTCTGTAAAGCTTTATAAGAGCAAAATTTGTCTTCATAGGGTTGAGGCTCTGCCAATAGCCGTTTTATTTAATGTGATTTCATTTATTATTTAAGACTCCTTTAGGCCTTTTCTGACAAGCACTAACTAATTATTATCGGCTCTTGATAAGACCATATCAGAGTATTAGAGTGTGCCTCTTTTAAAAGTAATAAAATAAAATAGAAAAAAAATTGTCACCCCAGCTAACAGTTTTGTTTTTATAAAGCTTTTCAAAAGTAACAGTAGATTCTGTAAAGATTTATAGGAGCAGACATTAAAAAGATTCAAGTCTTTGCGTTAATTTAAAGATATGAAAATCTTGATAATAATATAGAGCGCGTTTGTAAACTTTGTTAAAACTCAAACTAAAAATTTTACTTGACCTTTAAAAATAAAATAAATAAAGTTTACTAAAAAGAAAATTATAAAAAAATATACAAATGTAAAAACAACTTAACAAAAAAATGAATTGCTCCCCTTGTATTGTGGATCGCTACTTACAATAATGAAGAACTTTTCATTTGAAATTTTTTTGAAATTTTTGTTATTGTTTATTTTTATAAATCTTATATCATTAATGTGGCGAGAGATCAACATTTTTTGTGTGTGTTTGTTTAAGATTTAATGGTTACCCATTTTATGATAAAATAAAAACGTAATCCATAAAACAATTTTGCTTTTATAGTTCTTAATTATAGAGTTGACTACTTAAAAGTTGTTATTAAATATTTTTTTTTGTGTGTTCGTTAATGATAAATAATAAAAATATTTAATCTATGTAGGTATTGACCATATTTTGAAACATAATTTCAAAAAATACCTACATATGGCATTAAGTTTTAATTTGGTTTTACTTTATTTCAGTGTTTTTTTTTTTTGTTATTATTTTGTATATATTAATATAATATTATATAATATTTTAATTAAATCTACTATTGTCTGTTTTCTAATTTATTTTATTTGTTTTAATTAACTATTGCTCTATTAATGATAAATTATGTGTTTTTTTTTATTTTTTAATTTTATTTTTACTTTGCTTTATGCTTAAACAAATGCTTTGGTTCCGTTTCTTTTATTTTAACTTTTAGTCCACGAGCTAAATTTAAGTTATTTTTTTAAAGCTTTTATTGAAAGGGCCTTTGACCAGTAAGAACCCGATACTGCTATTTTGTATGTTTTTTTTTTTTAATGTTGCTGTCTTGTTTGCTGTTACGTATGTATGAATTTAAGATATTATTATTTTTTTTTTTTTTAATTTGTTATGTCTTTGAGTAGTCTTCGATATAAATTAAATTTAATAAGCGTATTCCTCTTAATACATCATCATTTGTTATCATGTCACATAATCCCGATTAGGGTAGTCCTCATTGTAGCGTGAAGCAGACGCATGTTCTATAGAAAAAAAAAAAAAAAAAAAAATCTGTTAAAATCGTCAAATTTGTACCAGTTAAAAAATTTTTTTTGCCTATTTTTAACTTTGAAATCGATTATTTCAAAAACTATTGGTTATAATATATTGATTTTAAAATTAAAATTAAATGTACAATTTTGCCTTTCGGAAATGGTATCACTTATTACTGTAAGGGTTGCCTTTGTTTTTTAATAATTTTTTTATTTTGATAATTTTTTTTTAGAAAACTGCCCTCCCACCTAAACGGGGGTAGATATGCCCCCCTCCTAAAGAAAAAAATGTTTGTAGTAAAGTCCTCTACAAAAACCCATTATCAAATCCTGGCGCCCAAGTTATCCTACTACGTGCCAAAACAACATTTTTGTTCTATACCTAAAAGTTCGAATTTCTGTATCTGGGTTGAAATCGTACAATTTTTTTTTTTCTAAGCCAATTTTAAACTGATTTTCATAAAAAATACCTCGTTTGATTTGGAAATAAATATTATTTTAGAATATATTTTTAAAACAGCATGTTGTTGTGAAAATATATATTTACTTTAATTTGATGTCGAAGTTGGGTAAATGACAAAAAAAATGGAATTTTTGAACTTTTACAGCTTATAAATTCTAGTTGGTTTAACCGAGTTACATGTTTCATACATTTTTGAAAAGGTAGAAATGGGTAAAAATTTGACGAAGCTAGATTTTTTTCAATGGGTGAAGGTAAAAAAAACCGTTTTTTGCCCCTAACTCCAGATTTTGGGGGTGTTAGGGACTTTTTAAATACCGTTTCGTAATCAGTGCGACTAGCTCTACATAGGTCTCCGCCCGTGTATATTTTGAGTGTTACACCGTGTAGTTTAGCTATTTTACATTAGTTTTTCTTAAAACTTCTAGAACTTGAACTTTCATGAGCCCTTAAGACCCACCAGGTTTCAAAAAAAAAATATGGCTTCTTCAATGAAATAAACTGGATGGCCGAGATTTTCTTTTCTCCTTCCTAATATATTTTAGTGTACCAAATTCATGACCTTTCGTCAAAAAATGGTCATGAAAATGATTTTAGACACCAAAAAGGACCAAAGGCATCACTGTGCGCCGCGGTGGCAAAGCGCCACGTGCTACAGCCCAATTTACTACAAACCACAATGCGCGAAATGAAATTCAAATACACGTGCATCATATTAACAAAGACATACGGTGCTTGCTTATAGCTCAAACAACTGACGACGTGTTTGGTGAAGAGGATATTGTTGTTTGAGGCCATGATCCACCCTGGACTGTAAACAAGTAATTATCTGTCAAATAAATACAATTTCATGGATGTAAAAATTATCTCCTTGTGTTTTTTTATTTTTTTTTTTCAGTATTTTTTTAGTATCCATAAAATTTTCTTTATTTGATAGATAATTATATGGGATTAAAAATAAAAATAAATGTTTATGATTATGATTTCCAGAATTGTGCCTTTTGTGAATGGAAGAGTATTTTGTCTGCAGGTTTAATTTTCACACGTCTTCGCTGTGAAAATAGTCGGAAAAGAATAGAGATTTTTGAATTTGTCAAAATAAAGATAGTCGAAGCATTTTAATAAACTTTCTTATGTTTTTTTTTTTTTTCAGGAAGACCTTTATAGAAAGTGTTCTAAGGTTCCCTACTTTCTCCTACTTATATTTAAAGTTTTTTTTTTTATCCTAAGAGCTTTCTTAAGATTCTCTTCCTTTGATTTCTTTTATTAGTCCAGTGCATTTATGATGTTCATATACCTATGTATGGGCGACCTAGCAGTTTGTATTTGTACCACCTCGCACTCATGAAATTCACCTTTCAGCCACCATCTTGGATTTTAGTTTTTGTTAAATATCTCGATTTCTATTTATAGGTACTACATAAAAATTGTGTATACAATTAAATTTCGCGTCTTTTATGTTAAGAACACTTTTTCGATATTCTGAATATTAAAAAGTAACAAGCCAAAAAATAAAAAGTAAAAAAAAAAAACGAAAAAAGACAATTTTAAAGTTTTGAGCACTTTCTATCAAAGTTATGAAAAAACCTTCCGAGAAAAGATTATTCACTTTAAAATTCGCTACAACTCAGCTATCCAACTTTTTTTGTGTTGCTATAAAAGTTATTAATACTTTTTTTTGTTAAAAAATATCCCTTTTTTACGAAATGAAGAGTCCTGAATTTTCTCTTGTAACACAAAGCTATAAAATACTCAAGTATTTTTTTTACAAAAAAAAAAAATAATAATAACTTTTTTATTTAAAGCGATACAGAAAAAATTCTTGAGGTTGAGTTGTAGAGAATTTTAAGGTGAACAATCTATTCTCGGAGGGTTTTTTCATAATTTAAATAAAAACGGCTCAAAACCTAAAAATTGTTTTGTTTTCGTTTTTTTCACTTGTTTTGGCTTGTAACTTTTATAATATTCAGAATATCGAAAATCTGCTCTGAACATAAGAGACGCGAAATTTGAATGTCTATGTTATTTTTATAACCAACTTTTACCTCGGATGAATAGAAGTCGAAATATTTAATAAAAAGTAAAATCCAAGATGGCGGCCAAAAGGTGAATTTCACTAGTGCGAAAAATCAACGTTATGATATTCACCCAATTCTCTATCGAAGGAGCAAACAAAATTTGGGGGTGGTACAAACTGGTGGGTCAAATTATAAATGCACTGGGTCTTTTTGATGGTATGGTGGGGAACGGAAATTCTGCCACGGACGCCATTTATAGAAATACAAAAGTAAACAAAACTACAAAATTACAAACTCTGAAGAGTTTCTGCCTTTTCAACTGAGCTGAACGGTTGACCACTGCGCCGCTACTAGTATAGCCTCCAATCCCCAATAGACAGAAGCAAATAAATTTTATAAATGGAGGGATGAAGTAGTATATAGTATAGTATATATTAGGGTGGGTCAAAAAATCGAAATTCTTTTTTTTTTTTGATTTTGTACTCCGAAAAATTGATTGCTAGACACCTCTAGAATATACACACCAAATATGAGCTCTTTATATTAATGGGAAGGCCCTCCGCTTTGCAATTTTCCATTTTTACATCCAGCTTCTACTAAAAAAAAATCATTTTTTTATTAGTTGACTTTTTAGAAAATTTCTTTACATATTCTTGTAGGAAATTAAACGCTCTACAAAAAAGGCCCTGACTTTTTTCGTTTATCTAACCGTTTAATAGATATTTGAGGTCCAAAAATCGAGAAAATCTTTAAAATTTCGTTTTTTTGTTCTTAATTTTGTAAAAAATTGAAAAATTGTTTTTATCAAACGCGCAAAACATATTCTTGTAGGAAATTGATTGCTCCACAAAAAAGATTTTGTTAACTTTTTTCAGTAATCTAACCATATTCTAAAGATATTCGTGGTCAAAGTTAAAAAAAAATTATAAAAATATTTTTTACTTTTCAAAATTTTCAAATTCACTGACAATTTATTATTTTCAAAATAGCAAGATGTATTCTTATAGGGGCTACAAGAATATGTCTTGCGAGTTTGATTATTATAATTTTTCAATTTGTTACAAAATTAAGAACAAAAAACGAATTTTTAAAGATTTTCCCGATTTTTGGACCTCAAATTATTTATTAAACGGTTAGATAAACGAAAAAAGTGTATGAGCCCTTTATTGTACATGGTTCAATTTCCTACAAGATTATGTAAGGACATTTTTTAAAAAGTCAACTAATAAAAAATATATTTTTTTTTAGTAGAAGCTGGATGTAAAAATGGAAAATTGCAAAGCGGAGGTCCTTCCCATTAATATAAAGAGATCATATTTGGTGTGTATATTCTAGAGGTGTCTAGCAATCGACTTTCCGGAGTACAAAATCAAAAAGAATTTCGACTTTTTTGACCCACCCTAGTATATATAGTATAGGGCATGTTCAGCAAATATTACCCATTATAAATAAATTTACTGAATCGAAATTTAGTATAAGGCATGTTAAACAAGTTAGGAAGATTTTTCTCGACTAATTTTTCAGACAACTTTCCAATTAAATTGCTTAGATTGAAGCCGATCTGAGACCCTATTTTTTTATTCCTAATGTTTCTGAACCTACTCATACCCATACTCATGAGTCGATGATCTGGTACATAGTAGATTCACTTCTTCATCGACTCATGCTTTTCTGCTCAAGGAGATTTTCGAAAACTTTTTTTTGCTGCCGAAAATCACGTTCTCGATCTGGTGTAAAAAGATTGTGAGACTTATTTATGTCTGCATGTGTTACACATGGCAACGTTTCCTTAGTTTTTAATTGTTTCAATCATTAAATTTATTTTCCTAAACAAAATAGTTGAATACGTCTTTTCTAGGTATATTCTATTAATATATCAGATTGAACCGAAGAGTTTTTTTTTTACTTGATGCACGCATAAATGATTTGAAATTTTTATTCTTGAGGTTTCCGAAAGAAAAGAAATAACTTACCCTCTTCCATTAAAATCACTGATCCTGCTTCAGGATTATTACTGCTTATTGAATGTGTTATCATATTGAAATCTTCTTCCATCATGAATGGGGCATTCCATCGGCTTCGTGGTGTTGTTCTAGGCGATGAATACAAACTTAAATTTGTCGGACTAATAACGCCCGACATTGTTGATATTGAAGTTGTATAACCAAGAAGCTAATTGACAAATGACAAAAAAAAGTAAACATTTTGAATAAAAAAAAACCCACATGGAAAATAAATTTAAAAAAAAAAAAAACAAAAACTGTACCGGTGTTGGTTGTGTATGGAAATTATTGAACGGCACATATTCACGGCCATTGGGTGGATACGGGTTACTTGAGATGCGTGCCAAATTTTTTCGCGTTACATCGAGATGACTCAATGGCGGAGACACTGAACTTATTTCACTTGGCTGGCCAATATTGCAACCGTTGCTGCTACTATTGCCACTCGAATTACCCGTTGAATTGTTGCCATTA
Organism: Episyrphus balteatus; assembly: GCF_945859705.1. Taxonomy (NCBI): domain Eukaryota; kingdom Metazoa; phylum Arthropoda; class Insecta; order Diptera; family Syrphidae; genus Episyrphus; species Episyrphus balteatus. Next base: position 5,674,355 of record NC_079138.1, on the reverse strand, counting down.
TTTGAGGTTCCGGTGTTGGATGTTGATCCGCTACCACCACCAGAAGAATTTCTTCCACCACCACCGTTGGAAGAACTACCGCTTGGTAAACTTGAGTCTTGATCTTGATGATGATGAGAGGGTGAAGATATTGTTGAGGCTGAACCAGCAGGTGGTGTGACGGACGAGGGCGGACTTCCAACCATAGTCAGATCGCCAGTTGAGCGAATGATGGCAACCGGCCGTGCCATTGGGGGCAATGGAGGTGGTGGCAGCATTGTGCTGTATTGAGCGTATTGTGACTTCAAACTCCGTCCGCCTTGTTGCACCTGGAATTGACTTACAGCTGCAGCAGCAGCGGCTGATGCAGACGCTGCCGAAGCAGCAGCTGAACTCGAAATGTGGGGATTATTGTCGGTTTCCTGGCACACAAATGTAACAAAATCTGAAAGTGTGTCGTGTCCGTTGCCAACCTCATTGGGATACTTGGTTGCAACTGAATGCGGATGTGTCGAATGATGTGTATGTTGTGACGGGTGATGCGGATTCTGTGGATGGTTGTGATGACTTTGTAGAGATTGCTGTTGCTCCTGATGCGTTTGACTGCCCTCGCTAGAGGCCTGTGAGTCAGACGGTCCTGAGGGACTGCTATGCTGATAATATACCGCACTTGGACTGACCGCATGCGGGACCAGCCCGCTGGCATTCTGCTGAATTAATACTGTTCAAATGGATGAAGCATTACAAATCAATACCCATACAACGTCGTTCTTTAAAACCAAAAAAAAAAAATTACCTTCATTCGATCTCGCTTGACTCATGGTGAGAATTCTTGAGGTAGAGTGACCGGTTGGTGTGTACCTTTGCAAGGAAATACCATCTTCCGAAGAATTTCCGCCTAGCGACTGATCACTGTGCCGCAGAATAACAGAAAAACTACTGCCATTTCCATCTGGCGGAGAGGAACACGGATCGTTTTTACATGATGCTTGAGCGCGTAACTGCGCTGAATTTGACAGATGCATACCCCGAGGATCAACAAAATCAACTTAAAAATATATAAAAATTTGAATACAGCTGAAAAATTTCAATTAACTTGTCTTACTGCTATAACCGCTAGCCAAAACCATCGATGGACCGAGTGAACGATCTGTTACGGCTGAAACGATACCACTAGGTGGCGCTGATAGCGAATATGTATTGCAATCGTATATACTACTGGCATTTTCCATTTTAATTGCATTTGTATTCGCTTGAATAAGATCATTTGTTTCTTCCAAAATCGATGCTATAACACAAACAAATAAATCAAAACAAAATATAAAATTTGAATATTTCCGTTTTTTAATCAATTAACACGAGAATTTATTTGTTATTAAAAAAAAAAAAACGATAAAACAATAAACATGCAGTGGATTTGGGGTTAATTTACGGGCTTATTTTGTCTTTTCTATTATATTACTGTTAGGTTATTTGCCTAGCGATACCTTTCGAAAGCTTCCAAAGTTCCTTGGAAGAGAACACACCTGTGGCCAGAATGATATCATTGCATATGACTCCATTGTATGGATTATGAGAGTAACCTGAAATAGAATGCAAACAGAAGAAAAACAGAAAAAAAAAAAATAAACAAATCAATGAAATACATTTTTAAAAATTTAATTATAAAATACTTTTTGAGCATAGGTCACGTTAAAAACTGTGCACAAAATAGCATTGTTTTAATGTTCGGTCCTGAGTTTGTACTAAGATTATGTCAGACACGAAATTTATAGAAAATGATATTGAATTTTGGTGAGCTCAATTTTGAGTAATTTTTGGCCGGGTTGGGGTCAAAATTCTGCCGTTGTCAAAATTCTTTTGTCAAAATTCTGCTTTACAAAATTCGGCTTTCAAAATTCTGCTTTACAAAATTCTGTTTTTTTTCAAAACTCTGCAAAAAATTAAAAAAGGGTTTGGAAAATGTTAAAAACCGTGCGCTTTTTTACATTTTCCAAGCCCTTTTTTAAATTTGAAAATATTAATAAAAGGTTTTAATACTAAACATTTCCGAAAAAAATTCAAATTTTTTTAATTTATCAAATAAAGATGAATATTCAAAAATTTCAATAAGAAAAGGAATATTTTGTATCAAACAACATCGATCGGTTCCAATAAGTTATAGATTTTTTTTGAAAGAAAGTCAGTCTATGCATTTTAAGAAATATTTGCGACACTTAAACAAAAAAATTTAGGAAAGTACCAATGTTGAATTACATTATTGAGGTGTATTTTTCTTTAGTCAGCGCATATGCTATAAAAAAAGAAAAACAGAATTGGCAAAATTTTTTTGTTCAAGTATAATGCTGGCAGAATTTTGAAAAGCAGCATTTTGAAGCCAGAATTTTGACCCGATCCTTTTTTTTCCGTGTGGAACGTCCGCCATTTTGAAAAACGCATTACTCTCAATCACCCCTATTGCGATTTTCAACTTTAAATTGATATCTTAATGAAAATGATGAACACTAAAGTTTTGTATGAAATTTTTAAATTAAAAACGGTTGGCATCTTTCGTTAACTATGGCAAAACTTTTGGAAATTAAGTAATAAGAAATCGAAATTGAACTTTCATCAACTATCAATTGATAGTTGTAAATCGCAATTGAGGTGTTATTTTTGATTGCAAATGCAACATTTGTTTTTTTTTTTTCCTAAACATTATTTTCTTTAAGGATTCATAATTTAAAAGTTACAGTTATGTTATTTTCAGATTTCTAGAATGACATCAGCTTGATTAGAAGTTGAAAACAACTACACTGAGGGAAAAAACGCAACGTAGAATGTAATATGATCAACGTTGATTTAACGTTGAAAAAACTAACATTAAACATCTTTAAATTAAATTTGAAACAACTTAAAAAAATTTTCAATTTTTTGTCGCACTTTAGCTTTTGTTGCATTTTATCACCTCAATTTTTAACAGTGAGATAGCACGTTGGTAAAGCATTCGCCTAGAGACCCAAGAGTTGTAGGTTCAATCCCTAGTGGCTGCCAATTTTTTCTTTTTTTTTTATTTAAATTTATGCTTTTTTTTCAAAGTTGAGTATGTTTTGTAACTGTAAACCTCTTTAAACTAACGATGTTCTACTTTGATTTTAAAATTTTCGTCTCCAACGCAAAATAATTCCGAAAAATAGTTGAATCAACTTGGTTTTTGTTGATTTTAAGTTGTTTTTTCCCTCAGTGTATAACGCTAGATGTCTGGGTTCGTAACTCAGCCTCGACCACCTAAGAAATTTTTATTTTTAAACGATACTGCCTTTTGCAAGAAATCGAAAAAGCCTCGAAGATAGAAATTGTCATGAAAAAATGCATCTGTCTGGGTCGTTTGAACTCGACGGTAAATTGTAGGTCGCTTCCATTCCTGCAACTTAATTACACAATCCCGAAAATAAATTGTTCAAGTCAATGAGTATAAACAGTGGCGTATTGAGAGGCGGGGGCTCAAGACTCTATTCTACTTTGTAGCATAAAGTTTTAAATTCCAAGACTATTTCTTTAATAAACTGCTGTTTACGTTACGTTTCAAAGTCAAAATTAGCCCTATTGCGGTTGGTAATTATCAAAAAGATATTTGAAAAATATCAACAATTTTAATGAATTGGTATTACTGTTGTCAATTATCAACAATTTTGAAAAAAAAATTTAAAACAAATTAAACCTCGACTTAAATGCAAGTACTAATTCTTAAATATTTCACTATACAACTGTTATACCAAAATTTCTTACAATAATGAAAGTTTCTATCGTTTCGTTTGTCAATAAATTGATCAAATATCAATCAGCAAGGCAAAACTAAAAACAAAAAACAAAGCAAAAAATTTACTTACCTTTCTGCTTACGGTCATCATCTCCCTTTTTGCTATTATTGTTATTATTATTGCTATTATTATTATTACTGTTATTATTATTATTGTTATTGTATATTAGCGGTGGACTTAAATTATCATGTGTGTTTATAAAATTGGCTAAATACAAATCCAGCTCACGAACTGAAACATTTATATGATAAGGATTAACACACAATCCCGGATGTGTGCATTCGGGATTTTTTTCTAATCGTTCACCATCAGTACTTTCAAGTGGTATAGCCTTAAACAATATCACCATAACTAAGTCTAAACGCCAGACTTTATCAGCTTGTCGCAAGCAATCGATGCGTCGCATTTTGCCCTTTTGATCTGGATTCGATAGGACACATATCGATTGGCGCTTGCCCGTGATGCTTTGAACAAAATCTTCTCGACATTCTTGTGTAATGTCCTTGCGAAGTTTTCCAAGCAGACGTGATGCCCATTTTTGTTTTACTTCCGCTTTTTCGTTCTATAATAAATTGAAAGTAATAGGTTTTTTTGTTTATCGAAACTTAACGAAAAGTTTTGTTTTTCATTTTTCGTTTTCGTTAGAACTCACCTGTAATTCGTCTTTGCAGTGCCTCTCTTCCTCAAGTGACATTCGTTTTTCGTGTTTCTTATAGTATTTTCTTTTTGCGGCTTGTAAATTAAACCATGAGTACGAAAATGACTTAACGAAAGGCAGGAGGGCCTCAATAAACGGATGAAATTCATCCTGCATTAGTTTTCAAGTTTTATTTGTTTGTTTGGAAAAGTAAAAAAAATTATTATTGTTATTTTTTGTTTTTTATTTTTGATTTTTTTTTTTTCTAAAATTAAAAATACATAAAAATATTAAATATCGAGAAAACAAAAGGGCAAGGAGTTGATTAGAAAACAAATCAATACATAAAAGTTATTAAAAAAAAAAAAATATACATATATAAAAATAAATTTTTTGTTTTTTTTTTTGTTAATGCGAATTTTTTTTTTTAAGAAAGCAACTTTCAACAAATGTGATATTTAAAAAGCTGATTAAACTTAAAAAATAAAAAAAAAAATAAGAAATAAAATTGATAGTTACAAAACGTTGAAACACACATTTAAAAAATGTTTGGAAGTTAACGTGATTTTCTTCCTGGAACTAACACCCACAAAAATTACGTGAAAACATATACATAGAAAAAGGACATATAGTAATTTGATATGGAAAAAAAAAATTAAAGATTGTTAAACATTGACATTAACTTTTAACAATAAAAATAAACATTTGCAACATTTAGTTTTAAATTAAAAATAAGTATATTCATTATAGAAAACTGTTTTTGGATTTTAATTTGTTTTTTTTTTTGTGTCTGCTTTTACGGTAACTTGGAAAATATAGATACTAATAGTTTTGGGATGCGGATAATTTCCATGCAGAAAAATCGACACAGACAGAGAAAACATAAAACAAATTAATAAAATGAAAATTATCGTTTAACATTTGAGCAAGTTATGTAACTTATTCATTATTTCATGATGTATCTTTATGTGTACAAAATTGAATGCCTTCAAATTTCTAAGTACCCTTCCAATTTTAGGTAATCTAAATTTAGGGTAAACAGTGATGGACTTGAAATTTTGTGTTTAACTAACAACTTGCTTGGAATAGACTTAAAAAAGAATTAAAATCTTTAAAATTTATTTGTTGAATCCTTAAGGGAAGGTGGGGCCACCACATAAAAGCTCAACGTTTATAAATTGGTAGATAACTTTCACATTTGTAAAGTTAATTGAATGAAAGAAATTTTATTATTTAGGTAATAAACAAGACCTAAAATATTCGACCCTATAATTTCTAAATTTGAGCAATTGTAATTTAGAGAGCATATAAGACAGGATCATTTTGGTCCTTGTTTTAGTACGACCTATTTGTTTCTTAGTGAGACTAAAAATTTTCTATTTTTTAATTCTATATTGGATTGAGATTGAATCAAACTAAGGACTAAAGCTATGTTGAAAAACTAAAACCTTGTTTTTTATAGAAAAAAATCAATCGGAATTGATGCTATTTTTCTTGACCTTGCAATTTTTGAAGAGGTGTAACTTTTGCATATATCAATATAATTCATCAAAATGAAATGTATTAAGAAGCTCAACTCAAATATTACCACCTTGATTTTAGGAATAAAGATTATTCCATCTGGGGGCTATTTTACATCAACTAAATTTACTACATCGACGACCCTAAACACCAATAGTTAAGCTCCATTTAGTATTGGGAAATATTGTTTGTGATTAAAATATTTCAAAAATACTAAAATTGTATCCGTGAGTTCCGATGGGACGGAGATATTGAAATTTAAAGTCGTTGACGTAGCTGATGTAGTTGATGTAGCTCGACGAGAAATAGGCTCCTGGTCAACGAATAATGCTCTTAGGTCCACTTTCCACTTTTTGCTGGCAGAACACTGTTCTTTCAATGCATTTTCCATTAAAGTACCCTGGGACGATCAAGAGAATTGCATATCTGACAAAAACGAAGGACTGGCTGCACTTGTTGGTAGACTTTAATCTATATTCTCATTTAGGGGATCTTCCAGGTTCTAGGCGAATAAGTGAAGATTGGAGTTTTAATGAAGTTTATTTTATGAGAGAGTCGGTTGAGATATTGGCAGTTTTCACCAATGGAGTATCCCAAAGCCGGAAAGAATTGCACAACAACTGAACTAGCTACTTTCAATTTCTTTCTTATAGTGGAGTAACTAAAGCTCAAAAATTGGCAATATTAGGGAACCCGGCCGAACAGCTTAGATTTTGATGATCTTTTTTTTAAAACATCGGTAATTAAAAATACTTTAAAGTCTATAGATTAAAAATTGCCGGTGTTGCCGTTTTGATTTTTTAAATTTAATTGAAGATTTTTGTGAACAAAAACAAATTTTTTTCAAAAATTTTTCTTAAATTTAATAAATTAATTGATGCCAAAAGATTGTCTAGGAAATTCAAGGAAAAAAAATATATGAGATTGAGGGACAATCTTCCATAGTTCAAGCGATAGATGCAATTTTCTTATTAATTGACTTCAAACACAAAAAAAAATATTTGAACACAACGGCAACACCTACAATATTCAAATATAAATTTTTTAAAAGCTAGAAGCGTAGTCATATATGTAAAATTAAAATTAAGTTAATTGAATGAACGGCTTTTGAAAGAATGGTAATTGAACTCAGATTTTTGAAAAAAAAAAAAAAAAAAAATTATTGAAAAAATTTTAACATGTCGTTTTTTAAACTTGGTCGTAATATAAAATGCATTTATTTTCAAATTTTTTTGGCCGCATTTATTATGATTTCAAATTATAAAAGGAAATGTCAATATGTATTACGGTTTATGAAAAAAATTAAAAAGTATTTCATTTTCGAAGAACTTTTTTTAATAAAAGTTTTGAAAAAAAATGTAACTTATTTTTTTTTAAAGTTCAACATCTAAACATAAAATTATTTTTTATTCATTGAATAACCCTTACTGTTGAAAGTTAAATTGCAAAAATTTAAAGTTCCTATTTACCACAGTCTTTGAGAAAATTCATTATTTCAATTCAAAAATTCAGTTTTAATAAAAAAAAAAAAAACCATTGAAATTGAAGTAATTTTTCATTTTGTTTTTTCAAAAGTGTGATATATTTTACCTTTTTTGCTTCGAAATTCAACTGATAATATTTATGGCCAAACATTTTTTTTAAATAAATTCATATTTTATTAGAAAAAGTTTGGAAAAAAGTCATTTAAAATTTTTCTAATAACATTTTTTTTTTAATTCTGAGTTTGAGGACCATTTTTTCAAAAAGTCTTGATTAAATTTAGTGAATTTAAATTTAAGAGATAAGAATGAGCTTCTGGCTTTTTAAAAATGTATTTTAAAATTGAAGGTGTTGCCGTTGTTTTCAAAATATTTTTTTTTGTGTTTGAGGTCAGAATGTTAGAAAATTGCATTTATCGCTCGGAAGATTGTCCCTTACTGCCTTTTATATATTTTCCTTAAATTACCTAGAGAATCTTTTGCTATCATTTGTTTTATGAAATTTTAGCAAAAAAAATGGTTTGTTTAAAAAAAAAATTAATTTTAATTTTAAAAATCAATACGGCAACACCGGCAATTTTTAATCTATAGACCTTAAAGTATTTTTAATTACCTACGTTTGAAAAAAAAAATCGTCAAAATCAGAGCTGTTCGGCCGGGTTCCCTAATAATTTGCTTTAGTTACTCTACTATTAACCAAATTGAATACAAGTGTTTCTGGAGATCTGTCTTTTATTTTGGTCCTTTATTACATTAAGTATTTTGATCCTTAATTAACTTATTTTGGTACTTTATCACCTTTCGTATTTTGTGTATAAGTGCGTATAAACGCTGTTAAAAATGGCAAATGCTAGGCCCGCCTGTGAATATACTTGCTGTGCAAGCAGAAGGGCATTCTAGTACTGGGGGTACGCTGTAATTTTGTAATCTAAAAACAGTGGCATTCAAAGAAACAAGAAATATGGAAATTAAATAAGGAAGCAATTTATGAAAAAATAAGAAAAAACAGACGTTTTAAATTCTGTCGCAGAATAGAATTAAAACAATCGCCCTAGGTCCTAAAAAAGGTAGCAATCTTACAACATTGGCAGTCTATCGAATGAAAATTCATCACATTTTATTAAGAGATTTTTTTTTAATTAAAAAGAACCATCAGTAAAAAGTGTTGTTGTCCTTTGATGATTTTTAGGTATTGTGATAAATTGGGTTGATTTTTTTTTTAGATTTGACAATTGGCTAGAGAGATTAGTTGAAGTTTATAAATTACTTTGAGACCGCAAATTTAAATTAAGTTGAAATTTTATTTTTTTCTTCCCAAGAATTTATCGTATTGTTCCAGGCATGAACAATGTTACTTATTTATTTATTTATTTTTAATATCAGTTAATAAAAAATAAAATAAAGAAAAACAAGTTTTAATCAACACTGAGCAACATAAACAGACAAACAAAAAATCAATAGTTAATTTTTTTTTTTATACAAACTATTAAATTGAAAAATGCATTATATATACGAATTAGGGCCCAGTTTTTCAGTGCTGGGTTAACTTCTGTAAGAAATTTCACTCTAGTTGACTCAAAACCCAACGTACTCTTGCTCATACAAATTTCCAGAGTTAACTTATAAAAATTTGTTAGTTAACTGGGTGTTAAATTTAACCCCTCATTGAAAAACTAGGTCTTAGTGATGCAAATATGTAATTGTCATCCGATTCTGAATTTATATTTTTTTTTTTAAACATGGCATTTGTCAGTTTCTAAGGTTATTTTTAAATTATAATAATTAAAAGAAAGAATACAACAACAAAAAATAAACATATTTATGTGAAATATAGCGAAGTATGCTCCAAACACCGAAATTTGCACATTTAATTTTAATTTTCAATTTAAATATAAAATTTTTGCTTGCTTTGTTTTGTTTTGTTTTGTTTCTTTTTTTTTTTAATTTTGTGCAAAAATTTGTATATTTAATTTTTTTGTTTAGTTCTATTTTGCATTGCTGACATGTTTTCAAAACAACAGGATAAACATTTATCTAAACATACAAAAAACACACACCAAGAACTAATTTAAAAAATAAGTAAGAAATAAAACAATTGATTGGTAAAAAAAAGTAAAAGTATTTAGTTTTTTTTTTTTTACAAATTTTTTAGTCGCACGATTAGTTTATTAAAAAATTAAATAATTCCAAAACTTAAAAACAAAAACAAAAACAAAAAAAAAATTAAGAAAAATTGTGTCTGAGAAAAGTGTGTTAACGCCCCAATTGTATTTTTTTTTATGTTATACCACTGTTAATATGGACTTAGTATTTTTCAACTTCTTATTTTTATAAAAAAAAAAAACAATATTTATTTCATTATTATTATTGAAGTGTATATCATTTTTTTATCTAAGCAATTAGAGGATAAAGGTTGTAAGGCCTTATTTGCAAGCAAGTGTTTTATCTTTTCTCATAAAAAATCTAAACGTGGATTAATCAAACTGAAATCCCACAGGCTAAAACTTTTTTAAGATTTTTATTAGAAATAATTTTCTCATAGAAAACATAACACGTAGGTACATACGTAAAAAGGTAATTTTTATAATGTCGTTGTGGCAGAAGGGAAACCTTCACAATGTCATTTTTTGTTTGTATTTTTTGTTTTGTTATATTTTATGTTAAAGTTCTAAAATAAACTAGTGTTTTTACGCATGTTTTATTTAATTTTAATTCTTAAAATGGTTTTTCATCTTATAAAATTGTTTGTTCAGGCACACAAATTACTTGCAGTTCAAAAAATTCCAGTGATAAATATGGCGCAAAAGCATTCTCTTTTCTCTGCTCATTTATTCTCTTAAATCTGCTCTATTTTTATGTGATGTGATTTAATAAAATTAATTTTTGTTTTTTGTTTTTCAACAGCTTTAATAAGACTTGTATACGAAAAGCTTCATGGGAATTTATGTTCTGTATTTTATGTACAATCTTTATCGAATTTAAAAATTTGTAGCTCCTCTAACATCTTAGTTTTAGTTCTATGAGAAAAAAGCCACACTTTGGCACATTTATCCTCTAAGCGATTCAATTTTGTCAGTGTCAGTAATTTTTTAAAATTATTTTTCAGTTATATGATAGTAAGCAAGGAATTTCTTCGACTTGAGGCTATATACTATATATATGTATATTAGGGTGGGTCAAAAAAATCGAATATTTTTTTTTTTTTGCTTGTATACTCCAAAAAATCGATTGCGAGACACCTCTAGAACATACTCACAAGATTTGATCTCTTAATAAAAATGGCCAGACCCTTCGCTTCACAGTTTTCCATTTTTACATCAATCTAATATAAAAAAAAACGTTTTTTTTTTATCTATCGAATTTTTTGCAAATTTTTTTTACATATTCTTAAAGAATATGACATGTTCTACAAAAAAGATCTTTTATACTTTTTCATTAATCTTACCACTGGAAAGATATTTGAGGTCAAACTTAAAAAAAAATTTCAAAATTTTCTAGTTCACTGAAAAGCCATTATTATCAAATTATTAAGATGTATTAGTAAGATGTATGTATGTAGGTGCTTAAACGTTCTACTAAGAAGTCCGTGGTGTTAAATCGATTGCTTTAACCGTTTTTAAGATATTTGTTTTAAAAAACGCCCACTGATTTAAATAGTTTTTTTATGACCGTGTGTATTGGGATTTGGATACAAATATCTTCAAAACGGTTAAAGCAATCGATTTAACACAAAGACTTTTTTGTAGAACGTTTAATCCCCTACAAGAGTACATTTTAATAATTTGATAATTTGCGAAAAAGTCGATTGATAAAAAAATTCTTTTTTTTTTTTAATATGATATTGATGTAAAAATGGAAAACTGCGAAGCGGAGGATCTTCCAATTTTTATTAAGAGCTTATATTTGGTGAGTATGTTCTAAAGGGATCTAGAAATCGATTTTTTGGAATATAAAACAAAAAAAAAAAACATAGGTATTCGATCTTTTTTGCACCCACCCTAATATATATAGCCTTAGACCAATTTTGTATTTTATGTTTACCAGAAAAAAAAACATGGTTTCCGTTTCGTGATTTCATGGTTTCTTCTTGATATTGATATACTTATTATTTGCTTCAAATATTTTTTTTTTTTTTTTAATCAAGAATAACAATCAATGCTCTTTTGTGATTTAATGGATTTGTTTAAAAATTAAAACATTACCAAAAAAAAAAAGAAAATAATAAGAAAAACTTAAAAAAATTCAATGCCTAGATTTCATTAAAAATGCTACTCTACTGTTTAATTGGCAAAAGAAATAATTCTTAAAAAAACTTAAATTGACACTATTTTTTATATATTTCTGTATTAAATATACAAAAATTAATTTGCATTTTATTTTTTAATTGAGATGCCAATTTATTATTTTATCTAAAATATTAATTAATATAAAAGAATAATAATAACATACATCTTCGATTAAAAAAAAAAATTTTAATGCTATTCAAAAGCTTTTTCTTATTTACTAATTTTTTGTTTTCTTGCGAAATTAAATATTTATTAATATTCAATGTTAAGGGGCAGAACTTATAAAAAATAGTAATGAAAATTCAAAATAAAAACATAGCATGCTTATAAAAGTCTAACGTTCAGAAGAGGCAAATATTATTATAAAATAAATTAAATATCTAGATGTATTGAAATTACTTTAACAGGCTGTTTAGTTTAATTTAAATCTAAGCAACTAATAAAATTTACAGGCAAAAAAGACATTTTCCCCAGACAAGACTTTCATAGATGTAAAAAATTGGGATACAGATCTTGGTTTCATTATTGAAAATGAATTGCCAAAAGTCCCTTTAAAAATACCATAGCTGTGAAAAAAAGTTATTCATGGTTTAATAATGTCAAAAAAAAAAAATAATAGGACTCCATGTTTTAGTTTTTGATTTGGTTTTGAAATAAGAAATTATATAAAGTCTTTATAAAATAAAGTGAAAATATCCTCCAAAAAACCTACGAAAAACTACACTTGTTGACTTTTGGCCACAATTAAAAATATATGTTTGCATAATAGAAGGACACAATTTTACATATATGCAAATAGAAAGGAAACAACGGTATTTTCGACATTTAACCTTGAATATCTTTTTGGCGCAAATGGGAATTTTGGTAAATTTTGACTAATATAAAGTTTGTTCTTTTTGTTGGGCTATTTCACTGAGTTAAACTACAGTTACTAAAATATACCTAACAAAAATTTTGATTCAATTGTTAACATATGAATGGTTGTATTGTAGTCTATATTGGTAACGCAGTTCTTTTTCTTAAAAAATATTACTGTCCAAATAACATCTCCTATACGATGTTTTACTTGAATATTGTAATAAGTTGTCAATTTTATTCCAATTGCAGTAAATACTCATTTTACATAATCTCCAATTAATTATAAATATTTTACATTGTGTTACATTGTGTCCCCATCAAGGAATAAAATCTAATCTACCCTGCGTTACCATATGTAAAAACAAACTTGAAGTAACTGCAGTTTTATTTGTAACTTTTAAAACTAAATGATACAAAATTATCAGGTGAATAAGGTAGACAAATTAATATAGCTTCAAAGTCACTGAAAAAAAGTTCTAGTGTTTATTGCGTGCTGATTGAGTTTTCCGCATTTGTGAAATGGGTATAAAGACGAAATCTGTGTTATTTTTATACTTTTACAAAGTTTTTATGCTAACAGTTTTGACAGTAACAACATTTTTTGCAATTTTGTTTTTCAATTAAGTTCATATAGTTATATATTTATTGCGTTACTGCTCCAATGCGTTACTATGAACAATAAAATAGTCAACCAATTGTTTTGTAAATATTGTTGCACGGGGAGCTCAAATACGACAATTTGTATTTTTATCTTTCTGGGGGAAAATTTTTTCTTAACTATCACAATTATTAAATTAACAATGCAGGGATGGTTCTGAGTTACATATTTGCAAGCAAATTATTATGAAAAAAAATGTCAAAAATTTAATAAATTGATGATATTTTAAGCAACAACAACACACAATTACGAGAATCTTAATTAAATAACAATAAAAAAGCAAAGATGAAATATAATTAATTAAGTTCATATGAAGTAAAGAAAAATAATATAACACGAATTGGTAAAAAACAAAAAAAAAATCACATCAAAACATCGATTGGCATCAAGATTTAGCTTTCATTGTTTTTTTTTTTTTAGTAGAAGGCGTGCAGTCATATAATAAGATAAAAAAAATATTGATTTATAGATAGACATATAAGTATGTACAAAGTGAAATTAAATAAATAAAAATAAACAAATTATATATATAAAAATCCAAATATTTCTAGTTAGATACATTTAAAGTGTTAATGGTTAAATACGGGAAGGAATAGGGCGAGGTACTTTACTTCAATTATACACCCAAGAGCAAGAGGGTGTCATATCCAATTTAATTTATGACATCTTTTATCCCATAAAAAGGAGACGACTAAGACGTCACACACTGGTAAAAAAGGACTTTTTAGGTGGACATTACTCATAAACTGCATTAAAATTGTAAATTATCTTCTTCAAGTGCTGAGGATAAATTTACTAGCTCTAGATGACTATTTTCTGCAGATTATCAGCTAGTTTCTACATTTCGGTTTTACTGGAAACAAAATTGAAACAGGTATTTGAAAATTATCTTATTGATTTTATTTATTTTTGAAGTTATAACCAAAAAAAAATTGTTGCTTTCAGTAAACTCATTTACTTAGCAACTGCTTCAATTTCAGCCGAAGTGATTTCAAATAGTTTTCGAAAAAAATTAACAAAATTGATCGAAAATCAATTTCCATCGGATTTCAGTTTCCACTTAATTTTAATTGATTTCTGACACTATTGTGCACACAATCCAACTCCAACTGGATTTCAAATTTTATCATTATTCATAAAATGCTATTCATGAATATGCTTAAAATCGATGTCAAAGATAAAAAAGTGAGAATCGATAATTTTTTACCGACTTCCAAAAGTTTGATACATCATTGAAAAGGTATATACCTTTATTAAATAGAAAAAAAGCCTAAAATTGGTTCAAAATTGACGAATATATAGTTTTTTCAATGTCAAAGTCATGTCAAAATCGTTGTTTTTGAACACATTTTGAATGCTTGAAAAGAATAGTGATTTGAGAAAAATTTAGTTATATACACTGAGGGAAGAAAAGAACTTAAAATCAACGAAAACCACGTTGATTCAACTATATTTTTCGGAATGATTTTGCGTTTAAGACGAATATTTTAAAATCAAAGTAGAACATCGTTAGTTTAAAGTAGTTTTCTGTTATAAGTACGGTGACCATATTTCTGGAAGCCAAACCCGGGACGGATAAAAAATTCGTTGGATCGTTTTGAAAATATTGATTTAAAAAAAACATTTTTAAATTTTTTTAAATGAGTTTTCATAATTCTTTTTTTGATATTAAGATTTCCTAAACGATTTTATTGCAGCGTTTTTGTTGAAATCATTTAAGTCGTTTACGAAATCAGAAATCAAGAAAATGGTTTTTTAATATTGTCTGTTAATAACTTCTAAAAAAATATTTTTTTAATCAAATTCGGGAGAGCTGTTTTTTAACATTTTTATTTAAATGGTTTTGAAATTGTAAGAACCTTAACACAATTTTTAACATGTCCTTAAAAGTTTTGAAACTTATCTGGGTTCTTTACTCTTCCATATGTTGTTCTTTATTCGAAAACATTTTTCCTGGTGTAGCAACCTGACAAACAGAAGCTGGAACTAAATAATTGACGAACATTTAAAAAAAACTAAAGCCTAGTTTAGAGGAAAAACGAAAATTTTCATACAAAACCAGCACAACGAAATCGTAAACGAAAATTTTGCTTTTCGTTGCACAGTACGCAGCTTGGGCAACGAAATTCTTACCTGTGCAAGAATATATGGAGAGTTTTTAATCGTTTTTTTACTTTGGAGACTTAAAAAATTTTTCGTTTTTCTTCAGCAACGTACTAGAAAAATTTTAATTTCCAACCACTGTTTTCTTGTTTTCCGTACAAAGTATTTAAAATATTGAATACAAAAATCAGAGAATGTGCAAATACGGGACAATCACGGGACAAATATGGGACACTTATACGTCCCGGGTTTCTTAAATAAAAACCCGGGACAAGCTGTAGAAATACGGGACAGTCCCGGGTAAACCGGGACGGATGGTCACCGTAGTTATAAGACATCCTTTAATCAAAGTTGTTTCAACTTTGAAAAAAGCTTCTATTTAAATAAAAAAAAGAAAAAATTGGCAGCCACTGGGATCACTGGGCGAATGCTTTACCAACGTGCTATCTCACTGTTGGAAATAAGGGTGATAAAATGCAACTAAAGCTAAAGTCCGACAAAAATTTAAAAAAAAATAACGTTTCAATTCTAATTTAAAGATATTTCATAGTAGTTTTTTCAACATTTAAACAACGTTGACCATACCTATTACATTTTATGTTGCGTTTTGTTCCTTCAGTGTACCAAATTCAAATTGGGCTCATGGGCCGTTACTTGTTTCACTAAAATTTAGATCACACTCATGGGGAAACATAGCATGAAGCGAATCCGAATTTTTTTTTTATTAATTTGGGCTCAAATGGCTTATAATCCATTTCTTACCTAATTTTCTTCATAAGTGCATTAAAGGAATGCAGTAAAAGTTCTCATTATAAAAAGCTTTTAAAATAATCTGTTCACTCACATTAGTTGTGGACACCAGAATCCTTTTCTTGAGTGGTTTGTTCCCCAGATTTCAATTAAATCATTCCGTAAAAATTAAATTTTCACAGAAAATCTCCAATATAGTATGTGTATGGCTACAAATATTACCGGTGTGCAATCTCTATGAATTACTCGTCCGGACAACGAAAACCGGAAGATGGGCACAGACGGGCAAAAAAAGTTGCAGAACTTCAAAAAATTGTTTAGACGCTTAATTCTATCAAATGGGTCTCCACTGTTTATTAGGCATTGTTTACAAAACAATCTATGTGTTGCATATACACATATAGTGCTGACAACTCTTGACAATTTTCAAAAAAAAAAAAATTAATTCGTTTGAAAACAAACAGAGCTAAAACACGTTATCTTAAAAAATTATGCATAATGTAATAAGTCCTGGAATCATGTGTTGCTCTGAAACGACTGCTCTGTTTAACTAGAGAAATTGCCTTAAATGAAACAAATTGGGTGGTTTCATAGTTGTCAATCATTCCTTATAACTGTGTAAAGTCCAGTTTGTCGTTTAATTGACTTCAAATTTCAACCAAATGTCCACCTAGATGGAGCATTTTTACCACTGTGCGTCACCTCATTTGTCGAATTTAAACAAGTAATTGAGAAGTTATGAGGGAACATACATGCATACAATTCTGCAAAAAAATATATAGAAATATTCTGTATTCATTGACAAAAATATTATTTTTGGAAATTCATGAGTACATTAAGGGCCAATTCCTTAAGACTTACAACTCACAACCATTCGTGTGAGGATGTTATTTTTGTTTGCGTGAATATGGAGGAGTCAGAACTGCTGAGGTGAGATGCAGTCTTTTCAACTCCTCGCGAGGCAGTAGGCACCCTGGATTTGAACTCAGAACCTTTGGCTATAGAATATTGCACTATAACAATTAAGTTACGGTATACTAAATTGAAATAGCCTGGGAAAAGTTAGAAGTTAGGTAGGAGCAAAACCTTATCAATTTTCGTCTAATTTACGCAATTCCTACACGGAGAAAAAAGTGTCACGTTAAAATAAGATGACCGCACATTAAATTTCACCACTTTAAATTAAGGTGATATCCGCTTAAAATAAGGTGATTCCACTTAAACTCAGTTAAATTAAGCGGATCACACCTTAATTTAAGCAGATTTCTGCATGGTTTTTTGCTAAGATGCGACTGTCACTTTAAATTAAGGTGACACTTTTTTCTCCGTGTAAGTACCAGCAGCCTTTTGATGAGTAGCAATCAATTTGATTGTTGATAATATCTATCATCTAGTTGATAAATCGTTATCAACTGGTTATTTTAAACATATTTTTAATTGTTCATTGTGAATGATATTTTTTTTTAAATATTTTTTGACGTCTGGCATTTGACGTTGACGCTCTTTTTTTATGGCTGGATGGATAGAAATTTTGTTTTATGAAAATCTAAGTTGTTCTTCAAAATTTTTTACAAAAAAATTTTATTCAGGAACAACAACAGAAAGTAATTCAGAATAATGGTAAAAATAATGTAACAAAATCCTGAAGCTGTCTCACTGGCACTGAATACGTTCAAAAGAAGTTAATATCAATTTATTGATAGAATTGATAAAAAATTAAATTTCAATATCTTAGCAAAAGAGCTTTCAAAAACTGAGAACAATGCTCACCGATATTGATTGAAATTTAATTGAATTAAAATTCTATTAAAAGTTGACCAGTTTTCCCATAAATTAGGTTTTAAAATACCAAATTTTAGAATTTATCAACTATCAAATCGATAGTTGACAAAACACCATACGAGTGCATAGTGACGATTTGCTGGGCGAGGAGGGGGTTAGGTTAGGTGTTATTGGATGTAGAAAAGTAAAAATTTAAATAAAACAAAAAAAAAAAAAAAACACTGAGAAAATTTCAAACACTGACACAACATTATTAGAAAAAAAAAATGTTTAAAAATTTGTTTGGGACGTACACACACAACATGTTTTTACAACGCATTCTCGATCAAGAGGTTTTTTGCTTTTAGACAATTTTCTAAGTCTTTCGTTGTTTTTTTTTTTTTTTTTTTATAAATTTTTGTTTGGTTAAGTTAATTTAGAATTCACAAAACACAATTTTTTTAATTATGTAAAAGAAAACATTTTTTGTTTGGCATTATTTTTCTGTTTGTTTTGTTTTGTTTTCTGATTCTGATTATTGCTTTTTTTTGCTTTTGGTTATGTTAATGACATATGTTAATTACATATGATATGGATTTCGGCTGGTTGGTAGCAGTAGAGTAGCACAAGCACCTGTCCTGAGGATGATGTCTGTAGATACGATGATACGTCCGTCTCGATCATACAGCTTCTCAGTGTATCAGGTATGAACATCCCTTTTTGCACACAACCTTGTGCAACAAAGTCTGGTTGTTGTTGTGTTTGTTTTGTTCTTTTAGGGGGGAAGGGGGGGCTTTCTGTCAATCTTTGTATTATTTTATTTTATTTCTCTTTCTGCCTCTCTCTCTCTCTCTATCTCTCTCTCTCTTCCTCCTTAAAATTTGGGTAATAATTTAAGGTTTCTCTATTTGGATCCTTTTATTTTAAGTTTTAACTAAAAAATAAATGATGTTGTTTTGTTGATCCAACAAATTGGCATCCTATATTGGCAAAAACGATAGAAACGATATAAAAATTGGTAAAATTTGTGTAGCAGGCTCAGAGAGAGTGAGTGAAAGCACAGGAATAGTCATTTAGAATTTGCTTAATTAGGTAGGTATTAATATAAAAAAAAATAAAGTTGCATTAAAATTAGCTTACCTTTTGTGTAGTGCTGGAGGTTCTTTTACTTAGTCGATGTAACAGGAACTTTTTTTCTTTATTGTACGTGCTGCTTATTTGAAATTGGACAAAATGAAAAAAATTTTCCATGATTTTTGCAATTGATTCGATGTGTGTGAGAGTGTGTGTTAATGCAATTCTGTGAGAAGTCCTTATTTGTTTAGGTAGAAATCAAATTACGGTGTCTGTAGACTGAAGTTTTTGTCTGGATTAAGATACCTGTAAAATTAGGAAATTTCATAATAATTTAAAAGGTACAGAGGATCTGGTTTAAAAATAGAAATATCATAAAATAAAAATGCCTTAAATGTCTCAAAATTGAATTTATTCAAAAAGAGAGAATAAAAATCTAAGCCAGTGTTAAACTAAAATATTCGGTATCCTTTTTTTCATTTACTTGTAAAAAAGGAAATAGAATTCATTGAAAAGGTTAAACAAAAATAATAACGAAAGGTTTGCCAAAAATAACTTCAGGATTCAGATTTTAATCTTTCAATGTCTTTATTTTATGCAGTATCCATCAGATTCTTTTCCATGGCCAGTGTTCAGAAAAAAAAAACAAGCATCACTAAAAATCGGCCACATAACTAATTGTAAAAGAATCCGCACGCAGGTACATATATTTCTGCCGCAACGTAGAGATGAAACTGCATAATTTTTGTTCAAATTTCTATTTATTTTCGTTTAAGGTATAATTCCTATAAGTTCTATTTGTCGAAGACATCTCTCGCATCTTTGAAAAAAATTAAAACAATTGAGCTCCAAACAAAATAGACATAAAAAATTGCAAGCCCGTAAATTTTTCTCACAGAGCTAAAAATTGATAGCATTGAAACATTGATATAAGTAAAATGTCAAAAGTCTTTGAAAATCCTATGTATGAATAAAAAGTTATTCAAAGTTAAATGTCGGAAAACTTGGTTTTTCATATATATTTTTGAAACGGGGAAAGCGATAAAATAAAGGATATGGAAAACTGGAAAGTTTTGTAATTCCTTGAAAAGAAACTAATGCCACCTTTTTTACAACCAATAGTTTAGAAGATATCGCGATATTACAAAACCAACAAGACTTCCATATACTTTTTGTATAGCCTCCCTCATTTCAAAGTTGTATAAGAAAAACTAACTAACTAAACTTAAATAATAAAATATATATTTATAATTAAAATAATATTAATATTATTACATAAAATAAAAATATTTGCGTTAAGATTGTTTCATACAACAAAAAAAAAAGTACTCATACGCCACAGTGACTTTCTTAGTTTCCTTTAATTTAGTTGATAGTTGGATAGTAAAACCATCTGAACTTTTTGGCCATTTACTTACTGAAAATTATACGATTGAGGAGTAAAAATTTTGACAGTGGGGCTTCCACAGAGCTGAATATAATTTGTTTTCTTCTTTATACGCAAAAAATTACCTTTAATTATATAAATTAAATAATTTTTTGTTTTTGTCGAGGTGGAAAAACGATTGCCGTTTGCTATTTTGTATGAAAGTTGCATTAATGAATTGTTTTTCTTTTTTAATGTTTCTTAAACAGAGCGGATTTTAGGAATGTATCAGGAACTCAAGCTGGACAAACAAGTGCAAATGGATTTCTACGTTTATCTCAAAATGACGATTAGAGGATTTTTAATTTTTCAAACTACCTATAGAAATAATATACACGACTGGGTCGTACGAACTTGCTCTTAGAACTAAACACTTTTTAAACAAAAATTTAGTAAATGTATAAAAAAACTACAAATGTAAAAACAACTTTAAATAAAATTGAGCTCCAAAAAGTATTCAGTTTTTAGAAAAAAAATTTTCAAAATCGTTAGAGCCGTTTTTTAAAAAAAGTAATTTTTATTTATAAATACCTAATTAATGAAAAAAAAAATTTAAATAATAAATTTGGTATGCCATTTTGTAGAAACTTTTAATCAATTCGTAAAATCAAAATGACAAAAAAAATTCAATGTCAATTTTTCGAAAATTTGAATTTTCAAAAGCAGAATTTCAACTATTTTTTTTAAATCCAAAAATTTTTTCAAAATTATTAATTTGTATTTATATCTAGGCAATATAAAGGTTTTCGCATAGAAAAATTCGTAAAAAATGAACAAGTAATTTGGATAGTTTGAAATTTAAAAAACCATTTTATGTGAGGTACCGTTAAAAAGGATTTTTGAAAAGAAAAAAACTTTTTTCATCAAAAGATAAACCTTATTCAAAAACTAATACATAGGTACTTGATTTTTTTAATAAAAATCGTAGGAGCCGTTTGCTAGAAAATTAAACTTTCCCAAAATTGGTATATGACAGGTATCGTTATGTTAACTCCAAAACCCCTCTGTACAGGATCCAAAAACTGCTACATACCAAGTTTGAAGTAGATAGTTTTTTTACTTGCTCAATAGGCCAAGTATTGGTTTCGTGTAAAAAAAAAATTCGAGGTTTTAATCAAAACTAACATTACGATGATGGAGAAGCCCAAAAAAGTGGGTTTCGTCATGACGTCCGTCGGTCTGTGCGTCGGTGCGTCGGTGCGTCCGTGCGTCCGTGCGTCCATCTGTACAAGTAGCTACAGCCTAAACGAGTTAACGGATTTTCTTGAAATTTGGTATGGATGTTTTTTTCGTAATTTCCAAGGTTGGTTTTTTTTTTGTTTTTTAATATCTCGCTTAGAACGTATACCTCCCATACAAAATTTTCGAGTTATTGCAATTTTATCGAAAACGGCTCTAACGATTTCGATTAAATTTAGCACACGTAATGCTGTATATAGTTCTAACATAACTGCGTTTTTAGTTTTTCTCAAAAAATACGTATAGTGGAAATATGGTCTTTAAATTTTTTAAATCGCGGATGTCGGCTCTTCCCGTACATTATTATGGAGTTATTGCAATTTTCTCAAAAATGGCTCTAAGGATTTTGATAAAATTTTGCATACGTAATATTCAAAGTAATTGCAGTAAAACTGCGTTTTTAGTTTTTCTCAAAAAAGTCAAGTCAAATAAAAAAAAATTTTATTTAACTAACATTTGGCCTCCATGCCGGCTCTTCCCCTACATCAACCAAATTTCTTAAAAATGTATATAGAGGCAGCTCTAATAACCTACAAGTAAGCTAACATAAAAGTGCTTTGAACTGCAAGAGCAAGTACGTGCGGCCCCAGTCGTGCATTTTATTTTTTTTTATTTAAGAGGTTGGTAATTTTAAAAAAGTTTTTCTATCATAATTTTAGAATGAAGTGTGGGCTAGCGAAAAAAAAATGTTGGACTAACCTTGTGCAAACGAACCAAGTGGATTTGAAAAAAAAAAAAAAAAAAAAAAAAAAAAATAGCATTTGGGGGTGTCAACTTCACATATTCAATTTCTTTGAAAAATGTACTCATTAAATAAATTGTTTTTTTTTAAGAAGTTTGCCTTTTTATCTATTTTATTGAAACTCATACAGTTCCAGAACGTAGTTTTTACGAATAGTTAATTTTTAATATTCGTCGAAATTTTTACAATTTTGGCTATTTAACCATGTATAAGGTATTTCAAATATAATACTGAATGTAGTGTTTCTGTTGTTGAGTATAATTTTTATTAAAAGTCCACTCATAACAAATATGATAGTAAATGACTTTAAATACAAATTATACTAAAACAACAAAAACAAATTTGTTACTCTTAGCCTGTTTTTGGATTTTGTTGTTAATAATCGTTACCTCTGTAAGAATAATTTAATAAAACACTATGGTTATCATGCATTTTGTGAAGAAATTGGTCCAAAGTCAAAAATTATCTCATTCGGCAAGAAAAATGAAACACACTTAAAAAAATAATGTCTGAGCAATCAAGAAAACATATCAAATTTGGACGCAGTTGCAGAAAATAATATTTCTACTAAAAATAAAAATAGTAACAAAGTTTCTACCAATAATTTAGTCAAGTTAAGTCTAATTTGTTCGTCTACCTTTGGTCCATGTTATTCCCATCAACATTTCCGTTTGTCCAACCTTCAAAAAAAAAAAAAAAAAACAGAGCTAATTCTTTTTTTTTAGAGGAAGTCTGCAAAATGAAAAATCGTCTAAAACGCTCAAATTTTGAGATAGACGTATAAAACCAATTGTTTGTTCACCCCGAGTTCTATTAACATACCAAAATATTATCGTTTCCCCACCCTCCGTTTAGGAGAAATTCAATGCACTGAAAAATTGAAGATCCCCAAAAATCAATTTTCTCAAAAAATTTAAATTGCTGTCATTTTTCCAACTTCACACAAAATATTTTTATTTTGTTTTCTAAAATCCCCAAAAATTCACACGGTCATCGTTTGTCCACCTCGAGAAATGGATACAAACCAAAAATCATCGTTTGTAAACGTCCACCCTTAATTTAAGAGATAATCAAAATGGAATTTTTCAAAAATTCCCAGCAAAAGTTACGCATACACCACAGTGTATGTACTGAAAACTTCAAAATCTGAAAATTCCCAACGACAGAAATTTGAATTTTTGTATACAGTATTTATCGCTTATAAGAAACACGCTTATAAGAAAACCTCGCTTACAAGAAACTCGAACAAAATCACCGTGTACTTTACCATATATTTTAATGTTGAATTATATGTTTATAAGAAACACGTTTATAAGAAAAACACTGATAAAAGAAACATTTTTCAAACCACGGACTTTCTTGCACACACATAAAGTTGGTTGGATTTAAGAAACTTTCAAAAAAATTACGAAACTAAAAAAACATTAGCCCTAAAGAAAAATTCAAAGCAACCTGTGCAAATGTCATTTGAGTTTGACATTATTTGAAGAGAATTTCAGTTCAGTGGTTAATTTGTTATTTGTTGTGTTTGTGTTCTTTATATCCCTGCTGTGTTTACCTTTGCTAAAAATGTTGCTCAGCAAAGTACTTTTTAGTGCATCTGAATCTATTCAAAGACATTTTTTTCTATTGAAGAAATGGAGTTGAATACAAGCAGAACAACGTAGCAGTAGATACTTCAGGCCAAAGGAACACAGCTAATATTTCACTTAAAACTAAATTGATACATAATCCTTGAATAAATTAAATCGGGAAAAAATAGAAAAGAAATCTGTGAAAAATATAAATAGCTACATAATTATGTAGTTATATAATTGGGTTGAATATTTAGGCGAAGATAAGTTTGTAATACTACTGGGTCATGGTATAAAAAGAGACGGTATGATCATTAGAACAAACTCTGTATAGAGAACTGTCAAAACTTAAAAATGGCTACTTAAGGTTTTGACAGCTGCCTATTGAAATTGTTGTTGTAATCAAATTTGTCTTGAAAATTATTTGTTGCTTTTGACTTTGCCAAGTATAAAACGTCAAAACCTTATTACCCCATTTTGTAAGATGGCGGCTCTAATGATCATACCTTGTCTTTTTATACCATGCTACTGGGTAGTAGATGTGTATAAGAAACTTGTTTCTTATATCCGTATAAGAAACTTGTTTCTTATATCAGTATAAGAAACTTGTTTCTTATATCCGTTCTAAGAATATAAGAAACACTCGGTTATAAGAAACAAATATTGTGCAATTTTTGAGTTTCTTATAAGCGTTATGTACTGTACCTACAAGTAGGTACATAGCTTCAATAAAAAGACCTAGCTAGACCTTACTATCCTCCCCCAAATGCTTTGTTTGTTTTTTTTTTTTTGAAAGTTATTCGAAATATAATTTAGTGATGTTTACCTATTTGAGATTTGTTTTTATTTTAAACAATTTATTTTTTATTTTTAAACAATTTTGAAAACCTTTAGAAATACTGTTGAATACATTTTTCTTCACTGTTCACTTTTCAAAAGGTCGACCAAAAATTGTTTTTTTTTTTTGGCGGGGTAGATATATAGATTCATACGGTGTGGAAACTTGTATTGTTTGTTCTCATCTTCTCATTTGTCGAATTTCAAATGAAATAACAGAATTATATTGGTTACAGCCTCCAAATACCCCCCCCCCTCCCCCTGCCTCTGGCTACGTATCTGATTTAAATCATCGCTAAGTGGTATCAACTTAACATAATAGAGCCTTGCTGTAGAACAGTAGTTGTTTTCTTAGAATATACTCAAGAATCACTTTTTACATTTTCCTAATACAGTCGACTCTTTCAAAGTCGAACTTTCACGGAACGCAAATATTGTTTCAAGTTAGAGGAAAATTCGAGTTCGAGGGATTAGTATTTTCTTTTTTCTTCAAATTTTTTTTATTGAAAATGGTGAAAAAATTCTAGTTAGAGCTAAATTCGACTTAGAGATAGTTCGACTGTATCTTATAACTTGTAGTTATATAAATATCAAAAATTTATTCTCGACTTAATTTTTAGACCAACTAGCTCGCACGATCTTGATTTAAAGAGCAACCTTATTACAATTTACAAGTATCAATTTAGTAGTTGATAAAAATAAAATTTCGATGTCATTATTATTTAATAAACAAAAATTTTGAAAACAATGAATGATGCGGATGCCAACCGTTATTAATTGAAATGTTATTGAAATGAAATTCCATTAAAAGTTGACTGGTTTTCTCATAAATTAGGTTTTAAAACACTAAATTTTAGTATTTATCAACTATCAATTGATAATTGGAATTCGTAATACGGGTGAAGAGTTTGTCTTTTCTCGGTTAATAGCCTTACAATTACACTATTCAACAAAACTAGTAATAACTATAACACTATTTACGAAAGATTTTAACTTTCAAAACAATCCTTTATCTATTCTTCATAGTTATTCAATATTTCAATTAATGTCTCCCTTCCTCAATCTCATATAGATTTATAAATTTAACTTAAAATATTTTTGATAAATTTTATCTTTGAAAACAAACAAAAAAGGCTTAATACTTACCATTTTCCTTTCTGGCCTACAGCAAACGAAACTAAACACATGTTTTGTTTTTCAAATAGGTACAATTTTGAAGCAAACACTTTTGATTGCTTCTTTTCACGACACACATTTTTCCTCGTTTAGTTTAAAGTTTTATTTGCTTATATTTTGTTTGTTTGTTGTTCTATAAAAATAAATTTATAATAAAAACAGAATATTTTAAGTAATATCAAAATATCAAATAGAAAAATTAAAAATATTTTTTTTTTAAATTAAGATATCTAGCAGCAAGTCTTAATTTTGACAGTTTGTTTAAAAGTTAAAAAAAAAAAAATAGGCCACTATTCCAACTGAATGATAAACTTAAGTTTTGATGAGTTTTTTTTTCGAAAATTTAGATTGAAAATAGATCTGGCGAAACAAAACCAAAAACTTTTACATATACCAATATTATTTGTAAAAAACCGACACGTTTTCTTGTGTTTACATTTTAACAAAACTAAAATCCATTCTAAAGTAAACACAATTTTTTAATTCACATTATTATAAAAATAAGATAAATCAGAAATAAAACGAAAACGATTTAAAAAAATTATTATCAGTAATAAATTATTGTCCTTTCAACATCCTGTGGTTGCATTTATTCAATATTAATATTATCTAGAGGAAGGTACACAAAAAATAATAAACAAACCAATCTTCATTCAAATTAAATTAAAAAAAAAATGAAAATAAAGAATTTTTATATGTCTGTCATAATATACGCAAAATAAAAAAAAAATGAAAGTTAATCCTTCTTTTTAGAAAAAAAGCTCCTATCACGTAATTCATATTATGTGATGAATAGTATCGACAAAGTAAATAAAAAGTCTAACCAAAAAAAGATATTTTTTTTTTTAATTTTAACAAACCCACCATTTTTATTTTTATGTAATAAAAATGCTTAAAAAAAATACAAAAATTTTATATTTATTTCCTCCTTAGGCGCACACAATCTCTCACAAAGAAAATAAATTATATTAACAAAACAAAAAAAAAAAAAAAAAATAACCACAGGACAAAATAAGAAAATTATATATTTTTGCTCCTTGAAACTGTTATTAGTTCACTAAATATAAATTTGAATAAATATTTTAAATTAACATTTTCGGATTTTTTTTTAAATCTTTATCTTAAAAATGTCAAGCAATTTTCCTTTCCGAACAGATCACGTCGTGTCGTTGCCGTCGATGATAAACAAGGGACGCGACGACGCATCACAAAACTATAAAACGTAGAAAGTCGATGGACATGGATGCAATTTTTTTTACATAGAAAAAATTAAATTTCTTTCAAATCTATCTAAATTTTGTTCTTAAACTTAAAAAATTATAAAATTTTGTATAAGCAATCTAAAAACCAAAAAAAAAAATATACAAACCTCAGAGACTTGGTTTGAATTGAGATGATGAAAGTATTGTCAGGATAACATTTAACATCGAAATAGATACAAGAAAAAAAAATATTTTTTTTTTTTTTTTGAAAAATAACAAGACGAAAAGCAAAATAGAATCCGTTCAGGTATTTTTATTTATATTTTAAAAAAAAAGTATAAGAAGTTTAAAAAAGAAAAACAACACACACAGTATAGATAGTTGTTGTTAAAAGTGCTTTTTGAGTGTAGATAGTGTGTTGTAACGAGTATAGAATATTGTAGGGAAAATAAAGGACCGTAATGAAAAACAAATGTCAAGAAACTAAAATAACGTGTTGTAGATATTTTTTGAGACTGCCCAACACACTCTGAGGTTTAGTTAGATAGGTAGCTAGAGAGATAGATTTGTATGCCTTGTGCTTGTGCCTTGCCTTTGCCGTGGTATTAAAGAGCGAGAGAGAGTTGTTGCACAATGACTTGGTGGAATGAGTATAGGTATTTTTGTGCGCGCTATTTCTGTGAGAGGTTTTCCCTATCGGAGTGTCAGACTTCAGACATGAGACATCCCATCATCATCACCATCATCATTATCAACAGAAAACAGAAATATTTAATTTCGTCTATTGGGTAAAATGGTAACTTTGCTTTGCTTTCTTTGGAAATATCAAAAAACAAGTACATATATAGAGAAATTACGATAGAAGAATTTTTCTCGTGTCTGGGGTCTTTGGTGAAAATGCTTTTTTTTAATTACTTTTTTTGTTTTTTTTTTATTTAGTTTCAAGGAAATGTACGTACGCATGTCTTAAATATTTAGAGAAATTTAAGATTTAAATATAGTTGCCAATCAAAGGAAAATCTCTTAACAAAAAAAAAAAAGAAAACAAAAAACTAGGGATGTAAATTTATCTATAAATATGGATCACATCTGATAGAAAATCATAATTGGTCTAATAGATTACAAAAAAAATAAAATGGACCTTTGTTTTTCTTTTAGCCAATCAATCACCATTTATTGTCTCGTTTACGATTTATTAATGTTTTTTTTTTATACCTGCATACATATATTTTGCAGATAGTTATTATGTAGGAATTTAAATTTAAAAAATATATAACATAAATGAGTCAATTTGTCCGCTACGTCCTAAACGGGTGCTTCGACTCACTTAAAACTTGGTAGAAAAATTTTGTTTTAAGCCTTAACTACTGGCCTTTTTTTATAAAAATAAGGAAAATGACCCATATCTCAAAAAAAAAAAATGTAAAATTCAAACCAAAATATTATAATAATAACATTTTCACTATAAAAAAAATGTGAAAAATAAGTATAACATGAAAAACTACCCAATTACCACACTAGCCATTTTAGTCGATTGCTAAGTAGGCCATTTTACCCGTTCAGGTTTTTTTTTTATTATACCGTAAAAACTGAAATAGTTCCAATTCAACTTATTTTAGTAAATTAATAAGATATGCTTCATGTTTACATACATTAAATAATTATTTTCTCCAAATTAAATTTATTTTATAGAGTTTGCAAAATTTTAGTACATAGATGCAAATTTATTTTATTTATCTGATTTTGATTTGATTTCTTCTAAAGAAGAAATAAAAGTATTTTATATTTTAGAAAATTTGGAAGAAATCTACCAAAGTGGTAACATAGATTCTGCCTGGCAAGTCATTGCGGCGCGGCAGTGGCGGAGGCGATGGCAATGGTTTTCCTCGTCGAGGAGTGTAAAAGTCTCTATGGTTGTTCGACAGTAGAAGACAATTTTATTCATACCAAAATTAAAATATTTTCCATATTTTATTTTAAGATAGTTTGTTTATTTTCTGTTTTCTGTTTTACCGACCCACAAGCCACAACTCCAACAAATTAGTTTTCCTGGTTTTTAGATGCTCTAAAGTCGCTGATGGTTGTGTAGTTTTCTTTTTTCTTTTTTGTTGATTTTGTGTATAGTGGTTGGCGATTTTTTCACAGCTAACCTTTGATATTTTTTTGTTGAAATTTTCTTGAAGGCGAAAAAAATAGAGTTTGCATGGAATTTTTTGGCTGAAATTTTACCGCCAACCCGAGAGATGTATTGGCATGGGAAAAAATAAATGCCCATTTCATACAACGACCCCGAAAACCCACCGGGAACATCGCTACTTTTGGCTGGTTGTTACGCAAAAGAATGTGTCCCTTGCAACTATCTTAAAGAAGCGTTAACCCGGTTCACGGTCGGTTTTCAACATCGTGTGAAATGGCCCTAAGGGTTTTCTAGAAATAACTCTGTATTCCTGTGTTAAAACTGGGTTGGGGTCGAAATTCTGTATGTGCAAAATGCTGTAGGAACAAAATTCTGAAAGTCAAAATTCTGTATAGCAAAATTCTGGTTGGTCAAAATACTGTATTTCAAAATTCTGTACATCAAAATTCTGTAAATCAAAATTCTGTAAAAATGCTGTAAAAAAATATCGTTTTGATAATGTAAAAAAGTGCGCGCGCACTTTTACAGAATTTTTACAGAATTTTGATATACAGTATTTTGCCGTACGGAATTTTACAAAACAGAATTTTGCATGTCAGTATTTTGTTGATACAGTATTTTGACGTACAGAATTTTTTATTTACAGTATAATGACGTACAGAATTATGGTATTACAGTATTTTGACCCCACAGAATTTTGTCGTACAGAATTTTGACAAGCAGAATTATGACCCGCTCCCGTGAAAACTTGTTACCTTGGTAATTAATTGAAAAAAAGGACGCATTTTGTTCGCCAAATGGTTAACTACTTTTAATTTTACTGTAAAAAAAAATAACAAAACAAAAAACATACATCAATTTTAATGTTCTCTTTTAACGTTTCAAATATCTCTTAAATTTTATACAATGAAAACAAACTGAATTCTTACAATGCGTTTAAAAAAAAAACACATACAAAAAAAGAGCGAAAAAATATTTAAAATGATGGTATGCATATTGATTAAGGAAATTCAGTGCAAAATAAAACAAATCAAACTACAGTTGGTTTTATTGCCAAAGAAATACATTTTCTGCAAAAAAAAAAAAAATGAAGAAAAAATAAAAGAGAATACAAAGTGGAAAATTGTATGCATATCTATCAACTGGCTATGGTATTTTTCAGCTACTTGAATAGAATTTCAAATAGCTAAGTTTGATAGATGGTAGATGGATGAGACCTTTAATAAAGAGGTCTTTAAGTCTTTGAGGAAAACACGGTAACGCATTAGAAAGCGGTTAGTCGATGCAAATGATTTTAATTTTTGTATATTTTGAAGTTTTAGCAGTATTTTTTGTTAATGGTTTTATTCAGTGTTAGTATGTTTTTTTAAAGATTGAACTCACTGGCAAAATTAATAAATTTAATATGAAAATTAAATTTTGTTACGTACTAATTAGGGCAATAAGTTTTAATTATGATTTCCTTTGGAAATATTTTATCCATCAATGAAGACTGTTAACAGCTCTAGAACTGGTTGAAATTTGTTGATACGATGTTTCTAAAATTGTATTCATATCGACATTAAAGGGGTCTGGCCACTCTGGAAGAGCGAAAAATGCACTTTTTTGTTTTTATTTATTAAATCTAATTCAATATCAAACAGGATTTTAAGAATAACATGGTAAAATTTTGTTTGAAAATATTGATAAATGGCGCCGTTAAAATGGTCACCAGGGAAGGCCTAAACACGAAAATCGCGGTCCTTGTCCCATCTGGCACTCGGGTATTGTACATCTTAACAAAAAAAAATTCAAAATCAAGTTATTTTGAAGAAGTGTGACTGCAATGTAGCGTAGCCGTTTTCTTTTTGGACTTTTTATACCAAAATTTTTCAAAAATTTGCAAAAACATTAATAAAAACAAAACTAATCCAGCTATCAAAAAAAACCTACTCTACATTGTAGATATTATATTCAAGAATATTCCGTGAAAATTGAGTAGTTTCTGAGATCTTGAAGGTACCAGTTCAAAAAATGTAGTTTCCAGATAATCGCAAAACAAAGTAAGTCCACCGACCGTTGTGGGTCAATCTTCCTTACGAAAAATGCCAATTTTGAATGTTTCGATACGCAATAGGTCTTAATTTGTTTATTACAATTTAGGAGATAATTAAAAATAAATCTAAAAAAAAATTAACAAAAAAAATTTCAGGGCAGCCAGACCATTTAAGTGACTTTATTAAACAAATCCAGTTTTTCGAAATTTGTATGTTTGGTTATTCTGTATTCCCAAAACTTTGTATTTCAAAATACTGTGAAATAATTCTACTTTTCAAAATTTTGTTAAGATTTCTGTATTTCTCAATTACATAAATTCATAAAAAAACGTTTTTTTCAGAGTTTTCGAATACAGAAATTGGAAATGCATAATTATGGATGTTACAGAATTTTACGAATAGAATTTTGGCACTTCAAAAATTATGACAGAATTACAAAACATTATGTTGATAAGGAAGACGTAAATGAAGTTATACTTCTCACTAACAGAAATTCATTTAATAGGTTCACACAAAATTACAAATTAATTTTTCTTAGGATTGTCGAGAAAAAATCATGCATAAAAATAATGCATTTTCAAAAAAATTTATTTGTATCTTTCCTATTTTTATTATATTATTACCTTTGAAATAATGTACAAATCAAATTTCAACTTTAAAAAATTAAACAATTTATTTACTTGTTAGCAACATTCTAGATGGAAAATGAGAAACAAAACTGTTATTTTTCAAATTATATTATTTCAAGACTTATTCATAATCTGTGATCACTATACAATAAGTAATGAAATTACCTTTCATTTGATACCAAATAATTTAACATAGGTCTTAAACTTCTCCTGGAAAATACATTCTTAATATGAACTTAACATGGCAATAAATCTATAACCACTCATACGATTTTCAAAAAAAAAAAATTAAAATTTATATGCAGAAGCCTTCAGGTTTGATTGGACACCTGTCTCATGGCTGTAAGCCTTTGGCCCAAGTCCCATATAATTTTGCCAAATCTACTTTGTGAGGAAATTATTTTAAGATAATTTGGACTTACAGAGCTGTGGTTACGACCAAATTGTACCAAAATTTATCATCTTTAACTGGTTTTATAAACATTTTCCATAATATGCAGAATTTTGAAAGCTAAAAACTGAAAAAAGTCTGAAAATTTCGGGGTTTTGCGCGCACCGAGGTATCAGCACCGGTCTTTCAAAGCTGCAAACTTGGTTTTAAGCTACTGGTGTCTATCCTAACAACATCACAAAAAATCAGTACATTGCAATTATTACTCACACTTTGCCAAACAATTTAGTTTAAAACTCATTTGGGTTTTTTCGTTGGTCGTTGATTTGACATGAAATGTTATTTTAGGTCATTCAAAATAGTTGAAAAGTTCGTATTAAATGTTGTACTATGCAATAGACCAAGTCTAATGGGCAATGGCTGTCGCTACCCATTCGATCCGCATTTATAAAAATACACATACACAAAATTGCACACAAGGCCATAAGAATGCAAATAATTTTTTTACTTGCGATATAGGTACTATAGGGCAAGTTTAGGATTCGTAAAAAAAATCGAACTCGAGATAATAATTTTACATGACATTACGATGATGGAGAATGCCAAAAAAGTGGGTCCGGCAATTCTGTCTGTCTGTCTGTCTGCATGTCTGTCTGTCTGTCTGTCTGTCTGTCTGTCTGTCTGTCTGTGTGTCTGTCTCTATCTGGAGCCTACACGAGTGATTCCCTAGGGGGGAAATTGAAATTTTTTTTTTTATGACCAAAACTAACGGTACCTGCCATATAACGGAAATAGAAAAGTTAATTTTTTTCAAAAACGGCTCTAACGATTTCGATTAAAATTTTTGTGTGTAGTACTACACATAAGAGCCAACTTTTTAAATAAAAAAAATATTTGTTGTACCGTTATTAACGGTACCTGTCATAGAACGGTTTTTTTCGTTTCTGAATATCTCGTACAACATTAACCCGATTTAAATGAAAATTTTTATACAAACGTGTGTAAGTAAAGATAATATTAAAAATTTAGAAAATTTTCAAAAAACGCAATTTTGGATTTTTAAAAAATATTTCAAAATTTTTTTTTGAAAAATCAATTTTTTGAAAACGGATCAATGAAAAATTTTGAAATTTAGTTTTTATGTGTAAATTAATTATTTCTTCAAAATGGCATACCAACTTTTTTTTTGAAAAATGTTAAAAAATTTTTATACATAAAAAATTATTTTTTTAAAAAACGGCTCCTACAATCTTCGAAATTTTTTTTCTAAAAATACCTTTTTATACAAGAAATAAAATGGCATATTTGTTTTTTTTTTTAAGATAATTTAAAACGGAGTTTAATTAATTATAAAAACAGATTTAATTTTTTTATACTACTTATGAAATTTCTTCAAAATATCAAATTTTAAATTTCTTGAATAAAAAGCTTTAACATTATAGTTACTTTAAGCATAAGAGCAGTGGCGTACGTTGAGTCGTCGGGGCCCCGGGGCAAGACTAAATTTTGGGGCCCCTTTGATATTTGGGGGCCCCTTAGATAAAAAAAAGTACGTATACGCCATACATTTTTTTTTTGTAGATATGGCTTATTTATTTTTAGGTTTATTTTAATATTTTAATATGTTCGTAATGCACTTTGCTATACTTACTTAAAATTTCTATCATAAAAGTAGTAAATACTTGTACTAGGGGCCCCCAAAATTAAATATTTAGCGGCCCTTAAAATAAAAATTTTTGAAGCTTAGAATTGATAGTTCTTTTGGCCTCTGTTCTAAAGTAATAAATACATATTTGTTTTACCATCATCAGACATATTTTTTTTTATTTAGGGGCCCCTGAAAAATTAAAATTAAATATTAAGAGGCCCCTAAAATAAAATTTTTTAGCTTAGAATTGATAGTTCTTGGGGCCTCTGTTCTGAAGTAATGTGTACACATTTGATTTTCCATCATCAAACATAGTTTATTTCTTTTGTGGCCCCTGAAAAATAATTTTGAGCCCTGATGTTTTTATGTTGGGGCCCCTAAATTGATATCTTATTTTCCATTTGATTGTTTTGAACCACTGAAGTAATAGCTTTAGAGGATCCTCAAATAATATTTGCCATGTCATCAGAAATGTTGATAAATATTTTTTGGCTCCTTAGTAATAGATTTTGGGGCCCCCAAATTAATATTTGATTGACTCTCAACTAAAGAGGTTCCTGAAAAATTATTTTTTTTGACCCTTCATATAATATTTTTGGATCCCCGAAGTCATATTTTTTGGGGCTCCTAAAGTAATTTAATTTAAAAAACTATTTTTTTTAACTTAATTTTGTTTAGGTACTAAAGTAAAGACATTTGGGGAACCTGCAGGGCCCTGGTTTGAAGTTCTTTTTTGCTTTTTTGGGGCCCCTAATGTATTATTTGTGGTTGCAAAGATTTTTCCCTAAGATAAAATTATAATTTTTCTTTTAAAAAAGCAGGGGCCCCTGGGGTAACGTTTTTATCAAATCAATATAATATTGTGTGGCTACCAATGCATTATACATTACACTGAATGACATAATTTGTCTCCCTTGTATCCGAAGTGATTCAAATAGATACATTTTAATTTACTTCGTAACTCAATTTATGCTAACAGTTTCCTTCTCTGTCTCCAGTGGGGGCCCTGAGGTCGGTCGGGGGCCCCGGGGCTTCGCCCCGCTTGCCCCAAGGGAGTGTACGTCCCTGCATAAGAGCAAGTACGTGCGACCCCAGTCGTGCAATTTATTATATTTGTCATACTTAGTTTATATTAAATCAATTCATCGAAGTCTGTTTACTTTAAAAGTCTAAAAGTTACCAATTTTTACTTGCTTTTAACTAAAAAAACATAGAAACATTTTTGGAAAGGTACATTACAGTCGTTTCTTGACAAAAAAAATAAAAATAGCATATTTTCAAAGGATTTTACCACTACTTTATTTTATTGGTACAAGGTTTGGCCGTACACGAAATGCCCTTTGATTTAGTTAAAAAAAAATAAAATCGTAAATTTTTTAGAATTTCAATCAAAAATAATTATTAAATTTTTTTAATCATCCTAACTTGACAGAAAATTTAATTTGCTATGATAAGTGTCTTTGAACCATTTCAAAGTTAGGCTTGGTTTTCGAGTTAAATCAAAAAAAAAAAAAACTGAAAACCGACCAGTGTTGCCGTTTTCTCAGAAATGCACCAATGCATTTAGTAGCATTTTCGGCTGGAGTATTCTTTTATGCCAAGCAATCATAATCAGACGAATTTGTTCCATTCTAAAGGGTCTATTCAATAGACTTTTATAATATTGAAAATTTTTAACGCATGAAATTTGAAAAAAAAAAACTTTTCAACTAGCATAAAATTTCAAATATATGCATTGTTATAATATGGTATCTAATGTCTGCTAGTGTAACCGCCATGTTAAGTTTTAAAAAGGTAAATTTTATTTTCCATGATTTTCTCTCCTCCTAAAAAAGAACAATAGAGGAAATTCACAATGAAAGTTAGAAGTCTCTTAAATAAAATTTACCTACATACTTACTCTTTCTTCGGAGATCCTTCAAAAAATAATACGATTTGCGCATATTCTTCCCTCATATTTAATTACATACTTATCTCAGTTACTTTCTGTTCATACATACAGATATAAATTTATAAGTTTAGACGTAAATGTAGTTGATATTTGTTGCTATACCACATTTTAGGTATAGTTCGTTTGTATTTTGACTTAAATAATGTGCGGGTGGCCCACCTCAGCTTTTAGTCAAAATAACCCTTGAAAGTGAGTGCCTCTTCCAGTGAATGAACCTTATAAATACTCGTATATCCTTTTTAATTTTATAAACAAATTTATTATTAAAAACAAACAAAAAATTGAACAAAAAAACATGTAAACAATCTCAAATGAAATACCAAATATTATTCAAGGATTGTTTGAAAGTTTGTTTTGTGTTCGTTCGTGTGTGTGCCGCCTCGAATGTCAAACAAATAAAATTTCAAAAAATGTTTTATTTTTCTCCTTAAAATGTTTAACAACAAAAATGACAAAGTTTTAAAAGAATTAAATTATTTATGTCTTTGAGTTAAAAAGATAATTTTTTGTAATTTTTTTTTTTTTCGTTTTCAAGACAAAATCAACCAAATTCGCATAAAAAGAAATATCAAACTTTTGTAAGATACAAAAAAAAAAAAAAATATATATAATCCTCCTTCGACCTCCTCAAAGTTAGATTTTTCAACTCCGACCCGCTTGCCGTTGCATTTGTAATGTTTTGTTGTGCGGCCTCGGATATTATGGAATTGGGTAATGTTTCTCTATCAATACAAAATATTGTGTTCGTATTTGTTAATATGTTGTGATAAACGAGAAGGTATATGGAGAAAGTATTAACACACATTGACGGCAGAAAAATGGGCTAATAACATGAATGCTTTGCCCTGTAAATGTAAATATTAACAGAAAAGAAAGAACTATTAGAAATGTTGATAATTTGTTATCTACATTCTAAAAATCAACGGCATTATATTTTATTGAAGTTTGCATGAGCTACGTAAAGAGCAGAAACAAGTCATGGTTAAAAGGATGTAAGCAAAAAAAAAAAACAAAAAAATTAGGCGCGTCCTTTGCGGAAATTGGAATTTATTAGAACCAATTGAATTTATTGAATTGTTTGGAAAGTCTTAGCTTTTGTATCTAACTCTTTTCAAACGTCAAGTTTCTTAGATCTTGGATGACATTGGGGCTTTTGGTCTCAAAAGTGACCATCCGTTCTCTTTTTCAGAGGGGACACCCTTTTTCTTTTCCGGGAACATTCATTAAATAAATTGTCCATTTGAATGGTTTTCTGGTCAAAACATAAATATTCAATTTTTACTTGTACTAGGTACCTACTATAAGACAAGTTTAAGATTCGTAAAAAAAAACTCGAACTCGAGATAACAATCAGACGATGATGGAGAATGCCAAAATAGTGGGCCCCGCAATTTTGTCTGTCTGTTTTATTTATGAATTTCTTGTTAACGAAATAGCCGATTTGAATCAAAATCATTATAAAATTTTCAAAAAACACGTTTTTGGATTTTTAAAAACATTTCAATGAATTTTATGGAAATTTCGTTTTAATGTGTTTTCTTAAAAATGGCATACCAACTTTTTTTGGAAAAATGTTTGAAAATTTGTATAGGTTTAAAAAAAAAATTTTTTTTTAAACTGCTCTAACGATTTTCAATTTTTGGTAAAAGATGATTTAATACGGTGTTTAATTAATTCTAAAAACCGATTTGTTTTATTTTTTTGTACATTACTTAATTTTAAATTCAATAAATATCAAATTATACATTTTTTTTTAGATTTGTTCAATAAAAAGCTTTAACATAAGAGTTACTTTTACCATAAGAGCAAAAAATTGCGAACCAGTCGTGCAATTAATTTATTATAACTTTAAATGGACTCAAGAATGTCTATTAGGTATAGGAAACAGGGATCCGTAAGGTGTTTATAGATAGTAATCTCTAATTTATAAAAAATTTCAGATTGGCATTTTTTGCGCAACAACATCGAAATTGTTTCACTTAAACTTAAAGATTCGAAAATGACTTCAAGTTGACTTCAAAATTTGTAATACAGTTAAACCCGCTTAAGAAAAACTGAATTGACAAAACTAGTTTGACAAAACTAGAACTTTTTAAAGAAAAAAAAAAAAAAAAAAAAAACTAAATTAAACCGAGAAAATCCCCGCATTCAAAGCAAGTTCTAAAATTTTAGAACCAAATGTCACCTCACTTTTTATGACATCTGACCAATTAATACCTCTTAATATTTAGAATATGAGCGCAGGTGGCCTGTGTTGAGCGCGAGGATTTACCTCATGCATTTTCGACCACTGAAAAACCATGGTTTTTATCTGTATAAACACAAAAAATATATATTCTTCATTTTTCAGATCACGAACTAAACAAAAATAAGGAAAGAAAAATGTTAAAAGAAAGTTAAATATAATAAAAGTCATAGTTGATGAAATTTTGATTAACATAAAGAAAATTGAAAAAAGAAAAAATCCTTCACAAAATATTAACAAACCTTAAATGCAATGATAAACGTCAAGTCATTAGCTGTCCAAAATGACAAAAGCATTAATATTGTCAAAAAACAGAGATCAAGCCCTGATAATTTTAGAAGTCATACAAATTATACATCCAACCTTGGTGAGGATGAATGTCATTGCCATCAACGAATTTTTGGTACCACCAACATTGGAACGACTGGAGGTATTATCCTGCATTCTTCATGCAGAAAAACAAAATTGACATCTTCAACAGTAGTGATAGAAAATTCATTCCTAAGACAACAACGAAAGAATTGTTGTAGTAAAATTTATTTAATACAAAGGCTGCTTGTGTCATTGGTTTTTGCCACATTCATAATTGGCGTTACTTCTTTGCCACCTGTCATACGTATCGGTAAGTAAATATTTTCTGGATAGTTTTTAAATCGAGGAAAAATAAAAAAAGAATTCAAAATGTTTAATTGCTAGTATTTCTCTTCTCATCAATTTTTTTTTTTTTTCTTTTTCAGGTGCTATATTTACTGAGGATCAAAAAGATAGCAGTACTGAATTAGCATTTAAATATGCCGTCTATAGAATAAACAAAGATAAAACAATTTTACCTAACACACAATTAGTATACGATATAGAATATGTTCCTCGCGATGATTCATTTCGAACATCGAAAAAAGGTAATTTTCCTTTTTTTTTTCTTACTTATGTTTTATAACTCTCTAAAGTAAAAAAAAAGTGTGCTTACACAAAAAAAAGAGTAGTTAACACATTTTTTCAACCAATCTAGTAGTTTGTCCCACCTTCTTCCATGTTTGTACATCCTAAATTTTCGTTTTTTCACCATTCAAAAAATTTGTAGAGCAAAAAAAGTTGGTGCTTAAAAATCTAAATTTTTGTTTGCAGTGATCCTTTTTACACTTTTTCTCAATTAACCATGGCTATCCGAACAAGTGACATGACTTTTTTGCGGTAGCCTACCCTTAGTTCAAAAATTTATTTTTAAGAGTTTGGTAATTTGAAAAAAAATGTAATTCAATTTTGAAGTTCAAGTAACCTCAACTCATCTAAGTGACGAGCCCACTGTCGTACCTGGGCGAAACGCTTTGGAGTTGAGGTCACTTGAACTTTAAAATTGAATTACATTTTATATTTGTTGTAAAGGGTCACTGTGGTGTATGCGTACTATTTTTTTTTTTAGGTGGATACAAAATAATTCTTCTATAATTTTTAAACTAAGGGTAGGATAGCGACACAAAAAGTTGGGCTGTCCTGGGCTAATTTCGGACTAACTAACGATTTTTTCACAGGAAAAAATAAATCATAATTTTTGCGGTTTCTAATATGGATTTTTTTTTTATTTTACTTCTTGAAAAAATAGTGGAATAAAGAAAAAAAAAAAAAGTTGGGCAAACGAACAACAGTGCAAAACCAAAAATTTTTACACTGAATAAAAAAAAATATTTTTTATGACTTTTGATTTTTGGCTTTTTCTATTCCAGTTTGTCGTCAATTAGAATCTGGAGTTCAGGTGATATTTGGACCGTCAGATCCATTATTAGGCGGTCATATACAATCGATATGTGAAGCCTTAGATATACCACATGTTGAGGCTCGCATCGATTTGGACCAAAGTGTTAGGGAATTTTCAATAAATTTGTATCCATCTCAAACACATATGAATATTGCATACAGAGATTTGATGGCTTATTTAAATTGGACCAAAGTTGCCATTATTTATGAAGAGGATAATGGTAAGATAGGAAAACAAAAAAAAAAAAAACAAATACAAAAACAGCAATTTTATTATAATTTTTTTGTTTTTGATTTTCCAAGGACTTTTTAAGCAACAAGAACTTATGCGAACCACTGCAACTTCAAAGGCTGAAATGTATATAAGACAGGCAACACCTGAAACATATCGACAAGTTCTCAAAGAAATTCGACAAAAAGAAATCTATAAACTGATTGTTGATACAAATCCGAGTCATATAAATGCATTTTTTCGAGGAGTAAGTCGTCATTTTTATCTTTTGTTTGTTTGTTGTTTTTTTTTTTTTTTGTTTTTGTTACTGTAAACAAACATTGTGTACCTTTGTTATATTTCTACTAATATTCACAGATTCTGCAACTGCAAATGAATGATTACAGATACCATTACATGTTTACAACATTTGTAAGTATTAACATTAATTTTATTTACCAAATTAAATAGTTTATATTGAACCAAATTCTTCCTTGGTGCGATGGTTGTTGCGACTTACTATAGCTCATGGGTCTGGGTTCAATTCCCAACCTCATTGATTACACTGTGTTACAAAATAAAAATCATGTCAATTACTTTGGAAATGACCTAGCAGAGGTTGTACTGAGTACATCATATTTCGGCACTT
Source organism: Episyrphus balteatus (assembly GCF_945859705.1). Classification (NCBI taxonomy): domain Eukaryota; kingdom Metazoa; phylum Arthropoda; class Insecta; order Diptera; family Syrphidae; genus Episyrphus; species Episyrphus balteatus. Next base: position 5,633,602 of record NC_079138.1, on the reverse strand, counting down.
GAAATTTTTCGTAGACCCTCAAAATTTCAAGTTATCGTAAAAAACCGTTTTTCAATGTTTTCAGATTTCAACGATTTTTTACTCAGCCATTTTTCGGTCAATTTCAGATTTTTTTACAGTTCTAAACAGAGGAGTACCTACTTGTTCTTTTTGAAAATATTTTTTTATTATGTTCAAGCACCTAATTGGGTGTAGATTTTATGGGCTGAATTTAAAAGTACAACATTTTTTCACTGTTTTTTAGAGTTCGGAGACCGTTTTAAGCAACATTTTGTGATTTTGAAATTATTTTTTATAAACAGTTTTATTGTTCTATTTATGCTGAATATATAAAGCTTTTACTCATTAAAAACAGTTGTAATTTGTGGAAGTTATTGTTTTTTTAACCGAGAAATTCCAATTTATTGCAAAAAAAAACCCAATTTTCATGATTTTTTGAAATTTTATCAAAATTTTGATTGTGTTTCGGCAAAATTGACTTCAGATACGGATTCAGCACGTCAAAATACATAAAGATAGGCAGGTCCGGTCAAAAGTATTGACACTTTTTTTTTTGGCTTGTGTTATCAAGGGCAAGAAAAAATGAACAGTATTTAAAATATATATCTGAGCAACCAAAATCGATATCAAAATTTTTTAAACGTACTTGCAAAGAATAACATTTTTTTCTAAAAATTAAGACCATAAAAAATTTTCTACTATTATTATGAACAGAGAAATAAATTTTTCATTTCATTCATTGTCCCAAAAAATTGAAATTTCTTTCTCGAGTAAAAAAATCACAACTTCCACAATGTCTAACTAATTTTGATGAATTAAAACTTTTTTTACTCAGCATAAATAGAACAATTAAACTGTTTATTTCAAAACACAAAATGAAGCTTAAAACGCTCTCCGAACTCTAAAAAACGATGAAAAAATGTTGTACTTTGAGATTCAGGGCATAAAATCTTCACCCAATTTGGTGTTTTAGCGCGTTTTAGCATAATAAAAAAATATTTTCAAAAAGAACAAGAACTCCTCTGTTTAGAACTGTAAGAACCTGTGCTAGGTCATTTCCAAAGTAATTGACATGATTTTTATTTTGTAACACAGTGTTATTTAAAGTATTCCTTAACTCAAATATCGAAATTGTGCACTGAATCTTTGACTTTCTTATGTCGTTTTCGATTGGGTTCACTCAAAGATTCACTCATTCTGAAATCCAATGGAACAGCTGGTTAATTTTTTTCCACTCAAATCGGGAACTTTATATCTATGTTTTGGTAAATAAAATCAAATAAAAATTATATGCAATTGAACAAAAAAATTTATTTTGAAATTTAAGTGTTCATGTATTAGTGCTTTTTTGTGAATTCTGATTTGAAATCGAGAAGCTGTCATTTTCGTTCGTACCAATAAAACGGAAAACGACATTACTCAATTCAAGTTTCTTAAATTATTACACCAAATAATTATTTTTTTATTTTTGTCAAAAAATTGTTGTTGAAGTAGAATCTCCATCTGCAAAAATAACGCACAAGTAATAAATTTATTCCTGCGCCCCCCTGCAGTGGGAAGGTGGCCTAAAATGGCACCTCCTAAAGAAAATCTCGAAAAAAAATTTTTCCGGTATAAAATTTTCCCAGTATAAAATGGTAAAAAGTGGGTCTACTTTTTTGACCTGTCAAACTGCAAATAATAGCTTGAAGTTGCTAACATTTTTTATATGTCGGTGCTGACAGTTAATTTAAGAATTCATTTCAAAAAAACCTTCTAAATCTGTTCGATTCTACGATTTCTAGGAACTGGGCCATTTTACCTTAGTGGGCCATTTAAGCCACCTTCCTTAAATATTAAAATCTATATATGTACAATTGTACTTATATTAAACCAATTTCCAATTCAAGAGTAACAATTTGTTTTCCTTTTCTTAAAAGGATATTGAAGCTTTTGACTTGGAAGATTTCAAATATAACAGCGTTAATATAACAGCTTTTCGATTGGTCGATGTGGAAAGCAAGCAATATGTAAAAATAATGGATCAAATGAAAAAGTTTCAACACAGTGGCCGTACTATTCTCGATGGAAATCCATCTATTCAGGTGAAATTAAAAACCAATAAAAATATGTTTGCAAAATAGAAAAAAAAACATTAAAAAGGTGTTTGTTCCTACACAATTTTTAGACTCAACCAGCTTTGATGTTTGATTCGGTGTATGCCTTCGCTGCTGGATTAATGCACTTAGACCGTAGTCATATGTTAACTGTGACAAATCTCTCATGTGATTCTGAAATACCATGGAGTGATGGACTATCACTTTACAATTACATAAATTCTGTAAGTGAAATTTTAAAGCTCAGACATTATAGAATCGGAAATTAAAACAAAAACAAAAAAAAAACTTACTAATTTTAGGCTAGCATAAGTGGACTAACCGGAAATGTTCAATTTAGTGAAGGTCGTCGAAATAATTTTAAAATCGATCTGTTAAAACTCAAACAAGAACGAATACAAAAAGTTGGTTTTTGGAATCCAGAAGAAGGTGTCAATGTAACCGATCCTTCTGCATTTTATGATATCAATTCAACAAACATAACTCTTGTTGTAATGACGCGAAAGGTTGGTTAGTTTAGTAAGTTTGTTTCAAATAAAAACAAAAAAGAGTAAACCCTTTTTTCTTTAACAAAAAACAAAAAAAATAATATAGGAAAAACCCTATGTAATGGTGAAAGAGGATGCCAATCTAACTGGAAATGCACGCTATGAAGGATTTTGCATTGACTTGTTAAAGGCTATAGCTGGACAAGTTGGTTTTCATTATAAAATCGAGTTGGTACCTGATGCAATGTATGGGGTTTTTAATCCAGAAACTAATACTTGGAATGGCATTGTTCGAGAATTAATGGAAAGGGTATAAATTAATTTATAGAATTTAATATCCTAGATCAAATTTTCATTTAAATTTTACTTGAATAGAGAGCCGATTTAGCAGTGGCTTCAATGACAATTAACTATGCACGTGAAAGTGTCATTGATTTTACAAAACCATTCATGAATTTGGGTATTGGAATTTTATTCAAAGTAAGTTAAGCTCTTAATTACATTAAAATATTTTTTGATTTTTTTTTTCTTAAACAAAAATTTGGCTTTTTTTATAGTACCATTAAAACATAAGCTAATTTTTATATTTTGTTAATTGATAATTTAATTTGAACGCTAAATTATTCCCGCTTGATTCAATACCTAAAAAATATAAAATAGATTTTGATCCAAAGTTGAGCTTCATAAAAATATTACCCTTTTCCCTGAACATCACATTGTTAAATGTTTTGTTTTTTTTTTCGAGTTGTGATCGGAAAATTTCGATTAAAATAAATTCAGCCAGAACTCCGTTTTAAGCTATGAATAGAGCTTTCAGAGATTTTCAAAAATGACACTTTTGTTTTTTGTGTCCCAGTGTAATTTAAAATACGTCTCTGCGAAGCCCCTTCTGCAAATTAATTCTGTAAGCTCCCTTCAATAACAAAATTGCTTCTTAGGAAAGCCCTATACAAGTCTTATAGATTCTAAAGCATATGAAATTTAAATTTTTCTTTTTTGAATTGCGACATTGGGTATTTATTTTTGAAATAGAAATGTCAAAGAGATTCACAAGTAGCGCCATCTAGTCCTTATAATTATTGTAAAACAATTTTGCTATGGTATGAACCTGCTAAGTGAGTTTTTACTTACTTTGGCGGACACTTTATGGCGGAATAAAAAAATAAATAATCTCATTAATTGTAGCTAAATAAAATGCACGACTGGGTCGCACGAACTTGCTCTTAGAGTTAAAGTTGCTTACATTTTTAAGACTTTTTATATAGAAATTTGGAAAAAAAAATAAAATTCGTTTTTTTAAAAAATAAAATAAAATCTGAAATCAAATTGCCCTCCAAAACAAGTATGCAGTTTTGATTGATATGTTAAGATGCATTTTTAGAAAAAAAATTTTCAAAATCTTTAGAGCCGTTTTTTTAAAAACTAATTTTTTATAAATAATTTTTTGGAAAAAAAGTTTTAAAATAAAATTGGTATGCCATTTTTTGAAATCACTAATCAACAAAATTTCAAAAAAATTCAATGTCCCGTTTTCGAAAATTTGATTTTTCAAAAACGAATTTTAAAAATTTTTTTAAAAATCCAAAAATTAATTTTTTGGAAATTTTATTTTTGGTTTATATTTAAATTATTTAAATGCTTCTTCACAAAAAGTTTTGATGAAATTGAATAAGCGGTTTCAGAGATAATGGGATTTAAAAAAAAACGGTTCTATGGAAGGTACCGTTAATAATGATTTTCAAACAAAATTTTTTTCATTAGAAGATAAACTTTAGCTTAAAACTAACATTTAAATTTTTTTAACAAAATCGTTGGAGCCGTTTTGGAGATATTTCAATTTTACTAAAATCGGTATATGACAAGTACCGTTAATTTTGGTCCAAGAAAATTAATTCCAAAAACCCCTCTGGAGAGTTGCCAAATAACGCTACATACCAAATTTGACATTAATCAGTCCATCCGTTTAGGCTGTAGCTCCTTATACAGACAGACAGACGGACTACCGGGACCCACTTTTTTGGCATTGTGTACCATCGTAATGTCATGGAAAAATGTTATCTCAACTTTTCTTTTTGTACGAATGCATAACTTGATATATAGTACCTATATCGCAAGTAAAAATTAATTTTGTAGCGCCACCCAGTCATTTTTTATTTCAACTTGAAGTTTCAGAATGTGAACTTTTCGGCCAGTTAAAAAAAATCACTTTTTTAAGTTTTTTTTTCTTTTGTCATTAATTGTAGCTTTTGAAAACTAAGATTTTTGATGTAAATTCCAATTTTGTAGCTCAAACCGTTTTTAAAATAGTGAAGATTTTGTTTAAAGACATAAACTTTCAAAATCCAAAAAAAATGGGAAGTTGAAAATTTTTTTTTGCAGAAATTTGAAATAACATAAACTAAGACGAAACCCAAAAACCTGGATTTTTTGACTCGATTAATGTTTTCTTGTTTTTCAATTTTCAGCGAAAATAAGACTCAATTTCATACGTAACGGTCAGAATTTTCAAAAAAAAGTTGAATTTTAAATTTTTTTTCTTTTCTTGAAATTGTAGGTTAGCAAAACAAAATTTAATTATGTAGCTCCTCTCAGTCATTTCATATCTCAATTTAAAGTTTAAAAATGGGCATCAAAAAATATAATAATTTTCCTACTTTGTCCGCTTACATCAATCATATTTTAGCGGAATTTTGAATAAAAAAAAAAACTGTTGAGGCTACAAAAACCAAGTTAGTGGAATTGAAATTTATTTTTAATCATTTTGAGATTTTTTCCGCTAACTTCAGACTTATTTTAGCGGAAAATTCAATAATTCAAACTACGCGAGCTACAAATTTTTGGTTTGCGCAACAAATAAGCACATAATTAGCTACAATTAATGAGATTAATTTTTTTTATTCCTCCACAAAGTGTTCGCCAAAGTAAGGGACGTGAATTTTTGTGAATGGGAAGTATAACTTTAATCGCATGTACATTTGTGTACACTGTACAAACACTCTTTTTTTTAATTTAACAAATCGTTTGTGTTCTAATCCGGATTCAGATTGTTAGTTCTGATTAATTCAATATTGGATTAAAATTTATTCGAAAATTAGAAAAACATAACTGTACTCTTCTTGAAAATTCAGATTCTTTCATAATTTTGATTTAGTTAACTTTGTCTTTGTTTCAAACTCTTTTAATTTTATTCAATTAAAAAGAAGAAAACAATTTTTGATTTTTCATTATCATTTTTGTTTATTCCTATTGATGTAGGTGCCAACTAGCCAACCAACACGTTTGTTCTCATTTATGAATCCTTTGGCTGTGGAAATTTGGTTATATGTGCTAGCTGCTTACCTCTTAGTTTCGTTTACATTATTTGTAATGGCGCGATTTTCGCCCTACGAATGGAATAATCCGCATCCATGCTTGAAGGAATCCGACATTGTTGAAAACCAATTTTCTGTATCCAATAGTTTTTGGTTCATAACTGGTACATTCCTTCGCCAGGGATCTGGACTTAATCCAAAGGTAAACTTAAATTGTAAATACCCTTAAAAAAAAGCCTTATTTTGGAATTCATGTTGCGTTGCGTAGTTCCAACAAAAGTAAAGTAATCTGTAGAACCCACATTAAATACACGTATAAAAGCTATCCCATCAGTGAGTCTTTGGTAGAAAATAATCTTTTATTTTGATTTGTGTGGTGTGGTGTGCTGTTTTGGTTAAAAGAAATGGCTTCTAATTATGTTAAAACTATATTAAACTAACGCACTCCTATCGCACAGAAATCAGAACGTGTGCAAAATCAATTCTTCTCCTTCATGAATCCATTAGCCGTTGAGATATGGTGTTATATAGCTATTGGCTATGTTTTGGTATCCTTCACCATTTGGATTGTAGCTCGGTTTTCTCCATTCGAATGGCAACCAGCAAAGCCTCCGTGCTCGATGGCTTGTGAGCATATGCTGAGTCGCATACGGCAAGCAGCACGCGAACGTGCCAGAGAGCAACAGGAACATCAGGCACATCACGCAACCAAAGGTTTTAAAACTTTGAAAAGTTCAGTGATTCCGCTTGTGAGTTCGTCAACAAAAACAGCCATTTCCAAAGACTCAACGACCAAACCCAAATCCACAATAACTACCCAAATCCATCAGCATCATGAGGAAGCCATAAATAATCAAGAAAATAATGAATTCAGTGATACTGAGAGTAAAACAATTTATGATGATAATTCCGAAAATGAAGAAGTTGTTGATGAGCCAGATGAAATGCAACCTGAAAATGATGAACATAGACACACTTCATATGAGCATAACAATGATGATGATGATAGTGATGATGAAAACCGAGAAGAGTTTCATATGAATAATGCTGAAGATCCCAATGAAATGTGGGAATTGTGTGATCATGAACACACTGATGAAACCGAATTAGTCAGCATTCGAAATGAATTCACGCTCAAAAATAGTTTTTGGTTTGCAATTGGAACTTTAATGCAACAAGGATCTGACTTGTATCCAAGGGTAGGAAAATCAAATATTATAAAAATGAATTCCCATATACTTGTAGATTTGTAAAAAAAAAACAAAGAAATTATATTTATTTTTTTCAATAAATATTTTACAATGTTTACAGGCAACTTCTACCCGAATTGTAGGTGGTATTTGGTGGTTCTTTACATTAATTATTATCTCCTCGTACACTGCCAACTTAGCTGCCTTTCTTACTGTTGAACGAATGATAACCCCTATTGAAAGTGCAGCAGATTTGGCTGAGCAAACTGACATTTCCTACGGCACACTCGAAGGAGGGTCCACCATGACGTTTTTTAGAGTAAGAGCCTCTTGAAAATTGTTTTTTTTTTTTTTAAATATGAATTTTAATTTGGAAGTTTACTAAACTTTCTTTAGGACTCAAAAATAGGAATTTATCAAAAAATGTGGCGATACATGGAAAGTCGCAAACCATCGGTATTTGTCAAGACCTATGAAGAAGGTATTAAGAGAGTTCTCGATGGCAATTATGCGTTTCTTATGGAATCAACTATGCTCGATTATGCTGTCCAAAGAGACTGCAATTTAACACAAATCGGTGGACTTCTCGATTCCAAAGGATATGGAATTGCTACCCCAAAAGGTTCACCTTGGCGTGATATAATTTCGTTAGCAATTCTTGAACTGCAAGAGAAAGGAATCATACAAATTCTCTATGATAAGTGGTGGAAAAATACTGGTGATGTATGTAATCGAGATGACAAAAGCAAAGAATCAAAAGCAAATGCTCTGGGTGTTGAAAATATAGGTAATATATAGATACAGAGGGTATTCATGAATTGTGTTAACTTTACCACATCGCAAAATGTTTAGTTTTATTGGGTAGCAATACTACGGTTTAAACTACCCTAAATCCGAGATTTAGCGAAGTAGATTTCGAATAAATCTTGAGATTTCTTTTTAATCTACTAATCTCGAGATTTATTCAAAATCTACTTCGCTAAATCTCGGATTAAGGGTATGTAAAAACGTAGTATAACTCTGGTAAATGATTTGATTCAAAATGTCTGCCAAAAACTATACCATCAAGAGAGATAGGCTCATTTCACAAGAAGCCGGGAACCGTCCAAACGGGTTGCTGAGAACAAATTCTTATGAAAACAAAAGTAAAACAACCGGGCCATTTAAATGGATTCCGGCTTCGTGTGAAAAAGGCTATAGGCTATAGTTCAAAAAGTTAGAGACTAAATATTTAGTCAAGTTTCGCGTCTATGATTGATAAGCTGTGAAAAAGTGGTTGTCTCTAAAGTCAGTTTACGGAGGATAATTTTACGTGATAACAACATAAAAAAACAGGTTGCTTTTGTTAAAAAAAAATTATCTTTTTTGATTATATCAATTTTTTATATGCAAAGCTTACAAATTAATTTCCTACACCATTAAAAAGTACATTAAATATTTCTTCTTAAGATTTAAGCCATACTCAAATTTTTACAATGCGTAAAAAGTATAAAAATAATTTATTAAAAACAATAATTTTTTATGCAAAATCAAAAAAAAAATCATATATTTTTTTTTCTACACCATTAAATCATTTTTTTTTATCAACAACCTACATATAATAAATTTTATATCATTTAAAAGCTTAATATTTCAGCTTAAAATATTTATATCGATCATGTTTGTACGACATCTACAAAAAGAGCTAGAGTTTTTTAAACCGAATCAGTTTTCATCAAAAAAAGCAAAAAATATCAATCTTTTTTATCTTCCCATGCCATTAAATCAATTTTTTTATCTGACAACCTATATTAAATTTTATATCATAAGGAAGCTTATTATTTCACCTTTAATATGACGCTTCAATCATATTTTTCCGATGCCTACAAAAAACGCACGCTTATAGACTATATGTTTGAGATTTTTTAAACTCAACGAAAAATTTAAAAAAAAAAATTAAAAATACCCCAAAATAGTAGGTGTTTTTCAAAAGTTCATATTTCAAAACGCAGAGACTTAAAAAAAAAAATTGTATATGACCTCTAACTTTTTTTTATTATCTTTCGAATGATGTCACTTTTTTGTACGTCAAAAAAAAATATTTCAAAATTATGTAGCTTTATTGGAAAGTTAAGCCTACTGACATTTTTTGCTTCGTTTTCCTTGACTTATTTTTCAACCGCTGAATTGTGACGGATATAAAATTAACGGTTGAAAACGAATGAGCTGCTTACAACTCGGCTGAAATTCTTAAATAAATTTTTGCATGGCAAAATTTTGGGATAAATTTGTATTGCAGCTAAAATCAGCTATGGCATGAAAAATCTTTCTAACTCGTCTACATACATTTCCGAAGTTGACTAAATGTCTAGTCCTTAATATTTACTGAAACTGTAAACGATTGCTTTTGTTGAAAAATCTGTATAACCTCAGTACTCATTTACTATTCTTTGGCAAGTAGTTTTAGTTTATCGACTTTACGCGGTTTCATGAATACCCTTTTTCTGTTTTTTTTTTTCTAAATAAATTTTTTTTTTTTTATTTTTTAAATAAACTAGGTGGCGTATTTGTAGTGTTACTTTGTGGCCTAGCTCTAGCAGTTGTCGTTGCCATACTGGAATTTTGTTGGAATTCGAAGAAAAATGCCCAAACCGAAAGGCAATCTTTGTGTTCAGAAATGGCTGAAGAACTACGATTTGCTATGCACTGCCATGCATCAAAACAACGCCCAGCAGTAAAACGCAACTGCACGAAATGTGCCCCTGGAACAACATATGTCCCTGGAAGTATTGGAATGTCACATATAAATGGAGTACATTATAATTTTTTAAATTAGAAAAAAAGAAAAAAAAAAAAAAATCAAAATCGATGCCAAAAGAAACGAAATAAATATTAGGAAATAATTTTAAAAATGCAAAAACCAAAACTACTAGAAAAATTTAAATTCATTGCATATATTATACTCGTGTGTGCAATGTAGTTATTTATCATTGTGAGATAAAGTGATAAAAAATTACATATATATGTTCGGAAAACCAATACAATTTTGTTTGTTTTTGAACAATCTGAAATTAAGTTGTTTGTTTTTTCCGCTAGGTGAAGGAGCAAGTAAGTATTATAGCCCAGTGAGAATAGACGAAAAATTATCAAAGAAAGGAAAACATTTTTAACAGGCGGAATTTTGGTATACATGATGTTAGGGTGGTTTACAATCTGTGAAAAGTCCTGAAGTTTCCTCTGTCCGCTAGTCGCATTATAAGAGGTCAAAGGTCACAACATAGATGTTTCACAAATTTTTGTGAGTTGCGGATGACAAGTTGTTCGCGTCCCGAAAACTTCTCGTATTTTGAACTTTCAGTTAATAAGCAGCTCACTTTAATTTTTGTGAAAAACAAAAAAAAAACTGTTTAGCGGAAAATGCTAATTTCCTTTCGATGAAAATTGCACCAGGTTTTTCAATTCCGGGCGAACAAAAATATTTCGGGCGAAAAATTGTATACACATGAAACTCACAACAGTACTGATTAATAATAGAAAAAAAATGGTAAGTTAATTTTTTGAAAATTTCAATTAATTTCATATTCAAAATTCGGAGATAACGGTAAAAAGATGTTCTTTTCCATTCCATTTTTGGATTTTAAAAAAAAATCTGAAAAATTTTTTTTGAAAAATCAAATTTTCGAAAACAGGACATTGAATTTTTTTGAAATTTTGTTTTTAGATGTTGATTAGTGATTTCTACAAAATGGCATACCAATTTTATTTTAAAACATTTTTTCAAAAAATTATTTATAAAAAATTAGTTTTTTAAAAAACGGCTCTAAAGATTTTGAAAATTTTTTTTCTAAAAATGCATCTTAACATATCAATCAAAACTGCATACTTGTTTTGGAGGGCAATTTGATTTCAGATTTTATTTTATTTTTTTAAAAAACGAATTTTATTTTTTTTCCAAATTTCTATATAAAAAGTCTTAAAAATGTTAGCAACTTTAACTCTAAGATCAAGTTCGTGCGACCCAGTCGTGCATTTTATTTTTTTATATTTTTTTTTCGTTCTTTTCAGAGTGGCTTAGTGGAACTATTAGTTTGAAGTATTTACACCTTTAATTTGTACCATTTTTAAATGTTTGGATCTGTTGGGATCAAGGTTAAACATGTACCTACATGCGAATGAAGTTATAGTTCTCACTCAAAAAATTCACTAGTAGGCTCATAACTCATAACAATGCGCTAGATGATGCTTCTTGTTAATCCCTTTGACATTTCAATATTTTTCCTTGAAACTTGGTGAAACTAAAAGTCTCATCAGAAAGTCCATGTTTTGGAAGTTTCACGAAAAATTAATTAAACGTAGCCAAATTATTCACAGATAAAGACGGTAACGAATAAGACGCATACTCGTCTTCTCCGTTACTGTTTTTATCTGTGAATATTTAGGCTACGTTTAATTAGTTTCCCGTGAAACTTCTAGAATATAAACTTTATCATGTGCCCTTAAGACTCACCAAGTTTCAAGAAAAGAAGTAAACAAACAGAAAAAGTAGAACAGGAGAATACAGGAAAAAAAAGTAAACAAACAGACCTAATGTCTACGTGTCGAAAGGAATTTCTTAATGAGCGCGCATGGGCTTATGTTAAAATGGCATGAGTGAGTTCTCTTGCCCACACATTTCTTATTGCATAGTCAAAATGCGCATGTGAGTTAGTCGTCAGACTTTCGTCAAGTCTATGTCCTGCGCTCTGAACCGCACGGCATGCACGTACCAAGAGATAAGAAAACGTAAACTAATGTTTACACTTCGTCAAAATTCGATATGCGAAAAACATAGCCTGATTTCACTACAACCCAAATGAGATAATTTCTCAAAAAGGGTCAGTTCAAATCAATGTTTTTTACTATACGATTTGACATTCGAAATTATATAATTTGCGAAATTATCTTATTTGACCTCTAGTGAAAACATACTATAAGAAAAAAAAAAATTCAATTGTAAATAATTTTGGCAAGGGTTTAGTCTTTATTTTTTCTCGAAAATGATAAAAAAAAAAAGATTTGTAATTTTTTTACCACAATGCATAGACCTGCCCACTGTGAACTCATATCTGTTAACCAAGACTTTTTTGAGACTTTGATCCGAAAATATCTGCTTCAGAATATAAGAAAAAAAATATTTCGATTGCAAATAATTCAGCAACCAGACCTCTTGGAATTTTTTGGTTTTCAGTTATGAATAAAGCTAAAAAAGACCTTTCATTTGATGTATCACACGATGGATTTGGAAGAAATTTAAAAAAATGAAATTTTTTTGCCAAGGGGTTAGAAAAAAAAATATTTCGATTGCAAATAATTCAGCAACCAGACCTCTTGGAATTTTTTGGTTTTCAGTTATGAATAAAGCTAAGGAAGACCTTTCATTTGATGTATCACTCGATGGATTTGGAAGAAATTTTTAAAAATGGAATTTTTTTGCCAAGGGGTTAGAAAAAAAAATATTTCGATTGCAAATAATTCAGCAACCAGACCTCTTGGAATTTTTTGGTTTTCAGTTATGAATAAAGCTAAAGAAGACCTTTCATTTGATGTATCACTCGATGGATTTGGAAGAAATTTAAAAAAATGGAATTTTTTTGCCAAGGGGTTAGAAAAAAAAATATTTCGATTGCAAATAATTCAGCAACCAGACCTCTTGGAATTTTTTGGTTTTCAGTTATGAATAAAGCTAAAGAAGACCTTTCATTTGATGTATCACTCGATGGATTTGGAAGAAATTTAAAAAAATGGAATTTTTTTGCCAAGGGGTTAGAAAAAAAAATATTTCGATTGCAAATAATTCAGCAACCAGACCTCTTGGAATTTTTTGGTTTTCAGTTATGAATAAAGCTAAAGAAGACCTTTCATTTGATGTATCACTCGATGGATTTGGAAGAAATTTAAAAAAATGGAATTTTTTTGCCAAGGGGTAAGAAAAAAAAATATTTCGATTGCAAATAATTCAGCAACCAGACCTCTTGGAATTTTTTGGTTTTCATTTATGAATAAAGCTAAAAAAGACCTTTCATTTGATGTATCACACGATGGATTTGGAAGAAATTTAAAAAAATGAAATTTTTTTGCCAAGAGGTAAGAAAAAAAAATATTTCGATTGCAAATAATTCAGCAACCAGACCTCTTGGAATTTTTTGGTTTTCAGTTATGAATAAAGCTAAAAAAGACCTTTCATTTGATGTATCACACGATGGATTTGGAAGAAATTTAAAAAAATGAAATTTTTTTGCCAAGAGGTAAGAAAAAAAAATATTTCGATTGCAAATAATTCAGCAACCAGACCTCTTGGAATTTTTTGGTTTTCAGTTATGAATAAAACTAAAAAAGACCTTTCATTTGATGGATCACACGATGGATTTGGAAGAAATTTAAAAAAATGAAATTTTTTTGCCAAGAGGTAAGAAAAAAAAATATTTCGATTGCAAATAATTCAGCAACCAGACCTCTTGGAATTTTTTGGTTTTCAGTTATGAATAAAGCTAAAGAAGACCTTTCATTTGATGTATCACTCGATGGATTTGGAAGAAATTTAAAAAAATGGAATTTTTTTGCCAAGGGGTTAGAAAAAAAAATATTTCGATTGCAAATAATTCAGCAACCAGACCTCTTGGAATTTTTTGGTTTTCAGTTATGAATAAAGCTAAAGAAGACCTTTCATTTGATGTATCACTCGATGGATTTGGAAGAAATTTAAAAAAATGGAATTTTTTTGCCAAGGGGTAAGAAAAAAAAATATTTCGATTGCAAATAATTCAGCAACCAGACCTCTTGGAATTTTTTGGTTTTCATTTATGAATAAAGCTAAAAAAGACCTTTCATTTGATGTATCACACGATGGATTTGGAAGAAATTTAAAAAAATGAAATTTTTTTGCCAAGAGGTAAGAAAAAAAAATATTTCGATTGCAAATAATTCAGCAACCAGACCTCTTGGAATTTTTTGGTTTTCAGTTATGAATAAAGCTAAAAAAGACCTTTCATTTGATGTATCACACGATGGATTTGGAAGAAATTTAAAAAAATGAAATTTTTTTGCCAAGAGGTAAGAAAAAAAAATATTTCGATTGCAAATAATTCAGCAACCAGACCTCTTGGAATTTTTTGGTTTTCAGTTATGAATAAAACTAAAAAAGACCTTTCATTTGATGGATCACACGATGGATTTGGAAGAAATTTAAAAAAATGAAATTTTTTTGCCAAGAGGTAAGAAAAAAAAATATTTCGATTGCAAATAATTCAGCAACCAGACCTCTTGGAATTTTTTGGTTTTCAGTTATGAATAAAGCTAAAAAAGACCTTTCATTTGATGTATCACACGATGGATTTGGAAGAAATTTAAAAAAATGAAATTTTTTTGCCAAGAGGTAAGAAAAAAAAATATTTCGATTGCAAATAATTCAGCAACCAGACCTCTTGGAATTTTTTGGTTTTCAGTTATGAATAAAACTAAAAAAGACCTTTCATTTGATGGATCACACGATGGATTTGGAAGAAATTTAAAAAAATGAAATTTTTTTGCCAAGAGGTAAGAAAAAAAAATATTTCGATTGCAAATAATTCAGCAACCAGACCTCTTGGAATTTTTTGGTTTTCAGTTATGAATAAAGCTAAAAAAGACCTTTCATTTGATGTATCACACGATGGATTTGGAAGAAATTTAAAAAATGAAATTTTTTTGCCAAGAGGTAAGAAAAAAAAATATTTCGATTGCAAATAATTCAGCAACCAGACCTCTTGGAATTTTTTGGTTTTCAGTTATGAATAAAGCTAAAAAAGACCTTTCATTTGATGTATCACACGATGGATTTGGAAGAAATTTAAAAAAATGAAATTTTTTTGCCAAGAGGTAAGAAAAAAAAATATTTCGATTGCAAATAATTCAGCAACCAGACCTCTTGGAATTTTTTGGTTTTCAGTTATGAATAAAGCTAAAAAAGACCTTTCATTTGATGTATCACACGATGGATTTGGAAGAAATTTAAAAAAATGAAATTTTTTTGCCAAGAGGTAAGAAAAAAAAATATTTCGATTGCAAATAATTCAGCAACCAGACCTCTTGGAATTTTTTGGTTTTCAGTTATGAATAAAACTAAAAAAGACCTTTCATTTGATGGATCACACGATGGATTTGGAAGAAATTTAAAAAAATGAAATTTTTTTGCCAAGAGGTAAGAAAAAAAAATATTTCGATTGCAAATAATTCAGCAACCAGACCTCTTGGAAGTTTTTGGTTTTCAGTTATGAATAAAGCTAAAAAAGACCTTTCATTTGATGTATCACACGATGGATTTGGAAGAAATTTAAAAAAATGAAATTTTTTTGCCAAGAGGTAAGAAAAAAAAATATTTCGATTGCAAATAATTCAGCAACCAGACCTCTTGGAATTTTTTGGTTTTCAGTTATGAATAAAGCTAAAAAAGACCTTTCATTTGATGTATCACACGATGGATTTGGAAGAAATTTAAAAAAATGAAATTTTTTTGCCAAGAGGTAAGAAAAAAAAATATTTCGATTGCAAATAATTCAGCAACCAGACCTCTTGGAATTTTTTGGTTTTCAGTTATGAATAAAACTAAAAAAGACCTTTCATTTGATGGATCACACGATGGATTTGGAAGAAATTTAAAAAAATGAAATTTTTTTGCCAAGAGGTAAGAAAAAAAAATATTTCGATTGCAAATAATTCAGCAACCAGACCTCTTGGAATTTTTTGGTTTTCAGTTATGAATAAAGCTAAAAAAGACCTTTCATTTGATGTATCACACGATGGATTTGGAAGAAATTTAAAAAAATGAAATTTTTTTGCCAAGAGGTAAGAAAAAAAAATATTTCGATTGCAAATAATTCAGCAACCAGACCTCTTGGAATTTTTTGGTTTTCAGTTATGAATAAAACTAAAAAAGACCTTTCATTTGATGGATCACACGATGGATTTGGAAGAAATTTAAAAAAATGAAATTTTTTTGCCAAGAGGTAAGAAAAAAAAATATTTCGATTGCAAATAATTCAGCAACCAGACCTCTTGGAATTTTTTGGTTTTCAGTTATGAATAAAGCTAAAAAAGACCTTTCATTTGATGTATCACACGATGGATTTGGAAGAAATTTAAAAAAATGAAATTTTTTTGCCAAGAGGTAAGAAAAAAAAATATTTCGATTGCAAATAATTCAGCAACCAGACCTCTTGGAATTTTTTGGTTTTCAGTTATGAATAAAGCTAAAAAAGACCTTTCATTTGATGTATCACACGATGGATTTGGAAGAAATTTAAAAAAATGAAATTTTTTTGCCAAGAGGTAAGAAAAAAAAATATTTCGATTGCAAATAATTCAGCAACCAGACCTCTTGGAATTTTTTGGTTTTCAGTTATGAATAAAGCTAAAAAAGACCTTTCATTTGATGTATCACACGATGGATTTGGAAGAAATTTAAAAAAATGAAATTTTTTGCCAAGAGGTAAGAAAAAAAAATATTTCGATTGCAAATAATTCAGCAACCAGACCTCTTGGAATTTTTTGGTTTTCAGTTATGAATAAAACTAAAAAAGACCTTTCATTTGATGGATCACACGATGGATTTGGAAGAAATTTAAAAAAATGAAATTTTTTTGCCAAGAGGTAAGAAAAAAAAATATTTCGATTGCAAATAATTCAGCAACCAGACCTCTTGGAATTTTTTGGTTTTCAGTTATGAATAAAACTAAAAAAGACCTTTCATTTGATGGATCACACGATGGATTTGGAAGAAATTTAAAAAAATGAAATTTTTTTGCCAAGAGGTAAGAAAAAAAAATATTTCGATTGCAAATAATTCAGCAACTACACTTCTTTGAATTTTTTGATTTTCAGTTATGAACAAATCTAAAAATTACCTTTCATTTGATGTATCACACGATGGATTTGGAAGAAATTTAAAAAAATGGAGTTTTTTTGCCAAGAGGTAAGAAAAAAAAATATTTCGATTGCAAATAATTCAGCAACCAGACCTCTTGAAATTTTTTGGTTTTCAGTTATGAATAAAGCTAAAAAAGACCTTTCATTTGATGTATCACACGATGGATTTGGAAGAAATTTAAAAAAATGGAATTTTTTTGCCAAGAGGTAAGAAAAAAAAATATTTCGATTGCAAATAATTCAGCAACCAGACCTGTTTGAATATTTTGGTTTTCAGTTTTGAATAAAGCTAAAAATTACCTTTCATTTGATGTATCACACGATGGATTTGGAAGAAATTTAAAAAAATGGAATTTTTTTGCCAAGGGGTTAGAAAAAAAAATATTTCGATTGCAAATAATTCAGCAACCAGACCTCTTGGAATTTTTTGGTTTTCAGTTATGAATAAAGCTAAAAATTACCTTTCATTTGATGTATCACACGATGGATTTGGAAGAAATTTAAAAAAATGGAATTTTTTTGCCAAGAGGTAAGAAAAAAAATATTTCGATTGCAAATAATTCAGCAACCACACCTCTTTGAGTATTTTAAATTTCAGTTTTGAATAAAGCTAAAAATTACCTTTCATTTGATGTATCACACGATGGATTTGGAAGAAATTTAAAAAAATGGAATTTTTTTGCCAAGGGGTTAGAAAAAAAAATATTTCGATTGCAAATAATTCAGCAACCAGACCTGTTTGAATATTTTGGTTTTCAGTTTTGAATAAAGCTAAAAATTACCTTTCATTTGATGTATCACACGATGGATTTGGAAGAAATTTAAAAAAATGGAATTTTTTTGCCAAGAGGTAAGAAAAAAAAATATTTCGATTGCAAATAATTCAGCAACCAGACCTCTTGGAATTTTTTGGTTTTCAGTTATGAATAAAGCTAAAAAAGACCTTTCATTTGATGTATCACTCGATGGATTTGGAAGAAATTTTAAAAAATGGAAATTTTTTGCCAAGGGGTAAGAAAAAAAAAATATTTCGATTGCAAATAATTCAGCAACCAGACCTCTTGGAATTTTTTGGTTTTCAGTTATGAATAAAACTAAAAAAGACCTTTCATTTGATGTATCACTCGATGGATTTGGAAGAAATTTAAAAAAATGGAATTTTTTTGCCAAGGGGTAAGAAAAAAAAAATATTTCGATTGCAAATAATTCAGCAACCAGACCTCTTTGAATTTTTTGGTTTTCAGTTATGAATAAAGCTAAAGAAGACCTTTCATTTGATGTATCACTCGATGGATTTGGAAGAAATTTAAAAAAATGGAATTTTTTTGCCAAGAGGTAAGAAAAAAAAATATTTCGATTGCAAATAATTCAGCAACCAGACCTCTTGGAATTTTTTGGTTTTCAGATATGAATAAAGCTAAAAAAGACCTTTCATTTGATGTATCACACGATGGATTTGGAAGAAATTTAAAAAAATGGAATTTTTTTGCCAAGGGGTAAGAAAAAAAAATATTTCGATTGCAAATAATTCAGCAACCAGACCTCTTTGAATTTTTTAAATTTCAGTTTTGAATAAAGCTAAAAATTACCTTTCATTTGATGTATCACACGATGGATTTGGAAGAAATTTAAAAAAATGGAATTTTTTTGCCAAGAGGTAAGAAAAAAAAATATTTCGATTGCAAATAATTCAGCAACCAGACCTCTTTGAATTTTTTAAATTTCAGTTTTGAATAAAGCTAAAAATTACCTTTCATTTGATGTATCACTCGATGGATTTGGAAGAAATTTAAAAAAATGGAATTTTTTTGCCAAGAGGTAAGAAAAAAAAATATTTCGATTGCAAATAATTCTGCAACCAGACCTCTTTGAATATTTTAAATTTCAGTTTTGAATAAAGCTAAAAATTACCTTTCATTTGATGTATCACACGATGGATTTGGAAGAAATTTAAAAAAATGGAATTTTTTTGCCAAGAGGTAAGAAAAAAAAATATTTCGATTGCAAATAATTCAGCAACCAGACCTCTTTGAATATTTTGGTTTTCAGTTTTGAATAAAGCTAAAAATTACCTTTCATTTGATGTATCACACGATGGATTTGGAAGAAATTTTAAAAAATGGATTTTTTTTGCCAAGGGGTTAGAAAAAAAAATATTTCGATTGCAAATAATTCAGCAACCAGACCTCTTTGAATTTTTTAAATTTCAGTTTTGAATAAAGCTAAAAATTACCTTTCATTTGATGTATCACACGATGGATTTGGAAGAAATTTAAAAAAATGGAATTTTTTTGCCAAGGGGTTAGAAAAAAAAATATTTCGATTGCAAATAATTCAGCAACCAGACCTCTTTGAATTTTTTAAATTTCAGTTTTGAATAAAGCTAAAAATTACCTTTCATTTGATGTATCACACGATGGATTTGGAAGAAATTTAAAAAAATGGAATTTTTTTGCCAAGAGGTAAGAAAAAAAAATATTTCGATTGCAAATAATTCAGCAACCAGACCTCTTTGAATATTTTGGTTTTCAGTTTTGAATAAAGCTAAAAATTACCTTTCATTTGATGTATCACACGATGGATTTGGAAGAAATTTAAAAAAATGGAATTTTTTTGCCAAAAGGTAAGAAAAAAAAATATTTCGATTGCAAATAATTCTGCAACCAGACCTCTTTGAATATTTTAAATTTCAGTTTTGAATAAAGCTAAAAATTACCTTTCATTTGATGTATCACACGATGGATTTGGAAGAAATTTAAAAAAATGGAATTTTTTTGCCAAGAGGTAAGAAAAAAAAATATTTCGATTGCAAATAATTCAGCAACCAGACCTCTTTGAATATTTTGGTTTTCAGTTTTGAATAAAGCTAAAAATTACCTTTCATTTGATGTATCACACGATGGATTTGGAAGAAATTTAAAAAAATGGAATTTTTTTGCCAAAAGGTAAGAAAAAAAAATATTTCGATTGCAAATAATTCTGCAACCAGACCTCTTTGAATTTTTTAAATTTCAGTTTTGAATAAAGCTAAAAATTACCTTTCATTTGATGTATCACTCGATGGATTTGGAAGAAATTTAAAAAAATGGAATTTTTTTGCCAAGAGGTAAGAAAAAAAAATATTTCGATTGCAAATAATTCTGCAACCAGACCTCTTTGAATATTTTAAATTTCAGTTTTGAATAAAGCTAAAGAAGACCTTTCATTTGATGTATCACACGATGGATTTGGAAGAAATTTAAAAAAATGGAATTTTTTTGCCAAGAGGTAAGAAAAAAAAATATTTCGATTGCAAATAATTCAGCAACCAGACCTCTTTGAATATTTTGGTTTTCAGTTTTGAATAAAGCTAAAAATTACCTTTCATTTGATGTATCACACGATGGATTTGGAAGAAATTTAAAAAAATGGAATTTTTTTGCCAAGAGGTAAGAAAAAAAAATATTTCGATTGCAAATAATTCAGCAACAAGACCTCTTTGAATATTTTGGTTTTCAGTTTTGAATAAAGCTAAAAATTACCTTTCATTTGATGTATCACACGATGGATTTGGAAGAAATTTTAAAAAATGGAATTTTTTTGCCAAGGGGTTAGAAAAAAAAATATTTCGATTGCAAATAATTCAGCAACCAGACCTCTTTGAATATTTTAAATTTCAGTTTTGAATAAAGCTAAAAATTACCTTTCATTTGATGTATCACACGATGGATTTGGAAGAAATTTAAAAAAATGGAATTTTTTTGCCAAGAGGTAAGAAAAAAAAATATTTCGATTGCAAATAATTCAGCAACCAGACCTCTTTGAATATTTTGGTTTTCAGTTATGAATAAAGCTAAAAAAGACCTTTTATTTGATGTCTCACACGATGGATTTGGAAGAAATTTTAAAAAATTTAATTTTTTTGCCAAGGGGTTAGAAAAAAAAAATATTTCGATTGCAAATAATTCAGCAACCAGACCTCTTGGAATTTTTTGGTTTTCAGTTATGAATAAAGCTAAAAATTACCTTTCATTTGATGTATCACACGATGGATTTGGAAGAAATTTAAAAAAATGGAATTTTTTTGCCAAGGGGTTAGAAAAAAAAAATATTTCGATTGCAAATAATTCAGCAACTAGACCTCTTGGAATTTTTTGGTTTTCAGTTATGAATAAAGCTAAAAATTACCTTTCATTTGATGTATCACACGATGGATTTGGAAGAAATTTAAAAAAATGGAATTTTTTTGCCAAGGGGTTAGAAAAAAAAATATTTCGATTGCAAATAATTCAGCAACCAGACCTCTTTGAATTTTTTAAATTTCAGTTTTGAATAAAGCTAAAAATTACCTTTCATTTGATGTATCACACGATGGATTTGGAAGAAATTTTAAAAAATGGAATTTTTTTGCCAAAGGGTTAGAAAAAAAAATATTTCGATTGCAAATAATTCAGCAACCAGACCTCTTGCAATTTTTTGGTTTTCAGTTATGAATAAAGCTAAAGAAGACCTTTCATTTGATGTATCACTCGATGGATTTGGAAGAAATTTAAAAAAATGGAATTTTTTTGCCAAGGGGTAAGAAAAAAAAATATTTCGATTGCAAATAATTCAGCAACCAGACCTCTTGGAATTTTTTGGTTTTCAGTTATGAATAAAGCTAAAAATTACCTTTTATTTGATGTATCACACGATGGATTTGGAAGAAATTTAAAAAAATGGAATTTTTTTGCCAAAAGGTAAGAAAAAAAAATATTTCGATTGCAAATAATTCAGCAACCAGACCTCTTTGAATTTTTTAAATTTCAGTTTTGAATAAAGCTAAAAATTACCTTTCATTTGATGTATCACACGATGGATTTGGAAGAAATTTAAAAAAATTGAATTTTTTTGCCAAGAGGTAAGAAAAAAAAATATTTCGATTGCAAATAATTCAGCAACCAGACCTCTTGGAATTTTTTGGTTTTCAGTTATGAATAAAGCTAAAAAAGACCTTTCATTTGATGTATCACTCGATGGATTTGGAAGAAATTTAAAAAAATGGAATTTTTTTGCCAAGGGGTAAGAAAAAAAAATTATTTCGATTGCAAATAATTCAGCAACCAGACCTCTTGGAATTTTTTGGTTTTCAGTTATGAATAAAGCTAAGGAAGACCTTTCATTTGATGTATCACTCGATGGATTTGGAAGAAATTTTTAAAAATGGAATTTTTTTGCCAAGGGGTTAGAAAAAAAAATATTTCGATTGCAAATAATTCAGCAACCAGACCTCTTGGAATTTTTTGGTTTTCAGTTATGAATAAAGCTAAAGAAGACCTTTCATTTGATGTATCACACGATGGATTTGGAAGAAATTTAAAAAAATGGAATTTTTTTGCCAAGGGGTAAGAAAAAAAAATATTTCGATTGCAAATAATTCAGCAACCAGACCTCTTGGAATTTTTTGGTTTTCAGTTATGAATAAAGCTAAGGAAGACCTTTCATTTGATGTATCACTCGATGGATTTGGAAGAAATTTTAAAAAATGGAATTTTTTTGCCAAGGGGTTAGAAAAAAAAATATTTCGATTGCAAATAATTCAGCAACCAGACTTCTTTTAATTTTTTGGTTTTCAGTTATGAACAAATCTAAAAATTACCTTTCATTTGATGTATCACACGATGGATTTGGAAGAAATTTAAAAAAATGGAATTTTTTTGCCAAGAGGTAAGAAAAAAAAATATTTCGATTGCTAATAATTCAGCAACCAGACCTCTTTGAATATTTTGGTTTTCAGTTTTAAATAAAACTAAAAATTACCTTTCATTTGATGTATCACTCGATGGATTTGGAAGAAATTTAAAAAAATGGAATTTTTTTGCCAAGAGGTAAGAAAAAAAAATATTTCGATTGCAAATAATTCTGCAACCAGACCTCTTTGAATATTTTAAATTTCAGTTTTGAATAAAGCTAAAAATTACCTTTCATTTGATGTATCACACGATGGATTTGGAAGAAATTTAAAAAAATGGAATTTTTTTGCCAAGGGGTTAGAAAAAAAAATATTTCGATTGCAAATAATTCAGCAACCAGACTTCTTTTAATTTTTTGGTTTTCAGTTATGAACAAATCTAAAAATTACCTTTCATTTGATGTATCACACGATGGATTTGGAAGAAATTTAAAAAAATGGAATTTTTTTGCCAAGAGGTAAGAAAAAAAAATATTTCGATTGCTAATAATTCAGCAACCAGACCTCTTTGAATATTTTGGTTTTCAGTTTTAAATAAAACTAAAAATTACCTTTCATTTGATGTATCACTCGATGGATTTGGAAGAAATTTAAAAAAATGGAATTTTTTTGCCAAGATGTTAGAAAAAAAATATTTCGATTGCAAATAATTCAGCAACCAGACCTCTTTGATTTTTTTAAATTTCAGTTTTGAATAAAGCTAAAAATTACCTTTCATTTGATGTATCACACGATGGATTTGGAAGAAATTTAAAAAAATGGAATTTTTTTGCCAAGGGGTTAGAAAAAAAAATATTTCGATTGCAAATAATTCAGCAACCAGACTTCTTTTAATTTTTTGGTTTTCAGTTATGAACAAATCTAAAAATTACCTTTCATTTGATGTATCACACGATGGATTTGGAAGAAATTTAAAAAAATGGAATTTTTTTGCCAAGAGGTAAGAAAAAAAAATATTTCGATTGCAAATAATTCTGCAACCAGACCTCTTTGAATATTTTAAATTTCAGTTTTGAATAAAGCTAAAAATTACCTTTCATTTGATGTATCACACGATGGATTTGGAAGAAATTTAAAAAAATGGAATTTTTTTGCCAAGAGGTAAGAAAAAAAAATATTTCGATTGCAAATAATTCTGCAACCAGACCTCTTTGAATATTTTAAATTTCAGTTTTGAATAAAGCTAAAAATTACCTTTCATTTGATGTATCACACGATGGATTTGGAAGAAATTTAAAAAAATGGAATTTTTTTGCCAAGGGGTTAGAAAAAAAAATATTTCGATTGCAAATAATTCAGCAACCAGACTTCTTTTAATTTTTTGGTTTTCAGTTATGAACAAATCTAAAAATTACCTTTCATTTGATGTATCACACGATGGATTTGGAAGAAATTTAAAAAAATGGAATTTTTTTGCCAAGAGGTAAGAAAAAAAAATATTTCGATTGCTAATAATTCAGCAACCAGACCTCTTTGAATATTTTGGTTTTCAGTTTTAAATAAAACTAAAAATTACCTTTCATTTGATGTATCACTCGATGGATTTGGAAGAAATTTAAAAAAATGGAATTTTTTTGCCAAGATGTTAGAAAAAAAATATTTCGATTGCAAATAATTCAGCAACCAGACCTCTTTGATTTTTTTAAATTTCAGTTTTGAATAAAGCTAAAAATTACCTTTCATTTGATGTATCACACGATGGATTTGGAAGAAATTTAAAAAAATGGAATTTTTTTGCCAAGGGGTAAGAAAAAAAAATATTTCGATTGCAAATAATTCAGCAACCAGACCTCTTTGAATTTTTTAAATTTCAGTTTTGAATAAAGCTAAAAATTACCTTTCATTTGATGTATCACACGATGGATTTGGAAGAAATTTAAAAAAATGGAATTTTTTTGCCAAGGGGTTAGAAAAAAAAATATTTCGATTGCAAATAATTCAGCAACCAGACCTCTTGGAATTTTTTGGTTTTCAGTTATGAATAAAGCTAAAGAAGACCTTTCATTTGATGTATCACTCGATGGATTTGGAAGAAATTTAAAAAAATGGAATTTTTTTGCCAAGGGGTAAGAAAAAAAAATATTTCGATTGCAAATAATTCAGCAACCAGACCTCTTTGAATTTTTTAAATTTCAGTTTTGAATAAAGCTAAAAATTACCTTTCATTTGATGTATCACACGATGGATTTGGAAGAAATTTAAAAAAATGGAATTTTTTTGCCAAGGGGTTAGAAAAAAAAATATTTCGATTGCAAATAATTCAGCAACCAGACTTCTTTTAATTTTTTGGTTTTCAGTTATGAACAAATCTAAAAATTACCTTTCATTTGATGTATCACACGATGGATTTGGAAGAAATTTAAAAAAATGGAATTTTTTTGCCAAGAGGTAAGAAAAAAAAATATTTCGATTGCTAATAATTCAGCAACCAGACCTCTTGGAATTTTTTGGTTTTCAGATATGAATAAAGCTAAAAATTACCTTTCATTTGATGTATCACACGATGGATTTGGAAGAAATTTAAAAAAATGGAATTTTTTTGCCAAGGGGTTAGAAAAAAAAATATTTCGATTGCAAATAATTCAGCAACCAGACTTCTTTTAATTTTTTGGTTTTCAGTTATGAACAAATCTAAAAATTACCTTTCATTTGATGTATCACACGATGGATTTGGAAGAAATTTAAAAAAATGGAATTTTTTTGCCAAGAGGTAAGAAAAAAAAATATTTCGATTGCTAATAATTCAGCAACCAGACCTCTTTGAATATTTTGGTTTTCAGTTTTAAATAAAACTAAAAATTACCTTTCATTTGATGTATCACTCGATGGATTTGGAAGAAATTTAAAAAAATGGAATTTTTTTGCCAAGGGGTTAGAAAAAAAAATATTTCGATTGCAAATAATTCAGCAACCAGACTTCTTTTAATTTTTTGGTTTTCAGTTATGAACAAATCTAAAAATTACCTTTCATTTGATGTATCACACGATGGATTTGGAAGAAATTTAAAAAAATGGAATTTTTTTGCCAAGAGGTAAGAAAAAAAAATATTTCGATTGCAAATAATTCTGCAACCAGACCTCTTTGAATATTTTAAATTTCAGTTTTGAATAAAGCTAAAAATTACCTTTCATTTGATGTATCACACGATGGATTTGGAAGAAATTTAAAAAAATGGAATTTTTTTGCCAAGGGGTTAGAAAAAAAAATATTTCGATTGCAAATAATTCAGCAACCAGACTTCTTTTAATTTTTTGGTTTTCAGTTATGAACAAATCTAAAAATTACCTTTCATTTGATGTATCACACGATGGATTTGGAAGAAATTTAAAAAAATGGAATTTTTTTGCCAAGAGGTAAGAAAAAAAAATATTTCGATTGCTAATAATTCAGCAACCAGACCTCTTTGAATATTTTGGTTTTCAGTTTTAAATAAAACTAAAAATTACCTTTCATTTGATGTATCACTCGATGGATTTGGAAGAAATTTAAAAAAATGGAATTTTTTTGCCAAGGGGTTAGAAAAAAAAATATTTCGATTGCAAATAATTCAGCAACCAGACTTCTTTTAATTTTTTGGTTTTCAGTTATGAACAAATCTAAAAATTACCTTTCATTTGATGTATCACACGATGGATTTGGAAGAAATTTAAAAAAATGGAATTTTTTTGCCAAGAGGTAAGAAAAAAAAATATTTCGATTGCAAATAATTCTGCAACCAGACCTCTTTGAATATTTTAAATTTCAGTTTTGAATAAAGCTAAAAATTACCTTTCATTTGATGTATCACTCGATGGATTTGGAAGAAATTTAAAAAAATGGAATTTTTTTGCCAAGGGGTTAGAAAAAAAAATATTTCGATTGCAAATAATTCAGCAACCAGACTTCTTTTAATTTTTTGGTTTTCAGTTATGAACAAATCTAAAAATTACCTTTCATTTGATGTATCACACGATGGATTTGGAAGAAATTTAAAAAAATGGAATTTTTTTGCCAAGAGGTAAGAAAAAAAAATATTTCGATTGCTAATAATTCAGCAACCAGACCTCTTTGAATATTTTGGTTTTCAGTTTTAAATAAAACTAAAAATTACCTTTCATTTGATGTATCACTCGATGGATTTGGAAGAAATTTAAAAAAATGGAATTTTTTTGCCAAGGGGTTAGAAAAAAAAATATTTCGATTGCAAATAATTCAGCAACCAGACTTCTTTTAATTTTTTGGTTTTCAGTTATGAACAAATCTAAAAATTACCTTTCATTTGATGTATCACACGATGGATTTGGAAGAAATTTAAAAAAATGGAATTTTTTTGCCAAGAGGTAAGAAAAAAAAATATTTCGATTGCTAATAATTCAGCAACCAGACCTCTTGGAATTTTTTGGTTTTCAGATATGAATAAAGCTAAAAATTACCTTTCATTTGATGTATCACACGATGGATTTGGAAGAAATTTAAAAAAATGGAATTTTTTTGCCAAGGGGTTAGAAAAAAAAATATTTCGATTGCAAATAATTCAGCAACCAGACTTCTTTTAATTTTTTGGTTTTCAGTTATGAACAAATCTAAAAATTACCTTTCATTTGATGTATCACACGATGGATTTGGAAGAAATTTAAAAAAATGGAATTTTTTTGCCAAGAGGTAAGAAAAAAAAATATTTCGATTGCTAATAATTCAGCAACCAGACCTCTTGGAATTTTTTGGTTTTCAGATATGAATAAAGCTAAAAATTACCTTTCATTTGATGTATCACACGATGGATTTGGAAGAAATTTAAAAAAATGGAATTTTTTTGCCAAGGGGATAGAAAAAAAAATATTTCGATTGCAAATAATTCAGCAACCAGACTTCTTTTAATTTTTTGGTTTTCAGTTATGAACAAATCTAAAAATTACCTTTCATTTGATGTATCACACGATGGATTTGGAAGAAATTTAAAAAAATGGAATTTTTTTGCCAAGAGGTAAGAAAAAAAAATATTTCGATTGCAAATAATTCTGCAACCAGACCTCTTTGAATATTTTAAATTTCAGTTTTGAATAAAGCTAAAAATTACCTTTCATTTGATGTATCACACGATGGATTTGGAAGAAATTTAAAAAAATGGAATTTTTTTGCCAAGGGGTTAGAAAAAAAAATATTTCGATTGCAAATAATTCAGCAACCAGACTTCTTTTAATTTTTTGGTTTTCAGTTATGAACAAATCTAAAAATTACCTTTCATTTGATGTATCACACGATGGATTTGGAAGAAATTTAAAAAAATGGAATTTTTTTGCCAAGAGGTAAGAAAAAAAAATATTTCGATTGCTAATAATTCAGCAACCAGACCTCTTTGAATATTTTGGTTTTCAGTTTTAAATAAAACTAAAAATTACCTTTCATTTGATGTATCACTCGATGGATTTGGAAGAAATTTAAAAAAATGGAATTTTTTTGCCAAGATGTTAGAAAAAAAATATTTCGATTGCAAATAATTCAGCAACCAGACCTCTTTGATTTTTTTAAATTTCAGTTTTGAATAAAGCTAAAAATTACCTTTCATTTGATGTATCACACGATGGATTTGGAAGAAATTTAAAAAAATGGAATTTTTTTGCCAAGGGGTAAGAAAAAAAAATATTTCGATTGCAAATAATTCAGCAACCAGACCTCTTTGAATTTTTTAAATTTCAGTTTTGAATAAAGCTAAAAATTACCTTTCATTTGATGTATCACACGATGGATTTGGAAGAAATTTAAAAAAATGGAATTTTTTTGCCAAGGGGTTAGAAAAAAAAATATTTCGATTGCAAATAATTCAGCAACCAGACCTCTTGGAATTTTTTGGTTTTCAGTTATGAATAAAGCTAAAGAAGACCTTTCATTTGATGTATCACTCGATGGATTTGGAAGAAATTTAAAAAAATGGAATTTTTTTGCCAAGGGGTAAGAAAAAAAAATATTTCGATTGCAAATAATTCAGCAACCAGACCTCTTTGAATTTTTTAAATTTCAGTTTTGAATAAAGCTAAAAATTACCTTTCATTTGATGTATCACACGATGGATTTGGAAGAAATTTAAAAAAATGGAATTTTTTTGCCAAGGGGTTAGAAAAAAAAATATTTCGATTGCAAATAATTCAGCAACCAGACTTCTTTTAATTTTTTGGTTTTCAGTTATGAACAAATCTAAAAATTACCTTTCATTTGATGTATCACACGATGGATTTGGAAGAAATTTAAAAAAATGGAATTTTTTTGCCAAGAGGTAAGAAAAAAAAATATTTCGATTGCTAATAATTCAGCAACCAGACCTCTTGGAATTTTTTGGTTTTCAGATATGAATAAAGCTAAAAATTACCTTTCATTTGATGTATCACACGATGGATTTGGAAGAAATTTAAAAAAATGGAATTTTTTTGCCAAGGGGTAAGAAAAAAAAATATTTCGATTGCAAATAATTCAGCAACCAGACCTCTTTGAATATTTTGGTTTTCAGTTTTGAATAAAACTAAAAATTACCTTTCGTTTGATGTATAACACGATGGATTTGGAAGATATTTAAAAAAATGGAATTTTTTTGCCAAGGGGTAAGAAAAAAAAATATTTCGATTGCAAATAATTCAGCAACCAGACCTCTTGGAATTTTTTGGTTTTCAGTTATGAACAAATCTAAAAATTACCTTTCATTTGATGTATCACACGATGGATTTGGAAGAAATTTAAAAAATGGAATTTTTTTGCCAAGAGGTAAGAAAAAAAAATATTTCGATTGCAAATAATTCAGCAACCAGACCTCTTTGAATATTTTGGTTTTCAGTTTTGAATAAAGCTAAAAATTACCTTTCATTTGATGTATCACACGATGGATTTGGAAGAAATTTAAAAAAATGGAATTTTTTTGCCAAGGGGTAAGAAAAAAAAATATTTCGATTGCAAATAATTCAGCAACCAGACCTCTTTGAATATTTTGGTTTTCAGTTTTGAATAAAACTAAAAATTACCTTTCGTTTGATGTATAACACGATGGATTTGGAAGATATTTAAAAAAATGGAATTTTTTTGCCAAGGGGTAAGAAAAAAAAATATTTCGATTGCAAATAATTCAGCAACCAGACCTCTTGGAATTTTTTGGTTTTCAGTTATGAACAAATCTAAAAATTACCTTTCATTTGATGTATCACACGATGGATTTGGAAGAAATTTAAAAAATGGAATTTTTTTGCCAAGAGGTAAGAAAAAAAAATATTTCGATTGCAAATAATTCAGCAACTAGACCTCTTTGAATATTTTGGTTTTCAGTTTTGAATAAAGCTAAAAATTACCTTTCATTTGATGTATCACACGATGGATTTGGAAGAAATTTAAAAAAATGGAATTTTTTTGCCAGGGGGTTAGAAAATAAAAAATATTTCGATTGCAAATAATTCAGCTACCAGACTTCTTTGAATTTTTTGGTTTTCAGTTATGAATAAAGCTAAAAATTACCTTTCATTTGATGTATCACACGATGGATTTGGAAGAAATTTAAAAAATGGAATTTTTTTGCCAAGAGGTAAGAAAAAAAAATATTTCGATTGCAAATAATTCAGCAACTAGACCTCTTTGAATATTTTGGTTTTCAGTTTTGAATAAAGCTAAAAATTACCTTTCATTTGATGTATCACACGATGGATTTGGAAGAACTTTAAAAAAATGGAATTTTTTTGCCAAGAGGTAAGAAAAAAAAATATTTCGATTGCAAATAATTCAGCAACCAGACCTGTTTGAATATTTTGGTTTTCAGTTTTGAATAAAGCTAAAAATTACCTTTCATTTGATGTATCACACGATGGATTTGGAAGAAATTTAAAAAAATGGAATTTTTTTGCCAAGGGGTTAGAAAAAAAAATATTTCGATTGCAAATAATTCAGCAACCAGACCTCTTGGAATTTTTTGGTTTTCAGTTATGAATAAAGCTAAAAATTACCTTTCATTTGATGTATCACACGATGGATTTGGAAGAAATTTAAAAAAATGGAATTTTTTTGCCAAGGGGTTAGAAAAAAAAATATATCGATTGCAAATAATTCAGCAACTAGACCTCTTGGAATTTTTTGGTTTTCAGTTATGAATAAAGCTACAAAAAAAGACCTTTCATTTGATGTATCACTCGATGGATTTGGAAGAAATTTTAAAAAATGGAATTTTTTTGCCAAGGGGTTAGAAAAAAAAATATTTCGATTGCAAATAATTCAGCAACCAGACCTATTGGAATTTTTTGGTTTTCAGTTATGAATAAAGCTAAAAAAGACCTTTCATTTGATGTATCACTCGATGGATTTGGAATAAATTTTTAAAAATGGAATTTTTTTTTTTTGCCAAGGGGTCAGAAAAAAAAAATATTTCGATTGCAAATAATTCAGCAACTAGACCTCTTGGAATTTTTTGGTTTTCAGTTATGAATAAAGCTAAAGAAGACCTTTCATTTGATGTATCACTCGATGGATTTGGAATAAATTTTTAAAAATGGAATTTTTTTTTTTTTTGCCAGGGGGTCAGAAAAAAAAATATTTCGATTGCAAATAATTCAGCAACCAGACCTCTTTGAATTTTTTGGTTTTCAGTTATGAATAAAGCTAAAAATTACCTTTCATTTGATGTATCACACGATGGATTTGGAAGAAATTTTAAAAAATGGAATTTTTTTGCCAAGGGGTTAGAAAAAAATATATTTCGATTGCAAATAATTCAGCAACTAGACCTCTTGGAATTTTTTGGTTTTCAGTTATGAATAAAGCTAAAAAAGACCTTTCATTTGATGCATCACTCGATGGATTTGGAAGAAATTTAAAAAAATGGAGTTTTTTTGCCAAGGGGTAAGAAAAAAAATATATTTCTATTGCAAATAATTCAGCAACCAGACCTCTTGGAATTTTTCGGTTTTCAGTTATGAATAAAGCTAAAAAAGACCTTTCATTTGATGTATCACTCCAGGATTTATAAGAAATTTAAAAAAATGGAATTTTTTTTTGCCAAGTAGGGGTTAGAAAAAAAAATATTTCGATTGCAAATAATTCAGCAACCAGACCTCTTTGAATTTTTTGGTTTTCAGTTATGAATAAAGCTAAAAATTACCTTTCATTTGATGTATCACACGATGGATTTGGAAGAAATTTAAAAAAATGGTTTGATGTATCACTCCAGGATTTATAAGAAATTTAAAAAAATGGAATTTTTTTTGCCAAGGGGTAAGAAAAAAAAATATTTCGATTGCAAATAATTCAGCAACCAGACCTCTTGGAATTTTTTGGTTTTCAGTTATGAATAAAGCTAAAAAAGACCTTTCATTTGATGTATAACACGATGGATTTGGAAGAAATTTAAAAAAATGGAATTTTTTTGCCAAGGGGTTAGAAAAAAAAATATATCGATTGCAAATAATTCAGCAACTAGACCTCTTGGAATTTTTTGGTTTTCAGTTATGAATAAAGCTACAAAAAAAGACCTTTCATTTGATGTATCACTCGATGGATTTGGAAGAAATTTTAAAAAATGGAATTTTTTTGCCAAGGGGTTAGAAAAAAAAATATTTCGATTGCAAATAATTCAGCAACCAGACCTATTGGAATTTTTTGGTTTTCAGTTATGAATAAAGCTAAAAAAGACCTTTCATTTGATGTATCACTCGATGGATTTGGAATAAATTTTTAAAAATGGAATTTTTTTTTTTTGCCAAGGGGTCAGAAAAAAAAAATATTTCGATTGCAAATAATTCAGCAACTAGACCTCTTGGAATTTTTTGGTTTTCAGTTATGAATAAAGCTAAAAAAGACCTTTCATTTGATGTATCACTCGATGGATTTGGAATAAATTTTTAAAAATGGAATTTTTTTTTTTTTTTGCCAGGGGGTCAGAAAAAAAAATATTTCGATTGCAAATAATTCAGCAACCAGACCTCTTTGAATTTTTTGGTTTTCAGTTATGAATAAAGCTAAAAATTACCTTTCATTTGATGTATCACACGATGGATTTGGAAGAAATTTTAAAAAATGGAATTTTTTTGCCAAGGGGTTAGAAAAAAAAATATTTCGATTGCAAATAATTCAGCAACTAGACCTCTTGGAATTTTTTGGTTTTCAGTTATGAATAAAGCTAAAAAAGACCTTTCATTTGATGTATCACTCGATGGATTTGGAAGAAATTTAAAAAAATGGAGTTTTTTTGCCAAGGGGTAAGAAAAAAAATATATTTCTATTGCAAATAATTCAGCAACCAGACCTCTTGGAATTTTTCGGTTTTCAGTTATGAATAAAGCTAAAAAAGACCTTTCATTTGATGTATCACTCCAGGATTTATAAGAAATTTAAAAAAATGGAATTTTTTTTTGCCAAGTAGGGGTTAGAAAAAAAAATATTTCGATTGCAAATAATTCAGCAACCAGACCTCTTTGAATTTTTTGGTTTTCAGTTATGAATAAAGCTAAAAATTACCTTTCATTTGATGTATCACACGATGGATTTGGAAGAAATTTTAAAAAATGGAATTTTTTTGCCAAGGGGTTAGAAAAAAATATATTTCGATTGCAAATAATTCAGCAACTAGACCTCTTGGAATTTTTTGGTTTTCAGTTATGAATAAAGCTAAAAAAGACCTTTCATTTGATGTATCACTCGATGGATTTGGAAGAAATTTAAAAAAATGGAGTTTTTTTGCCAAGGGGTAAGAAAAAAAATATATTTCTATTGCAAATAATTCAGCAACCAGACCTCTTGGAATTTTTCGGTTTTCAGTTATGAATAAAGCTAAAAAAGACCTTTCATTTGATGTATCACTCCAGGATTTATAAGAAATTTAAAAAAATGGAATTTTTTTTGCCAAGTAGGGGTTAGAAAAAAAAATATTTCGATTGCAAATAATTCAGCAACCAGACCTCTTGGAATTTTTTGGTTTTCAGTTATGAATAAAGCTAAAAATTACCTTTCATTTGATGTATCACACGATGGATTTGGAAGAAATTTAAAAAAATGGAATTTTTTTGCCAAGGGGTTAGAAAAAAAAATATTTCGATTGCAAATAATTCAGCAACCAGACTTCTTTTAATTTTTTGGTTTTCAGTTATGAACAAATCTAAAAATTACCTTTCATTTGATGTATCACACGATGGATTTGGAAGAAATTTAAAAAAATGGAATTTTTTTGCCAAGAGGTAAGAAAAAAAAATATTTCGATTGCTAATAATTCAGCAACCAGACCTCTTTGAATATTTTGGTTTTCAGTTTTAAATAAAACTAAAAATTACCTTTCATTTGATGTATCACTCGATGGATTTGGAAGAAATTTAAAAAAATGGAATTTTTTTGCCAAGATGTTAGAAAAAAAATATTTCGATTGCAAATAATTCAGCAACCAGACCTCTTTGATTTTTTTAAATTTCAGTTTTGAATAAAGCTAAAAATTACCTTTCATTTGATGTATCACACGATGGATTTGGAAGAAATTTAAAAAAATGGAATTTTTTTGCCAAGGGGTAAGAAAAAAAAATATTTCGATTGCAAATAATTCAGCAACCAGACCTCTTTGAATTTTTTAAATTTCAGTTTTGAATAAAGCTAAAAATTACCTTTCATTTGATGTATCACTCGATGGATTTGGAAGAAATTTAAAAAAATGGAATTTTTTTGCCAAGGGGTTAGAAAAAAAAATATTTCGATTGCAAATAATTCAGCAACCAGACCTCTTGGAATTTTTTGGTTTTCAGTTATGAATAAAGCTAAAGAAGACCTTTCATTTGATGTATCACTCGATGGATTTGGAAGAAATTTAAAAAAATGGAATTTTTTTGCCAAGGGGTAAGAAAAAAAAATATTTCGATTGCAAATAATTCAGCAACCAGACCTCTTTGAATTTTTTAAATTTCAGTTTTGAATAAAGCTAAAAATTACCTTTCATTTGATGTATCACACGATGGATTTGGAAGAAATTTAAAAAAATGGAATTTTTTTGCCAAGGGGTTAGAAAAAAAAATATTTCGATTGCAAATAATTCAGCAACCAGACTTCTTTTAATTTTTTGGTTTTCAGTTATGAACAAATCTAAAAATTACCTTTCATTTGATGTATCACACGATGGATTTGGAAGAAATTTAAAAAAATGGAATTTTTTTGCCAAGAGGTAAGAAAAAAAAATATTTCGATTGCTAATAATTCAGCAACCAGACCTCTTGGAATTTTTTGGTTTTCAGATATGAATAAAGCTAAAAATTACCTTTCATTTGATGTATCACACGATGGATTTGGAAGAAATTTAAAAAAATGGAATTTTTTTGCCAAGGGGTAAGAAAAAAAAATATTTCGATTGCAAATAATTCAGCAACCAGACCTCTTTGAATATTTTGGTTTTCAGTTTTGAATAAAACTAAAAATTACCTTTCGTTTGATGTATAACACGATGGATTTGGAAGATATTTAAAAAAAATGGAATTTTTTTGCCAAGGGGTAAGAAAAAAAAATATTTCGATTGCAAATAATTCAGCAACCAGACCTCTTGGAATTTTTTGGTTTTCAGTTATGAACAAATCTAAAAATTACCTTTCATTTGATGTATCACACGATGGATTTGGAAGAAATTTAAAAAATGGAATTTTTTTGCCAAGAGGTAAGAAAAAAAAATATTTCGATTGCAAATAATTCAGCAACCAGACCTCTTTGAATATTTTGGTTTTCAGTTTTGAATAAAACTAAAAATTACCTTTCGTTTGATGTATAACACGATGGATTTGGAAGATATTTAAAAAAAATGGAATTTTTTTGCCAAGGGGTAAGAAAAAAAAATATTTCGATTGCAAATAATTCAGCAACCAGACCTCTTTGAATATTTTGGTTTTCAGTTTTGAATAAAGCTAAAAATTACCTTTCATTTGATGTATCACACGATGGATTTGGAAGAAATTTAAAAAAATGGAATTTTTTTGCCAGGGGGTTAGAAAATAAAAAATATTTCGATTGCAAATAATTCAGCTACCAGACTTCTTTGAATTTTTTGGTTTTCAGTTATGAATAAAGCTAAAAATTACCTTTCATTTGATGTATCACACGATGGATTTGGAAGAACTTTAAAAAAATGGAATTTTTTTGCCAAGAGGTAAGAAAAAAAAATATTTCGATTGCAAATAATTCAGCAACCAGACCTGTTTGAATATTTTGGTTTTCAGTTTTGAATAAAGCTAAAAATTACCTTTCATTTGATGTATCACACGATGGATTTGGAAGAAATTTAAAAAAATGGAATTTTTTTGCCAAGGGGTTAGAAAAAAAAATATATCGATTGCAAATAATTCAGCAACTAGACCTCTTGGAATTTTTTGGTTTTCAGTTATGAATAAAGCTAC
The DNA here is from genome assembly GCF_945859705.1 of Episyrphus balteatus. Lineage (NCBI taxonomy): Eukaryota > Metazoa > Arthropoda > Insecta > Diptera > Syrphidae > Episyrphus > Episyrphus balteatus. The sequence continues at coordinate 5,597,536 of NC_079138.1, read as the reverse complement.
AAAAAAAGACCTTTCATTTGATGTATCACTCGATGGATTTGGAAGAAATTTTAAAAAATGGAATTTTTTTGCCAAGGGGTTAGAAAAAAAAATATTTCGATTGCAAATAATTCAGCAACCAGACCTCTTGGAATTTTTTGGTTTTCAGTTATGAATAAAGCTAAAGAAGACCTTTCATTTGATGTATCACTCGATGGATTTGGAATAAATTTTTAAAAATGGAATTTTTTTTTTTTTTGCCAGGGGGTCAGAAAAAAAAATATTTCGATTGCAAATAATTCAGCAACCAGACCTCTTTGAATTTTTTGGTTTTCAGTTATGAATAAAGCTAAAAATTACCTTTCATTTGATGTATCACACGATGGATTTGGAAGAAATTTTAAAAAATGGAATTTTTTTGCCAAGGGGTTAGAAAAAAATATATTTCGATTGCAAATAATTCAGCAACTAGACCTCTTGGAATTTTTTGGTTTTCAGTTATGAATAAAGCTAAAAAAGACCTTTCATTTGATGTATCACTCGATGGATTTGGAAGAAATTTAAAAAAATGGAGTTTTTTTGCCAAGGGGTAAGAAAAAAAATATATTTCTATTGCAAATAATTCAGCAACCAGACCTCTTGGAATTTTTCGGTTTTCAGTTATGAATAAAGCTAAAAAAGACCTTTCATTTGATGTATCACTCCAGGATTTATAAGAAATTTAAAAAAATGGAATTTTTTTTTGCCAAGTAGGGGTTAGAAAAAAAAATATTTCGATTGCAAATAATTCAGCAACCAGACCTCTTTGAATTTTTTGGTTTTCAGTTATGAATAAAGCTAAAAATTACCTTTCATTTGATGTATCACACGATGGATTTGGAAGAAATTTAAAAAAATGGTTTGATGTATCACTCCAGGATTTATAAGAAATTTAAAAAAATGGAATTTTTTTTGCCAAGTAGGGGTTAGAAAAAAAAATATTTCGATTGCAAATAATTCAGCAACCAGACCTCTTGGAATTTTTTGGTTTTCAGTTATGAATAAAGCTAAAAAAGACCTTTCATTTGATGTATCACACGATGGATTTGGAAGAAATTTAAAAAAATGGAATTTTTTTGCCAAGGGGTTAGAAAAAAAAATATATCGATTGCAAATAATTCAGCAACTAGACCTCTTGGAATTTTTTGGTTTTCAGTTATGAATAAAGCTACAAAAAAAGACCTTTCATTTGATGTATCACTCGATGGATTTGGAAGAAATTTTAAAAAATGGAATTTTTTTGCCAAGGGGTTAGAAAAAAAAATATTTCGATTGCAAATAATTCAGCAACCAGACCTATTGGAATTTTTTGGTTTTCAGTTATGAATAAAGCTAAAAAAGACCTTTCATTTGATGTATCACTCGATGGATTTGGAATAAATTTTTAAAAATGGAATTTTTTTTTTTTGCCAAGGGGTCAGAAAAAAAAAATATTTCGATTGCAAATAATTCAGCAACTAGACCTCTTGGAATTTTTTGGTTTTCAGTTATGAATAAAGCTAAAAAAGACCTTTCATTTGATGTATCACTCGATGGATTTGGAATAAATTTTTAAAAATGGAATTTTTTTTTTTTGCCAAGGGGTCAGAAAAAAAAAATATTTCTATTGCAAATAATTCAGCAACCAGACCTCTTGGAATTTTTCGGTTTTCAGTTATGAATAAAGCTAAAAAAGACCTTTCATTTGATGTATCACTCCAGGATTTATAAGAAATTTAAAAAAATGGAATTTTTTTTGCCAAGTAGGGGTCAGAAAAAAAAATATTTCGATTGCAAATAATTCAGCAACCAGACCTCTTTGAATTTTTTGGTTTTCAGTTATGAATAAAGCTAAAAATTACCTTTCATTTGATGTATCACACGATGGATTTGGAAGAAATTTTAAAAAATGGAATTTTTTTGCCAAGGGGTTAGAAAAAAATATATTTCGATTGCAAATAATTCAGCAACTAGACCTCTTGGAATTTTTTGGTTTTCAGTTATGAATAAAGCTAAAAAAGACCTTTCATTTGATGTATCACTCGATGGATTTGGAAGAAATTTAAAAAAATGGAGTTTTTTTGCCAAGGGGTAAGAAAAAAAATATATTTCTATTGCAAATAATTCAGCAACCAGACCTCTTGGAATTTTTCGGTTTTCAGTTATGAATAAAGCTAAAAAAGACCTTTCATTTGATGTATCACTCCAGGATTTATAAGAAATTTAAAAAAATGGAATTTTTTTTTGCCAAGTAGGGGTTAGAAAAAAAAATATTTCGATTGCAAATAATTCAGCAACCAGACCTCTTTGAATTTTTTGGTTTTCAGTTATGAATAAAGCTAAAAATTACCTTTCATTTGATGTATCACACGATGGATTTGGAAGAAATTTTAAAAAATGGAATTTTTTTGCCAAGGGGTTAGAAAAAAATATATTTCGATTGCAAATAATTCAGCAACTAGACCTCTTGGAATTTTTTGGTTTTCAGTTATGAATAAAGCTAAAAAAGACCTTTCATTTGATGTATCACTCGATGGATTTGGAAGAAATTTAAAAAAATGGAGTTTTTTTGCCAAGGGGTAAGAAAAAAAATATATTTCTATTGCAAATAATTCAGCAACCAGACCTCTTGGAATTTTTCGGTTTTCAGTTATGAATAAAGCTAAAAAAGACCTTTCATTTGATGTATCACTCCAGGATTTATAAGAAATTTAAAAAAATGGAATTTTTTTTGCCAAGTAGGGGTTAGAAAAAAAAATATTTCGATTGCAAATAATTCAGCAACCAGACCTCTTGGAATTTTTTGGTTTTCAGTTATGAATAAAGCTAAAAATTACCTTTCATTTGATGTATCACACGATGGATTTGGAAGAAATTTAAAAAAATGGAATTTTTTTGCCAAGGGGTTAGAAAAAAAAATATTTCGATTGCAAATAATTCAGCAACCAGACCTCTTGGAATTTTATGGTTTTCAGTTATGAATAAAGCTAAAAAAGACCTTTCATTTGATGTATCACTCGATGGATTTGGAAGAAATTTTAAAAAATGGAATTTTTTTGCCAAGGGGTTAGAAAAAAATATATTTCGATTGCAAATAATTCAGCAACCAGACCTCTTTGAATTTTTTGGTTTTCAGTTATGAATAAAGCTAAAAATTACCTTTCATTTGATGTATCACACGATGGATTTGGAAGAAATTTAAAAAAATGGAATTTTTTTGCCAAGGGGTTAGAAAAAAAAATATTTCGATTGCAAATAATTCAGCAACCAGACCTCTTGGAATTTTTTGGTTTTCAGTTATGAATAAAGCTAAAAAAGACCTTTCATTTGATGTATCACTCGATGGATTTGGAAGAAATTTTAAAAAATGGAATTTTTTTGCCAAGGGGTTAGAAAAAAATATATTTCGATTGCAAATAATTCAGCAACCAGACCTCTTGGAATTTTTTGGTTTTCAGTTATGAATAAAGCTAAAAAAGACCTTTCATTTGATGTATCACTCGATGGATTTGGAAGAAATTTAAAATAAAATGCACGACTGGGGTCGCACGTACTTGCTCTTGCAGTTCAAAGCACTTTTATGTTAGTCTACTTGTAGATTTTAAAAGCTGGCTCTAAATTAAAAAAAAAAAATTGATATTGAGGAAGAGCCGACATTTAGGGCATGAAAAAAATTTTTTTTTGTTATTCGACTTTTTTGAGAAAAAATAAAAATGCAGTTTTATTTCCAATGCTTTAAATATTACGTATACAAATTTTAATCAAAATCGTTAGAGCCGTTTTCGAGAAATTCGCAATATCGTATTTTTTTGTATGGGAGGTATACGTTCTAAACGAGATATAAAAAAACAAAAAAAAACCAACTTTCAGAATTCTATAAAAATCATCTGTACCAAATTTGAAAAAAATCCTTCCACCCGTTTAGGCTGTGGAAATGTGTACAGATGGACGCACAACCGCACAGACGCACAGACGTACAGACGCACGGACGGAATTGCGAGACCCACTTTTTTGAAATTCTCCATCATCGTAATGTTGGTTTTGATTAAAACCTCAAATTTTTTTTTCGACACGAAACCAATACTTGCCCTATAGAGCAAGTAAAAATGGAGTTCACCGAAAAAAAAAATTGATAATAACAGCTATCAAATTAACATTTTTCAGTGACAAAAGTCGTCCAACAATTAAAATATCAATTTTGATATTTTATCATATCATTTTCACATTTTTTAATTTCAGATGGGATAGTGAAAATTTCACTTTGACAATTAAAATATCATTTTGACATTTTTTTAAGTTTAAGTGGATAGTGAAAATTTCACTTTGACAGTTAAAATATCAATGTTGACTAGATTTTACGTTTTAGTTTATTATAATGAAACCTATTTCTTTCCTTTTCTTTTTTATTATTTTTATTATTAAAAGAATTTTCTTTCTTTTTTCAAAACATTAAAGGGAATATTCTTTACAAAATAATGATCATATTATTTTTTCTATTATAGGTGATATAATTGTTCTGTTATTTTCTTCCAAACTATGTGAAGTAAAATCTTAGTGCCGATCAAATTTTATCAGTAAATCATACATTTTACTTCGAAAAAACACAACGCGCCTTTAAATTAGTACACATTAAGAATTTTGTATTTAATATTTTTCAATAATTTGGAATGAGAAATTGATATGAAAAAATGATAATAAAATATCAAAAAAAATTTCCAAAATGTGACATTTAAATATCATCCTGATAATAAAAATGTTGTTTTAACATTTTAAATATCATTAAACACATTTTATAGAGCATTTTTGGCTGATATTTAAGAAATGTTAATTTGATATTTAAAAAATGTTAAATTGATATTGGTTTTTTTTTTCGGTGTTTTTTTGCCAAGGGGTAAGAAAATAAAATGCACGACTGAGGTCGCACGTACTTGCTCTTGCAGTTCAAAGCACTTTTATGTTAGTCTACTTGTAGATTTTAAAAGCTGGCTCTTAATTAAAAATAAAATGCACGACTGAGGTCGCACGTACTTGCTCTTGCAGTTCAAAGCACTTTTATGTTAGTCTACTTGTAGATTTTAAAAGCTGGCTCTTAATTAAAAAAAAAATTGATATTGGGGAAGAGCCGACATTTAGGGCATGCAAATTTTTTTTTTGTTGTTTGACTTTTTTGAGAAAAAATAAAAATGCAGTTTTATTGCCATTGCTTCAAATATTACGTATACAAAGTGTAATCAAAATCGTTAGAGCCGTTTTCGAGAAATTCGTAATATCGTATTTTTTTGTATGGGAGGTATACGTTCTAAACGAGATATAAAAAAACAAAAAAAAACCAACTTTCAGAATTCCATAAAAATCATCTGTATCAAATTTGAAGAAAATCCGTCCACCCGTTTAGGCTGTGGAAATGTGTACAGATGGACGCACAACCGCACAGACGCACAGACGCACAGACGCACAGACGCACAGACGTACAGACGCACGGACGGAATTGCGAGACCCACTTTTTTGGAATTCTCCATCATCGTAATGTTGGTTTTGATTAAAACCTCAAATTTTTTTTTCGACACGAAACCAATACTTGCCCTATAGAGCAAGTAAAAAAATTGATATTGGGGAAGAGCCGACATTTAGGGCATGCAAATTTTTTTTTTGTTGTTTGACTTTTTTGAGAAAAAATAAAAATGCAGTTTTATTGCCATTGCTTCAAATATTACGTATACAAAGTGTAATCAAAATCGTTAGAGCCGTTTTCGAGAAATTCGTAATATCGTATTTTTTTGTATGGGAGGTATACGTTCTAAACGAGATATAAAAAAACAAAAAAAAACCAACTTTCAGAATTCCATAAAAATCATCTGTATCAAATTTGAAGAAAATCCGTCCACCCGTTTAGGCTGTGGAAATGTGTACAGATGGACGCACAACCGCACAGACGCACAGACGCACAGACGCACAGACGCACAGACGTACAGACGCACGGACGGAATTGCGAGACCCACTTTTTTGGAATTCTCCATCATCGTAATGTTGGTTTTGATTAAAACCTCAAATTTTTTTTTCGACACGAAACCAATACTTGCCCTATAGAGCAAGTAAAAATATATTTCTATTGCAAATAATTCAGCAACCAGACCTCTTGGAATTTTTCGGTTTTCAGTTATGAATAAAGCTCAAAAAGACGTTTCATTTGATATATGTATCACTTAATGGATTTGGAAGAAATTTTAAAAAATGGAATTTTTTGCCAAGGGGCTAGAAAAAAAAAAATATTTCTATTGTAAATAATTCAACAACCAAACCTGCAAAAAACTTTTGGATTTCAGTAGTTATGGATAAATCTTAAGGAGGTATTTCTTTTGATGTCCTTTCAAAATTTTTCATTTCAAGAAAACACCACTTTTTTTTTTTAATTTTATAAATACATATTTTATTGTTGGTATTCTAAAAAGTTGATCAAACTTTGTTGTTGTTTTTCATTTTTATTATATAAAATTAATCATAAGGGAAGACAATATTATATGACAGTACTTTTTTTTATATATTCTATTATAATCACTTAAATTTACATCTTATTCCAGATATCTCTTTAATTTCTAAAACTGTTCTCTGTTAGAAGTTTATATTAATTTGAAGCTTGATATTTGTAAAAAAAAAACAAAAAACAATCTTATATAAACGAGTACCTAACTTATACATATTCATAAAAACGAAAGTTAAAAACCTAAGCGAAAAATGCAAATTCTAATGAATTTTTTTTTTTTTTTTTTTAATTTGAAAGTTATCTGATACAGCTTTTTTTTTTTGAAAACATTTTAACATAAAATAAAAGACACTTCTTGCAAGACACTTTAAATCAATACATAAAATGTTTTTCTTTCAGATTTTTTAAACGTTTCTTTTGTTTGTTTTGATGAATTATTTTTGTATGTTGTTTTTTTTTTTTAGATTTGTGTAGCTTTTGGCAAACTATTTTACAAGGTGTTAAACTGTGTTTTATGATGAAAGTTTTTAATTATAACCAAAAATTATAGATTCTTTTTATATTTCTTTTAAAAATCAAAAAAAGAAAACGAAAAGATAAGAAATATTACTTAATACATAAAAATAGGCTAACCTAACCAATTTAACTTGACACTAACTGAATTTCTGATAGCCCATTCATCATCGACAGCAAATTCTGTTAACTTGGGTTGAATTGTCCGGAGGTAGGTTGAGCCAGTTGAGTTGTATGGTCTTGTATAAAAAAGTATTTCTTCTGATTTTTGGTTTTAAGTAGCAATGCCACCATCAAAAAACATAATGATTGCAGCAAATAATTTCGATTTCCAAAAGCTTTAATATAGAAGACATTCCTAAAAAAAAAACAGGAGTTGCTGTGTATTCGAAAATTTGCAAACTTCCTTGAGCGGGCCAAGTAATGCATAGTCACGGACAAGGTAAAATACTCGGGTCAACCCAACACATCACAGCACACACCATCATAGGAAAACTCATCATAAGAAAAGTAACACTGGTCGACAACGAAAATAGAGCAGGAAGCAAACCCTACCCTAAAGGATTTTTGTGTGCTGAGTCCGAATCCGAAGTCAAATTTTCACTGGCACGTCACGTTTTCGAAATACTTGAATATTAACAGGTCAAAAACGCTTTTTTTTTTGGGTACATTGACGTCAAATTAAGAAATTTTTTTGCAAAACTACTTATGCAATCTCGAAACACCATATTAAAACGTCGTTAAGGTACTTATTTTTTTAAAATTATTTTTTTTCTCGAAGATATTGAAAAAAGAAATTTATGATAAATACCTCAAAATCTTGCTTGTTTTTTTCCAAAGTAATGAATGGTTTTTTGAACCAAATTCCAGTTAGCGTCTTCTGATTTAGACTTAAAAAAAGCAACATATTACGGAAAAATATATATTTTTGACTAAACATCAAAAAGAACTTAATTGATAACTAGTTTTTGGGAGTTTAAAGCGAAAATAGTGACCAGTGTAGCTCAAAAACTAGACGTGATAGAGTAAATCTGTAAACAGTTTTGAATTCAGCACACTGAAGTCAATTAAAATCACCTTACAAAGTTCTTGCTCCCGGCTTTTTTTTGGTTTTTGCCGACCAGTGTAATCAAAAGAGTTAAATTTATTTGATTGTTATTCTTACAGGAAGTGATAATTTGGTTGTGCTTAATGAAATGTTCTCTGTAATTAGTTATTCTGAGATTGGCTCTTCATGATGACTTGTCATATGATTTGCTGTGCAGTGATTAGTTGAATTGCAAGTGTTATTTTTTGTATAAATTGAAACTGAAACACTTTTGTTTTTTTACTTTATTGCCTGACATTGACAGCTCAACTGTTAACTTACTCATTTAAAATATTGTACCTAACTTGAGTTTATACAGATTCCAGGTAGGATATCAAAAAATCACTCCTTAAAAATTAAAATTTTTAACTGAGCACTAACTAATACCGAATGCAAAGGCAACTGTTGACAAGAGTAATCAGTCTCTTTCTAAAAATTCATTAAAAAAAAACACGAGTTTTGGTCTAAATTTATATTTTCAAGGCTATGGCAACTGAGTTAATGAGGACGAAATCCCACTCTGATTTGCATAACACAAAAAAATGGTACTGACACCAACCGGATATTGAAAATTTTCATCAAAACTAATTAAAAAAAAAAAAAATTAAAAATTTTTAAACACCTGGAACGTACTTAATAAAATTTGCAATTTTGTTGAATCTTCATATTTTTTTTTAACCTTTTTTTTAAGTCTATTTTGTTAACTTATTTACGCTTGAGTACACAGTCTTAATTTAAAAAAATTTATACATACTGAAAAAAGATTTGATATAAAAAAAAAAAAAAACTATTGCTGAAAGAATAGATTCGAGTAAGGGTAAGTTTGTTTGCATTGACAATTTAATAAAAAAAAAAAGAAAATCACTGAATCATTTGAAGAAAACGATTCTCTTCTAAAAGAGAACTTAACGATGTTGTCATATCGTTGATGATCATATTTGAACTTGGATGTGTTGAACTGGTAACAATTTGAGTGGTGTTCTCAAGCCAGTTCTGGCAGTTTTGTACATATTCAAGAGTACGCTGGTAAGTTTCTTGCCGCATTCCATTGTTACTGGCCTCAATTGGTGGCTGTTGAGCGAAAGTTGAAGGTTCATGCACTGATGTTGATGCTTTGATAGTGGGCATACTGGCTGGCGTTGTTGCAGCAGGGTTGCCAACAGCAGGATTTACAATGTTGACATCGGAATGTGGTGGCGGAATTGAGGGGGCAATCGCTGGTGACATTTGGGACTGGCTAATGTCACCGCATTGTATTTCCTTGGGCTGTGGCAAGGCCAATGGTAACGATGGCGGTGGCACCGGGTAGTGATGTCCATATATTCGATTATGGTGCGATATGGCGGCTGCCGCAGCTGGGTGCTTGTGTTGTGATTCGTGGAAGTAGCTGCATTTAGTAGCCTTTGTGTCTGATGATAGGCTCTTCATCGAAGAATCGCAACAGTTATTTGGATTTATGCCAGATGGCATGTCCGTAAGGCGACTGTTGATATGAGCGGAACAGCAGCGGGAAGCACTATTATCTGTGTTGTGGAAGTAGCCAGGGACATGGTTACAAGGGAGATGTTGCATCGGTGGTGGTGGTGGGTATTGCCCTTGTTGTTGTTGGCTACAATGTGAAACGTTTGCTCGAGCGAACTGTTGATGGCTGCAAATGTGTTGATGGCTACCTGGCTGGCATACGTGTTGTGGTTCTTGGTGCTGTTGGTAGTGGGTGCAATACGCCTGCGATCCACAGTCCAAAGCTGCTGGATTGTTGTACATACGAAGCATGGCGGGCGGTTCTTGTTGTTGCATTTGAGGTCTTGTGAGGGCACTTGTGGGGGCAGCTTCGTGTGAATGGGGTCTTGAATGTGAAGCAAGGAAATTTGATGAACTGCGTGGATGCAGTGTGGATGAACGTTGCGGCAGTATGGGTTCTGTGGATTGTGGTGTGGTTGCTGAATTTGGAGGCCAGTTTACAACATTGCTAGGTTGTGGATCTTGCGGCTGAGTTAACATAGATGGAGTGCTCGTTCGATGTCTTTGCTCTGGATTGGGTGAAAAGACTGGATCGCCAGGTTTGTCAGCCACTTGATTCAAATACTGCAGCATTTCATCGGGTATGACGAGCTTATTTTCAACCATTTCATCTTCTTCGACTTCGTCCAGGTTAACCTCTTCATTGGGATGGTGATCTCTCGATGAGCCAGACTGCTGCTTGGATTTGGCACTATTTTTCTGCGTTATAGATTTCATAATGAGCGAATGCGATGGCGAGATTATCATTCGGTCGGTGCTCTTGTTTATTGTTGGTTCAGATTGTCTTCGGCGGTCCATTGAGTTTTGTGCCGAATCGATGTTGTTGAAATTTTGCGTGGGAAGATTTGGTATAGAAAAACGACCATGATGATCGTTGGGGCTTGGAAAATTACAAAAACTATTGCTGCTTTGCAAGCGTTGCAAGTGCGATGAAATCAAATGGGACGATGGTTGCGGTGGGAGGCTATGACCATTTGTTTGCGCTACTGACGTTTGACTAGAACGACGGGAACATCCCGGCGATATTGGATCATAGAATGACCCGGTATTATAGGATGGACGCATAGTTGATATAGATGACAGCTGAGATATTTGGCTGCTACGTCGACTAGCATCGATGGAACGCATGCTGCAGTAGTATGTGCTCGCATTCGAATTGCTACTATCTCGACGTAATGGATTCGGTAAGTACTGGGAGTTCTGCAGTCGAGTTTGCAATTCAGTCATGTTGGGATTTTGAGGCGGTGGGAGTTTCGGAATAATAGTACTGGTTGGTGTTCCAGGTTCCATTTTTAAGTCCGTAATTCTCTGGTTCAGTTCTCCAATACCAATACTGCAACGATTAAATTCTGGTATGTTGGATAGGGTTGGGTTCATTCCTTTCGACTGAAGTCGGCTTCGGAAACGATGACGTGGACTGACCGTCGATATACCTCCACCTCCGCTACCGCCACCAGCTCCACCGCCAATACCAACCATGGCCCGTAGAACAAGTGGCAATTCGGCTACCTCAAAGTCCTCCTCTTCATATGGCCAATTATGGTGATCTTCCATCTCCATTATATCACCACTGACAGGTGTGTTGGATGTCATACATTCATATTCGTCGGCATTGCCCTTGAGCACATGGTGGGATACACTCATGGGGCTGTTGATGGGCGGATGTCCTGGTGAATTTGTTTCTGATTCGGACTTGATGCTCGGACTAGAGAGGCTTGCTGTTTTTCCTGAATGCATGTCATCACTATGCGGACTTGAATCAATTTGATGGTGGCTCGTGCCAATTCTTGATCCATCATCATTGCCACCTTCACTCGAGGAACCTTTGTGTTTTTTGTTAGCATAGAATTCAGCACCATGCACTGTTTTGACATGCTTTCTCAAAGAACTCGGATCCGTGTATCTTTTTGTACAGCCTGGGGCTTTGCAAATATATGGTTTCTAAAAGTTGATTCAAAATGCAAAATTAAATATCGTGTTAGTAAAGACATGGCTCAATTTTAAACGAACTTACCTCATTGCTGTGCGTTCGATTTTGATGTTTGGCACGATCTGAAGCATTGCTGAAGGCTTTACTGCACCCAGGATACTCACAGGTATATGGTTTCTCTCCAGTATGTGACCGAAGATGAGTTTTGAGATTTTCCAAACGTGAATATGCTTTGCAGCATCCTTCAAACTTTAAAATAATGTTTAAGTATAATTGATATACAAAAATTGACTGCTCTTCTCTTACCGTGCATTTATGTGGTTTCTCGCCTGTATGCCGACGCATATGCACTACAAGCATGTACTGAGCCTTGAATGGTTTCTCATCTCGAGAACAATCTTCCCAACGGCATACGAAGGACTTTTTGTTAACCTGAATGTGGTCATTGTTTATGTGCTTGACGAGCTCTTCGCGAGTGGAAAATTCAATGCCACAATCACGCCAATGGCAATTGGTCTCAATAAAATCTCCTGGCTCATCCTTAATGTCTGTTGTGTCAACAATCGGAGCATCGTTTTCGTTGTGATGTGAGGTGAGGATTGATTCACGCTTGCAACGATATCGCCTTGATGCTGCTGAAGCTGCCAACGCATTTGAGGCGCTATCAGCTTCGACTTGTACAACTCCCCCGGATGTTGATGATGGCTGTTCCAGATTCTTTGAACACATATCCTCAAAGTGCTGTTCGAAGTAAAGTAATTAAAAAAAAAAAAGTTATGGTTTTTTTATTTTTACTTACAATGGACTTTGAAAGTGTATTTCCGGTTCCCTGCAAGGAATGATGGGCAAGAGAAAACATTCCAGTGCTGCCGGATGTATGGTGCGAAGGGATCGGGTGAAGGAGTCCGGCTCCAGCTCGAAGAAGATGTGCTTGTAACTGTTGTAAGTGTGGTGCCATACTGGTGTGTATTCCCAAACTAGGACTTATACCTCCTGCTGACAAATGACCATACGATCCACTGGTGCTACTGTTTCTTGATCCATTTACAATGGTCGCCAGCGAATTGGGTGAGAATCGTATCATCGAATTAATATCGAACGAATCCGAATATGGCGAAGATGATAGAGCTCTCTTTCGACTGATACTTGCCCGGATACTCCCTGGTCGAGGGCTATTGTGTCTAGAGCCATCTATGCTAAAATGAAAGTCTGAACTAGCCAGCGAACTGGTTGGATGAATATCACCTAAAGGACCACGTGACCCCAAGTAATCTGAGTTCAAACCGAGCCCTGTTAAATGGAATGATGGCGCAAAATTAGGAAGATAATTATCTAAAGAGAAAATAATAGGTATAGTATATTGTAGGTGTATAGATGATTTTTTGAGTCCTAGTCAAAAGGAAATGTAAAAAACTTACCATGGAACGATGGTGTTGGACTTGCTCTTTGCAGAGAATACAGGTGATCCATATAACCTGGGATCCTGTAAGCTGGATGGAAGTCATGTGGCTGTGGTGGTTGGGAAAGTCCAGTTTGTCCAGCACCTGCCGACGTTGACTGTGGAGGTGGTGGAGGAGGTAAAGCTGTGGTAGCTGCTGCTACAGCTGCTGCACGTCTAGAGGCCAAATATTGTAATTCGGAATAACTGCAATATATATTTATTTAAACAAAAAAAAAGGGTTAATTGTATACAAAATTAAATTGTTTTCAAAATAAAAAAAAAAAATTTATTAAGTTTAGAATTTTCGAAAGGATTTCTTTTTTTGAAGAAACTTAAACAAATTAAATTTTATTTTTGTTGGTTGGGAAAAAACCCCCTTTTTTATCGGTTTTGTCAAAATATTACCTAGAACTAACTTTCAACTAAAAAACTCATATCTATGATTGGTAAGCATTGAGGGCAGATGAAATTTTGAGGGAACGAATATTTAGGTTGAAATAATCAAGACAATTTACTTTAAAATAATAGTAGGTAATAGGTTTAAAAAAATGGCAAAGATTTCTTAGATTACGAGGACAGTGTTATCAAAGATAGAATCATTCAAGTTTATTCCAATTGATGGTGTTCTCGATAAGGAGGTAAGGTTCAAGAATTGTTCCAAGGAACATTCTGGTTCTTAGATACATATATATGAATATCTTGATAAGGCGACGCAGTCATGAGATTTATACTCAAGGTCACACAAGGGTTTATAAACCTAACACAAATGCTAGTTGTAGTCTGATCCAAATTCTAGTGCCTTCTATTTTAATTTTAAATTTTTAAGTTGTCAGAGTTTAAGAAAAAATTTTATTAACATATGTAAATGTGTTGTTATTTATACTGATTTTTTTTTTTAAGAGTACTTATGGAAAATAAAATAAAATAAAAAACAGGGGAAAAGAACACACTAAAACAAGTCCAACATAAGGATGATGAAACAATCAAAACAACGACGATGTTGTCACCAAAAATATATACGACAATTTACTGTAACATGTGCCTTTCTAAAGAATACATTTAACATCATCTTCATCAACATCCCATCTCTGTTCCCAATTCCAACGATCGACCGTAGCGACACGGTAAGGCCAACGATTCATCGTGAACAGCTCAATTCTTCGAAAGCATTTTCATTTTTTTTTTTTCACTTTTTTTAGTTAAGGATAACTGATGGCTCCATAAAAAAAAAGTAGAATCAAAATTGTTCATTAAAATAAATGACAAAGTGTTGTAGCTCGCAATGCTGGAGCTACCTGTAGTCTACAGGATTGGATTTCTGAAATTCTCTTTTCTTTGGAAGAGAAAATTGAACTATCTAAGAATCAGTTCACCTTTATTTTGACGTCTTAGTATTTTTTTTTTTTATAAATAAAAAATTATTTTTTTTTGTATTTTTTTTTATTTAATATAATTTTATTTTATTTTATTTTATATTTATTTTGTTTTATATATATTTTATTTTATTTTATTTTATTTTATTTTATTTTATTTTATTTTATTTTATTTTATTTTATATTATTTTATATTATTTTTTATTATTTTATATTATTTTATTTTATTTATTTAATTTTGTTTTATTTTATTTTATTTTATTTTATTTTATTTTATTTTATTTTATTTTATTTTATTTTATTTTATTTTATTTTATTTTATTTTATTTTATTTTATTTTATTTTATTTTATTTTATTTTATTTTATTTTATTTCATTTCATTTCATTTCATTTCATTTCATTTCATTTCATTTCATTACATTTTATTTTATTTTATTTTATATATATTTTATTTTATTTTATTTTATTTTGTTTCTTTTTATTTTTATTTATTTTATTTTATTTTATTTATTTAATTTTGTTTTATTTTATTTTATTTTATTTTATTTTATTTTATTTTATTTTAATTTATTTTATTTTATTTTATTTTATTTTATTTTATATTTATTTTGTTTTATATATATTTTATTTTATTTTATTTTATTTTATTTTATTTTATTTTATTTTATTTTATTTTATATTATTTTATATTATTTTTTATTATTTTATATTATTTTATTTTATTTATTTAATTTTGTTTTATTTTATTTTATTTTATTTTATTTTATTTTATTTTATTTTATTTTATTTTATTTTATTTTATTTTATTTTATTTTATTTTATTTTATTTTATTTTATTTTATTTTATTTTATTTTATTTTATTTTATTTTATTTTATTTTATTTTATTTTATTTTATTTCATTTCATTTCATTTCATTTCATTTCATTACATTTTATTTTATTTTATTTTATATATATTTTATTTTATTTTATTTTGTTTCTTTTTATTTTTATTTATTTTATTTTATTTTATTTATTTTATATTATTTTTTTTTATTTTATTTTATTTTATTTTATTTTATTTTATTTTATTTTATTTTATTTTATTTTATTTTATTTTATTTTATTTTATTTTATTTTATTTTAATTTATTTCATTTTATTTTATTTTATTTTATTTTATTTTATTTTATTTTATATTTATTTTATATATATTTTATTTTATTTGATATTATTTTATGGAAATAACAAGTCTGTACGCCCTCAATAGTCTACTTTATTCTTGATTGGTTCGGTTCTTTTTTTTTATTTTTTGTTTTACTGGTATTGAAGAAAAAACATAAAGAGGATTATTTTGCTTACAGTCTCAAAAGCGACCGAATTGTTTATTGCAACTGTCGGCATGTAATTTTAGTACATCTCTATGCATACCTACTTTGGCTTTAGTTTCAGCTTCATTAATCTTTACAAAAAAAAAAAAAAAAAAAAAATCGACGACGCGACGGGAACAAGAAGGTCTAAGCCCAGAAAGCATGTCAGGCTGGTGCTGGGAGACTGGGACTAAAATCGGGGGACTGACTACACACATGCCTTTGGTTGGGATAACAATAGAATACACCCAAAGCATGCAAATCAGTATGATATGTGAAAAAAGAACAACAACCCCTTCTGCTGTGATCTTAGAATACAGTATACGAAGTAAAGTTAAAGTTACACTTAGAGAAAAGTATGAGAGCATCTCTCTAAGAAAAATTTTAGGTGAAATCAGGGGAGAAAAATAAAACAGGTAGCAAATTTATTTTCATAAAACCAATTGAAAAAAAAAGAAGTTAATGTATCAAATTTTTATTAAGTATAAAAATATACAAATTAATTAAGTAATGATCAGAAAAAAAAAAAAAAACAATTTTTCTACTTAATTAACCAATTTTTTTTTTTTTTTATTTCGACTTTCTGAAGCTTGATTTGAACACAAAAGCCAATAAAACCACAAATTGTGGTTTGGGTACATTAAATCAGAAAAAAAAAATAAATGCCTTTATCGTTGACAAAATTGCTTTAAATTTTACAGTCTCCTCGAAAAGAAAGTTTACGCTAGTCCTTGGACTGGATCAAAGATGTCAAATGACTCGACTCCACTATTTTTCAATTTGAAGTGTTTTCAAATACGTGAATGTGGAAAAAAAACATTGATAACACCTCGGACATGTTTACTGTAAACATCAAAATCTGTGGAGAAATTCAAAATTAATTAAGTCCTTACTGACAACGATTAAAATCACCTCATAGGTAAGTTTTCGAATTTGAATGACTTAAAAACATCAAATATTCATTATTGTTTTCTTCAACGGGGGGCGTGCCTTCTCCGATTGGAGGATCAAAATAATTTAAATGCCAAAACAAACACACAAAATTATGTCTATAACTCAAAGCAAAAGCGCTTTCCTTTAGGATATAGGTAATAACATAACACAAAGTTATACTTAAGTCCAGTGTACATTTTTCTTGTAGCTGTGACTGTATACAAAACAGTACGTAAAGCCTTTGCTTTTTTTTTTGTTGTATCCCTTGATTATCTTTCGATGGCAAACATGCAAGCAAAATATATTTATATTATACATGCGTAGGTATAATATCCCTTAGATACAAATTAAAAAAAAAAAAAAATGAGAAGAAAAAAAAAAAAAAAAAAACTTCAATCTATTCCATTCTCTCTCAGAAAACTTACATATATGTAGCTTATGAAAGTATATTGGTATGAAATATTGCCGCATCGCCGCTGCAAACAAAGAATTCTTCGAACTTAAAACTGCACTGAGGTCCTTGTCCATAATTATAGCGACCTATAGTGGCATCGCGGTATGTGTGTATGTAGATAAGAATTAAGTTTCTTTTTGAAGATGTCTAATGAAGCTATAATAAATCAAAAGGTTCGGTCTCCGTTCAGATTTTTGTGCCGAAGCGAAAACGACAGACGCGACGACAAAAAACTGACCGACACACAAGATAAAACGGTTTTTTTTTTTTTTTTCTTGGTCGTTTTTTTTTTTTTTTTTGTTGATGGTGGGTTTTATTACATTTATTGTTGTTGTTATATTTATACACATAATTAATATGCTTGCTTTTTTTTTTTTGTTGCTATTGTAACTTTAGAAGTGTTTAAATGCTTGTATGTTTACGAGTTTGTGTTCAGTTTTTGGCTTAAGAATTTTCATATAGGATGTCATTATTTACGACAAGCTAATCATATAATTAAGCTACAGGTGCAGGGTGTTCCTAAAATCAAGTATAATTTGGTAAGTTTTTTTTTTTTTTTTTTAAGGAACACTTTTGATACGATTAGATAGTTGTCACTTTACCTTTCAGTTTTTTAAAAGGAGCTTTCTTAGAATTTATAACACCCATTAAAAAAAATTATAAAACCTATGATTTTTAGTCCAGTCAATTAGTCAGAAAAAAAAACGACTCAAAAATGCAAATGAAATGAGAAAGCTTTAAGCGTTTTCCGATATTTTGAAAAAAAAAGGATTAACTTAGTTTTTTGACAATATATCGGCTATTGGACAAGATACGATAATTTTAATTGATTGCTTTTTTGAAGCTTTTTTCATGCAAAAGTTGTCACTTTTTTTTCAAAATGGCGGAAAACGCTCATAGAAAATATTGGTTGAAAACTTCAAGCACACTTCAAATCAAAAATAAAGCTTCCTCGGTTCATTTGCATTTTCAAATGTTTATAATGACTGGACTCTTTTAAGAACTTTTGAAAAATAAGTTTCTCAGTTTTTCATACATTCGGACGCAGATATTTTCGACTCAAAGCCTCGTAACAAGTCTTAGTTTGCACACGGAGAAAAATAGGGCCCACCTTAAATCCTACCCTTTTAACAATACGATTTCCGCTTACAATAAGTGGAATTCGCTGAATTTTCATCATGAAAAAAAAACGACAAAAAAATGAAAATTTTAAATCGTCAAAATTCAGGTTTACTTGCAGTTTATCTTACTTATTTTCAACAGTGAGATAGTCTCATGGTAATGCACTCGCATATTGACCCTCAGTGCAGTGGCTAATAGTTCTTTTTTTTAATTTAAATGTTTCTACATAAAAATAAGACAATTTTCCGCTTAAATTAAGTAGATAAATATCTGAAGGAAATAAGCCTTATTCCTGAGACCAAACTTTAACCTGAATGGAGAAGTTCATAATATTAAGTGTTCACAATTGGTGAACTATTAAAATGTTAATTTTTGTCTGCATTCTATGTAAACTATTAAACATTAGGAATTAAAGAAGCAAACAACATATGAACTTTTTTTTGTCTGCATTCTATGTAAAAATATGAAAATTATGAAAAAAAAAGTTGAAGTATATTTTCTTTTTTTTTTTATTCGACAGAAAAAAAAAAATTTCTATATTTATTCTTGCCGATACCGATACCAATTTCATATTTTATGAACTGCTCAGCACAGTGTTCATGTTCAAGAACACAGTTTACGAGTATAATAGAACGGCAACAGACTATATAAACGAACAACAAAACGTGCTTTTGTGTCTCATGAAATTCGATCTGATGCTCAATCGATTTAACGCAGAATAAAACAAAACAAAACAAAAAAAAAATAAATAAAAGCAGAGGAAGAAAATTAAGCGGGTCGAGATAGTTCAAGTGGTTTGGGGAGATGCATTCGATCTCGATGCTTTTGTTGTTGTTGTTGTTTTTGTTGTTGGCCTCTTAATTATTCAACTGTCCAGTTTTCATTAGTTTTGATTACTTTATGAAATGAATATCATTTTTTTATCTTTTTAGTCTTTTGTTACTCATATTTTGAAGTATGCATAATAATTGTTATGTTAGAGATTTTGTTTTGAAATATTTTTTAAAGCGACAGGATGACACATAAATAACGAGATGAAGTTGAATACGAGCACATCCGGTTGGTGGAGTGGTAGTACAACGACATCTTTTTTTTTTTCATTTTTGAGTGTCTACAACAATGTGCCTCTAGATCGTGCGTTTTGATCGTCTTTAAGTCTTTTTTTTTTTTTAAATATTTTACTTAATTTTTAAGGATAAGTACAAGAGAATTTAGTAGGAATACGCTTTTACAAAAATCTATTTCATTTTACAGGGTTTTAATAGTTTTCAAATGTTGCTGTTACAAATTAGATTGTACTATAAGTAAGTTGAAAACAATAGATACTAAAACCAATTTTTCCGTAATTTTCAAAAAAAAAAAAAAAGTAACGCTACGAATTTTCGATTTTTATTGTCTGAAAATATTTGGCGTTTTTCTTTTTTGGCTCTGGGGAGTATTCTGGCAAACTTGTAATTGACTTTTTTGTTCATTATTGTTTTCTTCATAAGAATAAATTAAAAAAACACTATGTTTATTATACATTTATCAAAGAAAATCGACCCCAAAGTCAAAAATTATCATGGATAAGAAAAAAAAATCTGAGCAATAATAAAAGGTATTCACATTTTATTAAATGCAGTTACAAAGAAAAACATTTCTTCTACAAATCAAGACATTAATGAAGTTTCTATATCATAAGTATTAACGGAGAAATTAACATTAACATGATTAAAGGCATACCAAAGTAAGCGTTTTCTTAAATCATCGCTAAAGGGTATCAACTTTGCAGGTAGAGAGTTACTGTAGAACAATTTTTATCTGAGAATATACCCAAGACTCATCCCCCGAAATGCCCATAACTCATTTTGTGACACCCTGTTTAGGTACACGGTTAAAAATTCTGGAGTATTTTTTAATATTTTTTGGGTTACATATAAATCTACACCAGAAATGTATTAAAATTTAATACATGACAAATATTAAAATTTTTTAGTTAATAGAAAATGTATTAAAATTTAATATAGCTGTATTAAAATATAATACAATTTATATTAGAATTTAATACCTACAAAATATATTAAATTTCAAGTAATCTTTTTATATTAATTTCTAATAAGAATTTTATTAAAAGTCAATACAAAAATATTTCAATTCAATACCAAATGTACTTAAAGTTAATAATATATGTATTTTTTTTTATTTATTTGATATTATTTTATCTGTTTCACAAATTGTGGCATGTAAAATCTTACTGCCGATCAAAATTCATCTGCAATGTATGCATTTTGCTTCGAAAAAACACAAAGCGCCTTCAAATTAGTACAAATTTACAGTTTTTGATTTAATTTTTTTTTAGAAAAAGTGCCTCAAACAATGGATTTTTTCTTTTTTTAAATGGCTGCTGGCGTCCACAGTACACATAAAAAGGTAATATATTCCGAAATGACATTGGTCGAAAAATTGTCAAAACATGGAAAAAATCAATTTGAAAAATTATTAACCATTTTCCGCTAAGAAAATTTGCTTATTTTTAATTTATAATTTTTTCAGATGACATTTTATAAATTAAAACAAAAACAAAAATTCCTGTTAACCCTTTCGGACCCAGCGTTACTCTCATGTAACATTTTTTTAAAAATTCGTAAAAAATATAAAATTAAACAATTTTTTAGGTAACGATGGCTTAATTGAAAGATAATAATGCCTAGTTACTGGATTATCACAAAAAGTTAGTCAAATATCATACCTTTCAGTGGCGGATCTAGGGGGGGGGTCGTGGGGGTCATGACCCCCCCCAAAACCTGAGGTGAAAAACAGAAAACTATGAGGCAAAAGGTGGAAACAAGCTTTTAAACCATATGAAGGGTTTCTTTATTGTTATTGACTATGCTTAAGGAAATGATTCATGGGTAGGGTATATTAGCAAGAAGTCGTTTTTAGTTGTAAATATAATGAGGACATGCAAAAAATTTTTGGTTTCTTACACATTTTTTTAATGAGAACGTTTAAAAGCCGAAAATCATATCATATAATTTGCCATGATATAATAACTTTTACATGATTACATGTATCCCGATTCACAACCGATCTATCATAACTAATCGCAAGAACTTAATTTCATATATTGATTTATAAAGAAATACACTTTTCTTTTTAACAAACCTGTGTGGAGGAAATTTATTTCATCCTACACACATTTTTTTTTAATTTGTATTTTTTTTCTTTTTAAAGCTTTTGCTTTCAAAGATCACATTTCTAAAATGCAAATTAAACATATAAATATACTATTTTTACTCGGTACTTTTTTATAGAAAAAACATTTATATTTTGATGTTTCCGCAAAAAAATAATGATGCTGAAAACATCGCTCTTGGAAACATCGATAAATCGAAACTTCAAAGTTTTTTAAGTAAACCGCACCAGGCGAGTTCTATCCAAAACACGATTGTGGAAGAAAAACATTTCTGATTTCTTTGGCCCCGATTACAAAGGTGTTAAGTCAGAAAAGGTAATTTTGAGAAAAATGAAATTGAAGTTTCAATTTTTGTTTGTAAATCTGAATATTGTTATTATGAAAAAGTAATGATGCAGAAACATCATCTATAAGATCCTTTTTAGTATACATTTTTTTGACTTAACACTTTAGAGCCATTTAGTCTTCAAAAATAAACTTGGTCCAAAGGTGTTGAGTCAAGAAAAATCTTTTTTACATTGATAACAAAGTTTAATTTATAAAAGAAAGTTGAAATTTTCAATGTGAATAGTTACCAAATGTGAGAATTCTTTTTGAAATAATATAATACTGTAGAAAAATGGTTTTTCGTTTTCTGTCTCCCTCTTGACTTAACGCCTTAGGATCAATTTTGTTATTTAAAAATTAAATTAAAATTTCTGACTTAAACCCTTTGTACCGAATCATTTTTAACGGAAGGAGA
Source organism: Episyrphus balteatus (assembly GCF_945859705.1). Lineage (NCBI taxonomy): Eukaryota > Metazoa > Arthropoda > Insecta > Diptera > Syrphidae > Episyrphus > Episyrphus balteatus. The sequence goes on along the minus strand of NC_079138.1, from coordinate 5,575,417 downwards.
TCCGCTAGAGCTATGGCGATAAGACCAAACGAAAGAGAAAAAAAACTGACTGAAGTCCAATAAAATCCGAACATTGATTTTTTTGACATAATCCCTTTGTTCCCGGCAGCAAAGAATTATTTTCGTACTTTTAGTACAGTACAACAGAATTTTGTAAAAATATAGGTAAGTTTCTCCAAACCAGTCCCTGCGATTTTTATAAAAACATGCAACTGCAATCGCAATGTAAAATGAAGTATGGTCAACGTTGATTCCATTTTGAATAAAAAAAAATTTTAAATGATGGTCTTCAACGCAAAATCATTCCGAAAAACAGTTAAATCAAAGCGGTTTCCGTTTATTTTAACTAGTTTGAAGTTTCACACAGTGTAGAACGGTTATTAACTTCTAACTTTGTTTAAAATGACAACCTCAATAATTTCAACATATTTTTTTTAACAAAGGCTTTGATTGTATTAATTAAAAATTTAATATAGAAAAATTTATTTTTTGGATTAAGGGCCAATTTTTCAATAGTCAGTTAAACAGTCAGTTAGTACTTATTCCTAAGGATAGAGAAAAAATCAATTTTTCAACAAGCAGATATAGCTTATTCCTAAGAATAAAACTATCTGCTTCTTTCAGAGACGAATTAAAATTATTCTAAGGAATAATCTCAACAAAATTATTGTGTCAGTTGTCAAAGCTGCTTTGAAATAATTTTGAAAAAAATACAGTGGAACACAAGAAAACAAAAACAATCATGAATAAAAATGACGTTTAATTTTAAATATTTTTGAATTTGACAATTTTTTTTTTTGTTATTCTGTAGAATAAATTATTCTTGATTGAAAAATTCAATGTTTTTATCTGATTGTTTAAGAGCCTAATAACATTATTCGTCGAACAGTTAACTGACTGTTTATTAGGAGATTGAAAAATTGGCTCTAAGAAAAATATATGTATTTTTTAAATATCAATTTACGAAAACGGGATATTTTTTTCAAATCTCAGTTTTAATTTGGTTAAATATTTAGCCGAGGATAAGTTTTTGATATTTGTATCTATGTCTGTTGAATAAAGAATTTATCTTGGGCTTTATTTAGCTGTGAGAATTGGGGCACATCTTGTATTTATTTGCGAAACAATAACAAAACAAAATCATGCTTTTGTTGTAAAGCTAATAAAAACAATGATCTGATCTGGATCACGATGAAAATAAAACACAGCTAAAGTGAAATATATTGAAAAATATGGATTTTTCCTAATACACACTCATGATGTTGCATTACTTTCCCAATTTTCTTTCTTTATTTTCAGTTTTTGATTATTCATTAAAAAAATACATTAATCCTTTTGCAAACAATTTATCCTCTGAAGAAAAAAAATTTGACCGGGTCCCAGAGCAGGGTAAATGTTTGACAGCTGAAATTTTTTGTTTTTTATTGTCAAAAAAACCTCGGCTAAATATTTAACCCAATTCACACACGGCGTTAAGTAGTGTGTAATTACAATTACAACAAATAGCATGCCAACTATATTTTGAATTGTATTTTTTTAATTTTGTATGTATGTTTCTAAAAACACTTCTTAATGAAATAAATCAAGTTGGCTACTTAGGTATGCATAGTATTGACCTTAATTTAAGCTCCGAAACAAAAACCTCTCGAAAATACATTTGATCTTAGGATAGAACTTTTTATGTTAGCTAAAATTAAGCATAATATATGTATTTTGAGCACTTCACCATTTTTTTTTTTTTTTGATTATCCAGGAAGTAAGTTCTTTTAGTCCTGTGACCCCCTCCAAACCAAATTTCTAGATCCGCGCCTGATACCTTTAATTTTTGTATCGAGAAAGGGACTGAAATTCAATTTTTTTTTTTTGCAAAAAAAATTTTTTTTATATATGGTCATAATTTTGAAAAAAAGATATAAAAAATGTTAATGCAGAAAGTGTTTCGTTTTTTTGCTTAGAAGAAGTAGCATACATTATAGTTTCATAAAAAGTTATTTTCCCAGTTCTCCGACTTTTTTTGGTGGTCATAGGCAGTGCATGTTACTTACATGCAACATGAGAAAAACACATTAGTTTTGCTATTTATTATTTTGGAAAATAATTTTTTGCTATTCATATTTCTTAGTTGTGATGTTTTTGACCCGATAATACCGAAAAAACATTTTTTTAATATTGATTTTCATAGCTTGGGTTCGAAAGGGTTAACTGCGATTGAAATATAAAAATTAAAGGTAGACCTGACACGTGTACTGTGGCTGGCGTCGTTTGATTAAAATTTAATATTCTTGTATTACAATTTAATACTTTTTATATTAGTTTTTAATAAATTTGTATTACATTTTAATATAATTGTATAAAAATATTAAAATCTAATACAGTGGTATTAAAATTCAATACAAGATTAGAATTTAACCCACGGAGGTTATTTTCTAATAATTTTTGTATTACAAGTAGTGAACTTAAAACTTAAATATTGAAATTTAATACAAAAAAGATTAAAAATAATTTTAATATTTTGGAAGTATTAAAATGTAATATTAAAAAATACTCCAGAATTATAAATTTAAATGTTTTTCGTTCTTTTTGCAATAAAAAATTAAAAACCAAAACAAACTTTTAATTCGACAAAAAATGGAAAAATCAAATATCTGGATTCACTTTCAAAGTGAAATGCAGAACATTGGTGATTTTTGTTTGTCCGTTAAAATTATATTTTGATCATCGTTAAAATACTTATAAGATTGAAATTTTTAATTGATAGAAAATTTGATAAAAATCATTTTTTCACAATTATAGTTCTCAAGTTCGAAGGTTTATCAAAAATATTGATAAAATTAACACCGTAAGACTGATTGCGCATTTCCCTCTTTATTTTTACATCGATTTATTTTATGGTTATCACTTAATCTCGGAAAAATAAGTTTTCATAAGTTGTAACGTTTATTCGTATATATTTTTAAAAGAGGAAATTATTATGACAGCAGGTAATTATTTAAAAAAAAGATTCACTCGAGTGTCAACATGATTTTCTTTTAGCTTTCTTACAGAAGTTTGTTAGAAACCAGAAAGTCTAAGTCACTCTAACAGCTTTATAAATGTACGTCCACATAACATGTCTTAAATTTAAAATCAAAATCTTAAAGAAAATTAAACAGAAAAAAAAAAAACAATTTTCGAAAAACCAATAGACGCATCCAACTCACGTTAGTATTGAATAATAAAATAGAAAGACGCAATAAACATTATTAAGTGTGCAAGTGTGTAAACATTGTATTCCCAAAAATTATAATCTAAATCTTCTATGTTTAGCTTGTGCAGCTATATTTAAAACTGTAAGCACAGAGGTCTTAAAAAAAAATATCTTTTGAAAGCAATTAATTTTTACGTGACATGAATATAACTGAGCGGATGTTGCAAATTAGACAGTTTTTGTTCAATGAAAATATTTTGTATGGTCACAACAACACACATTCAAAACAAAACGTGGTTATTGAAACTTCCATCGTCCGTAAGTCATTATATGAACCCCATCATCACTTTTATTTTATTTAAATTCACTTTGTTTAAGGGTTTTTGAAAACAATAAGGAAATGGTTTTTATAAGAAAGATTTGAATCTATTGCGAATGTTATTTTTTTTTCGATTTAAATAACAAAGTAGGGGAAGGTGGGCTAAATTGGCCCCATCCCCTGAGGAAAATAGTCCAAATCTCAAAATAAGTATATAAACTTTCCCGTTAAGGGTTTATTTTTAACCCTTTCGAACCCAAGCTATGAAAATCAATATTAAAAAATGTTTTTTCGGTATTATCGGGTCAAAAACATCACAACTAAGAAATATGAATAGCAAAAAATTATTTTCCAAAATAATAAATAGCAAAACTAATGTGTTTTTCTCATGTTACATGTAAGTAACATGCACTGCCTATGACCACCAAAAAAAGTCGGAGAACTGAGAAAATAACTTTTTATAAAACTATAATGTATGCTACTTCTTCTAAGCAAAAAAAAAAACAAAGCACTTTCTGTATCAACATTTTTTATATCTTTTTTTCAAAATTATGACCATATATAAAAAAAATATTTTTTTTGCTAAAAAAAAAATTTTGAATTTCAGTCCCTTTCTCGACAAAAAAAATTAAAGGTATGATATTTGAATAACTTTTTGTGATAATCCAGTAACTAGGCATTATTATCTTTCAATTAAGCCATCGTAACCTAAAAAATTGTTTAATTTAATATTTTTTACGAATTTTTAAAAAAATGTTACATGAGAGTAACGCTGGGTCCGAAAGGGTTAATAATGTTTTAATTTTGGAAAAACTTAAAAAAAAAAATTAAAAGTTTTTTTAAAGATAAACAGTTTTTTTTTCAGTGGGTGTAGTTTTTGAGGTGGATAAAGGAAGTTGAGTTTTTTTTTTTTATTTTACAATGTTACATCATAACTTTATACCTTTAAATCTTGAAATATAATGTATAGTATTGTAATATTGTTTACCTATACGTTATACTCATTATAAATGCAAAATCAAAATACCTTTAATAAAAAAAAAATTATAAAGTGCCCGTTACTTCGAAAGAAAGAGGGAGACAGATAGAGAGAGAGAGAGAGAAATAAAGGCAAAAAGATAGAGAGATCACATCCAGAATGTAATTAAGATTCCCTTCTATATCCTTTTGCTCCAAAGAAACAAACAAACAAACACAAAGCACAGCACAACACTACACCTACTTGTATACATCTGAAGCCCAAAATACTTAGTTGGTTTAGATTGGTCTTTCATATAGAGGTACGGCCAGTTCAGCTCAGCTCAGCTCTTGCCAAGTTTATAAGAAAGCAAACATAAAAACATAATAAAAAGCGTTGAAAATGCCTTCTTTTTTTTTGCCTCAAGGCTACTGGACTGAAAAGGCCTAAATTGATAAACCATTAAATGACTTCATTTAATCATTCATTCTGTAAGCCCCAATCTTAAATTGTCTTTTGCCTTGCTGGTGGTGTGGTGTTGCCCTGGTGCTGGTGCTGGTGATGCCTTCTCCTTGTTTCCTTCTCCTCCTGCTGTTTGGAGATTTCTATAGTCGTTCACCACTCATCGCGGTCCTCGGTCGGGGTCGGCTTTCGTTCCTCCAGTCTTTGTTCTCTTTCTTAAAAAAAACAGATACGAGGTAGGTATAAACCAGTCAATGCATCACGAGCAATCCTTGCTCAATGTTTCTGCGTATACCAACTGTTTGGTCTTGGTATATGAAGATATTTTGAAGACCTGTAAGAAGACTTAAACAAGCCTGCCAACCGATGTTTTTTTTTTCCAATGTATAAAGGTAATCATGATTTTTTGTACGTCCCCTCGCTCAAGCTCTTATACTCTCATCATCTCATCTTAATTTGATGCATTTCGCAGACAAAAACGTATAGGGAATGGTCGTGAGTTTGTATGGAAACAATGTGTTTCTCATTTTGGGATCGGAATTGGGCAAATGATGGCTTTCTTGAATTGTGTATTTTAATTTTTTGTTTTTATTTATTTATTTCGTTTTGTATTAAGTACAGCTCAATAATACCTACAGCTTATGGTTTTTTTTTGTTTTACATTTTATTGTCATTTTTTTATCGAAGAAAATGATAAATTTAGACTAAATTTAATTTCATGAAAGTCATAGATGTTGTTTAACTTAAACGACATGAAGCGTTCTAAACGCCTTTTAAATTCCAGATGCACTTTATTAGGATAACAACTGTAATATAACTGGTATCAGGGCTGTGTATTCCGCTCACCTTTTCTGAAATTAGGTATATTGTGTTAATTCTACACCGATTTATATTAAACGCAAATGCATTCAACTCCTTTTAACAAAAGGAAGGATCTGTCGGAAATTGATAAAATTTAAACTAAGTCTCGCCTTTACCAATCCTAAGTTTCTGACGTTCTTACCAATTTACAAAAATTGACGTGTTTCAAAAATTACCAACACTTTAAGACGACGGCAAATCATGAAACGTATAAAAATGCGTCTCTTGATAGGCTAGGTTTTCAATTTGCAGGTAAAAACATCCAGAAGAATTATTATATAATATAACAATTGACAATTTAGTAATAAATTAAAAACTACTTTTGTATAAACTTCAAATAATATGTTTAATTTTATTTAACAATAAATGGGTCAAAATCATGGAGGTGGGAAATTTCGATGACCGAATTCTTAAAAAATCAACTTTGTTTTGTGATGAAAATTTCATGCTCAAATGTTCGTTTTAGCCATAATTTGTCGGTTCATGAACGGGCAGAGCACAAAAATGTATATTTTGCACCTAAACGCAAAACCCCAAAAATTAGTACTACCTAGAAAAACGTTCCTCGAAATGGTGGTAATCTCCTCAAAACGACTTTAGGGGTCTAGAAATAGTATCAATGTGAATGATACACTATTATATTAAGGTAGTAGGTCCTAAATTAATTAAATATAACTTTATTTCTTAAGACAGAGACCGATTTCTACAAAAAAATGCTTTTATGCACCTCCGAAACACTTAGGCCATAAGTAATTTTTACTTGCGATATAGGTAGGTACTATAGGGCAAGTTTAGGATTCGTAAAAAAAATCGAACTCGAGATAACAATTTTACATGACATTACGATGATGGAGAATGCCAAAAAAGTGGGTCCGGCAATTCTGTCTGTCTGTCTGTGTGTCTGTGTGTCTGTCTTTATCTGGAGCTGCAGCCTAAACGAGTGAAGTGATTTTCTTCAAACTTGGTAGTTAGCAGTTTTTGGTGATTCCCTAGAGGGGAAATTGAAATTTTTTTTTTATGACCAAAACTAACGGTACCTGCCATATAACGGAAATAGAAAAGTTAATTTTTTTCAAAAACGGCTCTAACGATTTTGATTAAATTTTTTGTGTGTAGTACTACACATAATAGCCAACTTTTTAAATAAAAAAAATATTTTTTGTACCGTTATTAACGGTACCTGTCATAGAACGGTTTTTTTCGTTTCTGAATATCTCGTACAACATTAACCCGATTTAAATGAAAATTTTTATACAAAAGTGTGTAAGTAAAGATAATATTAAAATTTTAGAAAATTTTCAAAAAACGCATTTTTGGGTTTTTAAAAAATATTTCAAAATTTTTTTTTGAAAAATCAATTTTTTGAAAACGAATTAATGAAAAATTTTGAAATTTAGTTTTTATGTGTAAATTAATTATTTCTTCAAAATGGCATACCAACTTTTTTTTTGAAAAATGTTAAAAATTTTTATATATAAAAAATTATTTTTTTAAAAAACGGCTCCTACAATTTTCGAAAATTTTTTTCTAAAAATACCTTTTTATACAAGAAATAAAATGGCATATTTGTTATTTTTTTTTAAGATAATTTAAAACGGAGTTTAATTAATTATAAAAACAGATTTAATTTTTTTATACTACTTATGAAATTTCTTCAAAATATCAAATTATAAATTTTATGAATGAAAAGCTTTAACATTATAGTTACTTTAAGCATAAGAGCAAGTACGTGCGACCCCAGTCGTGCAATTTATTTCTTTTGTTTTCTTGTTACTTTTTTGATAAAAGTGTATATTACAGCCATACTTAGATAGATTACTGAGTAAAAATACCCAAAAAATGCAAAATTATGAGTGTTAGACTGCATTATTTATTCAGATTCTAAGAGCGTTCCCGGAAATGACGTTTTGACCTTAATTTATTTTAATTTTTTATGTCACAAAGTTAAACGAAATATTTTTGAGATTATATTGCAGTGGCCTCGATTTTTTATCATAATATCACCAAAAAATTAAAATTTCAATCTAACTATATCCCAAAACAAGCGTTCCCGGAATGACGGTTAATTGATGTACGCTACTTAAAAATGAAACTAAAACTAGCTTCTTACATACATTTTATATATTTATCCATAAAAATAAGCGTGGAATGATAAATCTATATAAAATAAAATTTAAAAACTGCTTGCAGCACAATTTGTACGTTAGATGATTAAAATATTGATACATTAAGAAATGTTGGTTTTATGCGTCATTTTTCTTGGGACAACTTTTATTAATGTAAAAAAATAACAAAACTTAATTTTTTTGTAAGAGATGTACCAATTTATAAAAAGTATTGTGTATATGTAGTATTTAGAAAAGAAATACTTAAAAATAATTCACTTTAATGTGTTTTTAAGTCATTTGAATATCAGTTTTTGAGTTATGGACATGTCCGGGAACGCTATTTTTGGGTATATAAGATGCAATAAAAAAGAAATTTAAACTTTTCTAACCGAAACAAATATATTTGTAGATGCGTGTCTACTATTTTAATTGGTAAATGAGAAAAAAAGCTTTAAATAAATGTTATTTTGATTTAAAAAAATGCCTGGACATCAAATTTTCCACCTCCATGATTTTTACCCAAATATATATCAAAATAAGAAAACGTTCTTTAACTTTTAATTTTTTATAAGTTCAAATTTGGAAAAATAACGGAAGTAATTTTTTCATCCAACAAGAGCATTCAACTCTTCCAAAAATGCAATTAGTCCTATTGAACATTTCGTTTGAAATTTTAGCATTTATAAATTTTTTTGACAACAAACAATATTTCCCAAGATTCTTTATTTTTTTTTTTTGGACTGTCCATGAAATAAATAAATAAACCGTTGTATTTAAAAGTGGTATAGGTCCATTTTTTTCATGTTTCGAAATATTTAAGGGTTTGCGTTTTTAAATTTTTCAAAATTCACAAAGAAAGTTAACGGTTTTTTTTACCCCTTATACATTTCATTAATAATAAAAATTATAAAAAATTAAAACAAACTTAAGTATTTATACAATTAAAGTAAAACAATTTCTATATAAAATTATTTCACTATAATTGCATTTTTTTTTTAGTTTTAAAAGTAGAATTCAATTAAAAACTTATTTTTATGAATAATCAAGTTTATTAGTAATTGATTTATTTATTAAGTAAAAAAAAAAATTAAATTAAATTTCTTAAAAAAAAAAAAAATAATAATGCTGTTTTGGGCTTGTGATTAATAACATAAAAAAATGATCTAAATATCTTTCTAAATTGATCATTAACTCATTTTTTTCCAAAAGTGGACTTATATCACATTAAAAAAAAACGGCTCAAATAACTATGTAGCTGATGTAGCTTGCTGAGAAATAAGATTTCCTCTTTAAACTTTCCTTTTTGAACAAATTCTAAGTTGATTTCTTACCATTTTTTTGTTGAAGAAAAAAAATATATAAATTTGTTTTGTTTTTTTATTTTGTAATATTATAACAGCAGCATATTACATTCGTTACTTAATCAAACAAAAAAAAAAATGATAAGAAACTTCAACTCTAACCTTAGTCCATTGCTGAAATTTTAGTAACCAATTGAGAATATTTTATATACATAATCAATTCATCTTTGTGAAATTCTGTTGATGATGGCTAATGAAATACAAGTGGAAGCGATAAAGAGTGAAATCACTTTGTCATAAGGAAACTGATAAAGTGATAACATTGAATGATGTTCAATCAAATTTGACGAACATAACGTTTGGTATCACTGGGATTCCTAACTATTTTTATCTAAATCCAGTTTTTTTTGTTTTTTTTTTTAATTTTCAAAAGCATCAACAATTATTTTAGTTTTTGGAAAAAATTACTGGCTGAATAAATTTTCTGGCCCCTTTCATATTTGGGGGCCCATTTGATATAAAAAATAAAAACAAATTAATAAAAAAAGTACGTATACGCTAGGGTGGGTCAAAATACAATTTTTTGGATTTTCAAAAAGGCTCAGCGATTAAAAGGTGCTAAATGGTTCGGTTAGCTTATAAGTAAAATTTCATTTCATTATTTTAACTTTAAGTGCCTCCGGATTGTGGGTTAATTTTTGAAAAAGCTTATTTTTGCCTAAAAACTACACATGCTTTGCTTAATTGATTATTATCTCATTTCTTATAAAATCTAATTCAAGAGCATGTGCCAAAAATCTTAAGCGTGTAGGTTGGGTCCGGACAAGAAAAAAATAGTATTGGAGGGGATTAATATTCGCCCCCGTTTAGCCAAGAGGGGCCAATTTCTAAAAAAAATAACTTAATTAGGAAAAAATATTATTAAAAATCAACGGTTATACCTACAACAACATGTTATAGCTTTTTGTTAAGCCCAAAATCTCTTTTTTATTTTGCTTTTAAATAAAGCTGTTTTATAAAACAGTTTTTTAAATAATTAATTAATTTTCAAAATCAAAATTTTGAAAAAAAAATTTATTAAATTTGCGAACTAATTTTTTTTTTTTTTAATTTTGTGTGATTAAGTACTATTTAAGTTTTCAAAATTCAATGCTCTTATTTGTTTGTAAGCAAAAACAGAAAACCGGATGCAAAAATGTTTTGTCGTTTTTGAGACATTAAAAAAAAAACCAAAACTACATTTTTCTAAGACTTGTTAATTAATTTATGAAACATTATTTATCTTCTTTTATTATTTTTAAGGGGATACCACGCCTCCAAGGTAGAAAATCGTAAGTTTGAATATAATTCCTTTGCATTAACTAAAATTCTACCAAGTTTCAAGATTCTAGGGTATTCAGAAGTATACTTTTTAATAATTGATATTAATTCTGCCAAAATGGGCGGTTACCACGCCCCCTGAATGTAAAATTTCAATTTTTCGATTTTTTTCCTTGTATGTACTTCAAGATCCATGACCATAACAAGTTTCTATGAAAACTAGAAGTTTGCCATAATTTTTATCATATGTTAGTTAGTGTGTTAGTGAGTAAATCAGCTACTCTTTTTGCGATTTTTTAAGGCCTTTTACTCAGAAACTACTAATCCTACGTAGCTGAAAGTTTTTGAGGAGCTTGATTTCGACTATGTTAACAAATAAAACGAGTGTGAAATGTTTGACATTATTGAAACAAAAGTTAGAATGGTTCGAAAAAGGCCTGAGTTTTTTCCTAAGGTTTTAGGACCAAAGTTCATAGAGAACTTGGCTGGGCAAACGGAGGCAGAAGATAAAGTCTGATTATAACCAAACTTTATATTATTGTTCTATTCACAGTTTGGCACCTTTTCATCACTGTGCCCGTAAAAAAATCAGCAAAACAAATTTCTCCATACATTTGTGACCCAGCCTAGTATACGCCCTACTATTTTTTTTTTGCGGCCCCTGTAGTATCTTTCGTTGGTTACTAAGATTATTATTCAAGTAATATTTTTGGGCTTCTTGGATTAAATTATATGTTTTTTTTTTCAAAAAAGCTAATTGTTTTTTTTTAGGACCCTTAAGAAATTTATTTTCTTTTTGAAATGAAATGATATGTAGCTGGCTTGTGTCCGAAGTGATTCATGTTAAATATCTTTTTGCTTCGTTACTTCTATGCATTGTTTGATTAAATTTCGATATTTTATTACTAAATTGAAATCTAATTGAAAAATTCTATTAAAAAGTTGACCAATTTTCCCAATTGATAAGGTTTTTAAATACCAAACAGTATTTATTAATTGCTATGAATTGATAGTTGTAAATTGCAGTATACAAAGGGAAAAAAACAACTTAAAATCAACGAAAACCACGTTGATTCAATTATTTTTTAGAATGATTTTGTTTTATTTTCAAAAACATCATAAGTTAAAAAAAAAAGTTTCACATAACATTTTTTTCGTATTAAAGAAGTTTGATTCTTACTTTAAATGCAAATATTTTCGTTATATATCAAGGTATCTATTAATCAAGATTTTAATTCATAACAACAAATAAAATCATCCTTTTTGTGGGTTTTACAAAAACATAATCAAAATGGACTTATCATGTTTTTTGAAAATAAACGATTCAACTTTAAAATGAAAGTAGAACATAGTTAAGGGGGAAAATCCCACGGGACGACAGCTTTTTCAATAATTTTTTTTTGAAAACCGAAAGCATTTATTGAAATTTTCAAAAATATATAATATTATTGACATTATGAAGTATTGATACAATTTCTTTTAAGTAAAAAAAAAAAAACAAAATGGCGGCTCTACAGCTCTTTAAAGTTGACGCCTCGAGTTTGCGCCGTGCAATGCTCACGTCCAGAAAATTATTTATAATCAAAACAGAACATTTTTTCCCGTAAAATATATTGATACGCATTGCATGAACCTAAATTTAGTAAAAAAAAAACAGTGTAAAATAAAAATTAGAGACCAAAAAAAACGAAAAAACACAATGTTTATTGATAAACAAATTGTTAAAAAAATATTTATTGTGAAAATTTTATTGAACTTTTAGGTTCATTGGCAATGGCTAATGAATTAACGAGTAATTTGCAATTTATTTCAAGTCGATAGCTTCATTAGTTTTTGGGTTACGTTGCACGGCGCGGAAAAAAAACGCGTTTCGAGAAAAATGCGTTTAAAGTTATCGTTTTTGTACTGTGGTAGGTTCGGAGCGCTTGGTATCGGGACTATCTAGCGACTTTTGAGGCTTCATTTAAGGCTAAAACCACTGAAAATAGTTTATTCAGTTGATAAATGAATTTATAAGGAAAAAAAAATAATACAAAAATAAAGAATTCCAGAGGGATTTCCCCCCTTAATGTAAAATGGTTTGCCGTTATAAAACATCCTTAAATCAAAATTGTTTCAACTTTGAAAAAAGCATCAATTTAAATTAAAAAAAAAAATTGGCAGCCACTGGGGATCGAACCTACAACTCTTGGGTCACTAGGCGAATGATTTAACAACGTGCTATCTCATTGTTGGAAATTTGGGTGATAAAATGGAACAAAAGCTAAGATTCGGCAAACATTGAAATTTTTTTTACGTTGTTTCAATATTTGTTTAAAGATGTTTCATGTTAATTTTTAGCGACTTCCAAAAAGGAGGAGGTATTCAATTCGTCTGTATTTTTTTTTTTTTTTAATATATGTTTGTTACCCCATAACTTTGGACCGAGTGAACCAATTTTGATAATTCTTTTTGTATTGGAAAGTTGGTGCCTGCAGTTCAGTTCTGGCTATAGAAACTATGAGAACAACTATTAAACCCAGTTTTGATCCATGGAAGTTGGTTTTGGTTTTTTTTTTGTGACCTTATCACTTAACCAGCAATCTTATATGGCGGTGTGGGTCAGAGAAATATTACGGGCAACTCAAAATTTGTATTATAAACTTAAGAGGAAGCAGTTCAACATCTTATCTGCTAAAAGACAGTTTTGGACTGAAAACGCATTATACAAAGGAAAAAAGCATCCAAAACATTCGGAGTTCCGAAAACTACACTAAGGAGACAATCAATCAACAAGAACAAAATTTTGAATGACTCACAGAGAGGTCTGGGGAGATAGAGCACCAATTTTTCCAAACAAATCGAAAAGGAGTTCTTTAAATAGCTTCATGTTTGGACAGTATGCCATTTTATCCAAAAAAAAGCTTGATCAGAATGAAATTTTAGACCTCCTTCTCATAGACGTTTAAAATTAGGGAAATAAATTCACTCAATTTTTGATAAAAAATTCTTTCATCTATAATGACTGTCATTTGAATAGATTGCAAAGAAGAGTAAACCCTCAAAAGTTGTTCCAAATTTTGGTCGAATAAATCTTGGTTCTTTCAAATTCAATCTGTTGGTGAGGTGTTGTATCCAAAATGTAATCTTTTAAAAAAAATAATGTTCCACGATATAACTCAAAACTTAATAGAATTAAAAGAAGCTACAAATTAAGGCGAAAACAAAAGAATTAAAGCTTTATTTTCTTATGATTGAAAAATGGACTTGATACCTAACACAGAACGGTTACTTCCATACAAAACCATATTATTTCTTCATCAATCGTCAGTGACAAAAAAAACTTTATCATCATATTCCTAAAATTATTATGCTTCGTTTGATAAAACAGCTTAACTTGCACCTGTTATTAAGTATTAAAAAAATTGCTTAAACATAAAATTAAGAACAAACAAAAAAAAAAAAATAACTTTTTTCAGATTTTCAAGATGTACCTTGGGTTATTTCCATCTAACTTATCCTTCCGCGTCATCATCGCTGCTGCACACTGAACCAATCAGAAAAGATATAGCTCTTTGTGATGGTTGCTATTGTGGGGCTATGGGCAAATAGTAAGGTTTGTAGTAGGAATACCTACCACCAACTACTCACACAACAAAAACCCTTTTGAATTGTTCCTCCGAGCTTCAAGCTCCAAACCCAAAACTCCTATACAAACTTGATTCAAAGGCAAAACAAAAACAAAACAAAAAAAAAAACAGTAAGAATATCGGAGGCAACAGACAAAAAAAAAAAAAAAAAAAAAACAGGTGTGTTCCTGGTTGTTTTTGTTTCTAAGCCTTATGATTGCTGCACAAGCTGTGCAACCAATCAAAAACTGTATCGTCGATATTTTGCTTGTTTTTTAAGTTGCTCTTTAGTTTATCGCCATTACCGAATGGGTTATTGTTGGCTTTAAAAAAAAAAAACTAAGTATTGTAATTATTGCTGTGAACTCTTGTCTAAGCAAAAACATTTGATATTATGATCATTTAAATTTCGATGTGATTGTTGAAACACAAAACAAAAGTGGCTGAAGTCTTCGAAGTATATCGACGAAAAATTGTGTCTGAAAATTTGAACTTTTTCAAGTTGAGTCAAAGAGTAGACTGATTTTTAACTTAGTAAATAACTAAAATGGCCTTAGCATTTTACTAAATCGTTTAAAATTTTGCGCCTTTGAGTTTAAATATTTGCAGCAAACGAGATTAAAATTTGACAAGTTTTGGGACACAACTATACATTTTAGTTCACTGTGAATTACTGCATTGAATTTAATGATATTAAATTGTTGCTTTTCGATTAGGAAAGCACTTAGTTAGGGAAGGTGGCCTAATATGGCCCACAGATGTAAAATGGCCACCTTACTAGAATTCGAACAGAACTAGAAGGGTTTTTTAATACATTTGTTAAGTATATTTGGCAGCACTGTCATATACGAAATGTCAGCAACTTCAACCTATTATTTGACAGGTCAATATGACTCTAAAAATATACTCACTAAAATTTAGTGAACATATTTTTGACAAAAAACTCTATAAAATATGTATTTATATTGAATTTAAGAGAAAGTAGTTAATGCATATAAGTTTGAAGAAATTCTTATTAATATCTTAATAATTAACTGAAACCACTCAACTGATAACAACTCAACTAAAATGGCAAAGTGTGCCATTATATATTTACTTTCGTATTTTCATATTTTAAAATGATTGTTTAAATCTACAAAACTCTTAATGCCAGGGCCATAGACAAGCCAGGGCCCCGACTGAAGACAATGCAGAAAAGGCAACTTATTACAAAAATAACGAGTAAAAAGATAAGATATTTGACATGAATCACTTCGGACACAAGAGAGACAAATTATATTCTTCAGTGTAATGCATAATAAATAACAGTCAAAAAAATAAATCGGTTTTCTAAAAGAAAAATTATATGTTATCTTAGGGCCCCAAAAAATGTTACTAGGATAATCTTAGCGATCAACAAATTATACATCAGGGGCCTCAAAAAAAAAGTAAGGCGTATACGTACTTTGTTCTTATTTTCTATATAAAAGGACCCCCAAATATCAAAGGAGCCCCAAAATTCAGTCTTGTCGCGGGGCCCCGGCAATTCAACGTTACGCCTCTGCTTGATTCCGTCCAAAAAAAAAAAAGAAAAGCATCCAAACCATTCGGAGTTTCAAAAACTACACTAAGGAGACAAGCAACCAACAAAATTTTGAATGAAAGACCTGGGCAGATGAAGCACCACTTTTTCCAAGCAATGGAAAACGAGCTCGTTGACTATATTTAGCTTTAATCACGTATCTTCTTCAGACACCACCCATTTTAAACGGGAAAATTGTATCAGATTCAAATAGGAGGTTTTGGAAATTAAATACTTTTAATACTTTTTAGAGGTTTCTTAACTACCGAAGCTAAAAAATGTAAGAGTTATTTGTTTAATTTTGAAAAATGTATAGCGTTTAACATTTTTTTCGACATATGGCTTATTGTTTTTTTTTAGGAGGGGCCATTCTTGATCACCACGCATGCAAATACTTGTTTAAAGCTATAGTCCCAATTTTTTGAGAAAATTAGTTCAAGGTGGCTTATGGGAGTTAGTTCTAGCTACAATTATTTTTCAAGAGTTAGTTAGATTTTCCAAATCAAAAATAAAAATTATTGCTTTAAAAAAAAAATTTCACAATTTTGGAGGTCGAAATTCGGCTGATATAAAAACTGGCTAAGATATAATGTACCTACATTGGACAGATTTGAATAGGAAGTTAGTAACACCAACAACCTCATGTACTGATATCACCAAAGAAGATACAGGTTAACACCTTTACGGACATATAAAGTTGATTAACTTCTTTTTTTTTTTTTAATTTCTTCCGCATCAGTATCGAAAAGAGTGATCTACTACGTTTTTAAGCTCCAAAATTTCCTCAAACTATTTTTTTTCTATAACTCTTATGGTGGGACTACTTAGTACCTAATATAATTATTTCTTTCTGAGATTTAAAAAAAAGACAAGGGCCTAATATCAATTTAAAGACTAATGGCCAATTTCATAAAGCCCTTTGAAATATTTATCAGGCTTTTACATCCTAAAATTACGTTACAAAAAAACGTCATTTAAAATTTTAAAAGCCTGTTAAATGTTTATAAAATCGACCATAACTTTCTAAACATTGACAATTTTAGCTTTAAAAAAAAAAATAGATCTAAATTTGTATTTAAAAAAAAAAAAGTGGCAACACTGTCATCTAAACTATCAATAGACTTTGTTAAACTTCTTGAATGCGATGTGCATCCTCCAACATATTTATGATTATTTCAAAAGATTCAACTGATGATGACAGTGAATGAAGGAGAAGGTGTAATCAAGGAAAGGAAAATATACACGATGACTTTGTTAAACACGACGACGACGGCGACGACTGGATTTCGGATTGGGTATGAAATCGGAATGAAGACGAAGAAACTGGACAACTAAAAAAAAAAAAAAAACATTAGTATTCAAAAAAAAAAAACAAAACAAAACAAAAAAAGATATCCAAGAAGATATCACAATTTCTCAGAAATTGGTCATCATGACGCGTTTATTCTCTAGGGGAGGGTGAATCGCTTTGTCTGACGACGATAATGGTACCTATTACTTTTATAATATCTTCTTCGTTTTTTTTTTTTTTTTGTTAAAGAGACACAACACCAGGTTTACTACCATGGCTAGTTCAGATTAATTGAAGCCTCTAGAATTTCCCTCTTCGACTCGAGCTCTTGTCGCTGCCACTAATATTATGAAAAATAGAAGAATTAATATCTCTGTGAATAAGACTTTTAAACAGAATTTATGGATGTTGGAGAAATTGATTTTTCAAGATGAAAAAGTCAACAAAATACCTCCAACTCTCAGCTTTTTTTAAAAATAGTGATCTTGGTCTGCTAGATCTCAATAATCTGAACAAAACTAATGTTCAAAATCCAAATCGATACCCAAACCATAGCCCAGACCAAAATCAAGAATCCTCCAAAATGTGGATAAAAAGATCAGGACAGGAATATTCTTTTCCTTACGTTTAGGTAGGCAGGCAGTTATATAAATAAAATATAAGGCTGCTATTGTACATAAATTTCATTGAAAAAAACAAGTCTCTCCTCTCACTTAAAATGAAATTCTAATTATTTTACGGGGTTCTGTGTTGTCTGATTAAAGCTGTTCCTCGAGTTCACGCTGTTTTGAGAGAGATCGGATTGTGTGTGGAGTAACATATAAAGGTTTTGAATTGAGTTTGAATTTCGGGTTTGGTTCTGGCTCTGGCTCTGGATTATCTCATTCCGATCCCTCGACAGATAAAAAAAAAAAAAATAAAAAAAAAAAAACCTTCACGACGAGGCAACGTGAGACGCAACGCGGTACCAGTTCGTATAATATGCTTGGCGAAATTAAGCCATAAAGTTTTGTACCTTCTCTTTGTTTTGCTTCAATGTGTTTTCTTAGGCTACTGGATTCTTTTTTTTTTTTTTTTTTTTTTTTTTTTTTCTTTCCATTTTTGTATTTCTTTTTCTAAATATGTACATCATCTACCAGCAAAACATACCAACAAACGTGTGTAGTATATTTCCAATGCAAAAAGATACAAGCATACCATACATAAATATAAATCGAATTGAGCTGCGAGCTGCGAGAGACTCAGAGTTGACTGTAGAGATATCTACATAAATGATGAGGCTTATACGAGATCATCAGGCTTTATAGACATACTGTGCGCGACGAAACTTGGAATGTACTACCCATAGTGATGTTTGATGTGTGTAGAAATGGAGAATTTATTTACTTTGGAACTCTCTGAATCAGAGCTCACTAATATAATAATTACAGCCTAGAGTAGATTTTTGTTTTTTGTTTGTTTTGTTTTTTTTTTTTTTTTTTATAGGTACGTTTTTTGTTACATTTTAAAATAAAGTTGTTGAGATCGTGATTTGGAGATGTGTGTTTAGTAAGTTGGATTAAAAATCAAAGGAACAATATTAACATGTATTGTGTTTTTTTGATATAATTTAATGTTTTGATACAGATTTTGGAATTTCGATTTTAAATGATATGTACAAAGTCATAGTTAAGCAGAAGGATCAAATTTTTAGTCCAACGACATAATACAAAAAAAAAGCCAATGTAAACATGAAAATGCAATCACCTACACAGTTTGTCATCTTTAAGAAATGTGTATCTAAGTCAATTGATGTTTTATCTAAAGTTCCACACGGAAGCCACATTAGACCACGTTTATTTCTTCTTTTTCTGAATGATATTTTCTAAGCAAATTCTTCAAACGGCTTCAAATTTTTTTTATAAATCGAAATCATTATTTATTTTTATACAACACTACCTACATAGAATGAAATTTAACAAAAAAAAAATATGCAAAGTGATGTCTTATTCAAGGAGCAGGAATCCATTTGTAAGAGAATACAGGGTCGAAAGAGTTGAAAACGAAATTGGGGAACATTAAAGTTCTGAATAATGCAAGCTGTTTTAATGTTAATGTTTTAAAAACTGTATTCATTCTGAGATCAGCCTTGTGGTTAGTTTTTTTATTTTCTGCAATATAAATTTGTTTTGCCAACAACAGGGGTGAAAAGCACGTTCAATATTGTTTAATTTGACCGTTGTCACATTAAATTTAATTGAACGACGCGACGCAACGAAATCTTGTCAGCATTTTTTTGTTGCTTAATTAGTCCTGCAATATTCATATTTACATTTTCTAACACGATCTACAAAGAGACAGCTCTGAACTGATATCTTAAAAAAAAGTGGGGACAGCAAAAAAAAACATCTAAAACATTAGAAGACCAGAAACCAAAAAGAACAAGATTTCGAATAGCTAAAAGAAATAACTTTTTTAAGAAAGAATAGAGTATATTTGATTTTAGAGATGAAAAAAAAGAGTACATTTGAAAAAAGAAGAGTACCATTTATTTCAAGTCTTGAAAATATATTTTTTGTTCTTCTTGTCGTGCATAAAAATTTTTTGCTGTTTTTAACATATGTGTAGTGTAAGACTCAAATTCAAAATTCTTTATTTCATATCTAAAACCTTAACATTTTGTTTTATCAAAAATCAAGGTATTAAAATTTGAGCTTCTTATTTCTTTTTATTTCGTCGATGAATTATTATGATAACTTGAAAAGTTACACCAGCTCAAACATTGCAAGGTCAGGAAAAATAGTATCAGTTGCGATTCTTTTTTTTATAAAAAAAAAAAAAACAAAGTTTAAATTTTTCAAAATACATAGCTTTACTCCTAAGAATTAACAATTTTAAATCTGACTAAGAAACAAACACAAAACAAATAGGTCGTTCTAAAACAAAGACCAAAATTATTGTGATTTGTACTCTCTAAATATAAATTGTTCAAATTTAGAAATTATATGGTCGATTATTTTAAGCCTCGTTTTTAAACTAAATATTTAATAAAATTTATTTATTTATGTAAAAAAAGAGTATTTTGACGTACTCTATCAGAGTTATAGATTATAGAGTACACATCAGGGATGAAAAATCGTCTTTCAGCATTGTATCAAAAGTGAAATAAAAAGTGTATCAAATTGTACTTTTTGATTCTTTCAAAGTTTTTTGAATAATAATTCAAAAAATTTATGGAGGACTTTAAAATTAACCAAAGAAAAATAATTTTTTGATGCATATAAAAAAAAAATGTTTTTTTCATTTTGTTTCCAATTTTTTTTTTTTAAATTTTTAATACATAATAATCCTTTAAAATGATAAGAAATATCTGCCTGTAAATTTTGAATAAAATTGGTCAAGCCTTTAAGGAAATAAAATGTGAATTTCTGCTTAAAACGGCAAGTCCATATTTCTACTATCCGAATTGTGAAGATTTAAAAAAAGCAGTTTTGTAAGAATAACTGACAGCATTATTTATACTAAATTTCATCAAAATCGTTAGAGCCGTTTTTGAGAAAATTGCAATTACTCGAATGCGAATCCTATAATGTTAATTAATCGAAATTTTTTTTAATACGAAACCAATAGAGAAAGTAAAAATTTGCAATGAAAACAAAAATTTGTATTGGAAATTAAAATATTTTGCATTAAGAAAATGTTTTTGCAAATAAAAAATTTTCTGCTTTGAAAAAAAACAAAACAAAACAAAATGTGTGCATTAAATATTATTTTTTTTTTAATATTTTTTTAAGGCAAATAATTATGCATTTTTTAATTGATACTTTTACATCCCTGGTTTAAACCAAAAATATATTTTTGACTAATATATTTTTAGTTTTAACAAAATCTTTGACAAATCAAACAAAAATAAAAGTTTCAAAAAAATTAATGATAATTTTTTCAACAAAAATTTTCTTGAAATCTTGAAAATACATCCAATCGTTTGGTATTTGGTTGGAAATACTCAATTCTCTAATAAAAATAATTAATGTAGAATTCCTTTTACATTAATATAAGCGGAAAGACAAAACTGTATCGAATTAAGTAAAAGTCTATTTGTGTACCTAAGGAAAGCCAAGTGCATTGGAAAAAGTACAATCGTATCGACTTTTGCAACCCAGGTACACATCCGTGAAATAGAGCACAATACTCTTTTTTAGAGTATGGTTGGCAACCCTAATAACATCACTTTTTCCAATCAAATTAAAAAGTAGCTCTTTGAATAGAGTCACGTACCTTTGTATAAACAATATGCAATTTTACCCGTGAAAATCATAGTGAAATTTGAATACGTTTTAAAAATTAAATACGTTTTGGAACTTTGTTTTTACTCTAGCAAAAAAGTTTGTAATGGAAAATTATGTTTTTAGGCTGCTGTTTTCCACAAAGAGATGCTTATAAAACTACTAAAAATTTAGTGTTGCCATGTCATAAGAAAATTTACGTTATAATTCCAAAAACCTTAATAATTATATTTACGAGCGACTAATTCGTCATGCATTATATTTTTGTGACATTTAGTTGAACATAAGCATAATAAGAAACCATATATATATTGAAATTATAACAAAGGTAGGTACATGTAGATAAAAATTAAAAAAAAAAAAAAAAAAAACTGTATGTAAAGAAAATAAGTAAAATTATAAATACCTAGACCTTCGAACCTTTTTTGTTATATAAAATTTAAGGATTTATTTCGAAGAAAGCAGGTCAAAAATTTTTCCGAATTTGTAACCTGTTTTCGGTTTCATCCGAAAACATCACATACCATACTTCTAGACAAAAAAAAAAAAAGTCCTTCTCGGAAAAATTATCCATAAAAGACAACAATAAAGAGAGGGAGGAATACCAAAATGTCCAAAAATACACACATTGCAAACTCATCTCATTCAAACAAAAAAAAAATACGTCATCGTCATCTGTATCTGTTGAAATGTAGAGTACCTAGCTAGCCTCTGGATCTATAGACTAAAACCTCTATACCATTTTGAAATAACAAATGGCTTTATTATTTGTTTTCTAGTCTGTATTTTTTTTTTGTTTTTTTGTTCTGTTTGTTTATGTTATGTTTTTGCTGTCTTTAATGTTTGATTAGGAAGCAAAAATTGTCAATAAAATAACAATTTAATTTATCAAGCGAGCATAGATACTATTGAGAAATCATTTTAATTGAAATGAAGTGAAAATATGTACATTGACCTATGTAGGGGGAATATGTAATGAAACGGACACTATTGTAGTAGGAAACACTGATGAAGATGACCAGACCATAGATAAGCCCACAAAAAGGATAAACTCCCGCCGCATGTTTTTTTTTGCAAATTCTTGAAGCGCATTAGTTTTGTAAAAAAATCTTCTTTTTTTTTTTGCGCAAAGTGGTTAAAAACTTAATACTTACTTTAGTTACAATTGTTTTTGTTTTATTTGTTGTGACAATTTGTTAAAATGATATCAATAATTAATTTTTTGGAATTTGGTTAAACTGTTTTTAGGTTAGATGTGCAATGAATCGAACAGGTACCCTCGTGTAGTTTTGAAAAACAAAACGGTTTCAAAGTTTTGGAAATTCATGCAAACTTTTGGTCAGTCGTGCAAGGACATAGATATTTTAAGCTACTGGAGAAAAGATAGAGGCTTGGGTTCGATGCAGTGAATATAGAGGGAGCGATAACAAGTTAAATGACGCCTAAAAGTGAAAATGTAAAAAATGCAGATTCGCGGTTTTAATTTGTGCCGACGATATTATATCCGAATTCATTAAGAACAGTGAGTACCTAAGTTTTTAATTAAAGTATGTTATATTACTTTAAAGTTAAATGTCCGTTTCATAGCGTATCTCCCCTATCTAGCTACACCGAAAAAAAAACCAATATCAATTTTGTGTGTTTTTTCGAAGTAAAATGTATGATTTACTGAGAAAATTTGATCGGCACTAAGATTTTACTTCACATAGTTTGGGAGAAAATAACAAAACAATTACCTTATATCACCTTTAATAGCAAAAATAATATCACCATTATTTTGTAAAGAATATTCCCTTTCAGTAATGTTTTGAAAAAAGAAAGAAAATTCTTAAAATAATAAAAATAATAAAAATGAAAAGGAAAGAAATAGGTTTCATTATAATAAACTAAAACGTAAAATCTAGTCAACATTGATATTTTAATTGTCAAAGTAAAATTTTCACTGTCCCCCTGAAATTAAAAAATGTCAAAATGATATGATTAAATATCAAAATTGATATTTTAATTGTTGGACGACTTTTGTCACTGAAAAATGTTAATTTGATAGCTGTTATTATCAAATTTTTTTTCAGGTGTATCTTTTAAAACATTAACACATAATTTTGAATTGCGATGAGAAAATGAGAAGATGAAAGAAAGAAATATAAATATATAAGAAATAAATATAATATAATAATATGTACCTACATGTTTAATGATTTCTTTAAGTTAAGATCTCTTTAATTTTTGCAGTTGTAAGGTTTTTATTTATTTCTTAAGTTAAAACTTTTTACGGAGATTTTTTTGTAAGTAACTCATTGCTAAGTATTTTGCCTAATAAACATTTAATGCTGTAAACAATAACATACCATAACTTTTATTTATTATTAATCCTTTTTTGATGAAGGGTCAAAAAAGTATAAGTTTAGAAAAAAAATTCTCTGTACACCAACAATAGAAAAAAAAAATTTGTTTTTGGAATCATTTTTACTTGCTCTATAGGGCAAGTATTGGTTTCGTGTAGAAAAAAAAAATCGAGGTTTTAATCAAAACCAACATTACGATTATGGAGAAGATCAAAAAAGTGGTTTTCGTCATGCCGTCCGTCGGTCTGTGCGTCTGTGCGTCTGTACGTCCATCTGTACATCGAGCTAGGGCCTAAACGGATGGATGGATTTTCTTGAAACTTGGTAGAGATGATTTTTACATAATTCCCTATACCCATTTTTTTTTATTTTTATAATATCTCCATTTTAACGCATATCTCCCATATAACGTTTTCGAGGTATTGCAAATTTCTCGAAAACGGCTCTAACGATTTCGATTAAATTTGGTGTGCGCAATACTCTTATTGATTCTAACAAAACTGCGTTTTTAGTATTTCTCAAAAAATGCGGAAAACGGAAATATGGTGTTGCCGTTTTTCAAAAATTGACATATTTTTTAAGTTCATATATTTCATCAAAGCATAAATCAATTTTATTAAAAATTTACAGACATCATTTTGAAGTATAAAATATTAAAAAAAAAATATTAAAAAAAAACATTTTTGAAAAAAAAAATTTGAATTTAATTTTTAAACTTTCGATTTTTTTTTTTTTTTTGATTTTTTTTTTTCTCGACACTAAACAAAATCTTAAATTTCCAATAGATATTTAAGATAAAGATACTGTGAACTACAAGAGCAAGTACGTGCGACCCAGTCGTGCATTTTATTTGTTGTCTACTGTGCAAAATTAATAATAACTGAGTTACCAAAAAAAACACGGCTAATATTTATGATTACCATTTAAACATTAAATGAGAAAAAATGCAATTAAAGGAAATAGATTAAAAAAAACTCTTATTACAATTTACAATTATCAATTTATTGATAGTTGATAAAAATTAAAATTTCGATATCTTATTATTATAAATAGGTAGCGAAAAGTTTTGAAAATACAGAATGGTGCCAACCGGTAATAACTAACCGGCACACAAAAAAAAAAAAAAGTGACATGTACTTTGAACCAGACCTACCTAGCAAAATGTATTTCGATCCACTGAATCTGAATTTCAAGTCGTCCGTTTAACCCAGTTAACCTCCAGTTTTGAGCTAAATGCTAAAATGGAGGTTGACTGGGTCAAACGGACTTGAAATTCAGATGCAGCGGGTTGAAATACATATCGGAAGTGTGGTCCAAAATATACACGCCACTTTTTTTTTGTGTTACGGTATAATTAAAATCTATTTGAAAAAAAAAAAACAATAAAAAGTTGCCCAGTTTTCCAAAAAATTAGTTAATTTTTCTTAATACCAAAATTTCAGTTTTTATCAACTATCTATCAATTTTATTGATAGTTGTTGTAAATTGCAAAACGGGAGAAAGTAATGTCACAAAATATTGATCCATATATTTCAAAATGTATGGTCTTAAATTTTTTAGGAGTATTCATGGAACGGTGTAAACTTTGGGTTAACCTATGGTAAACGGGGTAAAATGGTAAATGTGTCAAAAAAAAATTTACCAGGTTTACCCAGAGCAGAGCTTACACCGTTTCATGAATACCCCTTTTGTTATTGCATAATTGTCAGACAAAAGGTTGAAAAAAATTGTCTAATATGAATGTGTCGTTCAATTAAATATAAATAATCACATGTAATACACGAAGCGTGCTGCTCGGCTTGTTAGATAAACGATTAATAATGAGAGACATGACATTCCAGCGGCCGTGGCCGGGGCGCGCGTATGTCAACGCCCGTCGGTGCTCAGAAAAAATTTATTGAAAAAACAAAAAAGAAAAAGAGTTGCTGAAGAGTCCGTTCATCATTTTTTGATTTTATTCATCAGACACAAAAATTAGAAATCGAAATTTGTTTGTTATGTGGAGGGTTCGATATGACAATTAATCGACTAGTTCTCAGCAATTTCATCAGCAAAAAGCTTTCTGTGTTCCAAAGAACCCTAGAAGACCTCGTGGAGTTTATATACAGTTATAGAAGTACATTTCTAATTTAAAATAAATTGGAGTACTGGCCAACAATTTCCAACTTTTTAAAAAT
This sequence comes from Episyrphus balteatus, assembly GCF_945859705.1. NCBI lineage: Eukaryota > Metazoa > Arthropoda > Insecta > Diptera > Syrphidae > Episyrphus > Episyrphus balteatus. Next base: position 5,549,654 of record NC_079138.1, on the reverse strand, counting down.
TTCCAAATATACAGGGTGTCCCGGAATGAGATAAGGGCAAAGGGCATGATTCTTGGGTATATTCTAAGAAAAAATTGTTTAACAGTTACTCTCTATCTGCCAATTTGATAACCGATGATGATTTAAGAAAATGCTTACTTTGGTATGCCTTTACTCATGTTAATGTTAATTTCTCCATTAATACTTATTTTAGAAACTTCATTAATGTCTTGATTTTTTAGAAGAAATGCTATTCTTTGTTACTGAATTTTAATTTAATTAATTTTTTAGTTTGGGGCCGATTTTCCTCGATAAATGTATAAAAAACATATTGTTTTATAAATTTATTCTTATCACGAAAACAATAATGAAAATAAAAATCCATTACAAGTTTGTCAGAAAACTCATAGATTTTATGTTATTTAGGAAAACCTGCACCAGGTAAAATCTTTAAGAAATGTGTTTTTTTTTTTTGTTTTGCTTTAGTCATAAACGGGTAAGAATTAAGAACTTAATTTTTGTAGTTTAAGATTATTTTTTTATCCAAGACCTACCTAGTTACAAAAATTGTTTATTTAAAGTGTGTTTCTTGATTTTGTGTGCCTTATCTCATTCCGGGACACCCTGTAATTATATTAAATTTTATATATGTGGTTTCAGTTAGCCCCAAATTCGTATTGGTTTCTTTCTAGCAGCTCTAATTTTTTGAAATATTTAATTTTTTCATATTTAAGGGCATGTTCATGTTAATTTTTTAAATTTTCCCGAAAAAAATTATATTAAACTTAATGTATTTGGGTTCAGTAAGCCTTAAAATCACACTGGTTCCTTACTAGGAGCTCTAATTCTTGAGATATTTTAATTTTTCATATTTTCAGGGTTGATCGAATTTTATGACAGCTTGATGTTAAATAGATTTCAGACAACATAAAGCTGCCCGTTTATCACTTTGTTTTTATTTTAACTCAACTACTTAAGTTTAAACTTTAATCTAAGGATGGAAATGCAATTAATGTAAAAATAAAAATTAAGCTAACTACTATACCATGCACTAACCAAACTACTTTTCTTGAGTGAAAAATTACAAAGTCAAAATCAAAAAAAATTTATTTTTGTTAAATAGAAAAGCTTTCCGCTCATCATTTATGCATTTTTGGAGCTTTTTTTTATAAATTACCTAGAGCAAAAAAATTTAATGAGCCCCCGCACACTATGCACAAACTTTATATCGACCGATAGAGTTTTATTCGGGCTCTTGGTTAATAGGAAAATATAAGAAAGTGCACACATTAGAACGATTTGGTCAATAAAAAAGTTTGTTTTGAGACTGGATTGATTTCAAACTTAATTATCGGCAAAATTTTTTAATCAACTACTTAAAGTCAGAACTATAATTGGTGGAAGCAGTCGGAAGCTAATGTCAAAAACACGTTTTTGTTGTTGTTTTCTTGATTTTTTTTAAAGTTTTCATCCGTTGAATGCGGTTGCGAGCGCCGTTTCTTCCGACGCTTCCGACAATTAGTACCTTGCCATATTATTCGTCCTAAGCGAAAAAAAAAAAAAATTTTCATGTTGCTGCATTTTTAAAACTTTTGTCGAAATATCCCAAATATTGTTTGGTCTCATTTAATTTAATATGTAGATTCGGATTGATTTGTCTTCTACGAAAGAAAAAACTGCCCCAAATCTAAGAACATTACGCAATAACCAGACGATCAGAGCTTCCATATTTAGGTATGCAAGATGGGGCTTTTCCCATAAAGTTAAGAATGTCACGTTATTCCTCGACATGGTATAAAAAGAGAAGGTATGATTACGATAAAAAAAAGTCTGTATCGAGAACTGTCAGATGAATGAAAAAAAAGATGGCTTCCTAAGTTTAAGTCTTGGAAATTGTTGTTGCTTTTGACTTTGCCATATTACTTATTACTTATTACTCCATTTTGTAAAATGGCGACTCTAGTGATGTTACCTTCTCTTCTTATACCATGATTCCTCGATACAAAAATTTATGTATTGGACCCGTAATTTTCCGTTAATGAATTCCATAGAAAACTTCTTTTGGAGCTTATTCCCTTTTGCACGTAATTTTTTATCAAAATTTATGAATTATTTAACTTTTTTTTAAGTCAATCCGTATCTACATGATAAGTTTAAGTAAAAGAGGCAAAAAAAATTAAGATATTTCGACAAAAACTTTAAAAATTCAGCTAAATAAAGCAAAAAATTGTATTTTTTTTTTTTGCTTGGGCCTAATAATATGGCAAGGTACTGTAGTTCTGGCTAAAGGCTTTAACTGATAATTCAGGTGCAAAACTTTCAAAAAAATATAAATAAAAATTTTTTTCACCCCAGAACTGCATGAAATTTGATATTTTTATAATCTACCCAGTGTACACACAAATAGCTCTATCGGCCGACAGAAAATTTTTAGTGAGCGGGGGGACTTTAATAAAAAAAAAATTAAAACTTATTACAAACTAAATAAATCCTGATGATACTGTCAAACCATTTTCTTTTAAACATACGAAAGCGATACAAATGAAGAGTTGTAAAAAAAAAGACATTAATAGGCACTTAAAATTCTTATCAATTTTATTGTTAAAGTACCTATCTTCTAATTTTTTTTTAGCATAATTCAATTTGATTGTAAGTTATATCCGTCAAATGTAGGAAGTGCCATTCATTTAGGTAGACGAGTAAATCAAGATAGACGAGTAAATTTCCAGTGACCAATTAGATACCCGAAACTTGGCTAACTTTTTAGTTCCTAACTTTTTTTAAGCTGCCCATAACCTATTAAAACCAAGTGCTGCAAGTACATCTTATTTTTCCTTTAAAACAATCCAACTAACATAGCACTTTTGTTTTTTTTTTATAAACAGTCATAGTACGGGAAAGTTGGACTTTTGCTTAAATGCATTTTGACTTCAGGGCTCAAAAGAGTATCAAGACACGAGTCGCAAAACCGTATTTTGAGTTTTTTTTAAATTAGTTTGTAATAAAACTTGTTGATCTTTTTATTATATTCATTTGTTACCACTACGGTTTTTCGATTTGAAACACCGTTTTCGACTATTTCAAAAATAATACTAGGTAATTTGCCAAAGGTGTAACAAAAAGCTAGCTAGAGTGTAGGTTGTACTCGGGCAAGAAAAAAAAAATAATATCTAACTTTCCCGTACTAGTCAATGAATACATAGATTCATTAAAAAATAAATTGATTAAAAAACTGTTTTGTTTTTAGATCGCTCTTCTTCCAACGCTTCATAAAGATCCTTAATATTTTGGATTTGAGTGTTTATAACATTCGTTATAATTATTACTTGGTGAATAGGTTTACTATAACCTCTTATGTTATGAGCGCGACGATAATGGATAATACCGGTTTTAGGTAATATTATAAAATTCATCAAAATAGTACCTAATATTGTCACTTTTGACGAAAACCAAAGAAAACAGTTGGTTATTATTGTAATTTAGACATTGGGCTAGCTATTCTATTTGTTTTGAACAAACTTAGGCTGGATAATGAAGTAGGTAACTACACAACAGGTTAGATCTAACCTCTTTTTGTCTAACTTTTTTATATTTAACCTTTTTTTCATAGAGAATTGTTTTAGTTTTTTTTTTCAAAATTTAACGATATTATTGGAAACTTTTTGCCTAAAATAAATTAAATAAGAATTGAAGGCAGTAAAATAATCAATTTAACATTCTGAGAACTCATACTAAGTAGGTTTTTTTTATCTAGAATTACCCATTGAAATTCCAATTCGAAGAATTGTCAAAATACATTTGCTTGCTCATAAATCTCCTTCTTCTTATACATAAATCGCCTGCTATAAATCTAGATTAAGTTTGGTATAGAAACGTAACATAAACTAAAGTTTTCCTTAGCAAAGATAAAAGCCAAAAATTATAAAAGAATTACACTGGTTTACAAGGGTTTTGTTGCCGAAACAAAAATATACTTTTCTGAAGGTTTTCGTTCAGCTAAACTCGAATCCGAAGTCAGAAACAACTAATCAGCTCCCGTTTTTGAGATATTACAGTTAGAAAATGAGTTCTTCGGACATTATTCTTTTGTATAATGAAAATTGTTAGAGCAGCATATATAGTAACGTTTTCCATATTTCGATACTGTTTTCCATATTTCGATACCTGTTTAAATCTTTTCAATATCGTTTGTATTGCCCGAGATATCTTAAAATGAAGTAAGTGGGTTTGGCTTCATATATCATAAAGGGGATAATGACGTTATAAAATTTATAAAATATGCCAAGCAAGTGAGGATATCTCGGGCAGTAAAAAATATATCGGAAAGATTTAAACAGATTTAAAAAGGTGGAAAATAGTTCTTATAAAAATCGTTACTAAATATGCTGAAACAATCTTCTTTATATAAAAGAATAAGGCCCAAAATACTGCATTTTCTAACGGTAATATTTCAAAAACGTGAGCTGATTAATTTTTTTTTTGACTTCGGATTCGAGTTCAGGACACCGAAAACCTTCAGAAAAGCATATTTTTGTTTCGGCAACAAAAAAAAAGTTTAATTTTGGTAACCAGTGTTATGAATAATGCCAAATCTTTTTCTCTATCTCTCTCTCTTTGTCAAACGTCAAATTTTCTAGATTCATAAACTAGAAAATTTGACCTTGCATGCATTTAAAACTTTTTAACTTATAGATATTTTCAATAAAAATTAGTTTTTTGGAATGTTTAATTACTAAGAAGCGTCAAATTTACTGAGGCGAGATGTGAAATCAATTGGTAACCAAGATCATGCTTTATCGTGTAATTCTGGAATACCATCAGTATTACACAATATGCTTTTTTTGACAAAGCTATCCGAAATAGGATTTCCCAAATATAAACACTAAAGAAAAATACATGTAAACGCCAACTGTGGATACGGACCAAAAAAACAGCTATTTAGACTCAATACTTAATGCAAGACATCGATAGCTTCCCATAAGAATGTATTAAGTGACATTTCTAAAATTTTTCAGGAAACTAAAATAAAAATAACAAATTATTCTAGTTACAAAACATATCGGGGACACGCTTTTTTACTCTTTCTATTTTAATTTGCATACCTACATGATAGGGCAGCGAAATTTGGACCCAAACGTGGCTCTTAACTCATAGCTTGATACATTCTTACGGGAAGGTATCGACATTAAGCCAAAATGTCACCGAAAGCTTTGTCAAAGAATGCAACCAATTCGGGATATCGTCTTTAAGGGCATAGTGAAAAAAGTCACATTGTAATGATATTTGGGAGTATTTAATATTTGATAAGTATTCTCTAGTACACCTATTTATAAAAAATATTTATAGGAGTATTAGAGGTCGGTTTTTTTTTTAACTTTGCAGTTTTGTACGCAGCTAAAATTAATCATGGCAAGAAGTTCTCTCTAGAATAATATAGAAACTTGAAAAAAGGTCCAATTAGTTGCGGGTGGACAAGTCTTTAAACTATAATAATCTGTATCTAATTGTTATATAGGTACCTATGTTAAGTGATATGTTTCTGGTCTGCATGAGAAACCGCTGTTAAATGACAAATTTCAACAAAACAAACTCTTTTGTTTTTGGTCATTTAAAACAAATTTTATAAAATAAAATCAGTGTAAGACACTCTAATAAAAACGTTTAAACTACGCTATGGGCGAAATTGAACTAAACTATGAATTTTTTCTTGACAGTTGCAATCGCAAGAAAATACCTTTTCAAAACCAAATGAAAAAAAATTTACGTAAATCGAATCGGATAGCAGAATAAAGTTTACATTTATAGAAATATAATAACATAACCCAAATATAGTAATGTGTAGTGTTTCGTCAAATGGACAACATTAAAGTATACGTTTTTAAAAAAGTTTGAGATTTTAAGAAAACCAGGTATTTCAGGCCTTCCTTTTATGTAAAGTTTTAACAAACTTATCTATCAAACTGACGGATTTATACTTGATCAATTAAGTCTTTATGAATCTCTGAGGGCTCAGAGATTTTTTTAGTGAGACAAAAAATCTCAGTTCACTTTTTCGGAGATTTATGAGATGAAAATTTTTTGGATTCATTTCTCATTTTTTTTTTTTTTTTCTTTTGGTTTTGACGTTTGCTTGACAAATTAGCTGTTCTTAAAAGTGCTAAAAACATGAAAATTTCAATAATATGTTATCATTTTGAGCTTGCTTCACGAAATAATTAATTTCGAAATAGTAGTTTTTTTTTTCACAATATTTGAATATTTGGTAGTTGTGTGTTGAAGTGTTTGATTTGAAAAAAAAAAAAAAATTGGATTCATATTAGAAACTTGGCCCACAAAATTGTTTTGCTCTCTTTCAAAATGACATTGAGCCCTCAGAGATTTTATCTTCAATGGGACGCGCCTATTTTAATAGGTTTCCAAGAATACACACGTTGGTAGGTTAATTGTTGAACAATGAATATTTTGTTGAATAGTCAATGTGACTTAAAATTTTGCTTCTTTAAAGCTTTACAGAAGCTACTTAGCCAGGTGTGAAGCTTTATAAAGTCAAAATTGTATGTTTTCATTTTTAACATCTTATATTGATGTTATGTTTATGAATTTTGAATTGCAGAAACAATCGTGTGTTTTGGCAATTTCTTGATCGTTTCGTGTGAGTAAAGAGTTTAAAGAAAAAAAAAACCGAAGTTGACAGTATCTAAGTAGCTACTTAAAAACAATTTTACTTCTCTAAAGCTTTACAGAAGCAATTGTAGCACCTTTAAAGCTTTATAGAAGCAAAACTGTTAATCGGAATGTATAACTACAAGAAATAAAACAATAACAAAATCAGTAGGTACTCACGCCAATGGAAAATACGTTGGTAAAGTATATGCATCCATCCTTATAAGCACAGAGGTTATAATAAAATTCAGTAGATCAGTTTTTTATATTAAGTAATTTAAAGATGTTTGTTTTTTTTGTAATCATAATTTCTTGTAGGTATTTCAATATTTTGGAAATCCAATTTCAAGTGATGGGTTGTTGTTGATTTGTGTAATCCTTTATGTACATATAATAATATCACTTAATCACACTTCATCACACTAATCCAGATGATTTATATGCATTTGTCGTTTACTTTTTACCGACGGCAAATATTATGTATGGATTTTCGAATGAAACTTTTCAACACTCACAATAATAATATCCGTTTTGAACCGATTTTTTTGAACTGATTTGTTGGGGAATTATACTATATTTTTTTTTTTATTTGTTGTTGTTTAACATTTTTGACAGCATAGAAAAGAGTCGAAATAGATAGCCCGGGTTGGGATTTTAAAAAACACTACCGAAGAATATTGACATAGCGATTATTTTTTTTGTAAACATATTTTTTCTTATCACTTAACAATATCAAATTCAAAATACAAAAACAATGGGCGTTTTGAAACTTTTAGGAGATTTGGACGTTTTTGGGTTATTTGTTATTTTGTTTTTAATGTTTTAAGTTTAATTGAGATAAGAGCCAATATAGTATAAAATTTTTAATTATTATTTCGTTTCGAAAAGATAAGAATAAACGCAAAACATTATTTTTGTCGGCCTACATAAAAATAAAAGGATCGTTGGTGTTGACTGTCCTCTTAAGCTGAGCAACAAAAAGCAAGAAAATACAAAATGTTTTGAACAAAACACAGACAGATAGAGATATAATAGGAAGGTATCCCTTAACAGGTTCGACTTCGGTGCAATACTAACACAGACTCCAAAAACGGGGCTAAAACAGCGGTCTCACCAGTCAGAGCAGCAGTCACTAGCGACACTTATTTCCAACACTCTCTTTCTGGGGTTTCAGTTCAGCAATGGTTTTTGGTTTGATCACTAATACTCTCACATATATAGAGAATATTGGCTCTCCTAAGAAAAAAACAAAAGAAAACAAAAAAAAAAAAAACAAAACACATGTTCAGGTCCTAAATTTGTATATCGTGTGTTGCTGTTGCAGAACTCTATAAGCACTACCGCCGGCCACCGCCACCATCAGTCCACCATCCTCTATCATGATCAAAACCACCATTACTATGTCATCACTACCACTACCACTACCACCAACATCATCTTCATCTGAGTTGCTAGTTTGCTTGATACCTCTTGGACTCTTGCAGATAGGTAGGTTTTGAATCCCAGAGTGTGTATAGATACAAAGAGTACAACACAGATACAGATGCACAGATCCATTCACAGTTTTTCACGGTGTTGTAAATTGTGAAGGTGTGATAGTGAGGATGAAAATGAGAACGAGAAGGTAAAGACTGAGAGGAGATCGATTCGTTGATCGTTCGTAGAGGTTATTGTATTTGTGTTTTGTTTTGTTTTGTTTTGTTGTTGCCTTATTGTCCAAAGGGTTTTTATTTTTCTTCGGCTACTGTTGTTCTTATTTTGAGAACGTGATCACTGATATCACATCGGCATCATATCGTCTTGGCCGTGTTGTTGCGTTTCGTTTCGTCTACGTAGTTTCTTGTCTTCGTTGTTGCATAGTTGTGTGTCTGTCTGTAGTCTGTTTTGAGAGTGTACATGTTTGTTCAGCAGTTCACTTGTTTGCTGGCCACATGTTGACACCCATTTTTTTTTTTTTTTTTTTTTTTTTATTTTGTTTTTCATTCCGTCGTCGATCGGGGGATCGGTTGATGTCTTAAGTAAAACAAAAACTATCAGCTTCACAGAAAATATTTGGTTCTCACTAATAAATACATTTTTGTTTTGTTTTGCGTGAAGCAAAGCAAAGCATAGCAAAGCGAAGTGAAGCGCCTCATCCGTGATACGATTTGTTGGACAAACTTAGTGATCGTGATCGATCCAAGTCGCATGGATATCACAATAGAGGTAGTTTGAGATTTTATGGGGGGAGGAGCTTGATGTTTCACGACTGATTTGTTCGTATATGGGTTTGTTCGTCAAACTTAATACAAATATCACGAGGTAATTGGGGTAAACGAGGGGCAGAGAAGGCGAGAGATGAGATGAATTAATTTGTATTCAGCGTTTATAACTCAATCATCATTTTCACTTGATTTTTTTGTTGTTGTTGTTGTTGTTGTTTTGTTTTTGTTTTGTTTAAGATCGAATATAATAATGCAAGAATAAGAAGCAACATGATCAGTTGCACAAACATAATTTCGTGCAACAAATCGCATCGTGCTCGTGTATTTAAAGAGAAAAAATACCTAAACTATACTCGAATCTCTTCTTTGCTGTCTCGTTTCTCGTATTTTGTATTAATTTTGTGTTTTTTTTTTTTTTTTTATTTTTAACAGAGTTATCAGATTTGGATCTGAACTGGAGTCTTGGAGTTTGGATGTATCATTTATGAAATGCACACAGATGCTTACATGTGTGGCAATTTATACCTGCCTACCTACCTACCTTCAAAACCTCGCATCACATCACGGTTTCTGAATCAGGCATACCAAACTTAAACTGACTAAGGGCAATTAAATTTGATTGCTTTATTTGGGAGGATAGTTTGTGTTTCGTTTCGTTTCTTTTTTTTTTCTTGGTTTTTGTGTTCGTTTTTTTTTTCACCCGCAGAGACAAGTTAAAAAAAAAAAAAACAAAAAGTTTAATGCGATTTGAGAGCAAACATTTATTGATGAAGGCAGCAGCGTTGCCAATTTACTCTAATAGATGTCTACATTGGCTGTTTTTTTTTTTATCTTAAAATTTTTAGCTCCATTAAGTGATGTTTCAATTACAGTGCCTATTCCAAGCAAAAAAAAAAGACTTATACAAACAAAATGAACATCTTTAGGAATATGTTAAGTTTTTTTTTTTTAAGTTAGTTATGGTAACCATATGCATTCTTAGATACCCAAAAGGTATTCAAAATTATGAAGAGAAGCGATCCTAGGAACTCTGGTGGTGACGTGCATAAGCATAATTATATTTTTATCAAATAAATACACGATTAGCACCACCCCAGATATTTTTATGAAGTACTTAGCCGCCTAACTGGTGAGGGTGACTAAACAAAGAGTGAGTTTTTTATTACAATTTACAACCGGTCTCAACTGGACAAAAAAAACCGCAGTCGGGGCTAAGGAATATACATGTTAAATGTAACAACACTTTAAGCCCTTTGGGCTTAGTTGTTTAGCCCCGAGATTTCTCTGGGCTTAACTTTTTGAACAGTTTTAAATCTGTGCTACCAAACTAATTTTTTCATAAATTGTTTAGAATTTGTTTAGAAACGTGAAAATTGACGATTGGAATGACAAAATGTATTTAACTAGTTTTGCTAACATACATTTTTGTATCTCTTTGCAAAACATATCTACATGAAAAATACAAGAAAAACTCGAAAGCGAAAATATGGAAACTCTAAATTTTTGTGGCGTCTGCTGTTTTCGGAACATTCAATATACCTACCTACAGTGCTGCCAAGATTTCAGGTTAAGCCTCGAGGCGTTTTTTTTGTCCAGTTAAGACCGGTTGTAATAAAAACCAGACATAAAGTAAAAAAAAAAAAAGAAAACAGATTCATTTATTTGTCAATTTAGCTCCCCAGGATCAGGCTTAGTTCTTGGGGTAGGTACCTTACCTATTCATTTTGAATAGTAACTACCTATAATCAAAAACTCTCTATCACATTTTGTTTTACTCTACTAGTTTAAAAGTTCCAAAAAGTGTTGAAAGTAGGTATTTAACTTTCAAAACGTCTTCAAATTTCACCCTGATGATATTATTCCTGGTAAAATGGCATGATGTTCAGTGCATTGTCCAAACGTACCTGAGTCTAAAAGCAAAATACAGTCAACGAACTCCTTTTCCATTTTCTTAGAAAAAGTGGTAGGTACTGAATCTCCCCAGACCTTTTTCTGAGTCATTCGAAATCTTGTTTCTTGTTATAGTTCCTTATCTCCTTAGTGTAGTTTTTTGGAACTCCAAATGTTTTGGATAATTTTTTTTCAGCCCGCTTTATTTTTGGACGACATCAAGGGCTTTTGTTAATGCGTCCTCAGTTCAGGACAGTCTCTTTGTAGAACGTTTAGATCGTTTTACAAAATAAAAATGTGAAAGTTAGTATTAAATGACACATTATGCTATTTTAGCCTAGTAGCAAGTAGATCATTTTACCCGCTTAGGTTTTTTTTTTTACCTCAGCCACAGTTCGCGCTAAATTTAAGCTCTCATACAAATTATCGAACAAAATTATCCGAACTGAAACGTATCCCATACAAATTATCGATAACTTGTATCTCAGGCTTTAAGTTTTAATACTGAAAACACTGAAATAGTTCTAGGCCAGCTTATTTCAGTAAAGTAATAAGAAATACTTCATATTAACATAAATTAACTGCTTTCTCCAAAATCATATTTTTCATACATTTTTTTGTCAGTGTGTACTTTTTGAGATTGCTCTGTCAAATTTCAAATAATAGGTGTGTTTTTTACTAAACTGGACAACCAGAAAAATTGGCAGCACTGCATATTAAATGTTCCAAAATTAGCTCCCACAAAAAAATATAGAGTTGTCATTGATCGCTTTTGGGTTTTCTTGTAAGTTTTTGAAAAAGAGAAGCTTTTACTAGTACCTAATTAAACTAACAGTAAAAAAAAGTAATTTTCATTCCAAGTGATATTTTTGGTGTTTTTAAACAAATTCTAAACAATTTACGAATAAATTAATTTGGCAGCACCGATTTAAATCTCTTCAAAAAGTTAAGCCCTGAGAAATCTCCGGGTTAAACAACTACACCCAAAGGGGTTACAGTAGGTGTGTTTTTTATTACCACCGGTCTTAACTGGTTAAAAAAAAACGCCTCGGGGCTTAGCGAGAAAAATTGGCAGCACTGCATACTAAATGTTCCGAAATCAGCTGACGCAAAAAAATATAAAGTCATATTTTTCGCTTTTGGGGTTTCTTGTGTGTTTTTGAAGAAAAAAAGTTTAACTAACTATTAAATAAAAATTTAAAATAATAATTGTCATTCCAAACATCAATTTTGATGTTTTTAAACAAATTCTAAACAATTTACGAACAAGTTAATTTGGTAGCACAGATTTAAATCTGTTGAAAAAGTTAAGCCCAGAGAAATCTCCGGGTTAAACAAAACAACTACACCCAAAGGGGCTAAAGTGTTGTTGCATTTAACATGTAAATTGCTTAGCCTCGACTGCGTTTTTTTTTTTGTCCAGTTAAGACCGGTTGTAATAAAAAAACACTCATTACCGTGAAGTTGCATACTTCCATATTGTTCACTAGTTTAAAAAATACATCTGGATGTAAAATTGTCAAATGTCAAAAATAAATTAAAAATAGTTATCCCGATTTTAACTATGAAAATAGTTAAAAAATAGTTAAACATGACTATTTTTTTCTGTGTGATAGTGAATATTATGGATTTGGATTTATTTTTCACATTCCAATTTCTTTACATCCAGATGTATTTTTTAAACTAGTGAATAATATGGCCGTAACATTTCGTATACATACCTATGTTGGTGCTGCCAGATAAACTATAGTCGTGTTTTATTGATGTTCAACCATTGCACTGGAAACAACAACAAATGATTGCTATTGTTAAGGATAAACAAAAGTTTTTTATTTATTGCGGTTTACAGATAATTTTTTTTTCTTAACTTATACATTTTTGACCCTTCAACAATAAATGATTATTTATAATAAATTAAAGTAGTTGTTTGTTGTTTTTTACAGCATAAAATGTTTACTTAGTAAAATGCTGAGTACCAATAAAACACGGCCTATAAAGAATTGTATTAAAAAAAAACCTTCGATTCTACAATTTCCAACAAAGGGGCCATTTTAGGTTACCTAGATGGGAGGGAACGGGGCGAATGTGGACAACAGCGTTTTTGATTTCCAGTGCAATGGTTGAACATTTTCATATAGCATTGCCATATCGACATTTCCAGTGCACTGGTATGGCAATGTCCACATCAGCCCCTTTCCTCCTGCATGTTTAAACAATTTCTTTTCGTCAAAGCTTAATAAAAGCTTGAATTCATTGTAAACAATCGCTTTTGTCCAAATTTATCAAATTTTTTTTTTAAGATAATTCGTTTTTAATTGGTAGGTATTATATAATAGCCCTGTTCCTTTGGGAGGTGGCAAAATACTACAAAAGTAGTTTAATAGCGATTTTCAATGGAACGCACTTTCAACGAAATCAATGCAATTCGTTTCGTATCTACTCGGCAAGAAGAACATGTGAGTAGTTCTAGTAGTAAATGTACTAGATCAAAAATACTCATGATTAAATGAGTAAACTAACACCTCTAATGGATGATTAACTAGCAGTAAAGTAACCCAATAAACAATAGGTGTGTTTTTTAAATTGCTTAGCAGTCGGGGCTAAGCAATTTACATGTTAAATACAACAACACCTTAGCCCCGTGGGCTTACTTTTTTAGCCCGGAGATTTCTCTGGGCTTAACTTTTTGAACAGTTTAAAATCTGTGCTACCAAACTATTTTTTTCAAAAATTGTTTAGAATTTGTTTAAAAACGTGAAAACTCACTTTTGGAATGACAAAATTTAAGTATTTAACTAGTTTTGGTAGCATACATTTTTGTGTCTCTTTGTAAAACATACAAGAAAAATACAAGAAAACCCCGAAAACGAAAATATGACAACTCTAAATTTTTGTTGTGTTTTCGGAACATTTAATATGCAGTGCTGCCAAGATTTCAGGTTAAGACCCGAGGCTTTTTTTTTGTCTAGTTAAGACCGGTGGTAATAAAAAACACACCTAATATCTCTCATATAAATGTTACCGAATTAAAGGGCCTCTGCCGGTCTGCCTCTGTTCTGTTTTAATCTACATTTTAATATAATCTAGATATCTAGAATAATTTGATGAGGTGCATCGATACTATGCCAAAGCGTTCTGATTAAGTATCAAACTAAACTGAAGTCCAAATCAAACCAAAAATATACTTTATACCTACGTTAGTAAAAAACCTACATATTAAAACAAATAAGAAACATATAAATCCCAAAATAGTATTGGAATAGATCGGAAATGTCGAGTCTTGTACACGCATCGCATATGCTTTGTAGGTTCAGTGTTTTGCTATGAGCTATTAAAAATGCACTTCCTATAGCAATATACGATGTATACGTAACAGTGCTGTGCAATATTATAATTTTGTAAATATGTTCATTTCAGTGCAATTAGGTTTGCCACCGAATTAAACATTTGAAAGCAATTTGCTGGAACAAAATTCACTTTTAAAAAAGTAAATCATGAGGAGCCCCAAAAATTCAAGAGCCTTAAAAAAAAACACTAAATATCCAAAACTTATACAAAAAACATTATTTGTGCTTTCTGATATCGATACACAGTACTGTCTTGTATTGTGTAGTGTTTTTTAGTTGCAGTTCAAACGATGGTATTTATACTTTCCAACCTCCACATATATTTTTTACGACGCATGTCAGTTTTGTTATTTGTGTTTTTAGTGTCCAACCGAAATTTAACCCTATTGTGCTAGTACTGGTTTTAAAGTAAAAAAAAAAAAAACTAATTTCTTTCCCAGCTCCACAAAACCTAAATCTAGATTTAGGAAAGGAGATTTTAAATAGTGTTACCACCGGCATGAAATTATTTATAATAAGATTTATTTTGACAGTTCTACAAAAAACAGATAAGAATTTAAATGCTTCTGAATGACGTTAACCTTTATTTGATTCGATAAATGCAAAAAGTTTCCAATATTTCGCGAAATCGCTAGAAAATTGCAATTTATTTAAAATTTTTTTCATTTTGATAAATTTTTTTTATGTTCCCAGTTTAATGAAAAGAGTGCGTCCAGCCAACAACAAAAAGTAAAAATACTAGTCCTTAGGCCTCATCTCCACTGACACTAAATCTCTATTTACTCATAGCGTAGGAGAATTAAATGGTGTTTCCACCGGCATGAGATGATTTATAAGAAGATTTATTTTGACAGTTCTACAAGAATCAAGGAATTCCAATACTTTTGGATGAAAAAAATCCTGCTTATTGTGTATTTTTTCAGCTATGTAAAGGGATTCTTTCACTGCCTTAAACCTTTTAACACAAAAAGTTTCCAATACTTTTTGAAATCGTGAGAAAATTACAAAATAATTAAAATTTTCCATTTTGACATTTTTTCTCATAAGTTGTCAAAAAAAGAAAATGAATGCGTTCAGCACACCAAAATCAGTTTGTTTGGGTATGTTTGATATCCTCAATTTCGATTTCCAAAGTTGATTTAGAAGAGATTTATCCTAAATCTTGTTTTGACTTTTGATTTAGAAAAGATTTAGCGTTAATCACCTTAGATCTAGATTAAAATTTGGTGGAGCTGGGGTATTATCCTAGCTTTTTAAACCACAAAACAAAATCAAAAAGTAGAATAATTTATAAACCAATAAATGCTAGTAAATCACTTTGTTTAGATATTTTTCGAAATCATAGATTTTCAAATTAATAAGAAATCATGTTTTGTTTGTTGTTTTTTAATTGGAGCATGTACCTGCGACGCAGCTGTGCATTTTTTTTTTTCAAAAAATTAACCCCAACACTTGTTACAAAAAATCTATAAAAAAACAGAATAGGTACACAGGCATCTCCTCATTTTTCGGATCTCGACTATTTACAAACAAAAAATATTATTGTTTTCTTTTGAATAAAATATACGGGTTCCTGGATGCTATACTCGTCTGCATTATGCACTACACACGTCTGTCATCTGGTTTTTCCAATTATTCAGTGAAGTCCAATAAAAGTCTATTATCGGTAACATTTTTTAATGGTGTTGTTGTATATATCAATCAGGTGTTATACATATGGGAAATACAGATATTATTGGTTGGTGTTTATTTGTTGAAAGTGTTGATATCTTAAGTATATGAGTTCACTGCCATGGCAAGCAACCACTTGGTAATAATAATCATTGACGAATGTTTGGAAACATCTCGATTTTATCGATTTTATAGAGATTTATACCGCCATTGAAGATTTAGAGGAAGCTGTCTCCGGCGCACTAGAGAACTAGAAGTAGCAGAGACAGAGACTTCGGAAGTGACTTCAAAGGATTCACAAAAATGAGCATAACATCAGCAAGAACAACTACCAGGCGCACCTGATTTAGTTCAAATATTAAATATTCTATGTTTAGGTACTCTTTACAGTACTTAAATGACTCCAGTACCAGAAGGGACTCCAGGCTAGGGACTCTTTTTTTATTCAACTATTGCATGTATTTGCATGAAATAGGTCTTTTATTTCAAGTTGAAGCTGACCTATCTATTCAGAGATCGCGTTCACAAGAATGCCAGGTTAAGTGTAAACAATCCAGGCAGTGATCCCAATAACAACATAGAGTTTACCACCCATAGCCCCGATATCAATTTGTCAGTAGAGTTAAAATCCTCGCATACGACAGACACTTCATTGGGGGTTTAAAATAAACTTTGCCAAATCAAAACTTTTGTGCTTTAGCGGGCCCAGGATCAGGATGAGGAAACTCATCTAAGCATTGCAAAAGAACCTCAATCAACCGATTTCCGATGGAGTGCAGCTATCAACCTAAAACTGATGCCAAATTCATCGAGCTGTTCCCCTTCAACCCGCATACCACAGCGACCGTTTTGAACAAAGCTGATTTGACTTTCTTACGTATCCACTAACTGACTCAGTCAGAGGACTAAGCTGCTACTTTACAAGACACTTATGTCAAGTCCATCGAAGACATATACGATATACATAATCAAGTTTTGGCAATCTTTGAAATAAAGATCTTGCAAATATATGCTAGGATATAATACTCTAACAATTAGAGGCTCTCCGAAGGAGCGAAAAATTCTACTAATTGACATATATCCAGAATCTAGAAAACCATCGAACAAATTATAATTATTAGCCTAGAGGAGTTCTCTGCAAATTAAATAGGTACACAGCGGAGGGCATCTTTATCTCTAAGGTTGATTCAACTTTCCTCCCATGAACTCCCCGGTTAAAACAAACAGATCTGAATTCAGCAAAGCTTCAGCTTAACTGGCTGAAGCGTAGCTGTGGATGTAGCTTGTAGTAGTACTGTCATCATTTTACTGAACGAAAACCCTACAAAAGTTGGCGGCAGCTGAGCAAAAAGTTGAGAATTCTTCAACTTGCGCTACAACCTACAGCCACATCTACACCATTGTATTCAGGGGGTAAACACCGATGTTTGTTTGGGCTTTACTGACCATTTCACGGATAATTTTATTTTTATTTGTCAATAAGAACCTAAAAAATGAGATGGTAATATACAGACCCTCCCAATCGATGACCACGGTAGTTGATAACCTCCTTCTCCATGAAACAAATTAAAATTTTTAAATTTTGGAACAATAACACGGTGTTACAAAAATGAGGTTTTAAAATATACGCGGGCGGAGACCTATCACGTTTAATAGAGCTAGTCGCACTGATTACGAAACGGTATTTAAAAAAACCCTAGCACCCCCAAATATATTTTTAAAACAGCATGTTGTTGTGAAAATATATACTTTAATTTGATGTGGAAGTTGGGTAAATGACGAAAAAAATGAAATTTTTGAACTTTGACAGCTTATAAATTCTAGGTGGTTTAATCGAGTTACATGTTTTATACATTGTTGAAAAGGTATATTTATCTCCTATCAGAAACTGTTAAAAAATCGAAAATGGGTAAAAATTTGACGAAGCTAGATTTTTTTCAATGGGTGAAGGTCAAAAAAACCGTTTTTTGCCCCTAACTCCAGATTTTGGGGGTGTTTCGTAATCAGTGCGACTAGCTCTACAAAACGTGATAGGTCTCCGCTCGCGTATATTTTGAGTGTTACACCGTGTAATTAACACCACTTATGCATAATTCAAATTGAAATAATTTCTAGGTACCTACCTACAATAGTTTTGAAAACTCCACTGCTATAAGTCCTTTTCCTTTGGAGGTGGTAGTTTACTCATGAGAAGATCTAGTACTACAATTAATACATGGTCTTCTACTCGAGGAGATAGGAAAGTGCAATTGTTGTACTAGATTTCTACTCACGAGTAAACTACCACCTCCAAAAGAACAGGGCTTTTGTTGACTGTTCCATTGAAAATCGATAGTAAACAAACAAGGCTAATTTGGGTACGTTCGTCCAGTATTGCTGTTTGTATTTGGGGGTTAATTGATGAATAAACTTTTTTTTTTATCTGCCCGTTTAGTTATCAATCTAAACGCAGATTTTTATCATAAAATAAAGTTGATTTTTTTATAACTCGCACCTCCAAATTTCCCTATTCCAAGAATATGACCCATAAACTCATCTAGAACTTTTATCAATTCCGAATTGAGAGTTACGAGATCACGTTTCCTTTTTTTTAACTCAAAACCTTGAAGTTTCAACGTTGCAATATAATTTCAAGGGTGTAATTTCAAGGGTTTCAGTATTAAATGAAACGAACTTTTTATTTCGAAGCGCCACCATACCCTTTTACTTACATACCATAAATATTTAAACCGCAAAATTAACGGATTGGCATTGTAACTTTTTTGTTGTTGTTGTTGTTGTTTATTTATGGATTCTTCTTCAATAAATTCGAATCTGAGTTCAGTCAATTGCATTTTCAAGATAGATCTAGTAGCGTGACTGTTGTGGTTAAAGTTAAACGTTTGTCGAATCTTAAATTTGAGTACCTCTCTTATAACCAACACGTGTTTTCATTTTCACATTCAATTAGGTTGTGCATGAATGCACATTAATTGGTATTTGGTTTCGGTGTTTTTTTTTTTTTTTTTTTTTGTATGTTTTTTTGTTTTTGTTTTTTGAGTTTTTGCTTCATTTTGACACAGTAGTCTGTTGTGTTAAAGTAGGTAAATTCAAAAATAATATACATTACATTACATAATAATATAACATCTGTTTACTTTCTGCAAACAGATCAATCGATAGTAGAGATGAATACGTTGATATTTCTTGCGGTCATATTTCCCATATCAAGTTGGACTTGCTTTTAATAAGTTTTGTAATTTTTTTCGTGTCATAATCAAACGCTTATCCTTATGTCAATTATTAGTTAACTAGAACTAGCTTACAAGTCACCAGAATACTGTTTAATCTATTACAAAATCTACTACAAATTAATTGAACTGTCAGAATTTCCGTCAAAGATTCTGTCTCTCAAAATGTAAACCAAAAACTATACTCATTAGTTTTCTCATTCAACAAAAACATTTTAGGACCAATATAGGTATTGAAAATCTCTGAAGTATGTAGCTCAAAATTATCCTTAGGTCCCAATTGAACAAGTTTTCAAACTCATGATTCATGTCTCAGTGAATGCGTAGGACAACTTTATGTATAAATATGACCCTAAGTTTGTTTATAATAGGAAAAATGGAGAGATCTTTCAATATTGGCCGATTTTCTATTAACCATGTCATGTAAACATTCAATTTTATCTGTCAAAAGTGACAGAACAAATATGCAGCCAACCCATGGTATAAAAAGACAAGGTATGATCATTAGAACCGCCATCTTACAAAATGGGGTAATAAGGTTTTGACGTTTCAATTTGGCAAAGTCAAAAGCAACAACAATTTCCAAGACAAATTTGTTTACAACAACAATTTCAATGGGCAGCTGTCAAAATCTTAAGTAGCCATTTTTAAGTTTTGAAAGTTCTCGATACAGAGTTTTTTCTAATACCATGGCAGCCAACCTGCTACAAATTTTCTATCAAAAAACATCGAACTACTTCTCGCAATCAAATTTTCTTATTTTCAAATAATTGGACAATTGCGGACAATTTGGTTATGTGCTGAAGCTCTCGCCAACAACATCGTACAATTTTTAATAGGTCGATAATTTTTTTATTACCTGTTGAGAAAAATTGAGATTTCAAAGATTGTAATGGTATTGACGGAAAACAGCAGCCTAACTGGAATTATGGAAACATACGAAAAATGAAACTTAAAAATTGAGTTTTTTTTTAAAGAGAATGAATGCAGATATAGATAAAAAGTTGCTATGCTTAAGTAAACGTCCATCATAGTAGGGAAAAAGAAGTCCTACAAAAAGAAGGTCGAAAAGGTTTCGGCACATGAACAAAATTTTGCAGTTTATTAAGATTAGGAGATCAAGAGCTGAAGTCTTCCAACCGTAAATTTTCAATTGGAAGACAGACAAATTGTCAGCAAATGAGTTAATGATGCAGTTTTACAAATTTGAGGGTGCTCTTTCCGAATTTGAAAACCGTTTTTGTCAAAAAAAATTTCATTCCGCAGATAATATAATTTAGTGGGACATAGAACAATAAAAATAGTTAAGTAGCCTTTCGAAAATGAGCCCGAGTATTCTTGATTGTTCTAAGTCCCATCCTATTTCGTTCTAAGTCCACTTTTTATTTAAGGAAAAAACGTACTTGTATAGGAATTGTTTTATGTCCAATTTTGGGTTTTTAGTTTTAAAAAATATTTAAAAATAGTATGCGCCTACTAATGAGGTAAACTTGTATATTTTATTCAAGAAAAAAGAACAAACTTTTTAAAAACATAACTTGAATGGCAAAAGAGCAGAAAATTATCGCTTTAAACCAATTTGAAACTTTAAAATCTTTTTCTGTAAAATTTGCTTTTTGTGACTTTGAACAATTTTGATAAAATCATCCCACCGTATAAACAGGCAATTTTCACTTAATTGAAAATTGGCAGCTAATCTGGTTGCTATTGGAAGACTTTTGACAGTTCAGTCAGTATTGGAAGATCTTCCAATTGTGTAAACTTCTAAGAGTTATCTTTTTATAAAGGACAAATAGTGTCAACTTGTTTGCGACTTAACACTTCAGTAAGTAAGTTTCATCGAAGCACACACGAAAAAACATCGTTCTTGGTATGAACATATTTTAAAGTCTTTTTTTAGCCAGAATCTCGATAAGTAATATGTTTATTAAAAAAAAAAAAAAAAAAACAATCTATGATAACTACATTTATTTGTCTATATATTTACACTATTATAACTAAGGCACTGAGCAGAATTTTTCACAAGAAAAATAAGTGAGTTCATATACTATTAACACGCACCATAGAAAGAGATCCTCGCTTGTATCGATTTTGCGCGCAATCGGAATGCTTGTCCCACAACCAACGCTTAATTTTTGTTTGCTTTTTTTTAATACTATTTTTAAGTTGCATATACATAATATCGTATCGTATAGCCACAAACCCGCGAATTAATATTCTAAACGTTGTCTTATTTTACTTCATCCAAAGATAGGCATGAAACTGAATTGTTTTTGAGAATTTGAAGAGATGTTTTTCTTTTGTTTTGTTTTTTTTTTTTTTTTTATTATTTTTATTCCAATCATTTTAATTTATATGAAAGAACAAAGTGGACATTGGACGCAACAGTCCATTGATAGTGCACAAAGTATAGGAATACCTATGGTGATCATTGATCCTATTTTAAGGGAGACCAACAGTTTGGACACAGCAAAACAAAATCGAGCTTAAACCACAAGAGCTCTTAAAAAGCGACAAATAATGCCTGTTGCTATTTTTTGAAGCACGAATTGCAACTTGCAAGGCTTATATTTTATTTGCAAAGTCTACAACTAAGCTCAAGGGAGAGGTAGCTGGTAGCTAGAAACAACTAGGGCGAAAAGAATAAGCACGTTTAACTTGAAGAGAGTTTATCGGTAAAAGCTTAAGACAAACAAGAACTTAATACTTTATTCCTTAATGATGTTAAATGTCCCCAGAAACATGATTTGGGGGATTTTGGAGAAATTTGGAGAACAAGCCTTTTAAATAAATTCCACTAAAAACTAACTCCTTCCTTTACTTCGAAAAATTGAACTTACAACTCTCTTTTTGAGGTAAGACGTTTTTATAAATTTGTAAGTTAGTTGATTTAAGACAAAGTTTTTATTATGAACTAAGAATATCTTGATATAAGTTTTTAAAATTGAGTGTCTCTATCTAGGGTACAAAGATAAATAAAAGACTTGAATGAATAAGATCAGATTGTCAAATGTCAATTAGAAAACCGTTTTTCAGTTGCGGTAGAAAAATGTATAAGATTTTTTTGTATTTTTGTTCCTGTATTTTTTTTTTTTTTTTGATGGGAGGAAATCTTCAAAAGACACTTGGCAGTATTCGACACCAAGTAGTGTGGGACTCTTAACCACTTAAACCACCTCTTTATCAGGACCAATCTTGAGAGATCGACAACAAGATTTTTCTTTCTTAAATTTGTAAAATCACTTTGGGGGAAGTTTAAACTTTTAATACTTTCCTATGTTTTTTTAGACCATAAGCTCATGAGGCTTGGTTCTTCTTAATCTCCGAACATGGTTTCTTGTATTCAAGACGGACACCATTTCAGAATTGGTATGACTTTGCAGTATCTGATTATGCGATACAGCGTATTTTTTAACAACTTCTGTAACCGTTTCTATTTGTAAGTCACGATGTAGATCGCTATTTCTTATGTACCAAGGTGAATTAACTATGTATTCCACGAAGGACTTTGTTTTGGAATTTTTGTATGATTTCGGTATTTGTTTTCTTTGTACAGCCCCATAATTGGATACCATAGGTCCAAACAGGCTTTAGTACTTGATTATACAGCATTATTGTAACCAGTACCTACATTTTTCTATATTTCAAGTTTAGTTCTTCTCTTTTCTTTTTGATGTGCTCTTTCCTTAGAGACACATTTGTCGGGTACCAAAATTGCGGTATCATCTGCAAAAGTAGCCATTATGGTGTGATTACCAACTGGGATATCCCTTGTGTATAGTAAATACAGGGTAGGACCTAGGACACTTCCTTGTGGTACATCAACTTCTATTTTCTTCAGTTCCGAATATTCTTGATCTTACCTTACTCTAAACAATCGGTCTGAGATGTACGATTTTAATATTTCATAGTACTGTCTGGGAAGATCCCTTTGCAGTTTGTACTCAAGTCCCTCATGCCAAACCTTGTCGAAGGCTTGAGCAACATCTAAGAAAATAGCTGAACATACTTGTTTTTCTTCTAATGCTTTTTCTATTACATCCGTTATTCTATGAACTTGGTCTATCGTGGAATGTT
The DNA here is from genome assembly GCF_945859705.1 of Episyrphus balteatus. Classification (NCBI taxonomy): domain Eukaryota; kingdom Metazoa; phylum Arthropoda; class Insecta; order Diptera; family Syrphidae; genus Episyrphus; species Episyrphus balteatus. The sequence continues at coordinate 5,526,593 of NC_079138.1, read as the reverse complement.
TATTTCTAAAGCCAAACTGATGATTTGGGATTAACCTTCTTTCTTCTATGATTTTGCTAAGTCTCTTCAGAAGCAGTTTTTCAAAAACTTTTGCCATAATTGGTAAATGACCTACCAATTTCAAATGGCTCCATTGCCGGAAATCGTAGAACCAAACAGAACTAAAAGGTTTTGTGAATACAATAGGTCTTTTAAGCTAGAAGTGCTCAAACGTCAAACTGTCCACTTTGATGAACCTGACATTTTTTTTCTAAAGCATCTTTGGGAACTATAAAGTTATGTTTTTTAACAAAAAATCAATTTAACGAGAGTCTTTAAACAGTCAGCAACAATTTAGCTAGTATATTCATACGAAAATTAATTAAAAACCAGTGATTTATTTGCTAAAAAAAATTGTATCTGTCATGTTAATCAAAGTGGGAGTTGTCAGATTTGCCTTTGACAGATTCGCTTACATCCCTTTTATTTAGGCCGTAAAATTTTCTACCACGACAGGTTAAATTTTGACGTTTGGTTAAAATTTTTAGTTTTTGGTATCCGAACTGCGTTAAAATAGAATGGAAGATTTAGGAAATTTGCCTAACCACTTTTATATTTTGTTATTCAAGAAAATAAATATTTTATACAATATCCAGTTTGAAATGTAAAATAATAAAAATTTGATTCGAATAAAGTACAAATTTCTTAATTAGATTTCTTTTATTTGTTTTGCATCGATTATTTCCACTATCATTTCGAAAACAAATCACACATTTTAACGCAATTCGGACACATCCTTAAAAAAATCCTTCTTTAGATGTCTCACTTAATGAAGAAAAAAAAAATGACATGTCCCAGGCCCGGCAGCTCATTTTATGCTTCTGTATCGATATATTTCAGTTTTTTTGGTATTAAAATTTAAATTTTAAAAAATCCTTATCGGGTAAAATGGGCTACATAGCAACCCCCCTAAGTGGCATACTCTGGCATTTTATACATACTATCCGCGGGTTCGGTTATATAAAATCTGACAAAAGTGACGTCTTCGGTAGAAGGCATGGCAGTGTCCTTAAATCCTATTTGAGCATCTCGTTTATGACATGTTTAGTAAAACATTATAAAAGGAGGGGCACACCAGATAGACCAAGTGATCGAGTTTCAAAACGATTCCCTTTGAGTTCTAGAGTTCTTTCTGGGTTCCAAATTAAATACATTCTTAAGAAGAGGCAGTCCCCAAAAGCTCGTGGAGAAAACAAATGCAACGACAATATCATTAATTTGGCCTTAGACATGTAACAACTCAAAACCGAAGTCTGCTGACGATTCCTAAGGTCCGACCGGTGAACCTTAAATTGTTGAACCTCTTAAAGTGAAGAAGTACATATATTGGAAGAGTTATGATCCCAATCAACATGATCACTATCATATCAAGATATGAAACAGAAAGAGAAGACTCCACATTCTAGTATTTCTGGTACTTTTTTAGAATTTTTAAGAATGTGAGATTAACATTTACGGCCATATTATTCACTAGTTTAAAAAAATACATCTGGATGTAAAGAAATTGAAATGTCAAAAATAAATCCAAATCTATGATATTCACTATCACACAGAGAAAAAAATAGTCATTTTTAACTTTTTTTTAACTATTTTCATAGTTAAAATCGGGATAACTATTTTGAATTTGGATTTATTTTTGATATTTGACAATTTTACATCCAGATGTAGGGTTGTCAGCCGTCCGGGTTTTCCCGGACATGTACTCTTTTTTGGCTGTGTGGGGGACGTCCGGGATAGTTTCTATCAATTGTCCGGGATTGTACTCTTTTCTAGCCTTTAAGTACTTGTATGCTAGTCTTAATTCATTTAGCCCTAATTTTTCAATCGTCAGTTAGACTATCATAAGAATAAATGTCAATATAAAAAAAAAAACTTTTATTCCTAGGAATAAGCTCTGAGGTTTATCTGACTATTGAAAAATTGGCCCTTATTATTCAAAAAACGAATCGAGTTCATTAAAAGCGAGGCGTTTTTATTTTGGTTAATTATCTGCTCAATTCTGTTTTGTATTCTGTTCCAATATAATCAAAACTCAAAAATATACAATATGGCAAAATTTTAAACGATTAAGGAAAAAATCTGAAGCCACTTAAGTAAGTTGCTAAGTCAAAAAGACCATTTCTTTACTTAGTAACTTACTAAAAATTTTATTTGCATTTAACTAAATCGTTTAAAATTTTGCGCAATTGGTTTTCAATGCATTGAAACTTTTGCAGTATTATAGCTCAAATGTTTATTATAATATCTACTATACCGAGAAGGCCAAACTTTGTCTCAGAGTTTTTTATTTATTTTTTTATTTGTGAAAAAATAAGAAAAAAATGCTTGCTACGGGAACAAGGGTTAAAAATGTAATTTTTAAGGCTTAACTACATTGGCCAAAAAGTGCAAAAGTGAAAATTTTCAAACGCATTTTTGTATAGGTACTCTTTTTCACAAAACAATTGCGCTAGCCAGAAAAAAAATATTTTCACTTTTGTACTTTTTCAAAAAGTGGTGTATGTAGTTAAGCCTTTAGTTAAATTTTAATAGGATTGTTCGGTTATTTTTTTTATAAAATAATGCATTTTTTTTTGTCCTAGTTTTGTACTCTTTTTTTTTTGTCCTTATTTGTCCGGGAAAGTCCGGGATTTTGCATCTCGATTACTAGTTTCGTCAAAATAAATCTGGCAACCCTATCCAGATGTATTTTTTAAACTAGTGAATAATATGGCCGTTAGACAATCCATTGACAATTGAAGAAAATTTCCGTATTTTAAGCAACAAATTTTTGATCACACTACAAACGGAAAAGCCAAAAAGGAGTCTTTTGTGTCTGAACAGTATGAATATTATGTATGTGTTCCATCATAACTTCTGAACTTAGTAACATAATTAGACAAATGCAACTTCATTGGAAGCGTCTTGTTTATCCGCTGATTATAAGATATATGATGTCACATTAAAATTTGTTTATTTTTCTTGAGTTTGAATCAAATATTTTGTTTTTTTTTTTTTTTCATGTTGTCCTGAAATGGTTAATCTGGAAAAACAAATACAAACTAGAGTGTGTCTGCTCGTAAAGTAGGTGCCTCCAACCTCTTAACAATATGAAGTTTAGCATTTGTTTGTTTGAGGGAGATAACATTTCAATTGAACTTACTGTGTTGACCAACCTAGCATATCGACATACCTATACACAAGTATATACTCGCTAGGGTATCAGATATTATAATTGCTGCTTAACTAAGCGATTGATCACGTTTCGTTACCATCCCACGCTTTCATATGAACCGAAGACACAACTGCATTATACCCTTTTCATACAACCTACTCAATCGTTTAGCAGTAGGTATACATATAGGTTTATATCTAGCATATTCGTAGAAGGCATCACTATAATACAGTAATGTGCAAAATTGGTACCAACATAGGTACATACATTTTAAAACTTGACTGTCTTTTTGCACTTTTAGATATTTGTGTCTTGCCATAAATTTATTTTCTATTACAGATATTAAATGTCACTCAAAACTTAGTGCTGAATAGTAGATATGTCATATATGGTTTTTTATGCAAACTCGCCGAAATCAGTATAGAGAAAGAGAATAATCATAATCATGTCTATTACCGAAGACGCCAGATGCACTGCGGCGGGAGTGAGAGTCATTTTCGTCAAATTTTCTATAATCGATGCAGGGCCGGTTTAAGGGGGTGGGCAGCTGGGGCGGTCACCCAGGGACGCAAGCATTTAGGGGCGCAGAAGTCGGCCCGAGTTTTTGCTATACTTTATGTGAAGAACGAAGGCTCCCAAAATAGCTTTTACTATTTATTTTAGCTTTCACAAAGAGGCCCCTATTTTTAACCTTCTTTATTTTTTGAGAGCGAGAGGGCGCCACCGGTAGTGCTTAAACTGGCGTTGAACCGAAGCCGCCGCTACCGCCCGGTGCAGAAGGGATTGATTGCCGATAACATAGTTCATTTTTTGACGTTTTTAATCTCAGAATGAATAGAGGAATGGCTTTGTAAATGTCAAGAATGACATATGTCAGTAGACAGTTTAGGTAAATGGCATAGGTTAAGGGGGGTTCACATTGACCAACTTACCGGACAGACCGATTGTCATTTGGCCTGATGGCGGAGTTATATTTTTCGTTCACACTCATCAGACAATTTTCATCAAAACACATTTTTCAGCATATTTTTAATATATCTTTACCCTATTCTGCTCTCAAATTAGAGAGAATGAATTCTCACTGTCTGCCGGACAGACATGTCGTTCAATTGACTAACATGTCCGTCCAACCACTAAAAAATCAAAATTTTTTGAAAACCATCCAGCAAACCGGACAGGCTGTCGGATGGGTGTTCACTGTTCACATTATGAAAACAGCATCAGATCAGACCAAATGGCGGCTGGTCTGTCCGGTAAGTTGATCAATGTGAACCCCCCTTTTCGTAGTTCGATAACACAGTTAATTTTGGGGAGTTCAAGGAATGAAATTTGATGCATGTGCTGATCGCGTGTACTGTATTGGGGGCGGGGATGTGGTATGATTTCAAAGAAGTAAGCAAGAGTGTTGGTTGAACATTTTGATGGAAAAAGCGGTTATTTTTCTAGACCTACATTATATAAACGAAGATGAGCACTTTTAATTTTGGGTTCGAAAGTCAAAAACTGAGACTATTCATGTCTTCATTCAGACCATTCATTCAGTTACGATCTTATTGTAGGTATGTATATAAATTCAGCAAGGTAACCGACCGACACTCTTGAAACGCTTTTCAAACTTTTTGGTCAATTTTTTGTCAAAGTTGTCAAATGGCATTCGAGTAATTCCATGTGAAAAGAATATACGAAAAATACCTATGTCATGAAATCTTTTTGTGTCATATTTTACTGGTTCCTTAGCTCAAAATATGAACTTCTGTATATAAATAATCCCCCAAAAAAATTAGCAAGTGAGTAGTATGAATTAATTCCTTAAGTCACTCAATTTTTGAGAGTAAAAAAAACTATGATCTTAAATTACTTTTTTGCATATTTCTTGCGACTTTAAACATAATTGAATGAATGTTTTTTTGCATTTGTAGGGTGATATTTAGACCTTTCCAAAACAGTTATTAAAAATGAAATTAGTCCATTTTAAGCTGATCTATTACAAAAAAGGTGAAAAACACATTTTATTTTTTTTTCTAAAAAACCCATTTTTTTTTTTTTTTTTCAAAACTGTTTTTGAAGTAAAATTTTATAATCTTTTCGAAAAAAAAAATAACCCGTTATGATTTTTACACTTTTAAGCTACTTTTTCAAAGTTTTTTGTTGTTGTTTTTCTAGGCATACTTAGCATTTGGGTTATATCTTGAGTAATAAATGACTAATCTGAACAAAATTACCAGAACCTGAAAGCTGAATAAATAAGTAAGAAACACTAGAATAACTTTTCTGGATAACTTTAGATGTTTAAGTGCAATGTATTAAAACATTTTAAAAAAATCGATATTTTAAAGGAAATTTTTGCAAAAAAAACTTTATTACTTAAAGAAAAAATCAAAATCTTTCGAATCCTCATAGTTTTAAATTTTTCGTGTATAGTTCACTTTCTGGCAAAGATAAAAAGATTGTTTTCTTTAAAATCTATGTATAATTTATAAAGATATGACAATTTTTGTAACGATCAATATTTTCGACTTTTTCTGTTACTTTTTGAGTTTTTGTCTATAACTTGAAAAGGAAGCCGAATTTGAAAATTTGTATTAAGTAACTTTTTGTAGATAATTAAATTTCCTATCGATATCCTATCGGTATATTTTTGAAATAAGTTAAAATTCAAATATTGCAAAAAACTTAAGAAAATCTATTCAAAAATGAGAAAAAAAACGACATTTTTAATTTTTCTAATAAATAGTCCATTTTTATCCTTTGAGTATTTATAGATATTGGACATGTAACGGAGAAAAGAAGAAACTTTATTTTTCATTCCTTCCTCTATGCTACTCACTTGCTAATTTTTTTGGGGGATTATTTATATACAGAAGTTCATATTTTGAGCTAAAGAACCAGTAAAAAATGACACAAAAAGATTTCATGACATAGGTATTTTTCGTATATTCTTTTCACATGGAATTACTCATTCGTCAGCAAAACGCCTCAAGCTAGGATTAAACGGTCAACAAAATCGGTTAAAGCGGCCACTCTCGGATCGATGTCACCAAAAAAATTCATGCCTATTACCGAAGACGCAAACGCACTGCGGCAGAAGGGAGAGCCGCTAATTGTAATCATTGTCGTCAGAAGTAATACCTACATAGATTGTCAAAAAATGACATTTGAAGTAAATATCAACAAAGACTTTGCCGGTTAGCAGTTTAGGTAAATTTAAGGGTAGTTTTGTGGATCGATAATGCAGTTCATTTTGACTTTGAATTTTTTAAATTTTGGTGGGGCAGCAGATTTTCAAAAAAATGACATTTGAATATCATGTCAACAATGACTTATGTCTGTAAGCAGTTTAGGTAAATTAGAAGGTAATTTCGTGGATAGTCATCCCAAGGAGGTCACGAATTAAAAATTAATGCGATTGCAGATCTAGGTGATTCCCGGAGAGAGAATCACTGCGTTTTCGATAAAAGGCCTAATTATTTTCACTCTGCCAACGCTCCAACAATGTCAAAACCAAAAACTCTGTTTGACAGTGCAAGTGTCATCGTACCCGTCAACTTGTTGACAGCATTTTTTATGGACCGCATCACACTTCAAGAAACTTTTGGATAAGACTTTGACATCATGTTTACGTCAGAGAGTCAACGCGTTGACTGATTTCGTTGACCGTGTAATCCTAGCTTTACACACATATCTTTATGTACTAAGTCAATTAATAAAGAAATCAAATATTCTTTCTTTGCAAAAAAAAAAAAAACTATTTCATCTCGAATTTGCGTTTCTTTAAAGAATTTTTACCTTTAAACACATCCTTATTAAGAGGCATACACCAGAAAGAATAAAATAGGTATGTTCAACCTGTAGCTCTGCATTTCATCTATTTCGCAGAACTCTCTACAGGGAGTCAATTTCTTATTTCTTTTGAGTTTTTATTCTGAACGAAGAGTACTATACGCAGCGTAGGTAAGGTACTATAGTATTATTGTGTTTATGATGTTCTCGATGTTCGGACACAAAAAAATGTGACAAAGTAAAGTGATTGTAATTCTGGGTAAAATTCGTTGTATGTAATTATTCTTCGCAGCATGTTGTGTACAATCAATGGGTATTTTCTTTTTCGGTATATTTTTTTTTTTTTACAAATAGAAAACAGGAAACAGGTAAAAATGTTTAGAACAATCGAAAATGAAAATGTAAGCTGCATCGATATTCTTTTTAAAAATTCTCTCTTAATTTAGTTAGGTATATCCTACCTTTTTTTTTTCTCTACCTATAGGTTTTTTGAGTAGTTTTTTTTTTTTTTTTTATAAAGCAAAGAAGTAATTCATCGTGTTCTTATTGAATTAATAGCAAAATATTATCTGAGTACACCCCCATTACCTACAGACAATACCTATCAACTCCAAAACATCTTTTTTTTTAGCCTGATTTTCTAAGGCACATACCACCCGCTCCCAGGATGACATTGTTTTTTTTTTTTTTCAATGCCTGTACCTACCTAAATTATCCAACCCAATCATTTTTTATAGCATTTTTATAAACCAAAATGAAACATTTCTTGTTTGTGATGATGATGTTGAAGATGATGATTAAAATGTTCAACTTCGAGTAATTAACAAAAAGAAAAAGCAAGAAAAAAAATCCTAACTTTAAGTTTTATATAATAGTTCTAAGCTGAAACGCAGGAGAATGTTTTTCTTTTTTTTCAAGTTAAAGTTCATTTTCAGTATGCAGACCATCACACAACACCAGTTATTGTGTATATGTGTGTTGCTTGTGCTGGTGACCAGCTTCAAAGAGGACGCCAAACAGCAGGGCATCAAAGCAGATTTAATAACTCAATCAAAGCCAATTTATACAAACAATAATTTAAACTGATGGGATGGGTCGCATGTTCTTGCTGCTTATTATAAGAATTTCAAGCATAGTGTATGTGTGATTAGAAATAATTTCTCAGATCACTAAGTATCCCCATCAGTGGAAAATATAAAAAGTTCGTAGTTTTTTTTAAATGGCCCACCAGGGTAAAATGGCCCCCTTGCTAGAAATCTTAGAATCGAACAGAATTAGAAGTTTTTGTGAACGGAATTTTGTAATACTTATTTGGCAGCACTGTTATATACGAAATGTCAGGAACTTCAAGCTTTAATTCGAAATTTGACAAACTGTCTCCTGCCATCCCATAAAGTACACCCACTGACAAAAAAAAAAGAATTAAAGCATTGAATTTTGGAGAAAGCAGTTCTTCTAATGAGAACTATTTAAGTTTTTTTTTTCAGTATTAAAACTTAAATAAAAAAAAACCCTAAACGGGCAAAATGGCAACCAGAACAAAATTTTGCATGGCTCACAGAAAGTTTGCTTTTACATGAAGACGCAAGACTTATCTTTGAATTTCTCTTTGATATTGACACTTTTTCTTAGCAAAGGTAAAAAAAGCATATTGTGACTTATATTATGTTTTTGAGTCAGGTATATTTGGACAGTATGTCATACCCAGGAAAATTTGATCAGAATGAAATTTGAAGATGTTTTGAAAATTAAACACTTTAAATACTTTTTGGAACTTTTTTAACTCGGAAAGTAACAAAATGTGAGAGTTATTTATAAAACTTTAAAAGGGGAAAAACATTTAAGTTTAAATGTTACTTTTTTCGAAAAATGGGAGATTTTCCTTAGGTATGGCCACCTTTGGCCACCTTCTCCCATAATAATAATATATAGTAGCCAAACTTAACAACTTTGCTATAAAGCTTTGCAGATCCTACTCTAGTACTTTTTGCATCTGTTCAGCTTGATAGAAGCGGAAAACCAACAATATTTGGCTCTAATGGTACTGTTGCTTCTGTTAAGCTTTATAGAAGCAAATTTGTTGCAGGCATTGCAGATTAGATTTTCTGCAAACTAACTTTTTTCAAACTGCACTTTGTTAAGTAACCAGAAGGAAAATTTAAACAAATCAAAAGTAGCAAGATTTATTTTTGATATTTCAAAACCCTATCCTTTCAAATAATACAAATTATTTGCCCTTAAATTCAGTAATAAACCCTGAATAAAAAAAAAACATCTTTTGGGTGACGTTAGATTCTTTAAACTCTCGTTTTTTGAAAGCCTCCTTTTCTTTTAAAGAAATACATGTCAATTTTTTGGTCCCCACTGAAAGTTTTACAACTTTAATGTTTGTTTTTTTTTTTTTCACAAGGAACCAATACCTATGCTCTTTGAATGGAAGCAATAATAAAATAATAAAAAAAAAAAAGAAAACTGAGAACGCGTTCTAGGATTATACCTAAACAGAAAAGGTTGTCGGTGGTAACTGGCAATGTATGCATACCATAGCTTTTTACCTGTTCCAATGACCCAGGCAACGTTTTTTTTTAGTTAAGAGTTACTGGTTGATGAAGACGTTATGTGAACAATAAGGTAAGTCGGGCGAATATGCCCGTTTGGGTAATATGCCACCTTTCAATATCTTATACTACAAAGCTCCTCATATTGGCAATTCTGAATGCTTAGTTCACCTGACTGACACCTCAAGCCATTTTTTATTTATTTTTGAAAATATATGAAAGTTACTTCAAAAAAGTCAAGATTCGATATGTAAACATAACGTGTGTTCCTGTCTAGACATGATATTTGGCGGTAATTTTTGTTCAGGGATGTTTTCATATTTTTTGACGTTTTGGGGTAAAATGTCACACGTTGCACACCAATAACAAAAAAGCAGAATTAACAGAACAAAAAGGAAAACGAAAGTGAATGACACTTCGGAGGAAGCACTACCAGCATTATATGACAACTTCTGTCCAATTTGTGACCTGTGCTTCTCTGACAAATTCGGAGCAAGATATGACTGTATTTAATGCTCTAAATGCCAGAGATCGATGCACAAGAACCCAATTTTTAACGCGATTAAACTTAAAAAATTACATACTGCCTAAAAGTCTGCCGGCATATCCAACCGTCAGAATTGGCATATTCCCCTCACATTTGTGGGTAAAATGCCATTTTTTATAAGGTTTTTTGTTTAAAACTTTATTTAAAATGAATTAAACGATTTAAAGTTGTGTTTTTATTGGTTTTTCTATTAAATAAAATGACAATCTAATAAATAAAAAAAAAATCTTGAACTAAACTTGCTTTTACTATTAAATATGATTGTTTTACTGTTCAGTGTGGCATATTCCCCCGACTTACCCTATAATTATCATAGAGAAGGTACACCTAGAGTCGCTACATTGGGGGATTATTCTCTTCGATCATAAAAGCTGAAATGAGAGAAAAACTTTACAGTGGTTTATTTTATGATTATTATGTAATTAAAATACACAATTAGACGAATAAATGAGTTTGAATGCGTTTAATTCAAAAGTTCGCTGCGTCATTTCGAAAAGTGAAAATGACGTGTGTCGCTTTGACGCACATCATTTTTGAAAAATGACACGCGTCACTTTTGAAAATGATTAGTGTTACTTAACTTTGTAAAATTGACGCCTCGTCACTTTTGAAAAATATCACGCATTACTTTTTAAAGTGACGTGAGTTAATTCACATTTTTCAAAAGTGACGCGCGTCGCGCTGATATGAAAGGACAAAAGGAGTAGCATAGTGTAAATAGAAGCTGACATTTCTTACTTGAACAAAGCAAAAATTGTATAAGCCATCTTACTAGGACCAGGGATTTGGTCAGGATATGCATGTTTTTTGGGAGGTTTATTAAAACAACCATATTAAAAAGCATGAAAAGATGGTTTGTACCTTTTTGAAAACCCTGTTTAATGAGGATAACAACCTCTAATGACTAAAATGACAAATATCTACATACTTCAAATGAGAAACAAATTTTACCCTAGTGGGGCGCCATCTAGCGTCAAATAAAAAAATCTGCAAAAACTAGGGGATTTTGTTTTTATTATTTTTGAATAGTTTTTCAACTTCGGAACTTGATTCTCGAAAAAAAAAACCGTAAATAACGAACGCCCTAATTTCTTATGTTGCTGTGAAATAGGCCGCTGGTTACCAAGTTATATATGTTATAATAGTCCAATCAGCATTGTTATAAAATGATTCTGATAGAATTCAAAATGGAAAAAAATCCACTCCATGAATATTATAGACTTTCACTCAAAGGAAAAAAGAAAATAAAGATGTTAGACAAAATTTAAAGTCACAAAACAATAAAAATTGAAAATTGAAAAAAAAAAAAAAAAAAAAAAAACTAGTAGAAAATCACATGGAAACCTGTTGAACTAGTCAAGAAAAGAATGAAAACATGATACGCACATAAGAAAAAGTGTTAATAAAGAATACAAATAATCGATGTTCTTTTCATGAAGGTGTAGGTTATAAAGGAACTACCTGGTTTCGTCTTATTGATTCCATAGATTTAGAAGAAACATCGCGACCGACGAAGACGACGATCATCTATCTATCTACCTGTGTACAGAGAGAGTCACAGTTTATTGTTATAGCTTTATAGGGCTCTTACAGCATCCCAAGGTTTTAATTTTAGAGCCCTTACGATCCGTTGCACTTAGTTGAGTTGAATGGTCGATTTAATGAAGCGTATAAGAAAGAAAAATAAATATTAAAAACAAATCGACCCAATTTGAAGAGGAAAAGACAACCATATTAAGAAAGTATGTACACAGGTAGGTTTTAGATGCATATGTATATTGTTGTATATCTGTGTATTCATATATCCTGTTTAATGTAGGTGTAGATATTTTTTTTTTTTTTGTACCAAAAATCGTCTACTTGGACACAACTTGGACTACATTTTTTTTTTAGAGAGAAAAATAAATCTTTGGCTTTGATGTCATAATTATGACAAAAATCAGCTTCGATGTGCAGTGCGGTTTGAAACTGAAATTATTGTTGCACCTGTGTAATTTTATTGTTTTGTAATTGGAAGTAAATGTTGGATGTGAAAATATCTAAGCACCAAACTTTTAGTAAATAAAAGTTTCGTTCCTTTTCTTTTTAGATAGATTGGAAAGCCCTAAAATTAATTTAGGGTTTAATCATGGCCTATTTCATGAACATTTAACAGGTTTTTAAATGACGTTTTTTGTATGGAACTAACGTCAGGATAGCCCTGTTCCATTGGAGGTTTAATCGTGGTTAGAAATCTAGTACAAAGACATTCCTATCTCCTCGAGTAGAAGATGATGTGTTAGATAATTGTAGTAGGTAGGTACTAGATCTACTCATAAGTATAAACTTCCACCACCAACGAAACGGGGCGGATGTAAAAGCCTGATAAAGATATAATTTAAAAGGGCTTTATGAAATTGGTTATATTAGAATTTCCATGGAATTCATAAATTTAGATGTCTACTATTATATTAAGGTCCAGCTTTTATAGGTATAAGCTGGAATCAGAGATTATGTCAAATTCAAACGAACTGCTTTGTCTTGTTTCCAAAATAAAATAAAGGCAGATTTATTTGAAGGCAAGTTTCTTTTCAAAAAGTGAATCTTAGCTGGCTATAAAATACTTATTCCATAGATAGTTTCATAATAATTGTTATTTAATAATAAGTTTATTTTGTTGTTTAAATTTATTTATTCTAATTGTCTTTAAAAATAAACTTACTAAACTTGATCAAAAATAATTATGTTTCTAACTGATTGAAGGCATCCTTTTAGAATTTTTTATCCAACTCATCCTACCAACACATTACTCCTCCTAACAACATATCAGACCCTTTTAACTAAAATGCCTTGACAAAGTTTGTAAATGGTATTAAATGACCTAGCATTTAAAGGCAATCTATTAAAAAATAACAGTTTTGTATACGATTTCAAAAAAGCAAATTGGAAATGATATAGGTTATAGAAGTAGGTACTCAAACAAGACGATTTTCGACGTGTCGTCGTGTGAAATGGCTTTAAAGCATTCATCGATCAATTACCTTTTCAACACTCGGCTTAAGCGAAACTCACATAGGAGAAAAACCCGGATGCCTGATCATGTCACAAACGTTTATTTATGTGGCAATAAGACAGAGTAGCTTATGCCGACTTGAGGAATTTTTGAAAATTTCATTTTCAATGTTATTTTTTTAAGGTTTTTAATCTTAATTGAACTGAAATTTGTCTACATTTTAGCGTGAATCTTAGCTAAATGTCTGTTATTTTGTTTTTTAAATTAAAGCTTATGTTTAATGAGGTTTTCAAATTTAATTTTTTTTTACTTAAGCTACTCTGTTTTATTGATACAGATTTAGATACATCAAAAATTGTTTCTAGCATTCAATAATCACTGAATGGAATTTTTAAACCCACAAAACTGAAATTTGTTCTCCACTTACCAAAGTGAATTTTTTTTCACTTACGCAGGTGTCCGTGGAATATTTCTTAGAAGAAAAATAATGGGTATATTATTCCTGCATTAAAAAAGTAGGAAATAGATTGTTGCTACATTGTCTTGAGAGAAACAGAAATCATCTAGTTGCCAGGAACTTAAGAGATAGGTAAACATAACTTTGAAGTTAGGGGAAGGTGGGCTAAAATGGCTCCAACTAAGGAAAATGTCCCACATCTCGAAAAAAAGTAACATTCTAACTTAAATGTTATACATATTTTTCAAAGTTTGTTAAATAACTGTCACATTTTGTGAAATCCTTTTCCATTTGCTTATAAAAAGTGGTGTTAGATTTCCACAGACCTAAATTTATAAAAAAAATACTTCTTTTTTACATAAATTAACTGCTTTTTTTTTCTCCAAAATTTAATGTTTACTATACAGTTATTTTGTCAATCCGTGTACCTTTTGAGCATGGTATAAAAAGAGAAGGTATGATCATTAGAAAAAACTCAGTATCGAGAACTGCAAAACTTATGGCTACTTAAGGTTTTGACAGCCCAGCCCATTGAAATTGTTGTTGTAAACAAATTTGTTTTGGAAATTGTTGTTGCTTTTGACTTTGCCAAATGCCAAACGTCAAAACCTTACTACCCCATTTTGTAAGATGGCGGCTCTAATGATCATACCTTGTCTTTTTATACCATGCCTTTTGAGATGACTTAAGACAGTTTGACTTGTCGAATTTCAAATTACATTTTGTGCTGCCAAATAAACCAAGGAATTGTTGATATTCACAAATCACAAACCTCTAGTTTTGTTCTATTCTACGATTTCTAGCAAGGGGGCTATTTTACCTTAGCGGAAATATGCAAAAATTATACCCATTCTTAAGCAAGGAACGAATTCTTATATAGGTACCAAGGTAACATGCAACTACAGATACAGACCCATCTCCCTTTTTCTTTTTAAGCTTGTTTAGGTTCAAAGGGAATTCTTGTTGGTGTTCATCAAGGATATGTTTTTGAACCGTTACATTTACTCAGCAGATTCATTATAGTTTAGAACAATTTACGATTGGCTTTGAATGAAGTTTAAAGTTACTTCAATAAGAAGAATGCTGGAAAGACTTAAGTTGTATTTGTCACACTTTGTGTGGTAGGTAGAGCTTTGCACTGATTATACCGTTTTGTAAAAATTTCGTAACACCCTAGCTTCGTCAAATTTCCACCAAGTTTAGAATTATCTAGATATATGTAGGTACCTATACCGTTTTGGAAAGAAGACATTTTTTAAGGTTTTAAGGTAAGTACCTACACATTTTTTCAGAAGTGAGACTCCAGAGTTCGTGCTCAGATCCTTGGACAAATAATACAAAAAAAAAACCCTCTCCCACTAAAAACACAAACAATTTAAACTCCTATGAGAAAATTTGCAAAAACAAAAATAAACAGAGAAGTCTAAATGTAGGTACGTATACCTAATACCTACAACATTATACAGCGCATGGGTATATCTTTTATAAATGTAGATATATCTCAATGAAGGGCACCCTCATCGCCTCTTAAGTTTGTCTCAATTGACAATGACAAGCCTTATACTGCTACATAGAGACAGAAAGATCAGAGATGTCTTTATTAACAGAGAACGATTAAGAAGTGCTTAAGAGAGCGACCGCTCTAAAATGCGTGTATGAATTCATTCGTATAATCGTAGTGCACGTTGCACCTCGCCTAGGAGTAATTACTGTAACAACAGCAACAGCATCCAACAACAAACACAAATATGTACCTAAGTATGAGGAGGGGGATAGACAGTTGTTTTTTTTTTTTGTAATCTTCAAAATACAGGTGTGTTTGTGGTAAAGACAGTAAAATACACAAATGCATGTGTTGAATAAGATATCTGAATCCGTGAATGTGAACAGTTAAAACGATGGCAGTAGCATAGCATAACGTTAAACACACACCCATGGATTTCTGTAGGAATTTATAAGTACCGCCCCGTTTCAAAATGGATCCCTCCCACATTTTCCAACTCAATCGTTTTATGGTGTTTAGTCTGATTTTTATGTCTGTGTGCGTTTTAACGTGATACTTTATTAGATTTGTTTTTTTTTTTTTTTTTGATTTTATGATGATCCTGTCCAGTGTTGCTAATGGAGTTGTTGCTGATGAAACAGACGCGTAAGAGCTGTAGTCTGTAAAGTGCAGAAGCACAATAGGACAAACAGTGATGTGGGAAAAAAATTGTTCAAAATTATATTTTTTTCTGCAAACATTTATCACAATTATAATTTTTTGTTTTTCAGAAACTCATTGAGATGAAACGACCACAACAATAACATAACTTTTAAAAAAAGAGCCAAGTTCCCCTATGTTAAAATTGTGCTGGCACAAAAAGGACTGAGGTGTTAAAGTTTGGTTTTAAATTTGTATCAGTTAAATTTTGATATTAAATCAATTCATTAGAAAAGGGTTACCAAGTGGACATTATCTACACCGATTTTGCAAAGACATTTGATAGGGTGCATCATAAAATTTTATTACAAAAATTAGAGAGCATAGGTTTTCATTCCAATAGCTGACAGCTTATCTTACAGGACGCAGTCAGCTTGTTTCAATTGATTCGATTACCTCTCCTCTCAACGCTTTTCTGTAACTTCTGGCGTTCCGCAAGTGAGTCATTTAGGTCCAATGCTGTTCCTTACTTTTATAAATGACCTACCTGATCATGGCATAAAAAGACAAGGTATGATCATTAGAGCCGCCATCTTACAAAATGGGGTAATAAGGTTTTGACGTTTAATTTTTGGCAAAGTCAAAAGCAACAACAATTTCCTAGACAAATTTGTTTACAACAACAATTTCAATGGGCAGCTGTCAAAACCATAAGTAGCCATTTTTAAGTTTTGACAGTTCTCGATACTGAGTTTTTTCTAATGATCATACCTTCTCTTTTTATACCATGCTACCTGATGTCCTTACAAACTCAATGCGTCTTATTTTTGCGGATGATATCAAATTTTTTAGACGTGTAAAAAATTTAACAGACTGTACGCTTCTCAATCTTATCAACTGGTGCAATATAAACCAATTAGCCATATTCAAATGTCAATGTTTTTTGTTTACCCGTCGTTTATATGTAAATATAATATGATATTTTATCATATTATATTGATTGTCCTTATTTTTTATCGCTAATTGATCTTTACGCTCATTCTAGAGAACTAAGAATTCGAACCTTATTCCGGGAAAACGTTCATTTAATTAACCTATAATGCCTGGAGGTTAATAATAGGTGTGTTTTTTATTACCACCGGGCTTAACTAGTTAAAAAAAAAACGCCTCGGGGCTTAGCGAGAAAAATAGGCAGCACTACATACTAAATGTTCCGAAATCAGCTGAAACAAAAAAATATAAAGTTGTCATATTTTTCGCTTTTGGGGTTTCTTGTGTGTTTTTGAAAAAAAAAAAGTTTAACTAACTATTAAATAAATGTTTAAAATAATAATTGTCCTTCCAAACATCACTTTTAATGTTTTTAAACAAATTCTAAACAATTTACGAACAAGTTGAGTTGGTAGCACAGATTTAAATCTGTTGAAAAAGTTAAGCCCAGAGAATTCTCCGGCCTTAACAGCTAAGCCCAAGGGGCTAAAGTGTTGTTGCATTTAACATGTAAATTCCTTAGCCCCGACTGCGTTTTTTTGTCCTGTTAAGACCGGTGGTAATAAAAAACACACCTAATGTGTCAAATAATATAGATTTTAATTTCCATTTGAGTAGAAACTCATTCAAAAATATGTTTTATTTGTATTTTGTAACAAATTAAATAATGTAATTAAATAATTTTAACTTTTTTTTTGTATATATGTAGCTTTAATTTTATAATGATTCAATGTATAATTTAAAAATGTTGTTAGTCTATTTGAGATTGTAAACTCTTATTGATATTTATATATGTACCTATTTCGAATGGTGACGTGAAATAACGCCCTACGAAATAAGGCCGCATAGGCCCTTATTTCCATTTGAAATGGAAATTAGGCCACCAACGAAATTAGACCCGTGTTGGGCCCTATTTTGTTTTTTCCACTTGCAAGTAGAAAACGAGAACATATGAACTTCCAGACTTCATTCTTAAAAATAATTTAAATGTTATTTGAAGTTCAGAGCATATAAAAGTCAGATGAATATGCGGGGATGCTGCCCTCTACAACCCCTTGTCCCTTCCTAGGGCATATTATTGGATTTGGGGTGGAGGCAAGGTTGAGTGAATTCAATATTTCTTTTGGGTTCCCAGAAACTTCAAAATTTTGAAGAAAATATGCTCAGACCCAACCTAACACCCACCTTGAATCGGTGCGGTCGGTGCAGGGAACTAACTTAAAAATTGCATCTATTGTGGGGTACTACTTTTCCGTTAGATTCCATCATTTATGGCGGGAAATAAGTTTATCCAAATGTGTGTCGAAATATTTCTGCCTTCATTTCCAAGAACAAAAATAAATTTAAGAAATTCTAAATAAAAAAAATTGAGTTATATACTCGTAGTAACACAAGTAGATTTAATTTAATTCCGATGTTCAAATGCGAAGCGGACAAAAATTTGTTCAAGCCGAATTTTAATTAAAATGTAGGTATTCTTGTTTTTATATTTCTTAAAAGTTTGTACTAAAAAAAAGAGTGCAAGAACTTTGCACTCTTGTCGACAGTATCCACAGACTCATCAAATAAGATACAGTATTAAAAAGAAAAATTATTTTCCACCTCCCACTTCACCTAAAAGTGAATTTCGTTCCCAAAAAAAGGTGAAATTGTTCTCACATTCAGTGAGAACTTACTTCCCAAAAAAAAAGTTCTTCTCACTTCTTATTTACTTAGGTACCTACTATGAACACGAAGCAAGATTTCTCTTCCTTCAGAAATGCGGCCTTATTTCTATCTCAAATGAAGTCTTATTTCTATATTGCAACTGAAATAAGGCCTGTCGGCCGTTATTTCGGTTTTTCAAATGGGGCCTTATTTCGTAGGGCTTTATTTCAAGTCACCATTTCGAATATATCTAAGAGACCACACTCTCTGATTTGATTAGGTAGTGTTTTTTTTTTTTTAATTATTCTTTTGCATAAAATTCTACCAAGCTATATAATAAGTGCTCTATAATAATGAAAATTCAGTGAAAATGGGTGGTTACCACGCCTCCTGGCTCAAATTCTAAGTTTTAAATTTTGTCCTTTTTATAAACTACCAGCTCTACCAAGATCCAATTGACTGCCCAAGTAAGTAAAAAAAATGGGGAGCGGTTCAAAATTCCGGCTTCAAAATTCTTTTTCAATTTTCATTTTTGTTTTATAAATTAATAATTTCTAAATATCCTTCGAACTTATTTAACTTTAAAAACTTCTTCTTAACCACTTACCGCATGATTTTTTTGTTTTGCGTGAAAAAAATATATATGGTAGACAGAGTTGGGTAATCGAATCGTTAATTACATTACATGTAATTACAGGGTAATTGCATTGTAATCGAATTACTTTCCCATTACAATGGAAATGTAATTCGAAATGCAATTACAATTAAATTACCGTGTAATTTTATTGTAATTACATTATGAAATTACAAAAGTAATTGCATTGTAATTAAATATTTTGGAATTTTTAAGTAATTATATTGTAATTGAAACTCTGAATTTAATTTCTAAATTAAATTAAACATTTTATTTTAGTCAAATGAAACAAAATCATTCAATAAATTAATTAATATTAGCTGTGTTTTATTATTCCCGTGATCTAGATCAGATCATTTTATTTGTTAGCTATACAATAACAAAGCAAGATCCTGCTTTTTTTTGTAAGAGAAATGAAAACAATATGATTTGATCTGGATCACGAGAATAATAAGACACAGCAATTATCATATTACGCGAAAAGTTACAGTAAAATTACTGGTAATTTATTATTGCTTTAAGCAAAACAAACTTTTCAAAGTTTGTGTCCGATAACTTATTTCACCGCAGCGCATTTATTATGCCCGCAAATGAAGAAAATCTTTCAATGGGAGCGACGACGGTTGAAGTATTGTGTTGTACATCAGGAACAATGGCTTTGCAACTTGCTACATGCAATTTCCCACATGCAACTTGGCACATGCAACACATGGAACTTGCCACATGCAACTTGCCACATGCAACTTGCCACATGCAACTTGCCACATGCAACTTGCCACATGCAACTTGCCACATGCAACTTGCCACATGCAACTTGCCACATGCAACTTGCCACATGAAACTTGCCACATGCAACTTGCTACATGGAACTTGCAACTACATGGAACTTGCAACTTGCCACATACTATATCTCGGAATTTTGAAAAAAATGAAAAATTTTTTTTTGATGCCCAAAGGTAGCGGGGACTCCAACCTACATTTGGGTACAACTCCTATCCCTGTAGGTGCACGCGTTTTCAAACCAGGAGAACTTAAAGGTCAAACAAAAGTTAAGCCCGATTCTGAAAAAATAGGCATGATGCGGTGGTTTAAAATGGAAGATGATTTTTTAAAAATCTGACAATGTGCAAAGCGTAGGCCCATGACACAAGCTATCATTTGGCATCACTCCCAAAAATTGCTCTCAAGCGGTTAAGCTTCGCGGAGCGTTGAAAGGTTCGGGGATTTTTCGAAAAAAAATTTTACCCCAACTTTCAAACGCAATTGTCTCGGAATTTTGAACAAATACCAAAAACCGGATTATACCACTATTGGGTAGCTGAGAATATAACCTTTCATATGGCACCACCCCCATGTCTCTAGGTCAAAGCGTTCAGCTCCCAGAAGCTTTTTCGCGCCCCCAACTTCCAACGGCTATATATCGGAATTTTGAAGAAAAAAAATGAATACAAAATTTTTGATGCCCAAAGGTAGCGGGGACTCTAACCTACATTTGGGTACAACTCCCATCCCTGTAGGTGAACCCTTTACATGTGGCATGTGGCATAGTTTTTCTTTGAAATGTTGAAGGTTTAGATTTTGGTTTAATTTTGTTTTTA
The DNA here is from genome assembly GCF_945859705.1 of Episyrphus balteatus. Lineage (NCBI taxonomy): Eukaryota > Metazoa > Arthropoda > Insecta > Diptera > Syrphidae > Episyrphus > Episyrphus balteatus. The sequence continues at coordinate 5,506,054 of NC_079138.1, read as the reverse complement.
AAATATAATTACTTTAAAATTACAATTTTAATTACAATGCAATTACTTTTGTAATTTCATCGTTTTAATTACAATAAAATTACACGGTAATTTAATTGTAATTGCATTTCGAATTACATTTCCATTGTAATGGGAAAGTAATTCGATTACAATGCAATTACTCCACTAGTAATTGCATTGTAATTAATTAGTAATTAATTACAAATGTAATGATTACTCCCCAACTCTGATGGTAGATTATGTTAAATAAAAAGACACGTGTTTCAGGAATTTTCAAATTTTTGAGTAAAAGTCGGAAAATTTTGGGTTTTCCGGTTTGGATCATATTTGGCACATTGAGCAGAAAACGAACAAAAAAAAAAATTTAAATTAAATTAATTATACGTAAAAACTACGCGCTGCAGCTGTATGAGTCTCAATAAAATAGATTAAAAGGCCTTTTAATCTATTTTAAATTAAATTTATACCATTCCGCACGTAAACGTAAAAAAAAACGGGTATAGATAATAAGAAGAAAAGAAAATAAATGGACTCTGAACACCTCATACATCAATCAGGTCTTTCTTGTTAGTTGTGCTTATTTAAGAGGTTCGGTGTACCCTGTACAGTCTTGGCCATTTTTTTACCGGCAGATAATTAGGAACAGGGTTTCTCCCTCTTTGAAAGCTCTTAAAAACGTTCAAGCTTCGAAAATTGTGGTCAAATTCGTATTAAGTTTGAAGTATTTCCGGTTTATTTTTTTCGTATCGAAAACATTTAATTTGAAGCCAGTTAAGAACGAGAATTCTAATTCATTTTTAAAAGGTTATTAAGATTCATATAGAAAATTCAAGTCGTCTTTACTCGCTGATAAACTTACAATTTGTATTAATCTGTTTACATTTGACCGCTTTTTTTCTTACATTTACCTAACAAGATACTTTGTAAGTCATTTTTCAAATTTAAAAATGTTGTTTTGAAGACAGGAAAAATGCACTAAGTCTCATTAATGCTTTCTCTTGCTATAAACTAGTACTGATTTAATTTTTCTTGCGTTACAGGTAAAAAGCACTAAGTCAACTTAGTGCGTTGTGCCTGTATTAAAGTTGTTTTTTCTGACTTCGTGCAAAAATATACCTCAAATAATTCATAAAGTACGCCAAATATTTCTTAGTGTGGTATTTTACTAGATCGATATCATCATTCTGAACCGTTTTGCATTTTAATCTAAAAACCCTTAAAATATGACTTAGTGCGTTTTGGCAGCATACCGACGATTTGTTCCCTTGTTGCATGATGGCTCATATATGGACCAACAGGAGAGGAACATTTCTGCACGGTGGCTCATTTATGATCCATTCACTTAATGCCACTTTCAAATGACTTAAACTTGATAAATGTAAAAAAAAAATATATAAGCAATAACAATCACATTATATCCTTTATTGGCATATTTTTTTAAAAGTTCTTACTCATTGTTTTAAATTTTTTATTCAATTTTCAATTTTTCAAATATGCTCCGTCCTGCCTATCAACAGTTTGGCCACTTTAGCGGATAATTATGCTCGCCCAAATCATTATAGATGGCGTTTTATAATGATATTTAGGGGCCTTATATTACTTAATTCGAATAGTATAAACAAAACTAGATTTTTTTTTCAAACTTTAAAGTATTAATGTTTTTTATGGTTTGCTTTATATATGAGCCACTGTGCGGTAAAGGGTTAATATTTTTTACAATGAACATCAAAAGAATTGACAAAGTGAGTAAGTAATCGAAAAAGCGACGAGGAGATGATTTTACAAAATTCTGCAAAAACTTTAAAAAGGGTTTGGAAAATGTTTATCGCTTTTTAACATTTTCCAAACCATTTTTTAATTTTTTGCAGAATTTTGTAAAACAGAATTATGAAAAACAGAATTTTGAAAAGCAGGATTTTTAAAAAGGAATTTTGACCCCGGCAGAATTTTGACCCCAAAGTAAAAAAAAAATGGAAATGGGTCAAAATTCTGTTTTTCAAAATTCTGCTTTTTTTACGAAAATTCTGTTTTACAAATTTCTGCTATTTTTCTATTGTCTTTTAAAATTCTGCCAGCATATTTTTGAACAAAAAATTCTGCTAATTCTGTTTTTTTTTTTTTTTGTATAACATATGCGCTTACATCTCATTAATTCATTAATGTTATTCAAATTTACTACTTTCCTAACTCTTTATTGTGTAACTGCCGCAAATATTTTGTATAAAGCATAGACTGACTTTCTTATAATTCGCATATATAAACCTCTGAAAACTATAAGAAAATAATAAGAAAAGTACAAAATACACTTTTCTGAATATTTTTCGAAATTATTTTTTAATTTATTGATTTATCAAACAAACAATGAGCATAAAAAAAAATTGACAAGTGCGCTCTTTTAAACATTTTCCAAACCATTTTATAATTTTTTGAAGAATTTTGTGAAACAAAATAATGAAAAGCAGAGTTTTGAATGAGAAGCTGAATTTTGAATTTTTGATTTTTTTTTGTCAATTTTTTTTTAGTTGTTTATTGTTTGTTTGATAAATCAATAAATTAAAAAATGTTAAGAAAAGTTTTTCAATGTTAAATATTTCCAAAAATAATTAAAAATTAATTAGTTTATCAAATAAAAATATTTTGTAAGAAACTTCATAAAACAAAAAAAAGTGGAAGTTTTACTTTTGTACCCACGTTTTAAATTTTTAGGCCATAATTTTTGAGATAAGATGTCGAATGTTATTTATCTGAAATTCTTCTTTTTTCAAATTTCAACGACATTATACTACCAACGAGGTATTCAAAGTAAAAATGCGATACCATTAGCCTTCATAATGGTTTCCAACCGCTCCTGTTAAGGTTGAACTATAATTGAAGCGTCGCACATATGGGTATTTAGTCAATTTAGGCGGACAAAACACTAAATTTTAAACTGATTCAAACGTAAAAAATCAACATCCTACTAAAAGTAGATAACTTGCTTAGCATTTTCTTATAGTTTTAAAATTAACTATCCCTTCAGGTGACTAACAGCAGCGGTCTAGAGTTCAAAGTTTTCAGCCCAAAGATAAATTATTTTTTTTTTTTTGTAATTTAGCGACTGTGCTTAAGTACTTTTTTTTGAAGTGGATGTAGAAAAAAGTTTTTATGGAATATTGATAAGGAGATACGAAACTGTCTACTAGATGTTGTATCTAAATGTTGTACTACTTTATAAAAAAAAAGTGATATGTTGAATCTTAATATAAATTAATCGTTAAAAAAACTAAATTTCTGTGTTGTATCTGAGATAAGTTATACAATTTCACATTATTTTGTGTTAAAATTTAATGTTTTCTAAAGGTTAAACTCTTATCTAATTGAATCTGTAAAAAAAAATGTGCAACTAAGTGCAACTTCGACACATTTGCCCTTCTTAAAGATTTTAGGTTTTGAAAAATGGTTACCTTGTATTCAGCATCCATATTTTAAGTTTTTTTTTAAAGATTCAACTTCTTGAGTTACAGAACCTGAATCCTTATGATTTTTCCTAAATTTTAAGACCTTTATATTGGCGATACCATTAATAGAACTCCATTTATAAGCGCTTTAACAAACCATTGGGATCCATTCTTGACACTTTTTTGTTTGATCAAAAAGTGGTTTAGGAAGAAAAATGTTTTCATTGAAATCAACACTTAAAACACTATATTCCAGTACTAAATACAAGCTTTTATCTTGTTGATGAAAATAAACCGGAAAAATAATTTTGTCCGCGTAAAATTGGCAAATACCCCTATGTGTGTCGGACGAAACGGAGGGGAACAGCGCTCGCAACCGCACTCGACGGATGAAAACTTATCAAAAAGTCAAAGAAAACAACAACAAAAACGTAGGATTTTACATTAGCTTCCGACTGCTTCCTCCAATTATAATTCTGGCTTTACGTTGGCTTCTTGAGTAAACTGAAAATAGTTCTGTTATTTGCTTACGACCATGGGTTTTAATGCTTTTCGTTTATACTTTTAATTAATGAATAGCCCAGGTAATTTAGTCAATATGAAATTTAATGTTTTGCCCCCACACCTTGCGAAACAAACCCGGAATTTGACCTATAAATCTTAATATAGTTACTCACTCGTTTACAAATCATTTTGTAGATAATTTGAATGTTAAAACGTCAGTCCAAGTTATTTTTTTTTTTCTTAAAATGAGTAAACGAGATCAACCTCTTTTCCAATATGGGGGCTGCTCCCGACATCCGATCACCCCAACAAATTGATTCTTAGATCTTAGGTTAAGGACATGTGTACATTTTAACAAAAATTTTGTCCCGCAAAAATTTGAGAAAATATTAATTGAATGTCTTTTATTTCTCTATAATTATCATACCCATTGTTATTAAATTTTATTCGGAAGCAGTCATCAAATTTATGAAATTTATCGGCATATACCTACTTGCAGTAGCCCCCACATGAGTTGGACTCTGGCTACGCCCCTGATTTTATGACATTGAAGGTTTTATTTGAAGAAAAAATCCAACGACTCCGAGATTATCTATCGGACCGAGATTTTTAATAATAATTTAATTCAGTAGTGGAATCGGCTATTGTGATGTGATCGGTGATAGTCACAAGAACCAAATTTGTACTGCGGAAATCATATTTCTCAGAGCAAATTGGTCTTTTGTGATTATCACCGATTTGTGATCTGTGATCGGTGATAATCACAAAAGACCAATTTGATCTAAGAAATATGATTTCCGCAGTACAAATTTGGTTCTTGTGATTATCACCGATCACAAATCACAATAGATGATTCCACCCCAGGTTTTCGAAAATGGTGTGGAAGGCAGGTACTTAGTTGCTCAATAGGTTTAGGTTCAAACCCTCAGCCTTCCACACCTTAAAAGCATTTTTTCAGGGGTTCCTGTCTACAAGGCGACATGTTGACATAGCGATATGGCTACGAGGCGACAGTCCACAGTCCACAGTCCACAAGCAAATAAAAGCATAAAAGCCATGGCATCAAAACGGAGCAAATCAGCGATAATTAGGCTCTAAAGGCCGCTATTTCTACCTACCTTTCTATATTGAATTATTTCGATGTTTCAAATGCTTTTTACCGATTCCAATTTAGGTTGAAAAAAATCTTCGCGACGACTTGAGAAGCGAATTTCTAAACAGCTTCAGCACCATTTTAGTAAAACATCAGCCCTATTCTGCTATTCGGTTCACGTGAATCGAAAGATTTCATTCCTTAATCACGTCAAACAGGCTTTGAAAAATCTGAACTTTCCCAAAGCACAGCGATGTGTCTATGTCTATCTTAGAAATTCTAGAGAATAAAAATTAGTTAAGTTTAAATTTAACCTTCATTTAGAGGCTTTTTTATTTTAGACTTTCATGTGAATCGAATAGGAGAATAGGGCCGATACATCCAATTTGCAGGGTTTCGTGAACATACTCTTCAAGTCGTCGATTCGTCTGAAGCATTTTACTTTTTTAAACCGTATCAATTCCAACTTTAAATATCGATACATCAAATTAAGAAAAACAATTTTGAAACAAAAAAAAAAATCCTGAAGATCTTAGATAGACAAACTAAATCAAAAAATTTAATTTTTTTTTTTAATTCTGATCGTAAGTCAATCGATCTTTAAGAACTTTTCTTGCTGCCGTTTGAATAAATAAGTTTTATTTTTATACTGTATTGGATTCACATGCCTTTTATTTATTATGTGAAAAAAAAAATAATAATAATGAACTTGATTCGTTCTTGATACTCTCTTACATAATAATGTATTATTTTAAACACTAAACCATATTTTGTTATAAATACTTTATTTATAATTAAATTCTAATGATTCCTGTATACATGCTTTTTCATTGTGTTTTTGTTTTTTTTTTTTCTTTATATATTTTTTTTTTGTTTTCTATAAATAAAAAAATTAAATTATAAAACAAAATGTAATTTAACAAACATTGACTTTTTAAGTAAATAAAAAAAAAAACTAAATGAAACATTATCGTGTTAACAAAATATTTAAACATGTAATTTGTGGAGATAAAAAGAGGAAAATATATAAAAGTAAAATGAAATTAAAACTTCGGTATGCATTTTTATATTTTTTTTTTTTGTTATTAATTTAGACATTTTCTTAGGTTTAGAATATTTTAAATGTGATTTTATAGAGGGGATTATTTAATTTAAATGGTTTCATAAAAGAAATGTACATTTTGCCATTACAAATGGATTATGGGGTTATTTTGAATTAATGATATAATACATTTATAAATAGAATATGACCAATTGTCAAATTTGGTCGCCCATAAAATCCATAATTGTTCTGCTGGTGCGTCCTTTACGCGTGACTTTAACAACGGAGATTGAAACGGCTTTGCAATCTTATCTAATGTTAATAGCAGCAATTTCGAGTAAATCAAATAGTTCATTTATATCAACTCTACAAATGACATTTTAGTTGAGAGACACCTTGAGTTGAGAGATTATGATGCCGACTTTTCACAAGTCAATCTAAGTCGCAAAATATGTCCATGTCGCACGGCTTAAGTCGACTAGGATTCTTCTATGGGAATTGTCACTTTAGTCACCTGCTGTTTACGTTCACGCGAGTCGACTTACGACAAAAAGCTTCGCCGCATGGCAAAAATCGACTTCTGAAGAGTCGGCATGACTGCCAAGTCTTAGATGATTAGCAGATAAAACTCTGTCGAAGGGAAAAAAAATGTTCAAGCCCGAATAGACGAAATATACAATATTGAACTATTTAAGCTGTCTCAGACAGTGATAGTGGATGATGGCAGGTATGTTTGCTTTTTATTTCGGCTCGCGTAAAAATTATGAAATTTCGATACCTTAGTACTTAATTGACAATATGTTTGAAGACAAAGAGTAATGCAAATCGTTGTTAATTGAAAAATTCCATTAAAAAGTTGAACAGTTTTCCCATAAATAAGGTTTTAATATCAAAAAATTCATTATTTATCAACATTCAATTGAAATTTGACAATTTTGATTGAAACGAACACCCTGTTAACTGTTCAAACAAAAAAAGTTTAGTTTTATTTTTCTTGATCATTAGTTCTTTGCCCTTTAACAATTTTTTTTTTAAATAAGGATGAGTATTTTCCTTCGATTTTATGTTACCAATTAGTGGCTTTGGAAGAATAAACGTTTAATCTCATATAAAAAATTGATTGGAAGTTGTTAAAAAATATAAAATTCTAACAATTCAATATTGTCATCTCAACGTTATGACGTCACGATAAACAATTTGATTAGTTAATTAAGAAGTTAATTGAAACATAACTGAATTGAAGTACTGAGAATATTCAATGCTTGTGTACTTGTGACCTTCATTATAAACTAGTAAAAAAAACAAGTCTGAAAAATTTTGATCATTTGACGGGACAAAAATTTCAAATCATCAGAGTTCTATTTATTGTCTTATTTTAAACGCATCAATTGTTAATACCAAAATAAAATTTTCAATCAAAACAATCTACCATCTACAATCGTAGGGTCACATCAAAGAGCAAGTGGTCAAAAGCAAATATAATTCAACTTTTAGACACATTTCTATCTATGGAAAAAATTTGAAATTTGAAATTTGAAAAATTTAGCAAAAATTTGCAATTCATACTAATTTATCTCATTAATTTATTTCAAAATTACTGCAAAACGTTGCAGAAGATTCAACCAACTCATATCAATCCTTAATAACCACCAACTTTCAAAATGTTCTGATTCGAAATAATTGATGTATCAAAGCAATACAAATTAAATATAAATTATAGTCTTGAAATTCAATGGCTTTTTGGTAAAATTAAAAAAAAAAAAAAAATAACAAAAATACAATTACCTTGGTTTTTTTTTATTGCAAAAATACTACATTTTTTATATGTTTTCCTCTAAACTAAGTTGAATGAGAATAAAATTGAAGTAGAAAACGTCAATTAAATATATAAAAAATGTATATCTGTGTAGGTATCCTGCTCATTTATTTTGATTTTTTTTTTTATATTTATTATATACTTTTTTCCAATGTAGACTTGTTCTTTTTCAAAACTCACAACACGTAATTAAATACTGAAAATAAAATAAAACGAAATGAATGTTAAAAATAGTGGTGGATTAAAAAAAAACAAAACAAAAAATAATAATTTAAAAAAGGGAATGAAGAAAATTAAGCATAATAATGTGATGATTAAAAACAAAAGAAAAACTAAATAAAAAATCTAAGGAATGGAAAACTAAGGAAACCAAAAAAAAAAACTAAAAGAGAAAACTGAAACTTTGATAAGAAAAGAAAAAGAAAACTCTGTTTAGTATTGAGTACCCGAAACATCTTGCTCAGTATTCCCACGGTTGGAAGATCCTGATGATTTATTAGAACCGTTTGTAATGGTCACTGCAAAGAAATTCATTACAAATTTATATAGTTGTTTATAAGGATATCGCTGTTAAAAATAATTTATATAATCATTCTCAAATTTAACGCACACCTTATTTATTCTAAAGAAAAAAAATATTTAAAATATTTATCATGGTTTTTTTTTTAGATGAGGCAAGAGTAAGTCAAGGGACGGAATGAAATCTATATGGAGAAGGTTTGGGAAGAGATTTGCTAGTATGCCAATCTGGACTTAAATCGGGTCCAGAGTTTATTCAGATGCACGATACAAGAAGAAGACCTTTAAAACTGAATTCGTGGAATTGAAAGACGACTTCAAAATGTCATATGCGCTAGAGGAGACAGTACCAAGTATGGAACAAAATAATTATAACGAACTGTAAGACTGTAACTTCTTTCTTTTCATTTTTTGTCCTTGAAAAAATAAAAACTATGTTTTCAAAGCATGAATTGTTAAGTTTTCTTTTTTGATTGATAATACTATTGATTTTTAGCGTTATTTTTTTTGATACAGGGGTCTAATTACAAAAGTACAGAGCTATGAGTTACTCAAGGTACTTAATTATTTCCATTGTGGCAGATAACTCATGCGCCAACGGCACCGGAAGAAAGATAAACTGCATTATAGAGTTTGATCTCAGCTAATCATTTTTTAAAACCTTCATTAAAAATACCTTTTTTTAATTATTTAATACACAAACCTCATCGGGTGATACTAACGCCACCAGCATAAATAGCGGCTGTTTTGCAGGGTGTCTACTTCTATTTGTAATTATTCAATGATAGTATTTAACATTTACAGCACTATGTTCAATAAATAGGTTCAGTGAATATAGTTCTTGCTAACCTAGAAGCGTGGTTTCGAGCCCAATTTTAGGCGGAATTCTTAAATTTATCCCCAGTGCCACCCGTGGAAAAATATGAGATAAAAATTATATTATTTCTCAATTTAATGTCCCAACAAAAATTTCCTATTTTCTATCTTTCTATTCCTTCTAACTAATGCTCAAAAGGTCCTACAGGCATATAGTTAAAAATTGTTATTAGATTTCTGTTTGACAATCACTGAGTTTTTGTAAGAGGTGTTTTGTTCCCATTGGGCAATGCTAGCTATTAAAATCAGATCTTGATATGATAAAGAGCATAGGTATGAAGCCAAGAACGAATAATTAAAAATTAAGAATATTATCATGAAAAAACCCCTTAATGAATTAGTAACAGAAAAGAGGTTATTTATAAAAAATATGTAAGAGAAAGAAATTCGGAAACAAAACTGAGCCCTGTGGCAGACCATCATATTTTTGTGCGGGGTTTGAGATTTGAATCTCTACAATACAACTTGTCTTCATTTTCTCATTCAGGGAATTCTTGCAGTGCTTAAAAAGAAAAATCTTAAAAAATGTTTGTGCATGCATGAAATTTCATTTCAGTTATTCCGCAAAGCCAGCAAATCAAAATAGCTTTAGAAGTTTTATAAGTGTCTGAACGACTAAGGTGAAGGGGACTTATTCATGACAATGATGTCTTCTGATCAGGGCCATATACGATTATATAAAGTTACATGATGGGTGAGTTTACGAGACTTCCTTTCTTCACGCTAACGTGGCTATTTATATAAGAACCCATACAATTTTAGATATTCGTAATATCTTGGTTTACGAAATTATTATTATTCAAGATTGCGTCTTTCGAGATTTATAATTTTCATATTTTAAATAGACTTGGAGTATGACTTACTTTGGTTTGTTTGATGAATTATTGATGTAATGTCACTTTGTGAAGCTGAAATATCTTTATTCGTAAGAACATCTGAGCTACTTGACCCTTAAAAATTAAAAAGAAAAAAGAAAATAAATTACCAGACCAATACGTTCGACAAGAATGATTTATCAATACCAATACCTGACGAAATGTGCCTTTCAGTAAGTCCGTATTGAATTGGCTGATAACCATGACTTGGATTATAAGTGGCTTAAAATAAAAAAAAAAACAATATTAAATCAACAACAACAATAAAAAAAAATGAGATGTAAACATACCTGAGTATGGCATATAGATTGGAGGATTAGGCAGAGGGGCAATATCACTGGTGATGCTTTCGGAGTCACCAAGACTAACCGTGGATCGACCTATCAATTTTAAATATTATATAAATTTTATTTGAAGAACAAAATCGTATTGCCATCTTACAGTTTTGTTTTTTGCCATCACTTAATACGTAATAGCATTGTTCAGAAAATGTTAATTTATTAACAGTATGTTTTATTAGGTTATTTCGCAACATTGATGATACTATCCGTCTTGCTTCGCGTCTATCTTGTACATCTTCGACATTCTCCAAAACCCAATTAACAGCGTCAGCACCTTAAGTTTCAAAAACAAACAAAAATCACATTAAAATACTATTAAATGATTCGACAAATCAAAATTTTTTATTTTACCTATAAATGCATTTGGAATAGTTATTTTTAGCCACATTCTATCACGAATTTCTAGTCCACTATCTGGTTTTGTCATTGCTTTGACAACGTCTTCCAAGTTGTTTTGATCTAGCCGCTCTTTGATTGGCTCTGATATATCGGGTATAATACTATCATGTGACGCAAGAGCCTGTGTGTGAGCAACCCAAGCACCAGGATCAATGGGGCGGACAGGTTCGGTACGAGGGATAGTAAAGTATCCTACACAAAATAAATTTATCAACAAATGTAAGGCATTAAACGCTTTATGCAACAAGAACCTTTAGGATTTGGATCCCAGCATTTTGCCACAACCAATTTTATCGGGCCGGGCTTCTGAACAACTTCTCTCAAAACTCGCACAGCTTCATCATTTGTCATGTTTTCAAAATTTACATCATTAACCTTTGACAAAATAAAAACAAAATCATCATTTAATATAAAATACATCCAGACCATGACCACTATAATCTACCTGTAAAATCATATCACCGGGTTCAATGCGGCCATCCAAGGCAACTGCACCGCCTTTCATGATACTTCCAACATAAATTCCTATGAGTAAAACAAAACAAAAACAGAAAAACAATTTAGAAAATAACAAATAATCGAAACAATGAATTTATATCGAACGGACCTCCGTCTCCTCCTCGATTCGATTGTCCCACAATTGAAATTCCTAGAAAATTCACAGCTTCCATATTGATGGAAACCGTAATTATATTCAATGACATTGTCGAATCTGTTATTGAACTATAACTCGACGTTCGTGACATACTGGGAGCTCGTTTTTTACGCCTTTGTGGTTTCTTTCGTACTTGTAGTCGCTGTATACTGCTGCATTCTGTCATGTCACGATCTAAGGTAAGCTCACTCTCTGTGCCAAAGAGACTTGTTGAATCCAAATCGCTCGATAGCACTGATGCAGATTGATAGGTTAATGGAGGCATTAATTGGTTGGGCACTCCTACATTAACACCACCCCCGCCCATGCCACCAACTCCCATTAGACCTCCAACCATGCCACCTGCACCTGTATTTTGCATATTTCCCACACCAACATTAACACCGCCAATCATTCCTCCACCACAACCACTTAAATTTTTTTGATTTCGTGGATTATTGCATGTGCGACTGTCGATTTCGCTTGTTGGTACCTCCGAACAATTGTCTGATTGATTGGAACCATCAGCAGAAACCAGCTAGATTATAAAAGTAGAGTAAGAGAGTTATATTAATTTTTAATATTATGTTTGTAAAAATAGATTTTAAAACTGCAAGAGAAATCGATTAGCTTAATTTTAATTTTTAAGTGATTGAATACTAAATAAAAGAAAAAACGGCTCGGCTGAGTGAAGGATGAACCTAACCTAACAGCTGATGGGAGACATCACGTACAGATGACTCATGATTTTTGTCTTCAAGCTTTGAGGAGATAGTCAAATATCCAATTCAAAGAGAAGAATGAAGCCTGCTTTGATAATTACAATTCAAAAACGAATCTATGTGGACGGTGGAATATAATGTGGAAGCAAATTTAAAGCATGTTATTGTCAGCTTGTTATTTCTTTTTAGTTTAATTGAAAAAGAAAAATCCAGAGGATAACTAGGTATGACGTGGGTAGAAAACGACAAATGGTAAAGAGTTTGCTTTTTGAAGAGAAGTTTCTTAACAATCTTGGCGACACACAAAAGAAACATGAGTCGAAAACTATGTGTTAAAAAATTTAATTCGATTTAGATTAGAGTTGTAAAGTGCTGAGTGTATGAAAATTTTGTATTTAAAATCAGGTGTTTCAAAGGATTTTTTTTTGAAGGGTAGATTTTTTGGGTCCCATGTCTGTCGGCCTGTATAGGATCTCCAACCTAAAAGGATGGACGGATTGACATCAGCGACGGATGATGCAGCGGTTTTTGAAGACTCAATGGTTTTGTACAAAAAAAAATCAAAATTCTATTTTCTTATGAAAATTTTGGGGGTGGGTCAAAATTGTGACTTCAAAATTCTGCTTTTTAAACGATTTTTTTTAAATTCAAAATTAATTATTAAAAATATTGACAAAGTAAGTAAGAAAGCTAATTTTTGCGAGAAGATGATTTCTAAAAAATCTGCAAAAAATTAAAAAAATGTTTGGAAAATGTGCTTTTAAACATTTTCCAACCCATTTTTTTTTTGCAGAATTTTGAAAAAAAAATATTTGAAACCCACCCCAAATTATTACTTGCGATATAGGTACTATATATCAAGTTATGCATGTACAAAAAAAAAAGTTGAGATAACATTTTTCCATGACATTACGATGGTAGACAATGCCAAAAAAGTGGGTCCAGGAAGTCCGTCTGTCTGTCTGTCAGTCTGTCAGTCTGTCAGTCTGTCAGTCTGTCAGTCTGTCAGTCTGTCAGTCTGTCAGTCTGTCAGTCTGTCAGTCTGTCAGTCTGTCAGTCTGTCTGTCAGTCTGTCTGTCTGTCTGTATAAGGAGCTACAGCCTAAACGGATGGACCGATTAATGTCAAACTTGGTATGTAGCGTTATTCTGTGACTCTCCAGAGGGGTTTTTGGAATTAATTTTTTTGGACCAAAAATAACGGTACTTGTCATATACCGATTTTAGTAAAATTGAAATATCTCGAAAACGGCTCTAACGATTTTGTTTAAAAAATTCAAATGTTAGTTTTAAGCTAAGTTCTATCTTTCAATGAAAAAAATTTTTTTTGAAAATCATTATTAACGGTACCTGCCATAGAACCGTTTTTTTCAAATCCGATTATCTCCGAAACTGCTTATTCGATTTCAACGAAACTTTTTGTGGAGAAGCATTTATATAATTTAAATATAAGCCAAAAATAAAATTTTGAAAAAATAATTTTTGGATTTTTAAAAAAATTTTGAAAATTTTTTTTTGAAAAATCAAATTTTCGAAAACGGAACATTGAACTTTTTTGAAATTTTATGTTTAGATGTTGATTAGTGATTTCTACCAAATGGCATACCAATTTTATTTTAAAACTTTTTTTCCAAAAAAAATAACGATTTTGAAAATTTTTTTTCTAAAAATGCATGTTAATATATCAATCAAAACTGCATACTTGTTTTGGAGGGCAATTTAATTTCAGATTTTATTTTATTTTTTAAAAAAACGAATTCTGTTTTTTTTCCAAATTTCTATATAAAAAGTCTTAAAAATTTAAGCAACTTTAACTCTAAGAGCAAGTTCGTGCGACCCAGTCGTGCATTTTATTTTTATTTAAATCGCTTTTAACGGTAGATGCGAAAGGAAAGGTTTTTTTTCAATTTTAATTTCTCGCAAACAGCTAGTTCAATTCCAACGAATTTCTTACAATTTTGACTATTTGGCCTTACATTAGCTTCAATATTTTAGTTGAAATAACTATTGTATGATCAAATAGTCAAAATTATAAGAAATTCGACGAATATCATAAAAATAAATATGCACACGTTCTGCATTGTTTTTTTTTTTTTTTGCAATAACTTTTTTTAATGGAAAAAAAATGTAAAACAAACAATTTTTAAATCTTGAACTGATGTGACTGGCGACATCTATCGACGCACATAGCGGTATTTACCTTCAAAAACCGCTCATGAGAATTTTTTTCGCTTAATGAAGTTGTACTTGACTAAAACCACTGATTATCAGTAATAAAGCTTTTTTCTAATGAATTTAGGTATAAATAAAGTATTTTGGATTTTTAGGATATTTTGGATATCTACACTAAAAAAAAAAGAAGTGAATTCTGATATTTTTCAATATCAATAAATATTTTATAGTTAAAATGTCACGTTTATATTTGTTTAATTGATAATAACATATCAATTCGTCAAAAAAATGTCAATAATTTTCACAAAACTAGGTTCACATAAAAGACGATAAAAGCTAGACGGGCACTAACGGGCAGAAATTTTTTTTTTTTTGTTTTTGCTTTTTGACATCTTCCTCTTTAATATGATACCCAAAATATTACCGAATAACACCGAACAAAAGGTCTATTAAAAAAAACAGAAAAATAAAAAAAACAAACATTTAAAATAAATTCAAAAATAAAATTAGCTCTCAGCCATCTGTGCAATATCCAACTACATGTTTATTAGATTTCATTTAAAGGAAACCCAGTTCACCAAAGCCTTTATTGACCTCGAGCAAACATATATCAACAACAAAGTAGGTACCTACTGAATATTTTGATGTTAAACTTAAATCAACACAAACGTTTCATAAGTTGATATAAATATAAACCACGCGAAATAACCATCAAGATTGACAGATTTAAACGAATTGTCTTCATTGTCTACATTGTCGACTTCATTGTTTACATTGTCGACATTGTCTACATTTTTGACACAATTGTCTACGTAGAAATGTAGACAATCAAAGTCGACGCGTAGAGGAACAACACGTACAGTGTACAGCCGAAGTTGGGTTCCAGATAGAATTTATGGGCATTCCTAGCGAGTCGGGTATTGCGGTTAAAATTCTTAAGGGGAGGAATGCAACTAGCAACTTCACTAGTGCACTGATTATAAGAAAAGCGACAAAAGAGTGAAAGGCACGACAATGTTCAAGAGAATCTATTGATTCAGTAATTGCACCATTACCAATCAGTTTTAATGCTCTGTGTTGTACCCTATCAGGAAATGTAGAGTACTCAAGTGAGTGGGTAAAAAGAGTAAATAGTGGGTAAGAGAAATGATTTGCAGGTACACCGTCAGGGCCAGAACTTGTACTGTCGTCAAGTTTTAATATTTATTAACGAATTGTTATTTATAACAATTCGTTAAGTTTCGGTTAAGGTTTGAGATTTATTTTTAAAAATCAAAAATAAAGGTTATCGGTTGCGATTTATTTTTTATTTTTTAAATATGTCTCAATGGTTGAGATTTTTACAAAAAAAATAAATGGAAAAGGTCAACCTTTAACCGTTTTCGCTGAAAATAAATCAAAAATGGTCAATTCAAAGGAAAATGTCGAATGTCAAGAATGTCTTTATATTGCAAAAATAAATATGAAAAGGATGTTTTTTCTAAGTTTATGTATTAAATAATGTATGAACTAAATAGACTCTCAAAGTTCTTTAGACCCAAGATAATATCTCTTTTCGTTTAAAGTAAAATCTAAAGACGAAAATGGGTTTTCCACTGTGATTTGAGTCGCTGGGACGACAAGCACAACCAATGCAATTTCGAATATTTCAGGGGACGGATGTTCTAATATCTAGGTCAAAGCGTTCAGCTTCAAACGGCTATATCTCGAAATTTTGAAAAAAATGAAAAAAATGTTTTTGATGCCAAAAGGTAGCGGGGACTCTAACCTACATTTGGGTACAACTCCCATCCCTGTAGGTGCACGCGTTCTCAAGCCGGGAGAACTTAAAGGACACAAAAAAGTTGTGCCCGATTCTGAAAAAATAGGCATGATGTGGCGGTTT
This sequence comes from Episyrphus balteatus, assembly GCF_945859705.1. Taxonomy (NCBI): domain Eukaryota; kingdom Metazoa; phylum Arthropoda; class Insecta; order Diptera; family Syrphidae; genus Episyrphus; species Episyrphus balteatus. Next base: position 5,489,740 of record NC_079138.1, on the reverse strand, counting down.
AACATGGAAGATGATTTTTTAAAAATCTGACAATGTGCAAAGCGTAGGCCCATGACACAAGCTATCATTTGGCATCACTCCCAAAAATTGCTCTCAAGCGGTTTAGCGTTCAAAGATTCCAACTTTCAAACGCGATTTTCTCGGAATTTTGAAAAAAAATCCAAAAACCGGATTATACCACTATCGGGTAGCTGAGAATATAAGCTTTCATATGGCACCACTCCCATGTCTCTTGGAATTGATACATTTGCAGATGAGATTTATTTTTTTCTCTCACCGATAAATCTCACTGGTTGACCGAAACATAAAAAAATACAAAATAAAGGTTTCTCTCAGACCTTGACCGAAATTTTTCATTTTTAAAAATAAAGGTTATTTTATGACCTTTATTGAAAATGACAACAAATAAGAGTTATTAAGGAACCTTTCAAAAGGTTGAGATTTATTTCTGATCTCTGCTCACACTATAATATGTCAGCATTTTTAAATAGCTGTATAGTATACACTGTACCTGTTCAAAACTCCGGATTTTGTCCAGTGTTAGATATTTTATTTTGTAAAGCTCTTCCTGCTTACACTAATGGCCAGTGTTTGTACCACATATGTATTTAAGGAAATGGATTGGATAAACTGTTTTGCTTTTTGTAGCAATGGTGGCAAAGCTTTGACTGGCAACAAAAAGGACTAATTACAAAATTTAAACTCAAAATGCTTAACTCTTCATAAACACACTGCTTTCTTTATCGACAAAATCTTGTTTCGAAGATACTGCCTGCAGAATTAAATGATAAACATGTGATCAGAGAAATGAGCTTTATAAAAGGCAAGGCCTTGCAAAGTCCACTGTTTTGTCCACAATAATCTTTTTTACCACACAGTTGGCTGTCAAAGGGAAAAGTATTGACATAAGTTTTTAAATTACGAGCTGAATTACACTGGTCAACAAAATTGAACACTTTTTATTTGCCACAAGAACCAAGATACACTTTTCTATAGGTTTTTGATGTGCTGAACTCGATTTTTTTTTAAATTGATTGGCCTACGTTTTTGAAATATTACAGTTATAAAATGCTAAAAAACGTCATTTTGGCTGTTTTCGAGGTTCTGTTTTTATGTGAGGCAATTTATTATAAACAAATTTGTAACAGTGATTTTAAAAACAGATATTCTTCTTTCAAAAACTCTTTTATTGCTCGAGATATCTTGTTTTAGTTAATAAGCCAAAGAAAAACTAAACTTAATCTAAAGTTTAAGTCACTGGTCACAGAATTTTTGCCACAAGGACCAAAATATACTTTTGTAAAGGTTTTTGGGTTGCTGAACTCGGCATTTGGCATTTTCGGAAAACTTCGGTTATGGTCCGTGTCTGTCTCTACAAGCAATCAAATTTGATTCTTTACCCTTCTTAAAGAAAACTCATCGTAAGAATCAATATTTGTTAGCTACCATATTCCTCTCATAATACAGAGTTTATTAAATTTGGAGATGAAACAATTGAGTTAATTTCAAGACTCTGAATGATAAAACGGAACTAATATGGAATTTAAATCCTTTTTTGAATAATTCGTTTGAACTTGCTGATCTACCGTCTGTAAAACTGAAAGAAAACCTTATAGATTAAGTTGCAGGTGGCATGCTAAGAATGAATAGTATTCTGAGCTGGCAAACGCAGCTTTGCGGTTGTTATATATATTTTGTATCAATATTTCGTATCAATATTTCGTGGGCACAACGCCAAAACCACGAATCTGCAAAATTGTAGTTTTGAGAAAAATGGCTTCAAAGTTTTGGAAAGACATGCAATCTTATGGAAACTCGAGTAACGAAAATTGATATTTTAGGCTTCTAGGCAACAGATGGAGGATAGGGGTCGACGCGACGCAGTGAATAGGGGGACCGATAACAAGTAAATGACGCTTTAAAGTGAAAATGTCAAAAAATGCAGATTAGCGGTTTTGGCTTTGTGCCGACGATTTGGCCTGCTGCCGCGATCCCCTTGAAAACTCTCTCTCAATTTAAAAAAAAATTAGCTCTCTACGACCCACGGGAGCCAAGTTATTATAATTTTAAGAAAGCATTAATCCATAAGAAAATCTAAAAAAAATTTCCCTTTTTTATAAGTCGAATAGTTCTCAGTGAGAGGGGTTGTTTTCATTGTTTTTTGTTATAAGAGGATTTGTCTCATGTTTTTCAATGGTCATTTGGAACTTTAAAAAAAAATTAATTTTTCGGCTCGTAGAGAGCTAATTTTTTTTTAAATAAGGCAAGAGTTTGATAAACAAAAACAAACGATTTCGACTTAATATTATTTACTTTTTATTTGTTTAAACAAAAAGAATGTGCACCAAATCGATAGAAAATTTGGTAACGAACAATTAATTACTTTATTTTTCGTCGGAGGACATTCTGAAGTCGAGTTATTCCCAAAAAATGATATTTTTGGGTGGTTTTCCACCGGTTTTTCGTACATTAATTTATTAATTGCTCGGCTATCTTTGGTGATAAAGAGTTGATTTTTTCTTTAAAATGCAGGAAATTAAATAGGTTAGAAAAATGTTAACCATAATATAAGCTTTTTTCGAAATAAAAACGAAAATGTGTTTTTTTAACAACTAGAATTGGACTTAAACTGGCTGCCATTTTGTAGTAACTCACTTTATTACAATGAAATGACATACAACGATAGAAAATATTATAAGGATGTATGTTTATTTTTTGGTCTACGACAAACTGGAGCAAAGATATAAGCTTGGAAGTAAAATATCCCAAAAAATGCATTTTTGTGAATAACTCCGCTAAAAAGAATGATCAGGTGGTGAGAAATTGGGTTTAAGCCTTTTAAATATACCCCTATCGATCCATGAAATAAAAACTGACAGTGCCTCTGTGCGCAAGGTCAAATGACACTTTGACTGGACTACTTGTCGACATTAAGAACAAGACGATTTTTATTGCACTATTTCCTAAATAAAATTAAGTCTTCTTGTAACAGTAAACAATCAGAAGTACATTTAATACTTTTGAAAAGCATAATGTCATCAGCATGAAAAACGACAGCCGAATTTGTAATGATCGAAACCAAGTCATTAAATAAATAAAATTGGACCTAAATGGCTGCCCTGAGGGACGCCTGAATTGATAATAAATTGGTTCAAACATATATTACGAAATACTACAATATAAAGCTTGTTTTTTTTTAGATACGAGGATATCCCATTAAAATAAAAAATTATTATTAAATCCAAGATTACTTAGTTTTAGAGTCAGTAATTGAAAAATTCATTAATTTCTAAATGTGCATATTGAAGAGACATCAGAGAGGGTCAGACGAGAGAGTTTCCTCAAAGGACTTCTTTAAAAAAAAAAACTCTGCAAACATTTAGGATCTTGGACTTGTTGCAACTTTTTTTAATATTCTTAACAACATTAAAACAAACAACTAAATCGATATATTTATATAGTATATAATAAGGACTTTTTTTTTGGTACTTACCCACGATACAACCCGTCCATTGAAGCAAGGAAGTGTTGTTGAATCATCTGCAATCTCTTCTTTCACAACTCTACAAATCAATCAAAATAACAAAAAAAAAAAACAACAAATGAAATAAAAACCTGACACACATTTTTTTTTTTAAGGGAAGCGATAAGGGAACGATATTGAAGCTTCACAGCTTCTTGGAAATCTTCAAGATCAACTCACCCGAAATCGGCGTCCATTGACTTAAAAAAATACTTATAGTTATTGCTTTGTTTATTCAGTACCATTTTGAAATCTTTTAACGTGACCTGCGACGATGGCAGAGCTATTTTAACAAGATACGGTGTTGTCTCGTCATCTATATGATATATTACTTTGGTTTCTTGGCAATTTTTGTCATCCATGATTTGTGTTTTTTGTGTCCTGACAGTATTTCTTTTTATTTTTTACGTTTTGAAACAGGATTTTATTTCGTTTTTTGTATGTTTTTTTTTTTTTTTTGTCTTATTGATTTGTCGCTCTAATAGAACTATATTTTGTAGCTGTATTAAGGAGCCCCTCAGAGGGGTTGACTATTGAGTCGGCAACATCTGTAACACAAACAACAACAACACACATGAACTATAAAAAAATGTTTTCCTTGTTTTTTTGGACAACAAAATTATTTTTTATTATTGTTCTCGTGTAAATTCAATTCGAATTCGATTTGATTCTTTTAAACTTAATTTTTTTATTCTTATTCTGTTCCACTCTACTCTTCCTCTACATTTTAACCCTTCCCACTTCCATTTCCACTGGGAAGCATCTCAATTTTATAGAAATAGTCAAGTTTTGTTTTATTAAATATATCTTTTTCTGTAAACATTGCGGAATTATTGTAAATTTCTTTCTTTTTTTTTTTTTATTTTAATTCATTAATCATTTCATTAAACTATATAAAAAAAAAAAATTGAAGAAGAAGAAAAAATAGAATATTATAATAATTCTAGACTGTAGACAGTGCGAACAGAAGAAAAAACAGAGAATACAGAGAGACACACACAGACCAGAACCAGACGATGAGAGATGATTCTATATTGCAGCCATTTAATTAAGAATTCTCCTACTCTGCTGATTGTTCTGTTGCGTCTCTCTGACTCTGTCGCGCTATCATCAGCCGAGTGGACAATCATCATAGGTTTTGCCTTCTCTCAGCAGAAGATTGCACTCTGATATTGAGATTGACATTTTATGTGTGAGGAGAATCAACTTCTTGCCTACACACAAAATACAAATACTTTTGGTTTGAATTAACAAAAAAAAAAAAAAAAAAAGAGAAAAGACAAAAAAATGAATAATAATTGAATGCACATCACGCCCGCAACCGCAAAACATTTAAATTCATTTGAAATTTTTGTGTAAAATTTCTTTTAAACATTTTATATGCATTTAATAAAAATATTTAGAAAGAAGAAGAAAACAACCATATTAACTATGTATAACAAAAAAAAAATTAAATTAACTGTTTATCACAATTCGACAAGAGAACAAGAAGAGTAGAGAAGGCGTGTGGAGGAGGAACAGAAGCAGCATATTTTTATAAGCATTAAAATACTCTTCATTAAAAAATAGGAAAACAAAAGCAAAGTTTTCTTTCTTTTTTTTTCTCGTTTTTTTTTTTTGTGGGGCACCGAAAGTTTTTGTTTTTTGTTCTATTAATCACTTTGTTGAATAAAAACAATTTAATAATTAATTAATATATGGGGATAGATTGATTTAATTTATATTAAAAAAAAAAGAATAATCGACAATATCAAGTTTGTAGCGTTTGATGTTGGGTGGATGCGTTTTATTTTTTTTCTCTTTCTTTTTTTTCTTATTTTTTTTTTGTAAGCTAGAGCAGACGGGAGAAACCAACCAAAACCAACAGAGAAACGAGAAACGACAGAAACAAAAGCAAAAAGAAAAGAAAATTATAAGCATTTACATGGAAGATTGAAGAGTGATTGAATTAGATTAATTTAATAACGTTGCATGTAGGGTTATAGAGTCGAGTTGAAATGGTAGATAAAATGCGCAGAAATAGGCTGTTTTCACGGTGTTTTTCTAGGTTGTTCATAACAGATTCGAACTCTCAAAAAATTGTATTTGTTTTTTTACCTCTGAACATTCAGAACTTCAAATTTGTATTTATTTTTTAGTTCTGAACGTGTTTTGAGCTTGTTCAGAGAGCGATCGATGGGCTCAGAATAAAATAACTGAGCAGAGCAGACAATAAATAGACAAATAATGTTCAGAGCGATCAGAACAAGCTTTGCTCAGAGGCTGTTCAGAGCGTTCTCAGAAATCAGAATGTTAAGAACTAAACAAGAAAAACGCCTACTAGATAACAAATGAGATAATTTCGCAAATTTATATCAATTCGAATCATGGTATAAGCCTGGTATGCTGTTCGCGCTAAATTTTAGCCGAGATAAAATTCCCATACAAGTTATCGATAATTTGTATGGGATCCATTTTAGCTGAGATAAAATATTTCGATAATTTGTATGGAAGCTAAAATTTAGCGCGAGCTGCGTACAAGGTTATAGGAAGAGAAGGTAATATCATAAGAGTCGCCATTTTACAAAATAGAGTAATTAGTTTTTGACATTTAATTTGGTTAAAGCCTTAACTACATTGGCTCAAAAAGTGAAAAAGTACAAAAGTGAAAATTTTCAAACGCATTTTTGTATTGTTTTTCGGGCTGGGAAATAAAAACAAATGATGCAGAAAACTTATTTTTTCGTCCAAAAAACATTTTGTTTACTCTTTTTTACAAAAAAATTGCGCTTGCGAGAAAAAAAAAATATTTTTACTTTTGTACTTTTTCAAAAAGTGGTGAATGTAGTTAATACTACGTTTCCACCTACCCTAAATCCGAGATTTAGCACAAATCTCGAGTTTGATTCTAAAGCCTGGTACGCTGCTCGCGCTAAATTTTAGCCGAGATAATATTCCCATACAAGTTATCGATAGTTTGTATGGGATCCATTTTAGCTCAGATACAATTTTTCGATAATTTGTATGGGAGCTAAAATTTAGCGCGAGCAGCGTACCAGGCTTAAATCTCGGATTGAAAGTAGATGAAAATCTTAGATTTAAGGTAGCTGAAAACGAATCTGAGATTTAGCGAAGTAGATTTAAAATAAATCTCGAGATTTAAGCCTTAACTACATTGGCTCAAAAAGTGAAAAAGTACAAAAGTGAAAATTTTCAAACACATTTTTGTATAGTTTTTTGTGATGAAAAACTAAAACAAATGATGCAGAAAGCTTATTTTTTGGTCTAAAAAACAATTTGTATACTCTTTATCACAAAACAATTGCGATATCCAGAAAAAAAATCTTTTCACTTTTGTACTTTTTCAAAAAGTGGTGTATGTAGTTAAGCCTTTATTCTAAATCTACTTAGCTAAATCTCGGATTTAGGGTAGGTGGAAACGTAGTATAAGCCTTAAATCAAAAGCAACAACAATTTCCATGACAACACTTTCAATGAGTCAGCTGTCTAAAGCCTGGTACGCTGCTCGCGCTAAATTTTAGCTCCCATACAAATTATCGAAAATTTTTAGCCGAGATAAAATGGATCCCATACAAGTTATCGATAACTTGTATGGGAATTTTATCTCAGCTAAATTTTAGCGCGAGCAGCGTACCAGGCTTAAAACATAATAAGCTATCGTTTTTTTTTTTTCATCTGACAGTTCTCGTTACAAACTTTCTTCGCTTGATCATACGCCTTCTTTTCTTATCCCATGGATTTCGTGCGCTGTTTTCACTAGATCCCAAATGAGATATTTTCGCAAATTATATCAAATCGTATAGAAAAAGAATTTAATATGAAATTTGAACTTACCTCATTTTCGAAATAAACTCATTTTGGATGTAAAGAAACAGTCTAGTATGCAGATCGACACCTGAATTTCAGCTGACATTTTTTTTTCTTCACTTTTTATCCGTGCACTAATTTGTGACAGGTACAAAAATGTGATTTATGCACTGGAGCATCGCACAAACTCGGCTGAAATTCATAAATACATTTTAATCTCAGCTATAATTTTGAGAGATTTTGTATGGGTGCTTAAATTTGTTTCGATTTGAGTATTATAGGCTTGAGAAGATAGTGAAAAATCACAGTTCTCTAAGTGCCAGTTGTACAAACGTGGGTCAGCTTCAGGAATTTAACCCACCGATTTCGGCGGATTAGCTGCGTGTCAACTTCGGTTCAAGCATAAATGTGGCTATTTTTACATATATGGACCTTGAACCAGTTCTAAAATTTAGCTATGCTTCCGATTTCAGAAGGTTTGAGTTGCTGATCCACGGATTAAATATTTGTACAACTGGCCCTAAAAAAATTATATTAGCCTTGTTCATTTGGGAGGTGGCAAAGTACTATACTAGTAGTTTACTAGCGATTTTCAATGGAACGCACTTTCAACGAATTCAATACAAATCGTATCTACTCGGGAAGAAGAGCATGAGTAGATTATAGCACTAGATTAACCAAAACATCTACTAGTAGTAAACTACCACCTCCAATGGAACAGGGCTATTATTATATCATATTATAGATAGATTGGTGGAAAAAACTTCTTGAAGAAAAATAATAGTAGTGGCTCTGCCTATTTTTTTGTATAACAGTTTCATAGAATATAACAGAATTAAAAAGGATCCTGGAATTTTTTCGTTTTCAGTTATGAATAGCGAAAAATATCTGCTTCGGAATGTAAAAAAAAAAAATATTTCGATTGCAAATTATTCAGCATTCAGACCTCCTAGAATTTTTTGGTTTTCAGTTATGAATAGACTTTTCATTTAATGTCTCACTCGATGGATTTGGAAGAAATGTTTGAAATTTTTTATGGCAATAAGGGGTCTTCCCAACTAACATTTCAGCTTCGGTTAAGGTATTACAAAAGCTACATTTCAGCTTCTTTTAAACTTTAGTAAGGTTGTTGGGCATGGAAAAAGGAGAACGTTATACAAGTTTGACCCTCTATAAGAAGTTTAAACGAAGCTTTACCGAAGCTCTACCGAAGCTTTGAGATTTGACAGATAGCTTCGGAAGAGCTTGTATAGCTCTTTAATACATGTCTTATCGAAATTAAAAAAAACAACTACAAAAACAAAAAAGAATCCTTTTTTACTGGTTTTTATTTGATTTTAAATCATGAATTTTATATTTTTACCTGAAATTATATATATTTTTCCATTAGTTTTTAGTATATATATTGATAATAATTTTAAAAGTATATAATTTTGTTTACCACACCCAGGAATTGAACTTCGTACCTACTTGGTGGCAGTCCGCCACTCAACCCACTCGGCCATCCTAGTATATTCATTAATGAAATTAAAATCTTAATCAGTTCGAATAGCAGAAATGTCAAACAAAAAATGTCTGAGCTAAATTATTCAATGCCAAAACCAAAAAGTGTCCGAGCTAGATTATTCAATATCAAAACCAAAAATCAAATACTAAACTTGGTAATTTCTGTAAAGCTTGTATAAATTCGTTAAGCAGGCTTTTCCGAAAACAAGCTTTTTTCGTTTAAGTTTCTTTAACAGTATTTAAACAACTTATTAGAAGTTGTTAAACAAGTTCGAACTTCTATAAGCAATTAAATTCTGAAGCAAGCTCAATACAAGCTGTATAAAAAGTAGTACCTGCGAGATCTCAATTTATAGAAGCTGTTGTGCTAGTTGGGTTAGCCTTGATTTTTTCTCGAAAATCTTAAAAAAATAGAATTGCATTTTTCTTACCTGAATGTCTTTTATCCGAAAATATTTACTTCAGAATGTAAGAAAAAAAATATTTCGATTGCAAATAATTCAGCAACCAGACCTCTTAGAATTTTTGGTTTTCAGTTATGAATAGAGCTAAAAACCCAGCAAACGCAGAACTACAGAAAAAACCGGTGAAATATGTACGTAAAAGAAGTACTTCTTTTCCACTGAAAAAAGATAGGAGCCCGGGAAAAAACTCAGTTATATACTTTCTGTATATAAGAATACGTGAAGCAGCTATCTCTTTCTTGCATGCAAGATGAAATAAATTTCCCCTCCATTAATAGTACAGACAAATGTACTTCAAAAGTGCATCAGCGAAGCACTTCTGGAAGTGGTTCTGATGTACATTTTGCAGTACTTTTTTACCTACAGAAAAAGCACTGAAACTTGTACTTTTAAAGTACTTATTTGGAGCACTTTCATGGGTTTATATCCGTACTGCTAAAATCCATATTTTAATTTCATCTGAAAATAAAAAAATCTTCAAAACAAACAAACAATTCTTTTAAACAACTATTATTTAATATTTTATTGGAAAAACACAAAATAGTTTTTTTTGAAAACAAAATACATAAAAAAAAGATCCTTGGGCACGCCACTGTGGCCTGGCCAGTTGAGAAAAATGAAAAAAAAAATACTCTGCAGTCTGCACTTTGGTGGTAGTTTTTGTATCTTGTTTTGACTTTTTTTTTCTAAATTCTCAAGGCTGAAGCTGCTGTTAACTCAGTCAATGATATCTGGAATTGATCGCCACTAAAAGACAGAAAAATCAACAACTTTATAATTTATCAATTTTATAATCACATACCTTTATTTTCCAAATCAATTGGTGGTTGTTTTTGTGTCATTTTTTTTCTAAATGCACAAGGCTGAGGCTGTGCATTTTGATGGTGGAAATGGTGGTGGAATTTATGTGGCGTGCCGAAGAATTTGTGCGGTAGATTGTTTTTTTTTTTTAAATAGTTTTCACAAATAACACTGAGAAGATTTTATTTATTTTTTAAGTTAAATTGTTCTATTTATCTATCAAATGGAGCACAGAAATGTTTTTTTTCTTAACGAATATGTTGCTGCGGCTATCAAGGTTTCACTAGAAAATATAAAATGCAGGAAAAGTCAAATCAATGGCGCGCCGCCATTACAAAAGAGACAAAACTTTGTGCATTGCATACATCGCTCTCTTTTCCTCCCATTTACCAAAGAGTTTATTTTTTTCAGGAGAAACAAAACTACAATATTTTGAGGGGAGAGATTTTGGTAAATAAGGAAACACATACACCTACAAAGTATAGACTTTGTTGGTGGTTGTAATTTCCCCTAAACTACTGAGGTTTGGTTTGCAGGGAAAGACCTTTCATTTGATGTATCACTCGATGGAATTGGAAATATGGTAGTTATGGTATGGAAGGGGTTAGTTAGCCTTGATTTTTTCTCGGAAATCTTAAAAAAAATAGATTATTGTTTTTTTTTTACCTGAATTCATAGACCTGTCTACTGTGAACTCATATCTGTTAACCAAACATTTTTCTAGCATTTGATCCGAAGATATCTGCTTCCGACTCAATTACCCCGTTTGTATGGCGATTTGAATCCGATTTGAATCAGGATTTAGGTCTATACCCAGCAAACGCAGAACTACAGAAAAAACCGGTGAAATATGTACGTAAAAGAAGTACTTCTTTTCCACTGAAAAAAGATAGGAGCCCGGGAAAAAACTCAGTTATATACTTTCTGTATATAAGAATACGTGAAGCAGCTATCTCTTTCTTGCATGCAAGATGAAATAAATTTCCCCTCCATTAATAGTACAGACAAATGTACTTCAAAAGTGCATCAGCGAAGCACTTCTGGAAGTGGTTCTGATGTACATTTTGCAGTACTTTTTTACCTACAGAAAAAGCACTGAAACTTGTACTTTTAAAGTACTTATTTGGAGCACTTTCATGGGTTTATATCCGTACTGCTAAAATCCATATTTTAATTTCATCTGAAAATAAAAAAATCTTCAAAACAAACAAACAATTCTTTTAAACAACTATTATTTAATATTTTATTGGAAAAACACAAAATAGTTTTTTTTGAAAACAAAATACATAAAAAAAAGATCCTTGGGCACGCCACTGTGGCCTGGCCAGTTGAGAAAAATGAAAAAAAAAAAAAATACTCTGCAGTCTGCACTTTGGTGGTAGTTTTTGTATCTTGTTTTGCCTTTTTTTTTCTAAATGCTCAAGGCTGAAGCTGCTGTAAACTCAGTCAATGATGTCTGGAATTGATCGCCACTAAAAGACAGAAAAATCAACAACTTTATAATCTATCAATTTTATAATCAGCACACCTTTATTTTCCAAATCAATTGGTGGTTGTTTTTGTGTCATTTTTTTTCTAAATGCACAAGGCTGAGGCTGTGCATTTTGATGGTGGAAATGGTGGTGGAATTTATGTGGCGTGCCGAAGAATTTGTGCGGTAGATTGTTTTTTTTTAGAAAATAGTTTTCACAAATAACACTGAGAAGATTTTATTTATTTTTTAAGTTAAATTGTTCTATTTATCTATCAAATGGAGCACAGAAATGTTTTTTTTTCTTAACGAATATGTTGCTGCGGCTATCAAGGTTTCACTAGAAAATATAAAATGCAGGAAAAGTCAAATCAATGGCGCGCCGCCATTACAAAAGAGACAAAACTTTGTGCATTGCATACATCGCTCTCTTTTCCTCCCATTTACCAAAGAGTTTATTTTTTTCAGGAGAAACAAAACTACAATATTTTGAGGGGAGAGATTTTGGTAAATAAGGAAACACATACACCTACAAATTATAGACTTTGTTGGTGGTTGTAATTTCCCCTAAACTACTGAGGTTTGGTTTGCAGGGTATACATATAGGTACCTGTATCGAATTGAATCTTGATTTGTCGATCCGATCCGACTCGGGGAGCTGAATCGAATCGAAAATATGCATATATACCTAACGAATTCAATACTCGAGATATAATTTATGGTGGAAATTGTGTGTGATTGTCTTCTTATTTGCAAATTCACTGTATGTATGTATTATGATATCTAGTTTTACTTGCACTTTGTTTTTGGTTAGATTTTTCTATTTTACTGTAAATATATTAAAAATAAAAATTGTGTTTTCGATTCTATTTCAATTCGATTCCTCGATCTGGTATAGTCATATACCTGGATTGAAATTTCAATTCAGATTCAATTCGATCTTTAAATCGGTCATACAAATGTGAACTGGGTCTAATAATTCAGCAAGTAGACGTCTTGTATACACATGGTATAAAAAGACAAGTGGTCCGTTCTTTTATTGAATATAGTTAACTATTGTTGTTATGTCAAAAAAATCGTTGTATTTGTTTTTGTTAGATTTTGTTAGAAAATTTCAACTTTGATTTAGGAACGACTAATGTTACATTGTGTTGATCTGTCAAAAGAAAATTTTTTGAGAGTAATTTTATGAATGAATAAACAAGAAAGAATTAATTTGGTACTGAAATAATTCTTTTTAATTGAATTCTAAGCAAATTGAAACAAAAATATGCATTCAATAATTTCAAATATCGAAACAAACAAGAAATTCTCTTCTCACATCATCCCCTCTCTTCCTCATTTAGTTGTGTTTGACAGATTAACATTGAAACTCAAGTCCAGGAGCTGAGTTGGAAAAAGTAACAAAATGTAACTATTTGACACTTCAACATTGGATTTAGGAACGATGTTGTGAAGTCACAATGTTACACTTTGTAACTTTTTTCTCATTTAGGAACGATGAAAGTTAACTATTGTTAACAATAGCTGCGTTCCTTTGGAAATATTTATCTACTTTTTAGTACTTAAAACTACTTTGAACTACTTTGCTATATTGAAAAAGTAGTTCAAAGCAGCTTTAAGTACTAAAAAGTAGATAAATATTTCCAAAGGAACGCAGCTAATAGTTAACATCGTCGAATAAAAGAACGCACCAAAGGTATGATCATTAGAGCCGCCATCTTACAAAATGGGGTAATAAGGTTTTGATGTTTGGCATTTGGCAAAGTCAAAAGCAACAACAATTTCGAAGACAAATTTGTTTACAACAACAATTTCAATGGGCTGGACTGTCAAAACCTTAAGTAGCCATAAGTTTTGACAGTTCTCGATACTGAGTTTTTTCTAATGATCATACCTTCTCTTTTTGTACCATGTTGTATACATTCCTGCGAATGTCAGTTCTGGGGCTTGTGAAGATGTAAACAAACGTTTTTTGTAATGAAAAATAGCATTTTTGTTGTAATTGGCATTGGAAAAAATGTTTGTTTACCTTTTCACCAGTGGAGATTGACAAATAAGGAAGTGGAAAAGCCCCATTAATAAATGTAATATAAGTGTGATTTACTTTGTTTTTCGCCCTGTTGTCGCCTTGACGTTTAAGTCCAAATCGAAACAGTAAAAAGCAAGTAAAAATGTTTAAAACTCCCAATAAGATGAGAATTGACTATTTTTTTTTTTTGTTTTTTTACTTCCAATTTGATATTTCTGCGTTGGTGAAACAGTAAAAAATCTGCCTTTTTCATCTTTTCGAGCTTTCTCTCTCCCTTGCTCTTATATACGTCTTGCGATTTGCGTTTTCGTGTGTAAAGGCAGACAAAGAAAGCCACCTTGTCAATTTTCTTTTCACCAAAACAGAAATTTCAAATTGGAAGTAAATAAAACAAAAATTGATGTTGGAAAAGCTCAATTCCAATAATCACAAATCACATTGAACACAACTTCATTTTGACGCCTACACTTTTTTTAGCTGTCGTTTTTAGATTGAAAAGAAAATAAAAAAATAAAGAAAAACAAATCTGTGATAAAATAGAACTTCTTCTTCTTCAGATATGAGAATAAAAAAACATTATATCATTGTTTGGCTAATAAAATTGTGATTGTGTATTTTCGTACAAAAAAAAAAGATTAAAAAAAAAAACAACAAAAAACAAGAAGAAGAACAAAAGAAGAGAAACCCACTTTTTTTTAAATGTCACATATTTGAATAAAAAAGTGCGTACGTAAATCACAACACGTAACATTTTTTTTATATTCTTCTTCTGATTAAAAAAGAAGAGAAGATAGTTCAAATCAATTGAACTTAAAATGGCATCGGAAACGATTGTCCAAAGTCAAGGAGGAGGCGGCTTGATTGCAAATCTTGCCGAATTGTCTGGAGCACCCGAACCTGCACTCAGATTATTGTTGTCAATTTTATTTGGTAAGTTTTTTTTTTTTTTTATTGTTATGTTGTTTGTGTCGTTGTCGGCATTCGGCTGCAACCTGCAAATTGCTGTTGTCACAGTCAGGTCATGTACTATAATTATCAGGGAAAAAACATCTCCAACATTTTAATATGCTTATAAAGGCGGTCGTTATTTAAAATAAGTTGGAATTTGCATGCTCCAAAGCTTAGTGCGGTATTTTGACCTAAAACGTGGTCATAAATCAAATTTCTCAATTTTGCCCTCCAGGATTAAGCTTATGTCCCATAAACAGTTAGATAACCAGGCTACTTTTAAGTGAAGTCTATAAATTCTATGGAGTTTGGTATTAAGAGCATAAGTGCATTTTTTTTTTCGAAAATGAGTTAAGTATGCAGAACTATTTAAAAAAAAAATCTATTTCCGTTTGGTCTGAACAGCATAACTCTAAGTAAACTAGTTCGAAATATATTCAATGGCCCTAACCACCCTCAACTCCTTTTTCTAAAATTATGTTTGATCATAATGACATAACTCCAACTTGTGCTATATTGACCAATCAAAAATGTTTAAAACTTTTAAATATGTAAGTGTTTGGTCAAAACCAGGGTCGGACTGGGGCAAAGGGGCCTGGATGGCAAAGCCGCCGCACAGTGCGTTGATTGTATGGAGATGTTGGAAAAAAATCAAATTTTTAAAAAAAGTTGAGTTTGGAAAAAAAATTGTTTTTAACAACACGTTTTACAAACTTTAGCGAAATTTCCACGCCCCCTGCCACGCCCAATTCTGAGTGTGCATATTTATATCTAGAAAACGGCTTGCACAATTTGAATAAAATTGAAGAAATTTGATTATCTAGGCGAGTTCTTCTTCTTCTTCCTTTTTCTCGGCGCTGTTATGATCTCGATGTCGAGGGGATCATAACCTTCCCACGTTACTGCTTCACACTAGTGATCCGCCTGTGGGGTTCGCCGGGTTGACCTCAGAAATCGGCGGCAAGCCTCCCGGTTTTGTATTGTTCCGTTTCTGAGGCCAACTGAATGCTGGTGTTTTTGCATTTGCTTGTACCAGGAGTTTTTAGGCCTACCTTTCTTTTTATTTCGTGTTGGAACGTTATATGATATTGCTTTTTTGACGGGGTTCTCAGGATCTCTCCTTTGAACATGGCAATACCAACTAAGTCGGTCGTGTTCAATTATCTAGGCGAGTTCAAAAGTACAAAATAGTGTCGACCCTATTCGCCCCCGCCACGCCTACTTTTGTATACATGATTCGATCCAGGAACTTGTATGTATGGGAATTCGGGAAAAAAATAAAAAAAAACAAGTGTTTTGCTAAGATTTCTTGATTTTCAGGTTCTAAATTTGATTGCATATTTAGTTTTGACTTCTAACTGCAAAACACCACGCAATCGGGCTGTTGGGTTGGAAAAACAAACATCAAAAAGCTCCCTAGCTGAACACATTATGTAAAAAATACTCCTAAACAAACACTTGTTGCAAGAGAAAGCGCAAGTTTCTGCAGACAAAACTTATTTTTTTTAAAAGATATAATTGTTTTCTTTCTTTAAATAAAAACACTTTTTTCCCATTTGACCCCTCTCAAAATATATGGCTTATCAAAGTTAGTACTTACCACGAACAAAGAAGCTTTGATTTGGACTCTCAAAAAAAATTTAAATTTATATGTAGAAAAAAAAATATGCAGTTAGAATAATTATATTTTCTCTCCTGAATGTGAACCTAGCAAAAAAAATATCATATGTTCCTTTTTTCTTCAGTAAATGGTCTTTTAACCGGTAACTACAAATCTTACTCTAATTGTTTGTTTTTTTTTATTGATCTTCTGAGGATCTCTGACAACAGAAAATTGAACTTTATCATAAATTAACTGTCGATTTATTCATTCAGACTTATTACCTTGAATTTGGCATACTTGCTTCACATTTTTGGCAAATTCTTTTTTTTTATTTTTTTCCACTAGTCGCCGCACTGTGCGCCGTCGCTGCTTGCTCCACGGAACTAAAAAAAGTTATCTACAATAAAAGAAAAAGAAAAAGATAGTAATTATACTTTTGTCAAGATTTTTGGTGCTTCCAAACCGAATTTTTGAATGCATCACATCATTCTTTTGAAGTTTCTAATTTTAAAAATTACATCTTAAAATTAAATACATGAAAAGAGTATGCGAACAGAGCTCCAAGAGCCGTAGGTTGAGCTGATGGGGCCCCGGGCCAAGACTTTAGTTGGAGGCCTTTGTTGTCTTTATTTTTCCTTCAAAGAAAATGTATAGAATATATTTATTTGTAATTTTTAAAATTTGAAACTTCTTCACAAACAAAAAGCGGAATAACTTTCTGTATAATGATTTTCAAATTTTTGAACTTGCAACTGCAAATAAGCAACATATTTTTTTTTTTTTTTGTTAAAATAGAGTTTTGCTTGATTCGAGCCTATTACTAAGGGCCCATGAGTTTTAGACTTATAAACAAAAGAATTAATTATGAGACTTGTTCTTTCCTTATTCTAAAAACTTTTTTTTTATTTCCAAAAGTTCTGAATTTTATTGTATATTATACATATTATATTGTGAATTTTAGTTCAGATTATTTGCATTCATTCAGAAATTCAGAGTTTTTTTTGAAACTGGAAACATTCTCCCTCATTTTCCTTATAAATACATTTGGTGAAAAAAAAAAACATTTTGCGCATATCCAAAAGGATACCTTTTTATTTATTTTGGGGCCCCTGTGTGGAAAAGCTCTCAAAAGGTCGCAAATGTTTTTGGAATTGAAATAACTTTAATTTGTATTTGGAATTTACAAAACGCATTTAATTTTTACAGGGGTCCAATAATGTTAGGTACAAGCAAGACCCGAGGACAAGTACGGTACGCGAAAAACCCTATAATTTGTATCTATTCTGTTTCTGTTGATTCAAGTCTTAAAGATAGATATCTTAGGCGAAAATAAGAAAACGGAGTGCACATCATAGGTAACTGTTTGTTTCGTTGTTTATTTCTTACATCCTGTTTCTTTCTTAAATACAATCTAAGGTGGGGCCCTGGCATATGTACGTGGGGGCCCCGGGGCACTGCCTCGAAACAAGATATGCACCCCTAGGGCCCCAAACCTTTTCATTTCTTATATAATTATAAATATAACTTTCAAATAGTTCGATTAAGGGCCTACATTTGTTAAACGGGCTCCTTTTATTTGTTTGAAATTTGTATTTGTACTTGTTTTTTACATGTTTTGTAACATTTTGATTTTGTAACTATGGGATAGCTGGCAATCGCCAAGTCTGTTATATGGCCAGTCCGGCTCTGGTCAAAACAGCACAACTCAGTTCCTTTGCTTTTTTGATCAATGACGGAAATGACGGGGAATCGATTGATTCGTTTAAAAAACAAAAATAAATCGCTGTAAGTCCGAAAAATTAAAATTCTTAAAAAAAAAAAAACTAATTCCATATTGACACTGAGGACACAACTCGAAATAATCTTATTCTTGAACGAAAAATAGTTGGGTCAAAACAACATAATCTTACTAAAAACATATAAATACGCTTAAAAATTAAAATTTTGTACTTTATTTGTGTAAATATTATTATTTTAAAAAAAAGCATCCCAATATATTTGAATTAAATAAAACTGGATTTGGAGGAATTTTTCTAAGATTTTGGGCTTATGTTGTTAATACCTAACCCCATAGAATTGGTCAAGCTGGTTCGCGATACCATCAGTTGCAACTTACACTATTTGGGTAATCACGATTTTTTTTGCGTTCAAAAAATAAAATGCACGACTGGGTCGCACGAACTTGCTCTTAGATTTGAAGTTGCTTAAATTTTTAAGACTTTTTTTTATATAAAAATTTGGGAAATGTAGGTACTTATATAATAAAAAAAAATTAAAAAAAAAAAATGTGTTTTTTAAACTAATAAAACAAAATCTGCAATCAAATTGCCCCTCAAAACAAGTATGCAGTTTTATTTGATATATTAAAATGTATTTTTAGAAATAAAAAATTTCAAAATCGTTTGTCGTTTTTTGAAAAACTAATTTTTTATAAATAATTTTTTGGAAAAAAACTTGGTATGCCATTTTGAAGAAATCGCTAATCAACAACTAACACCGAAATTGAAAAAAAAAAATGTCTCGTTTTCGAAAATTTGTTTTTTCTAAAAAAATTTCTAGATATTTTTAAAAACATTTTATTTCTGATTTATTTATGATTTATTATATAATGCTTTTTAATAAAAAATTTCGTTGAAATTGAATTAGTATTTTGCCAGAAAGATTTGAAAAAAAGGTTCTTTGGCAGGTACCGTAAGTAATGATTTCCAAAAAAAAATTGTTCATCATAGGATGGACCTTGCCAAAAAACTAATACCTGTTTTTTTTTTAACAAAATCGTTGGAGCCGTTTTCGAGAAATTAAATTTTTCCTTGGATGGACCTTGCCCAAAAACTAATACCTGATTTTTTTTTAAAACAAAATCGTTGGAGCCGTTTTCGAGAAATTAAACTTTTCCGAAATTTTTATATGACAGGTACCGTTATTTTTGGTCCAAAAAAAATTAATTCCAAAAACCCTCTGGAGAGTCTCCAAAAAATGCTACCAAGTTCGAAGTCAATAGGTCCATCCGTTCAGGCTGTAGCTCCTTATACAGACAGACAGATTTCCGGGACCCACTTTTTTTGCATTCTCTATCATCGTAATATCATGGAAAATTGTTATCTCAACTTTTTTTTTGTACGAATGCATAACTTGTTATGTTCATATCGTCGGTCTCATAAGGAAACCTCGTAACTCCACCTTTTTTCGAAAATTACTTTTGAATGCCATTTTTTAGAAAATATGTCAGCGGAGCTACCCAGAAAATTTGAAGTCATTCCATTCTAAATAGACTTAAATTCAAATTTTGTAAAGCACTTTACCCTCCAACTATGTTGTTTCTCTAATTGTTGTTTCTCTCCTGTAAAATTTAGATTTTGGGAGTTATAAGGTTTCCTTATGAGGCCGTCGATATGTATTGTATATAGTACCTATATCGCAAGTAAAAAACGTGAATTTTCTAAGTGTTGGTTTTTTATACTTAAAATTGTTTTTGGTGAAAAATTTGTATATGGATATCGACAGTCAAGTTATGTATAGTATTCTTAAAAAAAATTTAATTGTATATGCAACTCTATTTTTTTTCATACGAAAGGGTTGAGATACACACTTAAAAAATTTGCACTTTTTCCGTTGTTTTTTTTTTTTTTAACATTAGTGTTTTTAAAATAGCGCAACACACAGCAACATGGTTTAACCTATATAGAACAATCTTGCATTTCAAGAATTTGCCCGAGCTTGCCTCCTCGAAAATAAAGACCCCTTGAAAAAACTCATCAAAAACGACCCTTACTAATAGATTTTTATATCATTCCATTGAATGTATTATATTATTGAGAACATTTCACCAGAATTGGTGCAGTAGTAAAGTTATGAAGGGCGCCGGCTTCGAAAACGTTAGTCGTGGGGAGAACGATTTAAATTTTTGAACTCTGGAATAAAACGTTCGTAAGCATAGTATTAAAATACTCATAACTTGGCCAATTTGGCTCCAATTGACCTAAAATCTCGACACAATATTCTTAAATATAATACATTCAGTTAAAAAATTTAAAAATTTTAATGCAAATAAAAAAAAAAAACAACAGGGTTTCCCGTGAAAAAAGTATGTTTCAGTAAGCACTTTTCTTTGCCGAGCAGAAACTGAGAAAATAAAACAGTTAAACATCTTGGAAAAATACTAACTTGGGGAATATTTTTTTTTTATTTCCAACCATATGAGCTTTTCGGAGCATACAAATTCCAACTTTTTTAAAATAACGACTGCCCTAATGCTTATATTCTAACGACTACACTTGGGAGCAAAAAAATGGAATTAAACTTTGTAATTGACATACATGAATCTTATCGGTACCATTGAAAAGCTTGAAACAAAATCTTTAAGTCAATGCTAAGATCTTAAAAATCCGTTCACTTAATAAAGATCCAATAAACATAAATAAATTATGTGAGGAAAAAAAGACTGAAATTGAAACAGAGAGTATCTGGAAAATTTAACAATACAAAAAAAAATTAAGTGCAATTTATTGACAGATAGCGCTAATACTATTGTATGCATTTTTATGTTTTTACCAACAATTCAAATTCAAAGTTAAAAAATTCAAGTTTTAAAATAAGACCACGAGACTTTGAAGAAAAAATATTTTATCCATTACAATTTTAGTTTTTAATGTACGAATTTATTTGATTCCGTTTTTTTTTTTTTTTTGTAGTTGGAAGTGTTGTTTGCTATAAAAATATACTTGAATCTTCTTTCAGGTTACCCGATAGCTGCTCTCCATCAGTTATGTGTGCGAAAACTCGAACCACTTTTGCAACATATTTTCTTTGCAACTTGTGGATTCGCTTTATGCTATTTCAACTACGGCACTGATTCCTATCACAGTGTAATTGCAATATGGGTAACCTATTTGTTAGTTCGCCTCCTCCATCATGCACCCCAACAGTTATTAATAATAAACTTCCTATTCCATATGAGTTACCTCATAATTGGTTATATCTTCACTGAAAGCAATGATTACGATATAATTTGGACGATGCCACATTGTGTTCTTGTGTTGCGATTAATTGGATTCGGATTTGATATATCCGATGGTCAGAAGCCACGTGAACAATTGTCAAATGATCAAAAAGAAACGGCTTTGTCTTATATACCATCGTTGATTGAACTTACCGCCTATACATTCTTCCCAGCTGCATTTTTGGTTGGGCCACAATTTCCTTTTAGACGATATCAGCGATTTATTGGGGGTGAATTCCATGAGCATGATGGTGCTGTGAATGCTGGACTTAAACGTGGTGGAGTTGGTTTATTGTATTTGATAGTACGACAATTGGGAGCGACTTTGTTGCCAGATAGCTATCTTATGACGGAGGCATTCCGCAATCAATCGATGCTTACAAAACTATTCCAAGTAGGAATTTGGGGTAAAATTGCATTGTACAAATTCATATCATGTTGGTTACTTGTCGAAGGAGCACTTATGTGTACAGGTTTGTTTTTTTAAGAATAAATTTTTGTTTAGTAAGTCAATTCATTATTTTGTTTGTTAGGATTTACTTATGCTGGAAAAACTTCTGATGGAAAATCCGATTGGTCTGGATGTTCAAATATAAAACTTATTCTGCTTGAAACAGGAAGTAAAATGGCTCATTATGTGCAATCGTTCAATGTGAATACAAACAGCTGGGTGGCTCAGTATATTTATAAACGACTTAAATTTCTTAACAATCGTATGATAAGCTATGTGGCAGCGTTAGCATTTTTAGCTGTTTGGCATGGATTCCATAGTGGTTATTATATAGCATTTGCTATGGAATATGCCATTATTACATTTGAAAAACAAGTAAGTATTTATTATTGTTCTTTTGTTTTTTTTTTTTTTTATTTTATTGAATTTATTCATTTTTTTCCTTCCCTTCCAACACCAATCAATCAATCAATCAACAGTGTGAGACGATTTATGCCAAAGATGTAATCCCAAAATATGGCGATATTCTCAACAATTCTAAAGCCTGCAAGGTCATTTCGTTTGTATTGTTAAAAATCTATAATATTATGTTTATGGGTTGGTGTTTAATACCATTTATTTTATTAAGTTATGATCGTTACATGTATGTGTATTCTACTCTGGGTTATTATGGATTTGTTATGTTGGCTTCTTGGCTCATAGTTTATAATGGTTATAAATTTTCAAGAAAGTCAAATAAAACAGACAAAACGTCATCCAATGAGCCAGAGAAAAAACAAAATTAATTAAAAACAAACAAAAAAAATAATTTAGATAACGACGATTTCCTCGTTCTTTAACAAAAAAAACAAAAACAAAAACAAATAAAAAAAAAACGAAAAAAAGAAAAAGAAATACAATGCATTAATTGTGTATTGTGTTGTTTCGAATATCTGATATGTATTTTAACTTTAACAAAGAACTCTTTTAAAAAGTCATAAATATAATTTTATTTATTTATTTACAATAACACAAAGAAAACTAATCGACACACTAAGAAATATAGTAGGTTTATGTATAACAACCACAAATAGAGAGAATCATTTTTAAATATTAATTTATTTTTTTGGATAAAAAAAAGAAGAGCAAGAAAAATGATACAACAATCTACAATTTACTAATGCAATGTTATGGAGTATTATAATTTCGTTAATTTAAAAACAAGTCGCTTTTACTTTTAAAATGTCAATTTTCAGCAAGTCTCTTATGTTATTTTTTTTTTTTATTTTTAAATGCATTTCTTTGAACTAAAATAATTGTGATTCATTTAATTTAAAAAAAAAAACACCTTTGATACCAATTTTTAATTTGCATTTTTTTTTCAACTGTTTTTAAGGAAAATTATACCATTTTATTTTAAATACTTGTACCTTATATACGAAAACGATATGGATAAATACTCGTAGACTTAATGCAGAACTAGCGATAAGACTTTTTTTTGCTAGAAAACTCAACGAAACCAGTGTACTTAGTCGAAATATTTTGAAGCTATCTAACCAGTTCGATGTTGCTGCTAGTGTAATAGCTCGTCATCAAAGAAATATTATTCGATGACTTTTCTTTTAAAACATGGTGTCCGCTAAACTGGAAAGTCAGTTAAAACAATCTTGGTCAAGAAAAGCCAATACATTTGAAAAGTGGTCAGAGATTTTTTTACTGTATCATTTTTTTTTTTTTTTTTTGAAAAACATTTAAGCCCCTATTAACACCATATTTGATATTAATCAACAAAATGAATGAATTGGTAATACCGTGAACAATCATCAAAATTGTTACTAAACTTTGTCGTTGCTATGAATTTGAGATCTATTGTGAATGGCTCTTTAAATAAACTTGGTATTATGGATTTCAAAAACTTTGCTATACATATATCAAATTCTCCATCAAATTGCCAATTTTTTGCAAATGAATCTACAAATCTCAGAGTTTTCTTTTACTAGCTCTACCAGTCCTGTAAATTGATTCTATTTGCTAACATCAACAAAATATTTAACAAATACAACAAACCTAATTAAACTAATTACCTACTTATATTTTTTTGAAAAAAAAAAACAATGCGAAAACTAAAAAAACGACCAACCAATAAATAAACGTGAAATTAAACGTCAATATAAAAATAGCACCTATTTTCAATTGTATTTTGACAAATCTTCACAATACAACCAAAATTACTATCATTTGATAGGTTTTTACGTTTATCTACCAATTTATATTGACAACTGTAATAGGGGCCTTAAGCTGGGGAAAACAAAATGATCATATGAGTTATCAAATACGACATCGTACCTTACTTACTGTAAATACATAAATCTGAAGAATATGTTATTTCCTTCGATGACGCACTCAATAAAGTAGCTCAAAAAGAACAAATGGACGCGGAGAGGATAAAGAAATACGTGTACAGATGCAACAACGATTTTTAATAAGGAATACAAAGATTTTTTGAATGAAATGAAACAAAGAGTTGATCATTTTTATTTCAATAGTTTGAATATAAACCAATGAAATCGGTAACAGATAGATAGGTCTTTGAAAAATACAAGGTTTCCTGACATTAAATAGATTCCATTAAAAAACGTTCTTGCCACTCTATGGAATTATATATGTATGAAATAAACGTTCGAATTCATGAAATATTTTAAATTTTTTGCCAGGGAATATTTTATAATTGGTCAGGGAAAGTCAGGAAATTTTATTTTGAAAATTAATGGACACCATGCTAAATAAAGAGTTAGTTTTCATCCGATGTTTATGCCTGTGATGTTCCTCGTCTAAAAAAATGATTACTCTACGAAAAACTCTAGGGAAAAAAAAAACATAATAACACAGCTATCAACAGAAATAAACTATTGAGTAAAATCCTGCTTTTTATATTTGTTCTTCCTTCTTAAAAGTACCGCTATTTTGTTTAATGCTTTTCTTAACCCTCTCAGTAGTGAACATAGAAATAGCACATACTTTTTTAAAACTTTAATTTGTATTCTACTTTCAAAAGCTGTGAGACTTTTTAATTAACAAGTGTTTTGTTCATTGTACCTACTGTGGAAAAAAAGAAAAAAATATTTTCGATAATTACCTTGAAAATTTATCCAAAGAGGTTTCAAGAAATTAACTTAAATATAAACAAACAAAATACTAATTTGGTGATATTGAAAAATTGTAAGAACTTTTACGTAGAAATTAAATTAAAATATTCAAGCCTATAACTCACAAATAATAATTTTTTTAATGTTAGTGTGTTTTTTTTTGTTCATAGTTGTAGCTTGTCATATTAACGAAGTCGATGAAGGTTATTAAAAAGCAAGGCAGAAAAATTTCATCCACTACTATCAATTTTTATGTTTTCGATTCAAACTCGCTCGTCTGCAAAAAAATGTATTTATATATGATATCTCTAGAAAATAGTCAATTATAAAGTAATTCTTAAAAACAAAAACTGTTGATTGAAGTTCTCATTATGATTGGCGAATTAAAATTAAAAGCATCACACAATTGCGATCGTAATAAATCCAACATTCGTTTGTTCATTTCTATATTCTGGTTAATAAGGGAATATGATTCAATATCCTATTCACTTCGATATAATCTTATTAAAATGCCTAGTCAAGTATTTTCACGATCAATAACATAATCTTTTCCACACAGAGCCAGATTATATCTGTGATCTTTGGTATAGACATAATAACTGCATTAAAAAAATAGTCATTTAAAGACTAATTCTTTGAAACTTTTTGCCTATATTTCCACTATTTTTTAGCCATGTAAACTGAACTTACGTCAAAAGGTGACTGTTAATTCTTGAGTATAATACTAAAGCTGTTTAACAAACAACATTTGAAAACCTTAAATGAAAAAATTCCATTTTTCAATTGTCATTATTTATATCAAACACCACAGATATGTATCTTATACTCAGAGGTGGAAGCGCCTAAGGTAAAAGTTAACTGTCACGTACAGACAAAAATCTGCCTTATTTATTGTTCATATATAATTGTTCAGAGCGCCTAGTTTTTAAGTAATTCCTATAAGATATTGTATTTGCTGAAAACCTCATTCATTCTCAACGAATACAAAACTTTTGAACCTCTTGAGTCTTGAGAGAATACATAAAAATAAAAAAAAAATAAAAAAAACATACAGACCAGCAAGGTCAGCCAACAAATTGTATAGAGGTCGAAGAATTGGAGGGCTAAGAGCTGAAGTGAACCAAGTCACAAAAAGTGAATTCGGAGATATAACGAGTTAAAGTAAATACGTTTCCATTGATTCTTATGGTGAATATTTTTTTCGAACAAATGACAATTTGAATCGAAACACTTTTGGATCAAACTAATGAAAGACGTTAGTAGAGTCAAACCTTGCGCAGATTTTGGCACTAGATTTTGATTTTTTCTCCTTTTTTTTTACTTAGTCCGTTTCAGCTGTGAAACCTCCAATTAATGTTTCAGTAAATTTATAAAACTTGGTATTTTTAACTATCATAACCCAACTTATGGTACATTTTCTAAATTAAATTAAAAAAATAAAAATTTAAAAATATATATTTAAACACACGAAAATGTTAATTGTCACGTACAGAAAAAAACTTCTATAGTTTTCAAAATGTATTTTTCGTCTGTAAATTTTCCTGAATACCTCAAATAATATAATATATAAATAAAAAGAACTTGATAGCTTGATATTTTTTTGCTTTTCTATGTTTTAAAACATAAAAGCGACGACAATTTTGATGAAATATCAACATCTTCTTCACTAAACGTTTCACTATAAAAAAAAAAAATAATAAACATAAAATGAACAAGTAATGAATTAATTGTAATTATATTTAAAAAACTACTTTCAAATGCACATTAAGATTAACTAAATAAATATTAATTATATAAATAAATAAAGAAACACACAAAAAAAAAATGATAAAATAAAATTTAAATATTGAACACAAAACACAAAAAAATTGTAAATAAAATATTGTCGAAAAAACAATAAAAAGTAAAAAAAAAAAAAATGTATATTAGAATAAAAATAAAATTTTCTAGTACTTACATCATTCTGGATGCTGAAAGATAGAAATTAAAAAAAAAAAAAAATAGAGAAAGGCTTATGTAAAACAAATTAAAAAAAAGAGACTGTAATTATTATTTATAAAGTCATGTTATTTATATTGTTGTACCAAAAACAACTGATGTTTCTAAATCGGAATGATTTTTTGTATGAATATTTTTATGTTTCGGAATTGTCATTCTGTTAAACATTTTTATGATTTTTTTTTATTTAATTTTTTTGAAAATACTTATTTTACTGTGGGCAAAACGAGTAGGATAATTTCAATTTAAATTCCATTGGTATTTTAATAGGATATATTTTTTTAATTTTAAATCGGTAGTATCGTCGTTTGTACATCCTTTAAAAGTGTACCATATGTGGGCATATACTCGATCATCCTGATCAACACTACTAAATCCAGTTTCATCGAGTTAAGGTTCATTATATTCGAGGAGCTATTGAAATAAAAGGACTCTAAAATTTCAATCGAGATGGCAATTATATCTTGCAAAGCCATCAAATGAGAATCCTTGATTTCTATAATTTCTGATTGTTCTTCAACAGAGAAGTTGCATTAAATTTTATGGGAGAAATTGATGTAAAATAAAAACTATTAAATAGGATATGAAAAATATAAGAAGGTTTGAGTTTACTTTTTGCTCACAGTAATATATTATCAAGTTTTCTAATAATGACCTGATTATTATATTATTCTTTTTTTTTACCAAACGCAGACCATTTGAGAGATATCTGCAAAATTGTATTATTAATTTGAATTAAAACAAAGTAATTAGGACATTGTTGCTAAATCCAACTGACGCTTGAACGGCACCAATATTCTCTCGGCAGCAGGAGCAAAATATGCTATGAATCGTAATAAATTTCAAACACTGTTAGTTCGTGACCTTCAAAATGGTAAAAATGTTGTCATTTCTGAATTTGTTTTGACATTGCAATGGTCAGTGAAAGACCGAAGTTGTTACGTCCCGATTGGAAAACCTTACTTTCAATCCATATTTAATTTAATTTTCATATAAAAAAATTTTTCTTAATTTTTGTTTTTATTTTTTTTAATTTCGCTTTAATATTTTTGAAGGACTTTCTTAAAATTTTGGATCAAATATTTTTTTATCATATTTATAAAATTTTCTTATTTAATAAATGATATTTTATTGTATGGAAATTTGAACATGAGATAGAGATTCAAGACTAAGGATAAATAAAAAGTGTCTCAGTATAAAAAAAATTTAAGTATTTTAGTTTTTCTTATTTTGTATTTTTCACTTTGCAATGCGCCTTCTAGAAAAATCTAGGCTTACTTTATTGAAAATAGATTTAAAAAAAAGTATAGATTTGTATTAATAATAATAAATTATATATTTTAAGAATAAATTACTCCAATTAATTCAATAAAAACAAATCTAATAAATAAATTGTTGTTTTTGTTGTGTAATAATAAATAATTTTATTTTAAAATAAGATTTTCTAGCTGTTTTTTTTTTTTTTTTTTTGAAATTGATGACTTATTCTTGTATGGTACTTAATTTCGATTGTTTAGATATTTACACACTCCGGAAAAAAAACAAATGTCCAATTTCAACAGCAAACAAAAATACAAATTATGATAGAGTTTAAATATATTTGAAAATAATGAGCAGTTATGTTAAAATTAAGTTGCAACTCAACTAATTTGTTCTATGATGCTACCTATGATGATAATGTGCTGCTTGGTTGGTGAGAATTGATAGAAAAAAATTAGGTCAAAATTTGAGGGTCAATGTATTTTTCAGATTTGAACTATAATTTATTTATTCATTTATTCAAATCTACGATAAACTACAATCAACAGATTTTGCTTTATTATACTAAAATATCAATTCAAATTTTCAACAAAAACTGTTTTAAACAGAATTTTGCAACAAATTAATCAAAATAGATTTAAACTGAAATCTTGACATACAAAGATCAAGATTATTATAATAGAAATTCAAATGTCTACAGCAATGGGAAATTGGCTCACGCTGTCCATAATTTGTATTTAATATGTATGCAAATTATGTGAACGAAAAAAAATGCAAAAAATCATGTCATCTACCCACTAGTTCCCAGATATGCTGACAGTAAAATCTCTCAATTAAAAAAAAAAAATGTACTGCTTCAATATTCAAAAATACATTGTTTACCTATAATCAAAAATAATTTATTTTTATTTTTTTCATGCAAGGTTCATAGCCAGCTTTACCTTACTCAAAAGACCTCGCAGTTCGTTTTGTTAGTACGACAATGAGTACAATCTCAATAGGTATATTAAGACAAAAAAAAAAACAACAACAACAAAATTTCATTACCATGACATAATGGCAAATGTTTGCCGAAAGGCCGAAAACACACAAATTGAAATTTCCATAAAAAGAATCCAAGATCTCATCTCATATATCATGAGTAAGAATTTTTTGCTTAAAAAAATGTTCACACTTAAATAAAACGGGCAATTACCATCAAGTGGTGAAATTGAAAACAAAATAACTCATGTATAGAAAAACGTTTCAATTCCCAAAATAGACCTTGAAAAAAACCAAAAAAAAAACTAATAACAAATATGAAAATTTTGTTTAACTTAAATCAACTTAACTAACTAAATTCTTATTTTTAAATAAAAAAAAAAAATATAAATCCAATGCTTTCTCATTCTCAACCTATCGTAAGGTTCAAGGATAGACAGGTGCATCATCATCATCAATTTATCATTTATTTATTTTAAATCAATATATTCATCAGAATTCTATTCGTCATTCGGGTAATAATAATAAGAGACTACATGTGCCATATGCAACTAAATTTTAAATTTTTAAAATTTTTGTCTCTGATTTTCACGTACACCTCTATTTTTTTTTTTTTTTGTTTTTCATTCACTATACATACATGTATGTACCTAATTTTGTATATATGGTTTTATTATTTTATTTTTATTTTTAGCCCATATAGAAAAAATGTTAGACATAAATATTCGTATGTAAGTCACTTTGAAATAAAAGCAACAAAAAAAAAAAAATGTAGAAAAAAAAAAATGAAAACTAAAATTAGATGAAAGCTTATAGCCATTGATCTAAAAATAAAAATATTGTACTTCTCAAAAACCTACACACATATTTGCATTTTGTGATATATCGATTTTGATTTGCTTTGAGTAGCAAATAAAAAGAACAAATAAATGTATGGTGCCTCATTTGTAATTTAAATTGTTTCCCAATTAACTGAAGGAAAATGACAACAATTTTTTTTCTTTTTTATTTAATTTTCCTTTTTGTCTCAACTCATTAGTTCGCTTTTATTTTATTTTGTTTGTTTGTTTAAGCTATTTTAATACATCCTACCTCTATTAATTAGAAATTCTTAGTTTGTATTTTCTGAGCTGTTTATGAGACATCGGTCAAGATCCCATTTAGTTGCCAATGATGCAAATATTTTTTTTTTTTTTTGATTTCATTAAATAATGAAATTTGTCACGGTGTAGGGGTGTATTGTTTTGAAAATGAAATGATTCACTTTTCAAATTTTGGTACTTATTATTTCTGAAGGGGTTCTTTGTTTGGCAAAATATGTTTATGGCATCAGCAAAAAAATTCGATTCAATTAGAACCATTAAATTAAATATTATTTTAATAATTTTATTGAATTCTGAACATTTCAAACTATAATTCAATTTGTTTGCAAATATTAGTCTCATTTAGAAAAAAAAGAGAATTTCAAAAGCATTTAAAAAATTGAAGTTATTTTTTCATTTATTTACTGATATCAACTTAATTTTAAGATTTACATCTTATAAGATACAAAAGTAAAAAAAAAAACAACCCTTAGTAAATTCCTAGAAATTTAAGTGATAATAAACAGGATTTTTGCATGTCGATCGGTGCATGACGTAGAGACAAAACAAAAAAAAAAAATGTATTTTTTGAAGGAAAATATTTTGAGAATCCAAAATTAAAACGCCAGATTGTGTTTCGTGGTGAAATAGATTTTTTTTTTTAACATAAGTTGTTTTATTTTTATTTAGTTGCCATAATAATATATTTTTATTACACGCTACTTTAAATGTGATAATATATAAGTTAGCATAAAAGAAATTTAGGGGGGAGGTGGCAAGAGAGAAAGAGAGAGCTTTTACATGTTCAATTATTTTATTTTGCATTTAAAGATATTTTTGAAAATGAATTTCTGTGATAATTTTTATTTTTTTTTTGTGTCGATGAAACTAGAAAGCGAATTTAATAATAATAAAAAAAAAAACAAAATAAAAATTTAAAGAAAAAACACAGAAATTTAAAAGTAATTAAAAATAGACCCTCACATGAATAATATGATAATTAAAATAAGTTTGAAAATGTTTAACAAAAATTATTACAAGTGTACAATAATTCTTCAAATTAAATTGACTGGTGAAAAATTGGGCTTAGTAAAGATTCTTAATGCAAATCTTAATTTATTTATTTAGAAACAAACGCATATGCAGAGAGAAGGAGAAAGGGCCCCTAACATTAAGATAGCTTAATAAAATCAAAAATGAAATAATCATTTTTATCAAAAAAACAAAACCGACTTCCATGGATCAAAACTGGGTTTTATGGCCAGAACTAACCGAAATTAAAATGGGACCACAATGCAGGCACCAGCTTTCCAATACAGAAAGAATTATCCAAATTGGTTCACTAAGCCTCAGCTCAAAAAAAAAAAAAAAAAAAAATACAGATGAATTGAATACCTCATCCTTTCTGAAAGTCGGTAAAAAAAATAACTTACATCTAATGTTAACAACAAAACCTTACAACTAAATTACGAAAATGCTTAAGAACTACTTAAAATTAGGAGGCTTGATGCTAAAATTGTTTGTAGAATGATGTTTTCAAAGATCAATATAGTGTGGGAGGCAGTGACGTAGGTAGCCCTGTGGGGCTAATATAGTATAGAGCTCATACAGTGGCGTATTGAGGGGGGGGGGGGGGGTTTCTCAGGAGGCTCAAGCCCCCCCCAAGCCTCTTAAATCATGTTACTATTTAGCTGATTTCATCATAATCTACATGATTAACTGAAACTTCTTCGTAAATCGTAGAGATTTAGAGGCAGCTCAAATGATCGAGCCACCTCCAAATTCTAAAATGGTTGTTTGTGTTTGTTTGAGTAAGTGCCTTAGTTGACGTTTGGGATTTTCAGGATTTTACTCCAATTCAGAATTCTTCAAATAATTTGTTGTTTTGACGTCGAATTACATCACCGTTAAATTTTGCAAAGCTTCTTATGCAATCACGTCGTATTTTATTGTCTTGAGTATATTACTTTTTTTCAAAAATAATATTTTTCTCAAAGATATTGGAAATACAAATTTTTTATATCTCAATATCCTAGTGGTCAACATAACTAATGGTTTATTTAAGCAAGTTCCAGTTTGTGCTTCTGGATTTGTATTAAAAAAGGAACATATTACTAAAAAATATATATTTCGGATTAAACATCAAAAGAATTTCATTGAAAATTAGTTTTTGAGACTTTTACGTTCTGTATTTCACTTTTTGAGCATTCACTTGCGTTGCCGATAGTGAAATTAGGTGTTCTACATTTTTGCGCTTATTTCGATTTTCTGATCGAATTTAATTCGCTTTGTTTCTGCTCGTGAACTTGGTATCTTTTTCAATGAATTTCCAATTTTTGGACAAAATATTATCAAAATTGATATTTTTATTGTTTTGTAATGTTTATTTGTTGTTAATTTAATACAAAATACATAAAACACATGAGGCATGAAATATCATGCCTCTGTGTTTGCAACCTAATTCGCTTTACACTTTATCTAATTCATTTTTCTTTGAAAATTTGCAATAATATCGCCCGTGTTCTGCATTTCACTTACATATTTCATATGTCTCGCAAAATGTGACTTCTTATTTTTTCTTTTAAATTCTACTTTTTTCCAATAAAGTTGCCAATAAAATTGCATCCATGTTCAAAGTAGTAGTAATTTAACTTTAGAAACAAAATAAAAATGGATGATCCTTCAGTTTTGACAATTCGAAGCATTTTCGAAGTTTTCGAAATCGATCGAAGATCAATTTCACGTGAAATTGAAAAGTGATGCCAGTTACATTCGGTCGAATTGCGGAAATATGGGCATTTATACCGAAAAAAGTAATGAGTAAAGCTCAAAAACTAGACGTGATAGGAATAAATCTGTAAACAGTTTTGAAAAAGTTCGAACGAAAAAGTGTTTTTTTTTTTAAGATTTCTAAACACCTTACTGTTTGTAAAATGTTTGGGATACAAGAACTTTAAAAAATAGCTACTTTGAATGTGAAAGGAGACAGTAGTACGAAGTTGTCGGGAGCAGTAAAATGCTACTATACGACTTTCAGTACCGCAGCACAGCGCTTTTCTCTCGATCAAAGATGAATAAAAAAAGAGACAAATTTGTAGTACATTTACCTTATCAAAAAATTTTGAAACATTTTTCAGCCCCTTCCCCCCAACATTTTTTTCTGGATACGCCACTGACCTCATAATATTTGTTGTGTATATTCTAGAGGTGTCTAGCAATCGATTTTTCGGATTGCAAAATAAAAAAAAAAAAAGAATTTCGATTTTTTTGACCCATCCTAAGCTCCATATATGGGTGGTTGGAAAATTCATTATCTCAAAAATTCATTATCTAAAAAAATATAAAGTAATTTTTAATCACATTTTGTTAAAATCAAACCATTTTTGTAAAAGATAAAAATCAAAAACAAATAAATTTTATTTTTTCAATATACCCGAGGTTATATAAAAAATGATAAAAATTATAGATCTACAATTTTGTCATTAACTTTTTTCGATAGGAGGTCTACTTTTGACAGAAATCGTAAAAAACACGATTTTTGACACCCACCCCCATTGTTCGCCCACCCATCCCTTTTCCCCCAATTTGCTTGTGGGCAGTTTATTTTTTCCCTTTCATATACCATTTATCCAAAACTTTCCCACCACCCTGATGCTGCTAATAATTTTTTTCAACTTTAGTTCCTTATACAGACAGACAGACGAACTTGCGAGACCCACTTTTGTCCTGATTTGCGTGTCTTCGAATTGAAATAAAGTGATTACATGTGGAATTTGAAAAACATAGACACCTGTACAAAAAATAATTATCATACCAATTTTAATTATAAAATATTTCAATTTCATAGATTTTAGTGAGTATGAGCAAGTTCGGTCGTAACGAATTTTGTGATTTTTCATCAAATCGTTTTCGTTCATGTGAAAAGTAAATTGTACTTTTAACAGTGAAATAATAAACATTTTTAACTTTTTCTTTTTTTATGCTAAAAAGTATTTTTTTGTGAAAGAAGGAATCGAAAAGATAAAAAAAAAAAAAAAAAAAAAAAAAACAGGATATTAGAAAAGATCAGAATGGGGCAAGACCGTCTGGTAGCTAAAAATTAAAAAAAAAAGAAGGTCATCGTTTAAGGAGTCAAAAAGGGCAAGCCAAAGGCGCCAAATAAAACTGTAAGTGTGATTTTGAGGAATAGGACATTGCAGACTGTATTCTGCAGCTGTTAAGCTAAGTCCAATTCAAACGATGGATGGATTAAATTCATCTTGTTTACCAAATGGTCCCACGAAGCCTGTGGTGGAGTATAACCGATGAAAATATAGCATACGTGTGTGATTATTGCAAATAGATTCCATTTTTAGTGAAAGAAATGGTCTTACAATAAACAGCAAAACTTGATAGGGCGGTTTTTTGTTAGATGTTTTTGGAAAACATTTTATTTTGTTTAGTATTTTTTATTTTTGTTAAAAATAACACGGTGTAACACTCAAAATATACGCGGGCGGAGAGCTATCAGGTTTTATAGAGCTAGTCGCATTGAATACGAAACGGTATTTGAAAATCCCCTAACACCCCCAAAATCTAGAGTTACGGGCAAAAAACGTTTTTTTGGACCTTCACCCATTGAAAAAATTCTAGCTTCGACAATTTTTTACCCGTTTTCCAGTTTTTTTTACAGTTTTTTTTACAGTTTTTGATAGAAGATAAATATACCTTTTCAACAATGTATAAAACATGTAACTCGGTTAAACCACTTAGAATTTATAAGCTGTCAAAGTTCAAAAATTCCATTTTTTTCGTCATTTGCCCAACTTCGGCATCAATTTAAAGTATATGTTTTCTAAACAACATGCTATTTAAAAAATATATTCTAAAACTATATTTATTTCTCAAGCAATCGAGGTATTTTTTATGAAAATCACTTCAAAATTGGCTTAGAAAAAAAAATTTTTCGATTTCAACCCAGATACAGAAATTCGAACTTTTAGGTATAGAACAAAAATGTTGTTTCGGCACGTAGTAGGATAACTTGGGCGCCAGGATTTGATAACGGGTTTTTGTAGAGGAGCTCAATACAAACATTTTTTTCTTTGGTCTATCTCTCCCCGTTTAGGTGGGAGGGGCATTTTTCTAAAAAAAAAAATTATCAAAATAAAAAAAAATTATTAAGAAACAACGGCAACACTTACAGTAATAAATGATACCATTTCCGAAAGGAAAAATTGTACATTTGATTCTTATTTTAAAATCAATTTAATATAACCAATAGTTTTTGAAATAATCGATTTCAAAGTTAAAAATAGGCGAAAAAATTTTTTTTAAACTCATTTTATACTATTTTTGTCCAGACTGTGAATTTTAGTAAAAAAATCTACTCACACAGAAAACTGCCTCAATTAATTAATTATCGAACAGTGAAAACTATATGTTTCTATGTCTTCTAGTTTTTGAGAAAATTTAAAATCGAAAATGGGTAAAAAATTGTCGAAGCTAGAATTTTTTCAATGGGGGAAGGTCCAAAAAATCGTTTTTTGCCCGTAACTCCAGATTTTAGGGGTGTTAGGGGATTTTCAAATACCGTTTCGTAATTAGTGCGACTAGCTCTACAAAACCTGATAGGTCTCCGCCCGCGTATATTTTGAAACCTCATTTTTGTAACACCGTGTAATGCGAGCTCCTACATAACACAATAAACTTAATGAATTGGTTTTTTTGGACAGCCAAATACTAAAAGGGCGGTCTTGCCCCCACTCCCCCTTTATGTAATATATAATACCTATATATTTTTTAATTGATGTCCTTACAACCTAGACCTTGGTCACACACCGAATCAATTTGTCTCACCACACAGAGAAAATAACTCAAAGATAAGTTTACTTCTGGTATATTTAACTTCATTTTTTGCATATTTAACTAATTTCTTTTGTATTTAACTACATATACATAAATACAGGGTGTCCCGGAATGAGATAAGAACATTTTGAGGGATGATTCATGGGTATATTCTAAGAAGAAAATGTTCTACGGTAACTCTTTATCTGCAAAGTTGATACCCTTTAGCGATGATTTAAGAAAACGCTTAATTTGGTATTTCTTTTGGTGTTTTCTTTTTTCTCAGTGCAGCTCGTTATTAATAAAGTAGATATGATAGTAGGAGAGCCCAGGAAGGGATCTCGCGCGTTACTCGAGCGCGTCAGAAAATCATATGGGGAGAAAGCTTGTACTCAGTAATGTACCTACTCCTACGAAATAAAAAAGCTTGACACAGTGGTGTTCTTTGTGGGCAGCCCGTCAGATTAGTAAAAAAAAAATCGATCCTCGGAAATACTCGAGTGCGTCAGATTAAGAAATGGTAGGTTAAGTACATCCAGAAAAGTGTATATTTCAATAATCTGACAATTTGAGCGTGGCATAAGAAAATGGGAGAGGCTCAAAGTTGTAAAAAAAAAACGTCACCTCGAAATACTCGAGCGTGATTAATTTTTTTTTTCATTCTGAAGGGAATTTTATCAGGAACACGAAAAACATATAATCTGACGGTTTTCATGGGGAATATAGCAAAAATTATCGATAAAGCATGCACGTAC
The DNA here is from genome assembly GCF_945859705.1 of Episyrphus balteatus. Classification (NCBI taxonomy): domain Eukaryota; kingdom Metazoa; phylum Arthropoda; class Insecta; order Diptera; family Syrphidae; genus Episyrphus; species Episyrphus balteatus. The sequence continues at coordinate 5,453,108 of NC_079138.1, read as the reverse complement.
AGTAAAAAAAAAATACAATTTTTTGGTTCATGTTGGTGTTTTTAACGTTTTTGTCGAAATATCTTAGTTTTTTTTTGTCAAATTTACTTACACTTATTATGTGGATTGACTTAAAAAAATCTAAATTTGATAAAAATAACGTGCCAAAAGGAATAAGCCCTAAAAGACGTTTTATATGGAATTCAATATCGGAGAATTTCCAGACCGGTCCAATACTCAAATTTTTGTATCGAGGAATAACGTGACATTCTTAACTTTATAGCAAAAGCCCCATCTTTAATAAATATAGAAGCTCTGATCGTCTGCTCATTACGTAATGTTCTTAGATTTGGGGTATTTTTTTCTTGCAAAACTTATGACTTTAGGTACGTTTACTTTTTAATAATATAATATAGGTCGTTTCAAATCAATTTTATTGGAAGAGAGAAAATAAACTCAGAGTCAGGACTTTTGATTTGAAACGACCTATATCATACGAAAGAAAGATTATCATGTAGGTATCACAACCATTTTTGCTAACAGAAACACGAGATATGACGACAAAGTTGAAACCAGCCTGGAAGACGAATCCAGTGATAATGAATATTAAATTATTGATTGACCTTTGTATATAATATTAGACTGATTCAAAAAAATTTTTTTTTTCTTTTGTTCAAAGCATTGTTGAAAATATTGTTGGAAATGACGACAAAAAAATACTGTAAAAGTTTCAGCCCTTAATGTTAACATTTAGTACCGCCGCATCGCAATTTTCTATTTCCCATACGATTTGTATGGGAAAGATTGTGTATTTGTGTTTAGAATTTTGTATCTTTTTAATGGTTCATCAAAAAGGCTAGATTTAATCATTTTCTTGTATAAAATTGAACGCTCTACAAGATTGCATTTATGAAATTAAAAAAAAACGGACGCGAAAATTTAATTAAAATAATTTTTAGTTGAAAAAATGAATAATTCGAATTTATTGAAGAAATCTAATATGATAGTTTTAGGGGTTTGTGAGTTATATAAAAGGATCTGTGAAACCAAAACACAACATAGAATACAAATATTCGAAAATTTTGCCAAATTTTTTGAAAAACATAATAATTTCGTCAAAAAATCGGAAAAAAAAATGAGAAAAAAGTAAACGCGGGGGTAAATCAAAAAAATTAATAAGAGCTTTTTTGTAGAGCGGACAATTTTATAAAAGAAAATGATTTTGTCAAGCCTTTTGGATGAACCATTTAAAAGATACAAAATTCTAAACACAAATACACAATCTTTCCCATACAAATCGTATGGGAAATAGAAAATTGCGATGCGGCGGTACTAAATGTTAACATTAAGGGCTGAAACTTTTACAGTATTTTTTTTTCGTCATTTCCAACAATATTTTCAACAATGCTTTGAACAAAAAAAAAAAAATTTTTTTTGAATCAGTCTAATATAATATGTATACCTATAATGTAAATTTTGTATTACATCCAGTAATAACCAGTAGAAACGAAAAATATTGTTTTATTCAACGACTGTCTCATTTTTTTTTTTTCAATTGTCAGATTAGCAATACTCCTTAACATAATTGTCAGATTATCATTTAGGGTGACTCTGACATCGAGCTGAGATTACAGTACAAAAATCTGACGCGCTCGAGTAACTTAAGTTAACAATTTTTTTTACATTTTCAAGGATGATTTATAAATGTAGGCCACGTCCAAATCGTCAGTTATTCAAATTGAACACTATTTGGAGTTCACTGAACGTGCCCTCTCAAAATCTGACACGCTCGAATAACTTTTTTTTAAAATTTTTTCTACCGCTTTTTTCAGCCACCCACCACTGTCTAGTTGTCAGATTAATATATATCGGTTATCACAAAGCTAATGCGAGTATACTCTATTAATATCTGACGGGCTCGAGTTTTTCAATGTGACAATTTTTTTTACATTTTTTTAGAGTGTTTATAAGCTCTTTTCCCCACTTAAGTGGAAAACTGCCTTATACTTTTTTTCGTTTTAGAACCTAATCTTGGCAATCCAAAGATCCCCATGACGCTCGAGTAACTGCAAATTTAGCATCTCGGGCATCCCTACTATGAGGGTGGAGTGGGATCGTTTAAGTGCTCACTTTACGGTCAAGAAAGTTTTTCTGAAACCATGTAGGTCGAATTAGAGAAGGGTAAAGAGGGAATCATTACAAGAAGAAATAAATTTGTCATCATTGACATCATTGCTTGTTAAAATTAGAGGGCCGAATTGGCAACCTTGCGGATCACCAGATGTTGCAAGAATAAAATCGGATTCTCAATTCAATAAATAATATTCATTCCATGCAATAAAGGAAGGTCGAAAGTCAATTAGTGATTTCAGTTTGAAGAGAATTGGTGTATGTATCGGAGCCTTTGCTACGGTCCGTAAACAAATCTAATTGTGGTAGTTGAAGTTCCACTAAGAAAACCGTATTGATTGGAGGAGAAAATTTTCTTACAGTGACAGCTGTTTACACTTTAACCAAGTTTAAAATCAAAACTATTGTAAGGTTGAATAGAATATGTTTCTAGAAATTATGTTGTCTCGAAATCGGGGCACATCCCCAAACCAAAAGCCCAAGCGAACCAAAACACAAAAACAAAGTCGAATCAAATCTGACTCATAAATGGTTGCTGATATGATAAGCTTTTGAATACAAAACAAAATAATGAAAAGAAGTTTTCTTTTTGTCATTTGCAATTTGTCATTTTAAATTTTGTTAGCATTTGTATTAATCTACTTAAAATGTTCACAGTGCATATGACAAAAGCATTCATTTGTTTCACACATCATCATAAGGGGCTAAGTATTTCTCGGCAAAATAAAATACAAATTGTTTTGCTGTTTTTTTTTTTTTCTTTTTTGATTTTTTCTTTGTTGTTTAATTTAGATAAAGACACACCACGAAAAACATTTGTCATTCATTTTTCGATGGTGGCTGGTAAAACGTTAACATTATTTAACAGAGCCATTTGTTTGGTTGAAGCAGATGAAAATGACGACGACGACAACGGCGGCGATGAAATAAAAACAACGACGTATGCCAAACCATTCTTAAATTTAAATTTAGTCAAATAGAATTTAAATCATTAAATGTAAAATTGTTTTAGATACACTGTTCGATTTAATGTAACACCCCATCAGTTACTTGTGTAAAATTAAATAAAATGAAAGGAAAGCCATGATGGTTCCGCTGTTAAAAAAATCACCTGGCAATGAGTCAAAATACATTTGAAATCTGTGTACGATATAATAAAAATGCAATATGTTAAAGATTACATATCCATGTTTCAATTATTATTGTATGTATGAATAAACGCACGCCTCATAATCGAAAGTAGGTTGTTTTTTTTTTTTTTTTTAAATTACTCATTTAAGGAATTAAATAAAAAAAAAAATAAAATATTACATTGCACAAAAAAAATAAAAATAATTTAAAACAATTGTAAAACTATCAATTCAACTTTATATCTGGTTCACAGGATTTAGTGTAAGTATTAGAGGGGTCTAGTTCGCTTGAAGGTTTTCAATAGAGAAAAACTGATTGAACTAAATAAAGTACTGCCATTGCACCCGATTTGAAAGTTAGAGAAATATCTAAGCATCTTAAGACACAAATATCTTTTGATTTGCACCTACTTTGGTCATCCATAACCGCATAACAAGATTTCATTTGATATCTTACTCTCAAGAGATCAAAATAAAAAATTCATATAAGAGGGAGTAACTGTGGCGTATACGTAATATTTTTTTTTCTTTATCTTCTTTTTCTATAGCTGCCAATTTTATTTGAATCAATTGATTTTTAGGCTCTTTTTGTAAGCATTTAAATATAAGTAACAAATGGTTGAAACGATGTTCTTTTGATCGAAAATTTTAATCCTTTTTTATCGTTTTACTAACTAGTAAATTACTAACGTCCAAATTATTAATTTTGATAGAAAAATGAAAAGAAAATATAACAAGACAAATTTCCAACGAGCACAAGCATCAAGCATGATGTGGTCAATGTGCTCTGCGTATATGGGTTCGAGGTCCGACGTTCGAGTCCTGTTGTTGCCGATTATTATTTTTTTCAATCTAAAACTTATGTATTAAACGAAATATTAAAAAACACAACAATTCTATCAAATAAAATCGAAATTATTTTTTTTTTTTTGAGGAAAATGACAGATTTCATATGAATTTAGCAAGTTACTAAAAGCCATTTTCTGATTTTAAATTTAATAAAATGTCAAGAGATATTAAGTTGTTAAAATCGTTTAAAATTAGCAAATTCTTCTTTTTAACTTAGTAACTTACTAAAATGGCTTTAACATTTTTCTAAATCTTATAAAATTTTGCGCCATAGTTTTTATTAATTCGAATCGTTTTGTATTAAAAACGTTATTTTTAATACAAAAACATTAAAATGTTATCAAAAGTATTAAAATATAAGAAATTTGAATTAAAAAAAACCTTAATTATAACTTTATCTTGGTAAGAATTGAAATTAAATGCTCGTCTTTTTCTGTTTTAAATCAGGAATATTATATTCAAATCTAAAATACAAATAAAATATTCAAAATATAAAATACAAAATCTCAATTTGCACCAATTTAAATGCGCTTTGTGTTTTTTCGATGTAAAATATATGAATTACTGATTTGATCGGCAATAAGATTTTAGGTCACATAGTTTACGAAAAAATAATAAAACAATTATGTGATATATAAATAATAGATAATAATAGAGACAATAATATCACCATTATTATATTTCTAAAGAATTATCACTTTCATTAATGTTTCGTTACATTTTTAAGAAAAAAGGAAGAAAATATGTACTTAAAATAATAAAAAAGAAAGAAATATGATTATAATAAACTGAAACTTAAAATTTAGGAAAACTTCCTTGATTTTTTATAAGAAAATATTAAATTTCAATAAATACAATGTAATATATTAAAACTATTAAATTTAAATAAAATTTGGGCGTTGCCTCATATGTAACCAAAATTTTCGTAGAAACTACGCCAACATTTTTAACAGTGTATACCCTTTAGTTCAGATTTCTTTTGCGAATAAATTATTTACTTTAATTGGTAGCGCAAAGATATTTAAATACAATCTCAATCAGCTTAAAGAAACAATTGCTTCTGTTTTCATCAATTGACAACAACTTGATAAAACAAAAAAATGACTTTAACATTTTTTTGTATATATTTTTTTAAAAAAATTATTGTGAATCGATCTTTATTGAATGCATTTCGGCTAGTCTACGAGCCATTTTAAATTTAAATTTTAAATTAAAAAAAAATGTCAAACTCGAATTTTCTAAATATTATTTCCAGTTTAAGGATTTAATTTTTGTTTTGATGAAGGTATAACAAGAGAAAAATTAAATTAAAAAAAAAAGCTTTAATTAATGTTAAAAATATTAACAACAACAAAAATTAATGTCAGAAATGGAAGGGTCAATTTGATGTGATCTTATAAATACAAAAATAGATTTTTATATTTTCAAAATTTCATTTGCAAAACTTATTTTTTGCCCGAGAGATTTCAGTGTTTATTTAATTTTTTGTTCTTGTTTATATTTACTTTTTAATATTTAGAAAAATTCCTCTTCGAAAGAAGTGTGTGTAATGCAAAAAACTCATAAAGTCAATGTTGGTATGGTGTGAAAGAAAAAAAAAAAAAAACAAATGGGAATATATTTAAATATTTTAAGCGATGAGGTGGCGGTGACCAGCTGTTAGGTTTTTTTTTTTTTTTTTGCACTGATGTTTTGATTTCCTTTCATAAAAAATCTGAAATTGCCGCATCCAAGATATTTGTTGTAAATTTATATCACAACACCTACAAATGTTTCTAAGACCAAGAATATAATAAGGATATAGGAATGACTTATGGATGAAGGAATGACTGGTCAAAATAAATTTTGAATTTTTAGAAATGAGCGGCATTTGTGAAGGATTTTATAAATATTATTTGGTTGTAACGTTTAACTATCTATTTAAGATCACTTTAAAATAAAAAAAAACTTTGTTTTTAAAAGATTTTCAAATTATATTTAACGTTCAATGTATGTATTTTAACATTCAATATGCTTTCTATTCTGAAGATTTTAATCATCTGGAAATGATAGTTTTTTTCATACATATGAGGTCATGATCTGACATTAATGAGATACACCATTCTTTTGATATTTCACTCGATAGATTTGGAGGAAAATGGTTAATTTTTTTTTTTGCGTGAGTGCATAAGCTGGGCACAAAATTTGTTTCGAGACTTTGATCCAAAAATTTCTGCTACCGAATGTGAGCAAAAACACAAAAATATTTCTATTGCAAATAATTTAGCAACCGGACCTCTGAAAAACTTTTATGAATAGAGCTTAAACAGGCTATTCTTTCGGTGTATTCTTCGATGGATTTGGGGGAATTTTTTTTTTAAACACCTTTCAGAAAGGGATTTTTTTCAACGACTTCAAATTACACCTGGTCGGCAAAAAATAAAAAAAAAGTAGTCATGGGCAAGAACTCTGTAAGGTGATTTTAATTAACTTGAGCTGAATTCAAAACTGTTTACAGATTTATTCCATCACGTCTAGTTTTTGAGCTCTACTCATAACTTTTTTCGCTATAAAGCCTCAAAAACTAATTTTGAATTAAAAACTTTTCGATATTTGGTGTAAAATATATATTTTTCCGTATTATTTTGCTTTTTTTTTTCATCCAAATCCGTACAGTCGAAAACTGGAATTTACTTCAAATCTGCTTCAAAAAAAAAACATAAGTTGTGTTAACCACTAAGATTTTGAGATATCATAAATTTAGGTATACCTACACATATCTTTTAGAAAAAAATATTTTTGTAAAAAGAATAAACATATTTAAGACGATAAAATATAGCTTTTTGAAATTGCATATAAGTAGTTTTGCAATAAAAAATTTAACAGTGATGTATTTAAACGCCAAAAGTCCCAAAAAACGCGTTGCCGATCAGTGTTATCGGAGAAAAAAGATCACCTAAAAACAAGCGGATTTCACATTAAATTAAGTGAAACTCTGCATGATTTTTTTTGTCTTAAATAAAGCCGGTAAAACCTTCTTAACAGAATTTAAGCTGGAATCGTATTGTTTTAAGAAGGTGGGCATTAATTTTAAAGATGATCCTTTTTTTCTCCTTGCACAATTGATCTAAATACTGCAACGCCACTTAAATTCCTCTATAAATAAAATATACAATGTACGAATATGTCAAGTACGTTACAATGGAACGACTACAAAATCTTTGGCATACAAAATTGGATCGTCTATACATTCTCAAAAGATTTATTTTAAGGAATCGAAGTTTATAACATTTAAAAAAACATTAATCAAATTAGGAATTAAGTTTTGTAGAATCTACCATTAACAAAAATAATAATAAACAAGAAAAAATATCAATAAGCTTTTCAATTATATATGTATGTTGTATAGGCAACATGGACAAAACATTGGAAGACCACAATCATTAAAAAAATAACATACAACAGCGATGCATATATGCTATCAATAAATTCTAATAGTATTCATAGAAGTGTTAAAAATAGGCTTAAAGTTTATATTTGACGAAAAATAAAAATAAAAAAAAAATGTGTATTTCATAATATTGCGCAAATAATATAGTTGAATGACTGGAATCTTTCAGACTGATAAATAAGAGTATTACAGATTCGTTCACATCAAAACAAACAAAAATTAAAGAAACATATTTTGTTTTTATTTTTTCTTTGCAATACAGAAACTATATATCAAATTATGCATTCTCAAAAAAAAATGAGATTACAAACAGACATAAAATAACGATAATAGAGATTTTAAGAAAAATGGGTCTCATTTTAATCGGTGCTGGTTTTTTGGTCATTCTCCTTTAAAATATTTATTTTCTTTTTTTGTAACTGTATCTGCACTTATTTGATACAAAGAAAAATATTCATCTACATACTTTATGAAGAAGTGGGTAACTGTGGCGTATACGCAATTTTTTTTTAACATAAAAAACCATCAAATTTTAATTTTAATCTGATGCAACTTATGTCAAAGCCACTGTTAGTTGTTTATATTATAAAAAAAAAACTCTTTTTATATACATATGTATTAAAAAAAATATAAAACAAAAATCATTTTTTTTTATCAAACGACTTTTTAGAAAATTTCTTTACATATTTTTGTATGAAATTGAACGCTTTATAAAAAAGCCTTATACACTTTTTTTCGTGTATCCAATCATTTAAAAGATATTCGAGGTCCAAAGCTGAAAAAACCATTAAGAAGTTCTATTTTTTTTTTTAATTTTGTAACAAATTGAACCATTATAATAATAATCAAACGGGCACAGAAACAAATTTTCTACACTTTTTTTCATTTTTTAACCATATGAAAGATATTCGAGGTCAAAGTTAAAAAAATGTATAAAAAACATTTTTTACTTTTTCAAAATTTTCTTATTATAATTTTTATTAAATTACAAAGTTGTATTCTTGAAGAGGCTCGAACGTTATAAAAAAGGTCTCTAGTATTCGGCCTTGTCACGCATTCCATTCATTTATACGAAATTTTCTACGATTCCCGAAAAAACAATCACAAAATCCGATTGTAAAAAATTATCCATTAGGTACGGCTTCCGTGATTGTTTTTTCGGGAATCGTAGAAATTTTCCGATACGAATCGAATTTGTGATAAGGCCGATTAAATCGAATAACGGTTTAGAAGATATTCGTATCTTAATCCCAATACATACTGGTCATACAAAAACTTTTGAAATCAGTGGGTATAAGGGTTTGGATAGGAATATCTCCGAAACGGTTAAGCAATCGATTTTATACCAAGGACCTTTTTTGTTGAACGTTTAAGCCTCTACAAGAAGAAAACATCTAATAATTTAATAATAATGACTTTTCAGTGAAAACATATCTAATGAAAAAGTGGGTAACTGTGGCGTATACGTAATATTTTTTTTGTTTGGATTAAAAAATCAAATTCAAATCTTAATCTGGTGCAACGGTTGTCAAAGCCATTGTTAGTTGTTTTTATATTGAAAAAAAAAACTTTGAATCATATATATACTATATTTTGTGTAGAGTAAAGGGGTAAAATGGACTTTAAGTGTCAGGTTTACTGATGAAGGAATGGATATTCATTTGAGCAGTATACAAAATTATGTTCGTATTGAAATAAATCAAGCAATTGTTCGGAATTTTGTCTGTATGTCAGTTTAAAGTAAGAACGTGTTAACGTTTTGACTTTTTAATTTTTTAAAAGTCCTCTTTCATTCATGTTAAGATTAAGAAAAACAACCGTTTTAAAAAAAATTTAATGTGGATTTAATACTTAAAAAAATTAATGAAAACATTATTGTATAAATCTTCTTACAAGAACTATGTACCATCCAGCTGTGAGAGATCAATACTCTTAAAATGACAGGATTGTTATTGAGTATCAATTGTGATGTAGTTTTTATTTATTTATTTAAAGCAATTCAAGATCTTTTAAACCGGATTGAAATACTTCGATTGTTTTGAAAAAAAAAGATATATTTATTGCATTTTCGTTGAAGAAGTGTTTCTAGGTTCCTTAATAATTTTAAAATAAAAAAAAAAACAGTGATGATACAAACTGCAGAATCTTCAAGAAAAAATATACTCAAAATATCCAAACATATCTACATTTCACATTTCTCAGAACAAAATTTCAACTTTCAATGCATTTAATAAAGTTTAGTAGGTAAAAGTGATTTAAAAAAAGTTTTAAGGAACCGGAACGATAAAAAAGCACCACATCATCTTCGGTGAAAGAAGGCACGTCGGCATCTCTCATTAAATAAAAAAAAAAAACTGTGTACATATAACAGTATATTTTTTTTTTCTTTTTATACAATTTCATTCCTTCTGTATATTTTATTTTAACTTAGAACTAAAGATAGAAAAGTGTTTGCTTTTTTTTAAATTTTACAACTGCAATTCGCCGAGTGTGTTTCATCTCGAGATACACTGTAGAATGTGTTTTATTAATAAAACAGCAAAGAGCGTGAGAGAGAGTGAGAGAGAGAGAGAGCGTGAGAATTATTTTTTTTTTTTAAACTTAAAATTAAAAAATAAATTAAAAATTCTCTGAGAATTTTTATCGTGAATCAAGTTCGGACAAAAATGTTCGTTTAGTTTAAACTTTAATAACGAATCATCAGCACATATCCATCGACCATCGAGTCGTATCGGTCGTCGGTTTTTTCGGAAAATAAGAAGAGCAAAGAACAAAAAAAGCAAGGAAACGGATTAATATTTGAGATTCAAATTTTTTTTTGTTATACAAAGTAATTATTGTTTTTTTTTTTTTTTAATAAAATAATTTTCTTCAGGTGGATATTTAGTTTATATGGGAAATAAATCATTAATTATAATTATAATATTTAATTTAAAATAACAATAATATCAACAACAAAAAATCAGGACAACAATAATAACAACAACAAAAACAACAACAACAACAAACATAAATCGTCAAATATCTTACTATAATAATAATTAACACAAATTTAATATAAGATTATCTTAAAAAATGCAATGATTAAAAAAAAAAGTTGCTAAAAATTTTTCAATCGCCGCGGTTTATTTCATTGCAGTGCAAATTATTAAAAAAAAAATATACACACAATAAGAATTTACTTTTTATTTATTATTCAAAGTTAATAATATCTTAAAAAAAAACTTTTTTCGTCGCGCGTTTATGGTAAATACTTAATTTCAGTGCAAAAATAAAACAGAAAAAATATGCATTTGAATGTGTTTGATCTAAAAATTTTACATATAAACACCGAATATTAAAAAAAAATATACACACAAAAAAAAAAAAAAAATAGTGCGTGTGCAAAGAAAATAAAAATGATAAAATTAGAAATAGATTTTCTTTTACTCCTACCGGGAGTAGTAAGTAAAATCAAAGATTCTTTGTGAATAAGAGGGTATCTATGCCTGCTCAACTTTGTGCATTTAAAAATCCTTATTAAAAAAATTGTGAAAAATTATTACTTTATACATATTAATTTATACATATATGTATAAATACATATATGTAGGTATATGTTGTGAAAAAAAGTGTGAAAAATAAAGTCAATCGTTATCACCTCGCAATACTCTACCACCAATCAACAACATTTTCAAAAAGAGTTTTCCCGAGCCTTATTGGATTATATCAATATTAATATATTTTTTTTCAATTTACTTTGATTTAACTTAAACTTAAGAAATAATTTAATTTTTTTAATTTATTTCAATATTTTCTATTTGACCTACTATTTGATTTAGGTTGTAGTAGTTGTATGATTTGAACGACCTTAAAAACGAATCCCATTTCTAAAAATATATACATTTTTTTTTTCATTTCAACAAATTTTCCACTTTTCCAAAATATAAAAATTATCAAGTTTCCGCTTCCATAAAAATAAACGACAAGCTCAAGTGATTTCATCAAGAAATAAAAATGAAAGAACAAAAAAAAAAAAAATAAAACTGGGCAAAAAATAGATTAAGTTAATTTTAGGTGAAAAAAAAGTATCTGCTCTCTGCACAGGGATATATGATTAATTTGAAAGTGGGAGGAGGAATTTAAATAAGAGTAATTTTTCTTTTTCTTCTCAAAATTGTCTCTCTGAGTGGCAAAAAAATTTACCTTGGCTCCTAAATTATTTAATTTTTATGTTTTTTTTTTTTTTTTTTTTAATACATAATGTAACACTATAAGTCCGAGTGGGTGGTACCTATTCGTGTATCTATTTCGAACGATAATCATGTGAAATAATGAAAAAGAAGCAGATTTAAATGAAACACTTTTATACAATTTGTATTATTCATATTTTAAGCATATTCTATGCAATTTCTACAAGAAAAAAAATAATAATATAATTTTAAATTAATTAATCTAAATATTAAAAATTAGTTAAAAAAAAAAGATCTTAAAAAAATTCAATGGAATAAACGAAATAATTATAATAATAAATGGTCACCATTTAATTTTTTTTTTTTACAAAATATAACAAAAATCTCAATTACCGACATTTAACCAGTAAATAATAATAATAACAAAATAAACTAGTACAATTTCTTTTAATTCCCACATTTTTGCACAACCTTAAATGTGCTAGATCAATATAAGATTTTTAAACCTAACATTTTAATCGCTTATAGTTTTATAATAAATATAACCAAAAATTATGAACCTACTTCACAAAAAAAAAAAAAAAAAAAAAACATAATATTATTTGCATATTTGTTTTCAACTTTTTGGCTACAAGATTCCTCTGTAGGCTAATGAACTTAAAGATGAATTCATGAGTCTTAGTTAACTGACCCATTCTGTTTCCCTTTTTATAGTTTTTGTCCTACAAAATATTATTTGTTTGACTCTGCAGATCTGGCATGAACATCACAACCCAACTCTTATGTCTTTTTCAGAAGCAATATGAAAGACCCATTTCGATTGATACCACTTGTATTAGTAATATCAATCAATTAAGGACTCAATAGAATATGATATTTAATTAATAATAATAAAATATAATACAAAATACGATTTTTCAAATTAAAAAAAAAATATAAAATACTTTTTGACATATAAATTGTCCTACTCGCTTTAAGCTGTGATAAAAAACTATGATATGATTTGTCGTATAAACTGAATGACATGAACTATCGAACAAACTCGTTCACTTAACATTTTTTACAGGTCCTCCATATTCAGTTAACATACACAATATCCAATTGATAAATTAATTAATTGTAGCAACTGATACATTTTATGTTTGATGGACTATCACAGCAGAGGTCTAGGTTCAAATCGTAGCTTCCAACACCTGAAAAAAATAGGTACGGACCTATGTCATAGAAAAAGTGCAACACTGTTAAGTCGTTCGGGCTTGAAGGTAAATTGTAGGTCCCTTCCATTGTAACAAATTGATTACTTACACACGAGAATGATTAAAGTTGTTAGTCACTACTTTTTGGTTCTTCATGGTGTGTCGTTCCACAAATTATTTTTTTTTTTATTTAACTGCAGTAGCTATTTGAAAATAGTAATGAATAAATGTATGGTCATTACTCATTAACAATCAAATAAATTAATATTAAAATATTATCGAATAAATCGATACTTTTATATTCTATTCCCATCACTAACTAAAAAAAAAAAAAACAAAATTGATTTAAGATCCTAAGTAAAACTTCAACTAATTTATATTTCCAAGTCATGCAAGGATTAGATATAGTAGGTAGTCTTGTCCAAAGTCTTAAAACAAAGCCTTAATCGCGTTCAAGAATTTATAGTAAAGTCTTTTTGTCATTGTATTGGTGTAACTTTGTCTTCATGTTAATTATTGCAGTGAAACTGTCAAATTTCCATTTCATTATTTCATACAAAATTCGTTTAAAATTTTTTCCATTTTTGTTTAATACTATATTTGTTTAATAGCATATCATAACATCTGAAAGTTTTATTAGAACACAAATTTTGTCGAAAAATCCAGATCTGCAGATTTGATTTTAAAATAAATCAATTTAATTTCCTTCAGAAAAAACAGGAGGAAATCTGTGTTTTAGACAATGTATGTATTACGAATATGTATTCTTAGACACGACAACGTTTACAATTTTCGATTTTTATTATTATTTTTTGTATGTTTTAGTTTCAGAACGTTATTACTTGATTTATAGAAATTTCCAAAAATCAAGGTATGGATTTATTGTAATCTAAACCTGAGTTACTTATTGATACTATGATATAGATACATATATTCCGATGTCCAAAAGATAAATGATTCAAAGTTGAACTTGTCCAGAACTTAGAGGTGTTTTATTTTAATTTAATTAAATTTTAAAACTACATAAATGATAATGATGGAAAAAAGTTTTTAAAATATAGAATTATGCCCACTTTTATTGATTGAAATGTTATTGAAAAATTCAATCAAATAGTTGACCAGTTTTCAAATAAATTAGGCTTTAAAATACCAATTTTTAGTATTTATCAACTATCAATTGATAAATTAGCAATCGCAATTTTTGTAATTTTACCACAATTCAAAGGTCTAGTAATATTGTTTACGTTCAATTTCGCTTTCTCACAGGTATTTTACTCATTTCATATCTTTTGCCAAAAAAAAATTGTTGTATACACTTTTTCATTCATGAAATTTCAACTCTTCACTTTTTTATTCAAATATTTATAAAAAAATATATATCAATTTTAAAATGAATATTTTGTATGTCCAAACAACATTATGATTAAACAATACAACAAAAAAGTAACATTCTTTTAATTTGAATTGATAGAAATTCAATTAAATATCAGCTTGGTACAAAAGAAGTGGATACGAATACTGTATGACCTTAGCTTTTTGAAACAACCCAAAAATAGTTTTCGAAATTAAAATTATTCAATTTTATTACCTATTTCTCAGCAATCTTTTGACAACAAAATTATCCAACATTTTATATGAAGATATTCTTAATAATTGATAATTTTTTTCGTTTTATTTTAATTTCATTTAAAGAATCAAAATTGTTTGTAGGGTTGATATTATAAAAAGTTATATACAAATTGAATCCAATTTCTTTTTTTTTTTTTTTTGGTGATATTCAAATTATTCTTTTGTTATAACAAAAACAAAAAAAAAACCCTGATGACAAACATGTTATAAGCCTTTATAAAACTTCTGATCACAAATGATCAAAAAGCATTTAATTTTAGAGTGGAGTTGCTGCAAAATTTCGTCAAACTCCTTGAGAACTAAGTGTTGTTTGAAATAAATCAACACTTGGAAGCTTAACCATTTTTAGCTTTTAATTATTTTTAAGGGCTTAACACCATAACAGCTAATTTCAAGCTTACTTTGATTTTTCTAAATTTTGTCTTATCAATGTTGTAAGTAAGAGCGATCTCATTTTTGAGATTTTATTGGGGAAAATATTTTGGAAAACATTGAGTACAAAACGTTCTGTTAAAACGAAATACATGATAAACACTAAAAATAGAGTTTAATATAATGAAAATGAACAAAATACTTAAGTTCTTAGAGTAATTTATTTAGGTTGGTTGCAAAAGTAATTTCATATCGTCGGCTTAGAGCTGACTCTACTTTTACAGTCCTTACAGGAATATCAAACAATAAATGATTTCTAGGTAATTGAATAAGCCCAAAATAATATACATTTATTCGTTAGACTGCATTCCGCTAAACGTTGAAGCATTCATAAGATTTCTGAGCTTTTTTTCATTTTTAATCAAGTTTTTATATGGAGTTAGCATCAGGAGGCAGTTAGAAGGTTTTCACTCTAAGCCAAAGATATGCAATCTGTATATATCTTAATTATTGCAAACAGAGACCCAAAATTCAAGTATTCGATTGGTATAAAATAGTTGACAAAAAAGAAAAAGACCATGTTTTGCGAAAAACAATATATACCAAAAATCTATCACCAATTTATGGGATGGTCATTTGTGTATAATATGAATGTAATTTTACTTAATGTCATTAAATTTGAATTTTTAAAAACTTTTCATGAAAAGAAAGATAAATTTTCAAATATTTATTGAGATTACTTCTGCGCCACCCTGTATACAATGCTTTTTTAATTAATTTTCAAAAAAAAAAAAAACTATAGATTTAATCATTGGCAAAGCAAAATTAAAGCTGTTTATAACATACATTTTGTTTTTCCAGTGAAATCATTCTCAAAAATAGGACACGCAAAATTGTGTTTTTTTTTAATCGTTCATACTAACAATCAGTTTATGTAAATGTTTATGAGAGGCAATAGGTAAATGATAGAAAATTAATTTCAACTTTCTGGAATATCATATACATATATAAAAACAAAACACCTCTCTTGCAAATAACACAACACACATCTCCAAATGCACATTGGCATCACAATTTTCTCTTTTCTCGGAAAATTAACGAAAATAAAAAGAAAAACAAGAGTTTAGAATTTCAATTGCAAATAAATGAGGATTCTATTTTGGGAAGTATTAATTTTGATCAGAGCAAACGACCGACGCGATTATAAACATACAATCGCACTCAAAACAAAATTTACACATACTTATAAAACAAAAAAGAAAAATGTTGATATTTTTCACAAGTCAATTAAAAAGATTTCAAAAAGTCTTGAAGCGCGATTTTGGTGTATCCGGATGATATGTGTGTAACAAAACAAAAGTGCATATTCTTTCTCTGATTAAATTAGATTTATATACAAATTTTGGCAGTGACACATCTCAATTTAGATTGCACAAATGTTGCCGCAAAAAAAGTTAATAAACGATTGAAAAATTTTTTCGCTTAAAATTTTTTTTTTTTTTTTAATATAAATAAATTAAAGCAAATTAAATTAAAATTAAAAATTAATTCAATTTATTATATTTATTTATTTAATTTATTTATATTTACAGGACAATTCAATGAGAACATCGAAAACTATTCTATGACAAGAGAGCGAGAGAGAAAAAGGACATAGTTATTTTTTTTTAATTTGGTTCAACAAAAAAAAAACTTTTATTTTTTTTTTAAATTTAAGTTTAAAGGAATATACAAACAAAAGGAATATACAAGAAAAAGAAAAAAAAGAAAATAATAAGCAAAGGACTGCAAAAAAACAAAACTTCCTTTATATGTCACCCTAAATTTTTTTATTAAATTCCATTTTAATCAGCATGGGAGTGGCTGAAGACTTTGCTCCCAGCTTTGTTAAGAAGCCACAGCTTCGACAAGAAGACGATGGCAATCGTTTAATATTTGAATGTCAATTACTATCATCACCAAAACCAGACATTGAATGGTATCGCAGTGAAACACTTCTAATTGAAGATGCTAGAACAAAATTTAAAATTCAATCAATTGGTGATAATAAATTCACTGTAGTATTAGATCTCGACGATGTTGTTGAAACTGATGCTGGCCTTTATAAGGTTAAAGCCAAGAATAAACTAGGTGAAGTGTCAGCATCGATCAATTTGAATTTTAGCCGTAAGTATTTTTTTTTTGTCTCATCTACTTTATGTATCGAATATGTTTAAGAAATTAAAAAAAAAAAACTTTCTTTATTTAAAACAAAAATAAACAGCGGCTGACGAACCGAAGGAAAGGTGAGAGCGTTTTTATCGATATAAAAAATAAAAAAAAAACCGCTATTCATATCGCTTATTGCTTAGCTTTGAATATATTTAATATCCCTCTTTTTCAATAAACGCTCTTATTTTTTTATTTAATTTTAAAACAAAAAAAAAAGCTACAAAATGCTCAAATAACTGAAGTAATTTTTCTCTTCTTCTTTTATTTTTTTTTTAATTTTACTTAATAACGCTTCTCGGCTTTTATACTAACTATATACAAAATAGAGGGAAAATTTGTTGAACGGTGAGTTTTGTGACATTATAATTAGAATCCTGTTTATTGTTTTGCTGTTAAATGTATTCTAAACAATTTGTATTTTTGTTTGTTTAAATTTGAAATACAATCGAAAACTATATTATATTATATTCTACTATATTATATATATTCTACAAAAACAAACAACAAAAAACCATATTTTTACTTTTCTGTTCGGAACAGCACATTGTATTATTTTGGTTATATAGACCCACATTTATGCACCATGAACATCCGTCAGGTTCTCGTGAAAGGCATAATTCCATGACTGCCCTTCCAAAGCAAATAAACTATAGTTGCATAGATCTATAAAAGACGATAAGCTTACCTTCTTTATCATATTAGATTTTTTTAAAGAAAATTGATTGAACAATATCATTTTTTATCGGAAACTTTCAACAAAACTTTAGATTTTCATACCACGATAGAAGTCAATCTGTGATTCTGGTGTCCCTCAAGAATCCATTTTCGGTCCCTTGCTTTTTTAACTGTTTATTAAAGATATAATTCAATTGTGTTATATACAGCGAAATATGTAGTCGATGCCCAGTTATAACTCAGTAAATCGAATTGTTTTGTTATTTTTTGTTTTTATCTACAGTGGGTTGGTGTATGTACCCTATTTTTTTTTTTTTTTGCAATAATTCCAATAATGATAATTAACACCTTTATTACTATAAAAAGTCGTTTAAAATAAACAATCCGGGTGCTAATTCAAGTTTTACTTAAAAAAAAAATGACTAAAAAAAAAATTGCTTGCAAACTGCATTTCTGTTTAATGTTTTTTTTTCTCTGTCTTTATCAATATTTTAATTTTGAATATATTTATAAAATATATGTATAAATATCCTATATAGACAAATCGACGGTTTCGCACCGACATTCACGAAAAAACCAGCCATCCGACAAGAGGATGATGGTAAACGCCTGCTTTTCGAATGCCGTGTTAATGCAGATCCAAAACCAACAATCTCATGGTTCCATAATGGGACCGCTGTTAAAGAATCACCAAGACATAAAGTAAGTAAACCTAGTATATTTTAAAACCAAATAAATCTTAGAGCATGAATTAGGCATATCTATTGTTTTTTTTTTGTTTAAAATTAAAAAGCCTTGTGTTAATATTATCTTCCACCGATAATAAATAAATGCACAAATGGATGCGTCGAGTGTGAAGTTTGTAGATAAATTTACAACAAAATCTAAATTTTATATTTTTTTCATTTTAATATTTCAACAATTCGTGCCCTGAAGAAGCTCGAATAATGTTTTTTTTTTTTTAATACTACGGCCTTGGAAGTCCATTTTAATTAAACTTATAAAAAAAAGTTTATAATAACCTTTACCTTTAATAAAGTCATTATTTCAATTTTTTAATAAAAAAAAAAAAAAAACAACAAAGTACGCAAAACTTAAAAATTACCTCATTTAACTTCGGAAAAAATTGGAGTCAGAACAAAACTGCAACGATAACAGGAACAGACGATTTTTGTTTTTGATGGTGACTGTGGGACACCCTGTATAGTTTAATATTTACTTTCGCTAAGATCTTAAACATGCTCTAAAATTTCTATGCACCAATTTAAAATTAGTAATGACAAAAAGTCATTCAAAATTAAAATTAAAACCCATTTTTATGTTTTTAACTAATTTACTTTAGCTAACTGTGGACAAAGATGGACAATCTTATTTTGCATCGCTTGAAATAAAAAATGTTACAGTTGAAGATGCTGGAAAATACAAGGTCAATGCAAAGAATGAGCTCGGTGAAAGTAATGCAACAATTAGTTTAAACTTTGACAGTAAGTACCGAGAATTTTTATATATTTTTTCCATTTACACATATGTAAAACGAAATTTATATATACATATATATATATCGATAAAAATATAATTAACGTGTAAAGAAGTTTCAAATTCGTTTCTATGTGTTGAACTGTTGATTTTATTTGAGTATCGAATTTAATCTAAAACAAAAAAAAAAAATATAGAATTAAAAAATAACCATCAGTAAATTGTAGTTGTGTAAACTTCTGACGAAAAAAAAAGTTTTGAGTAGCTAAAATTTTGAAAAATATATAACTTCAAAAATGAAGCTGGTGAAAAAAAAACGGACCCATTTTTTATAGTTAATTTAAGCTTTGATTTTCAGATATTTCAAAAATAAAACTAAATTTAACATTAAATCTTGTTTAACTATTTTGTTTAAATAAATCAAGTTCACTTTTTTTCGTCAGCTTCTGATATTTTTTTAGAAGCTCAAAAATATTGTTTTTTGTTGTTTATTTTACAGAAAAATAACACCATTATTTTAATAACATAAACATAATACATTTTTAACATCTTGCTCACAGAATATTCAAAAAAGTTAACTAAAACCTTACTAAAAACAAAACAAAAAAAAAAACATTTATAAAAAATTCACGCATTTCAACATCAACTTAAAACAAAAATAAGAAATAAAATCACACCACCAAAAATTATAAAAAATAATTATGTTTGTAAATCAATACATCTTTGAATAAACAAATAATTTTATTAAAGAAAAATTCTGATATAAAAGAGCCAAAAAAATAAAATATCTATAAATTATTTAAAAAAGGTAAAATGCTTTTAATGCGTTTTTTTAAATTGAGTTTATTAATTTTAAAAATAAAAAAAAAAATCCTATAACAATTAAATTAATACATTTAACTTATTAATATATATTTTTTTTTAATTAAAAATGCAAATTCATGAACATACAAATAATGCTGGCGCTATTTCTTTATATATATAAATAAATCTGCTATTTAATTTTTAATACAGACATTTTTTTTTTTAATATACCTTTATGTATAGTAACATAAATGAGTACCTATGTATAAAAAGAAACAAATACTTTTTAATTAGTATTGTAGTATCCGCTTCAAAAAATTCCTGTTATATTTCTTTTTTATAGAAAAAAAAATTCATAATCGTCTCACTAAACACATTTTTGAAAATTGGTAGAAAAACACATTATTTTAACACTTCATTCTTTTTCATCACTGTTTGCGCAAGAAGCTTCTTCA
Source organism: Episyrphus balteatus (assembly GCF_945859705.1). Lineage (NCBI taxonomy): Eukaryota > Metazoa > Arthropoda > Insecta > Diptera > Syrphidae > Episyrphus > Episyrphus balteatus. Next base: position 5,432,600 of record NC_079138.1, on the reverse strand, counting down.
TTACTTTTTTTTTTAAATATTTTATAAATTCATATATCACGAAAAAAAACGTCTCATTTTATATAGAACTATTTGTTTTACCTACAATATTAAGGTACACACTCATAAGCTCACAAAGCTATTTTTACTTATGTATCACTATCTATATATATAAACAAGGAATTGATGCCAGTGTAAAATAAAACATTATTATTTCTTATGTTCAGAAAACACATTTGCTCTAACAGTTAATATAAAAACAAAAAACAAAAAATTAAAAAAAAAAAATAAAACATTTGCAAATATTCTAAAAATATTACAAATAAAAGTATTCAAACTAACTAAAAGTTTTTTTTTTGTTTTAATTAATGTGCGCAGCGTTAAATGGTCTCCCTGAGGTTTGATTTATTCAAGCATACCATTGCCTTGGGAAGGACTTTTCTTAAGGACATTATACATATGTGTAAATTTTAGTTTGCTACGGGTGGGAAAATTAAAATATTGATTTTCAAGTTGGGTATGTTTTTTTTTAGAAAACCCTGAGAGCTAATTTCAAAATTTTTTTTAAGGACTTTCGTTTCTTAAAAAAAGCCAAAAAGCATGATCTTGCTACATATTTTTAAGCTATTTATGAAAATAAGAAAACAAAAATAAGGATTAATTAGGGAAAAAAATAACGTTACACTTAATTTGCAACATAAACCATAAAAATTTCAATCAATATCGTTCGACTCGTTTAAAAAAAATAAGCTTTTGGTTTTAAGAATAAAGCTTATCCTCTAGGGTCTTGCTAGAAGTATTCTTCTTTGGCATTTTCCCTCATTTGAAAAAAAAAACTTGTCTTCTTTTAGAGCCATTCGCACGTATCACATCCGTGACAACAAGTTGCCTAATCTTTATGTTATGGTTTCAACCCAATTTTTTAAAACAAAAACAAAATAGATTCGCAATGATGCTCCAGGCAAAAACCCCAACTCAACATCGCTCTTTTTTTTTCTCCCACCCGTGACATGAGAAAAATCCTGTCTTTTTTTTGAAAAATAATCAAATTGACACATTTTTCTTTGTTCGAATTTAATGTTGCTATTATATGAAAGTCTAAATAAAATTTTGTACATTTATGTGTAGAATTAAAAAAGTAAACAATTAATTCGTTGTACAATTGTCGCACCCGTGACGATGGAATGCTCTTTTCAAATCGAAAGTACAAAATTAGTAATCCATGGTGGAAACTTAGAAATAAGGACTCTCTGTCAGAGTTCCCAAATAGCTTAACAGCTGGGCTAAACTGTGTTAAGCACCAAGTTCATCGAACGTTCCAAATCATTACATTGATTCGTTTAAATTTCTAAACATTTTTCTATAAGCAAAAAGCATCATAAAAGTACAAAAAAAATTCGTCAGAATCAGACATATTTTATATGGATGACAAATGTTTTTCTTTGTTAAAAATTTTTAATTAAACTAAGTCCAAAAGTCTATTGCGCTGCACACTTATTAAAAAAAAAAAAAAACACATTAACACTATCTAGAATAAAATTATACACTAGACAAATAGAAAACATAGTAAAACAACAAAAAAAAAAAAAAACTTTAATTTTAATTTATAAATAACAATTAAGTACCTATTTTTAAAAAAAAGTGAATAAAAAAAGAAACGAAAACAAAAATCAAAAAATACGACCATTTTGTAACACTCCTCTCTGTAGGCGATGAGGCTCCAGTTCCAGATGATGGAATTAAACCAACATTCACAGAACGGCCAGTTATAAGGCAAAGCGAAGATGGCGGAAATATAACATTTGAATGCAGATGTGTAGGCGAACCCAAGCCAACAGTTACTTGGTACATAATACATATTTTTTTTTTTTGCATATTCAAAAATTTCAATTCTTCGATTATTATTAAAAAAAAAAAAAAAAAACAAAAACAAAAACATTTATAAATTATTGTTGGTATAAACAAGGTATCATCGAAAAGAAGAATTAAGAGAAGGAGGCCGTTACAAGATATCACTGGAAGAGGATCAAAAATTATATCATATGGCAAAATTAGAAATAACAAATGTAGTTTCTGGTGATCAGGGCGAATATCAAACGAAAGCCAGAAACAAACATGGTGAAGGTGTTGCAACGATAAATTTAAATTTCGAAGGTGGTTCAAAAAAGTAAGCTGAATTATAATAAAAAAAAATATATATACACATAATATTGAAATAATAGTTAAACTAGTGGATATTTTGTATGTGCGTAGAGTTGAATAAAATAGCAAGGATACGTATTTTCAGCATGAATCCTTTAAACTTGATTCCAGAGCACTTGATACATTTTCGTTTTCTACCGGAAATGTCAACACAATTTGAGCGTACGCCTAAACAATCAACGTATTAAATATTTAAAAGCTCAAAATTATAGTGTTTAATTTTTTAAAGCCATACTTTTATATTAACCTGACCTAAGAATAGAACCTTGGCGTACCCCAGCCATTATTTTTTTTTTAATTCTGATTTCCGTTTGTGCTTAACGAAGGAAATTAATTTTCTATTTTGAAGACTTCCTGTCAAACTTTTCTAAAAAAAATTGCAGAAAAAATATAAAAAAGATAACTCAACAAAAAGAATAAAATAATGGTTATTTGGCAATTAATTTAGGTATTCGATTAGGTAGACGATTAACCATTTTTTTCTCAAAAATTTTAAAAAAGTTAAACAGATCAGTAGGAGTGGCAACCATAGTCTTATCACGAATTATATTCGTTTTGGAAATTTGCTACGAATCCAATAAATCAATTACAGAATCTGTTCGAATTGGACAATTGCATACAAATTATATCATTACGAATGGATTCTGTGATGGTTTTTTCATAATTCTTAGAAAATCTCCAAATTCGAATGGAATAAACGTGATAAGGTGATTAATTGACTTAATCCTCTACTGCATACGAAGCCAAATATGGTTTTGTCTATTTGTATGCACTTTTCTCTTCTCTGTCACAAACAAATTATAAAGATTCAATACAATCCTCTTCTTTGTGTTTCTGAGAACCCATAAAGGATAGTTTTTTCGTGTGTCCGACACAAAATAAAGCTGTATTTTATGATCACAGGTGAGTCGATCAGTCGTGTGCATTGAAAAGGAAAGTGTAGAATATATTCCTACTTTAAGTGTTAATTACTGCGTTTGTTTGGAAAGTAAAGTGGAATTGAAAATTTATTTTTTATCGATTGTCTAATTGTGTATGCTATGAACCAATTTTTATTGTAAAAAAATTATTGGCCTGGTCTTGGGAGGGTAAAAAGTACGGAAGCCATATTTGGCTTCGTATGCATTAAGGGGTTTTAAATCTACACAATTTGTTAAATTTGTTTGTTGGAAAATTTTGTTCCTTTTCATTTTTTTTTTTTTGCTTGGAAGCTTCAGAAATGGAGCCCCTTCACTTTTAGAGACATTTTTTTTACGTTAACCCCATTTCCAGGGGCGTAACCACAAAAAAATTTAGGGGGAGGGAGGCTTACCTATAATATTTTTCAATCATTTTATTACTTTTTAGTTTTGTTTAAGATCTGGGAGTGGGTGAAAATGTTGGAGCAAGACTTACTTTGACAGTGGAAAGAATGTGAACCAGAAAAAAATATATATAACGGAAAAAACAAATTGCTTTTCTCGTTTCCATGGCTTAAAATGAGCCAAATTTGAATTAATTCTTAACCTTTTGTAATGCAATGTATTTATTTTACTTTATTTTGTTTTTAAATGATGAATATTTATCTTTTGATTTTTTTAATTTTATTCTTTACATAATCTGAATAAATAAAATTAGTAAAATTTCTTACCCCTTAATGCATACGAAGCCAAATTTGGCTTATAAACAAATATACAAATTTAAACAAATTTTTTAAATGTAAACCGTTTTGAAATAACCCAAAGAACCCATGTAAAGCATTTTTAAAGTTTTTCGTCCGCTAATATTAATTCATGCAGTAGAGGGTTAAAATTAACTTATTTGTACCTAAGATACATTGATTTATTGGCACAAATGGAGTCTGCTGACTAGATTGTCCGCGGGGTATTCACACTCGGATTTCCAATTGCAGGGTGATAAGGTGATTATGAGGAAAGGTTTATGTATGGCAAGATTATTATAATGATAATAATATTATACGATTTTTCAAAGAAGAACAGGGTGTTCGAGTGGAACAAAAACTGACATAATTTAAACAACAATGAAAAAAATTTTATTGAAAAAACCGTTGATAAATAAATTCGGACATTCATGAATAAAGTTAGGCGGAGCTCAAAAAGGAATTAAGCAAATTTGCTTATTTATATAAAAAAAAAACCCTATAAGAAGTTATTGGGCATGTGAAATAACCAAATGAAAGAGCTTTTGATTTTTTTTTTCCAACTCAACTAATCGCTTTAAAGCTAATTTATAGGACAAATCATCATGAACAGCCCTTCGAAGGAAAACAATTTAAGCAAAAAATAAAAACAACTAGGTACATATCAACAAAAGAATAACATTCAAATAAAATGTACTCAAAATGAATTTGTTCGTATCGAAGCATTTGTTTGTAATGACTTGTCTTATGATTGATTGGCTGTAAATGATGAGTTGTCCTATGATGATTTATGTGCTGCGATATGTTGGGTTATAACAAAATACTTAATTTAATTTAAATAGATTTTTGTTTTCAAATCGAATTTGGCTATTTAATATATTGATAAAGCTTAAGCAATCTATGCAATATATAATAATTTATCCTACGTACCGTACATACCACTTGTTTCACTATAGAAATAATACAAAATTAATATTTAAAAAAAAAAAAAAAACAATAAACCATGAATTGCAAATAGAATTCCCGATGGAAAATCTCCACGTTTTCCAAAGAAACCGACAATCCGACAAGAAGACGACATTCTTATTATGGAATGTATATTAGAGGCACATCCGGTGCCAGACATCACATGGTATCGAGGGGATAAGCAAATCAACGATTCAACAAGAACTAAAATGTCTCGTAAAGCAACTGCGAAAGATATATACACTCTAACATTAGAGATAAAAAATCCAACCCGAGATGATGGTGGTAATTATCGATGTAATGCATTTAATATGTATGGAGAAAGTAATGCAAATATCGCGCTGAATTTCCAAGGTATTCTACTCACTCTAAGAACAAATATTAAATTCAATTATCAAATTTATTATTAAAAAAAAAAAACTGATGTATGACAAAATATATTTTATTTATTATTTTATTTTTTTTATCAAAGAAGACCAACAAATAATTCATTAGTATAGGGTTCATACAGAAAAAAAAATCTATTTTCGTTCTATTTACTCGTATAATATAACAAAAATTGATTCAGTGTTCATCTTTTTTAATTAATTTGTATGTACCTCTCTCTCAACATTTTCATCATATTTTAATCCTTTTAAGAATATACTATGTATTTATCAATTTAAAAATTAAGGATATTTTCATCAAACCAAAAAAAAATGCTAGTAAATCATATTCTTATCGCGCATCTCATGCTCAAGCATTTATTCTTAAAAAACAAAGTTGCAACATTTTTTTTGCTTTTTATGTTACAGCAATAATACTTTTTTGAAACTAATGGAATTGTTTGCGTATCTTCAATATTTCTTTTCAATTATCATTAAATTAAAATATATTTTTTATTTATTTATTTATTTTTTTTTTTTTTATATGAGAGTAAATAATAATAAAAATTTGTACAAATGTGTGTAGGTACAAGCGACGCAAATGGATTTGCACCCTCGTTTACCGAAAAACCACGTATCATACCAAACGACTCTGGTACACTTATAACGATGAAATGTAAGTGCAAAGCGAAACCAGAACCCAACGTAACTTGGTACAGGGGTCAAGATGTCGTTAAAGAAACCAAGAAAATAAAAATAAAATCGACTTTAGTTTCCGAGGACTTGTACGAACTCACATTAGAAATTAAAGTATGTTAAATTTATACCAGATGGCGCTGCAAAATACTAATGAAAATAATCGTTTTTTTTTTTTTTTTTTGAAAATATAGGATCCAGGTGCAGCTGACGGTGGTACCTATAGATGTAATGTTCAAAACGAATTTGGAGAATCGAACGCAAATCTTAACTTAAATATTGAAGCTGAGCCCGAACCAGAAGGTGATCCGCCAACCTTCATTGAAAAGCCCCGCATTATATCAGAAAATAATGGCAAACTAGTCATTATGGAATGTAAAGTTAAAGCCGATCCAAAACCAGATATTATTTGGTTCCGTAATAATATTACAATTAAAGAAACAAATAGAATAAAAATGTCAATAGAAACCCGAGGTGGTGAATATTATATTAAACTTGAGCTTATCGATCCACAACTTGAAGACTCTGGATTATACAAATGTAACATTAAGAATAATTTGGGTGAATTAAATGCGAATTTGACACTTAATATTGAAAGTAAGTATATAACAAATGTATACAAATGAACCAATCACAGTACAAATAAAATCATATAACAAGTCATCATAAATAAAACAACCACAAAAATGAATTTGTTCCAAACGAACCTCAACGATGACTTTTCTTATGATGGGTTGTCCATGATGAGTTGTCTTATGATGATATGTGCTGTGATATGTGTATATGAGTAAACCAGCCTTATTTTGAGTTTCACGTGAAACTCACTATAACATTGGAAAATTAACACATTACAACTATTTTTTTTTCTTCTTTTTTTTTTTTTTTTAATTAATAAAGTTGTTCCTGTCATCAAAGACAAACCGAAAATTATTAAAATTATTAAAAAACGCACTGTGGTTATTGAGTGCATTGTTGCATCGAAATTCGAGCCAAAATGTACTTGGTTCAAGGAAACTAATGAAGTTCACCAAAGCGAACGTCATGTCTACCAGTGTGAACAAACTAAAGAAGGCGAATTTGCAGTTAAGTTGGAAATAAATGAAGTACAAGAAACCGATAAGGGTGCATATAAATTAATTGCTAAAAACGAAAAAGGTGAAGCAGTTTCACAGATTGTCAATTTGGTTGATATACCTGAAGAAGAACGCAAAGCAGTTAAGCCCGAAATCACACGCAAATTGGTCGATCAAAAGGTTTACGAAGGCAAAACATTTGAATTGCTAGTTGCAATTAAGCAAGTTGATAAGAGTTGCAAGGTCACTTGGTACAAAGACACAATGATTGTTAAAGAAACGAAAGAAATAACAACAACATTTGATGGAACAACAGCCCGTTTGACATTTAGCTCAGCCAAATCGGAACACACTGCCACATTTAAGTGTATGATTAGCAATGAAATTGGCAAAGATGAATCATCATGTAAGATCGTTGTTGAAAAAATGGACGCCAAAAAGAAGAAACAGGAAGAGGAGGAAAAGAAGAAACAACAGAAGGAAGCGGAAGATAAACGAAAGGTAGAGTTAGAGAATGATAAGGATATAGATAAGGATATTGATAAAAATAAGGATATTGATGAGGAAAAGGAAAAACAAAAAGAAAAGGAAAAGGAAAAAGAAAAGGAAAAGGAAAAAGAAAAAGAAAAGGAAAAAGAAAAAGAGGAGGAAAAGGAAAAACAGGAAAAAGAAAAACAAGAAAAAATAAAACAAGAAAAAAAAGAAAAACTTGAAGCTAAAAAACAGGAAATGAAGAAGCAGTTCGAACAAAAAGAAACTAAAACTATTTTTGATGTGAGGCTCAAGCCTCCGGGTAAAAAATCTAATGACGAGGTGATTCGCGATGATATATATAGTTCTTTTTTTTTATTTTCAATTTTGTTTCTAATCTAATTTTTTCTTATTAAATTTTAAAATTTTAAACTTTTTTTCTTAGACGTGATAATTTTTCATTTTAAATTAGAAATTTGCTTACTCGTTGTTAGAAATTGACAAAAATGGAACGAAGATACTTTGACTTTTCCCAAGTTTATATTTAGGTCTTTTTCTTTAAATAATCATATATATTGTTTAAGTTAATAATTTTTTTTAGATGTTTATACATACTTTTTGTCTATATTTTTTGTATAACTTATGTGTTTGTTAATTTTTAACCCACCCGTCCTTGTTATTAATGCAAAACAAAATTTAAAACATAATAACAAAATAGGCTGAGGAGGAAGCAGAAAAGAAAAAGATCGAGGAAGAAGAAAAGAAAAAGGTCGAAGAAGAAAAGAAAAAGACCGAAGAAGAAAAGAAAAAGGTCGAAGAAGAAAAGAAGGTTGAAGTTGCCAAGAAAAAGAAGGTTGAAGAAGAAAAGAAAAAGGCCGAGGAAGAAAAGAAAAAGGTCGATGAAGAAAAGAAAAAGGTAGAAGAAGATAAGAAAAAGACCGACGAGAAAAAGAAGACCGACGAAAAGAAGAAATTAGACGAGGAAAAGAAAAAGAAGGAAGACGAAAAGAAAATTGAAGAAGAGAAATCTAAGAAACTTGTCGAAGAAACTAAGAAAAAAGAAGAGGAGAAAAAGAGCATTGATATTAAGAAAAAGAAAGATGAAGATAAGAAAAAACCTGAAGAAAAGAAAATTGAAATAGTTGAAAAGGTAAGTTGCTGTCGGCAGTTAATGTAACATAAACAATTACATATCTACAAAATAATCGAGCTACAATAAAAGTCAATGCTATAAATATAAAGATGCAAATATCCAGCAAACAAATAAAAATCCCTTCTAATTCAATTTAATATATATTTTTTGCTCTATTTAATAAACTGCGTGTCGCTTTACTAATATTGTTATATAGCATTCGTCAGACAAGAACCATGAAGTTCTCTTTTTTTATAATTTTGTTCTTATAAATAATTTAATTTATGTTTTTTTGTTTAATTATTTTACATTTTCGTTATCAAAAACTATTTATAAACTACAAATTACACGACAATATTTTTTAAGAACCAAATCATGCAGTGGGATGAAAGTACATTGAAATGGTATATAAATGAGACATTCACAATAATAAATTGGTGAAGTCCATTTGAAATTTGTCTTAAACCTTTTGCAAGATAAATGTTGGAAGGACGAATACCTTTATGTGTCTTTAATTTATTTCTTAAATTTGATAAAAAAAAAAAAATATCGAATCAAAAAAACCTTAAAACATCCAACTGATAGAATAATGGCTTTGACCCATTATTATTCTGAACATTTTATATTTATGCTATATTTCATTATAAAAATAATAAAATCCCTATTATTTGAATTCAATTGTGTTTTTACATTATGATGTAAACTTTAAAATTGCTAAATATTCGGATAATTGTGGAGGTCTCGTTTAAACGAAAGAGCTGAGAATCAAACTTTTTTTTACATTTTAAATTCTTGGTTTAAAATTTGTTGTTCGTTTTGTAATAATTCAGTGCATAAATTAAATTATAATACAATTTCAGAAAGTTATAGTTTGTCCCACTTTTAAGTGATTTTGATTAACGCACAAAAAAGTGTCCAATGTTGGATAGTTTTCGCAACAATTATACATTTTTTTTTTTTAATTTTTTTTAAAGCTCATTCTCCGGAACTGTATCCAACTTGTGTTTTCTTTCTAAAGCACACGGTTATGTTTTTGAATTTGCAATGTTACCGCCTTTAATTATCTTATTAAGATAAAAAAAAATCAATCAAAAGAAACAAGAATACTTGCGTTGCAAATCTTCTCTCTTATCTTGTAATGTGCCGATATTTTCAAATTTAAATTTATAAAGAGTAAAAGAACTAATTTTACTATAGCTAACCCTAAAAGCTCATTCTTACGACAGTTTCTTTACGTTAAGACGGTATATCTGGATGAATTTGAGAAAAATAACTCCGCTTTGCACAACTAAGAAATAATTCGTACAACAATACAATTTTACACTTTAGATTAATTTGTTTTTTGTTATAATCAAATTTTATTAGGACAAACCCAATGGAGTTGACACAGTTGACACACCTGAAGAGGTATACATTAACTATCATTTTTATTGTTTAATATATTCAGTCGATTTTTTTTAATCTTTTTTTTTGTAATTTATCTCTTTTTTACAATTTATTATTCTACTTCTTTTTGCTTCTTTTCATTTATTTGCTTTTTTTTCTTAAAAAAATGTAATACAATAATGGGTATTAATTAAATTAATATTATTACAGAAGGGAGAAAAGGATCAATTTGGACTCAAGAAAGTTGAACGACGGGTATGTGTGATAATTTTATATATATTTTTTTTTTTTATTAAAAATAAAAACAAAAGACAAAAACAATACAACAAAACAACACAAAACACAACATTATTATTATTATAGGAGTCAGAAGATAAAACTAAACCCAAAACCAAAACCACCGACACAAAACAAAAACCACCACAAAGTGTTGACTCCAGAGATGATGAGCCATCAGATGAGGTGAGATTAAACACACGACAGCTAAATGCAAAAAAGAAACATGATTTGGGGAACTTATTTGTCGCAAATAGGTTTCTTATAATTTTTAAGCAAATTGCAAAGAATTTAGTTTTTTTTTTTTAAAGGAAAATGATAAAAGTAATACACTCAAAAAAAAAAAACAAACCTTCTATAATGATTTTACTCCTAAAACGCAATGATTTTTATTAATCGTTTTCCTTTGAGAGGGGTAATTTCCTTGTGCGAATTTCATTGAAACGCATATTTTTTTTTTAACATTTAAAGTACATACTTTATTTCACACTGATGTTTTTCTTGAGACACAAAATCTATACCCAACTAACAATTTTTGCTTCTATAAAGCTTCACAGAAGCAACTTAGTTACATTGGAAAAGCTTTACAGAAGGAACATTAGAGCTTTATAGAGTAAAAATATTGTTAGTTTGGATTTGGGTCATAGATTTGAATTTTAAACTATGTTGGGATTAATAATGAATTATTATTAAAACTTTAAAAGAATATACATAAATGTTGTCTATGTTAAATGTTATTTCTGTATGTTTTTTTTTTTTTTTTGTTCTATGTTTTTATGTTTGTCCACGTTATTTGATTGTACAACAACAAACAGGAAAGCATTTCTATCAAAGAAAAGTCCAAAACAGAAGTTCGTCGAAGTTCAATTATTCAACAAACTACTATCGAAGATGGAAAAGTTTCCAGACGTTCTTCTATTCAGGTAAATATTTTTTTATTTTTTTTTTGTCGAAAATGTCAAAGAATGTGGTTTTGTAAAACAAAATATATGTAATCAATAATTAGGTCGAGGAATCTAAGACGGAATCCAGGCGTGCATCTATAATTGAAAAGAAAGCACTTGAGGTATTATACATTTTCAAATCTGTACTCGCAATTTTATGTCATACCTTATGTATAATCATTTATTTAAAACTGATTTTTATTTTTTATATAAATTCCTCACTTCCAATTCCCCGCACATTCACAAAAAACAAAAAAAAAAACAAAAACACACATATTTTGTCCTCATAACCTATTATTTATGAATTAAACAAAAAGCCAAGTGAGAGTAAGAAACTTGAACCAAATAAGAAATCTGTTGAATTAAAAGAAGAACTTCCAGAATTGAAACCAATTGTTAAAAGAAAACCAAAGGTAAGATTTCAAAGGAGGATCTCTCATTTCAATATCGAGATTGATTCAATGTGCCTGTCTTCAATTCTACTTCTTTATACTTCTTTCTTCTTCTCTACGTATTTGGTGTTTATCTCAACACTAATTCTTCTCTACTCTACTATTTTTTTTAAATAAATAAAAACTCACGTAAATAATCACGTAAACTCTGAGCTTTAATGGCGCTAACACACTGTGGCTATCTTCTATATGTACGTCTAAGGAAAAAATAAAAAGAATAGCTACTTGAAAAACTTTTTAAACTTCAAAACGATCATCTTTAAGGCTAATGTAAAACTTTATTTTTTTTTTATTAAGAACCATTTATTTCTGTCGTCTGTCGACGAACCTATTAATAATTTTTGTTCTATACAACTTTACAGAATCAAAACTTTTTATTTTTTTCTTAAACGCACATTCACTCTATCCAATATTTCACTCGCTCTATATGTAAATACAATGTTTTTGTTAAAAAACGTAATATGTAACACAATTATTTTTTTGGTTTTTCTTCCCCTCGCATCCTTCACAACAATTTTCCTTTATATCACAAATCACGTTTTTTTTAATAAAAAAAAAAAATAAAAATACGAGCGCAGAAAGTTGAAGAAATTCAACCATTGGAAGAACTTCCAAAACTTCGCAAAACATCAGTGCCAAAAGAAGTTAAAGAAGAACCAAAAGCCGAACCAAAGACTAAGGTAAAGGCTAAGGCAAAGCCTAAGCCCAAATACGAAGAACTACCAGAGATTCCAGATTATGAACGACCTGTTTTGGAAAAATATGAAAAATCTGAGTTTGAAAAATCCGATTTTAGTCGCGATTTGGGAGTTCCATCGAAAATGGAAAAACCACAAAATGCTGAAATGAAAAAAGAACCCGAAGAAGTTGCTATTAAAAATGGCTTGCCAAAGGTAAAATTGTATTTTTTTTTCCCCCAAAATTTGTTAAAATGTAATTGTATTATACACTTAAATTGTAAGTTCCGTTTTATTTTTTATGTTTGTTTGAATTTAAAAATAAAAAATCCATATTGTCTGTTTTCTTGTCTATATATGTATTTGCTAACCCTATTTTCCCTTGTATGTTATGTGTAATTTATGTAGAAAGAGGAAGCAAAACCAACACCGGCAGAACAGCCAAAACGTCTTTCTATTGGCAAAGGTAAAGTGCCAACTGAAGCTCCTGAAGAAGAGAAAGCTGCTCTCAAGCCAGTTATTATTGTTCCAGAGGTGAGTTCCATTTGTATTTTGTATTATAAATTTGCATGTTTACACCCACACACATACAAACACACACAGACAACATTATATTACATTAAGAACTAGTTTTTTAGTGGTGAGTTAACTCTTAGTTAAACCGGAGTTAGTGAATTGTGCAAATTTTGGCCTGACTCTAAAGGGTTTTTTTTGCTTTATTTGAAGGACTTATTTTACAAAAGGGTTACACTAATAAACTAGAGAAAGTTCACGCACTAAAAAACTAGTAATTAGTTAAAATATAAAAAAAAGCATTTTTTGCATCTTCAAAAATAAGGTGTTTAATATTTTTTTGAAGAACCCACACACTTTGAAGATGTTTGTTTTTTTTTTTTTTTTGTAAGTTTTGTATGATTTTGTAGTTTATATTTGTTTTGCTTTTTGTGAAGAAAATATTCCCAAAAGTTATTATTATTTTCCCTTTGTTGTTGTTAAAATGATTTTTACTGTTTCAAAAACATTATTAAAACCAAAACAAAACAAAATTGTTGTTGATTAAAAAAAAAAAAAAAAAAAAAAGAAGTCAATAACGAATGCTGAAACGGAAGTACCTTTAGACGGTGTCCCAAGATTAACACAACGTAGACGTTCGTCGTATTTAAATGTGCAACCAGTTAAAAATGAGAATTTCTTATCGGTTGTTCTTAAGCCTGTTACCAAGACTACAAAAACGGCAAAATCTCAACAAGCTAAACATATACTTAAGGTAATGCGCCGCAAGCCGAGCACGCACGCACCAAGTCACTTTAATAACATTAATTTGTTTTCTCTTTAATTTATTATTTACACATGTCTCTCTTCGATATTTCAATAATTTTTTCTCTATTCTTCTTTTCAAAAAAAAAAAAACAATTATTAAATGCTTACAATATCTATTGCATATTTTTCTTGACTATCTTTAAAACGATCGTTTGAGGGTTGCCATTTCTGCTATAGTATACTTATTGGAGTAAGCTGTTGTTGTCAAAGCCTACAAATATGTGTAATCTTATCTTTATCTCTTGCTTAAGATTATTCTTCTATCCATGTTAAATATTCTATATAAATGTTAAGAAATAATTTTCAAATTTTTTAACAAAACAAATTGGTATCTACCTAAAAAAAAATTTAATATTTACATTTCTATTCTTTTGGTTTATTGTCCTTAGAGGGTTGACTTACAGGTATGGTCCTATTTTTATTAAATTTGTAAAAAAAAATCACCCCTATTACGATTGTCAACTTTCAATTGATAATTGATAAAAAATAAATTTCAATTTCTTATTATCTAATTTGCAAAAAAATTGAAAACAAAAAATGATGCCAACCGTTATTATTTTAAATGTAATTGAAAAATTCCATTAAAAAAATGACCAATTTTCCCCCAAATTAGATATTAAAATACAAAATTTCAGTATTTATCAGCTATCAATTGATAGTTGACAATCGTAATAGGGCTGTATTACTCTTTTACATGAGAAGATTTTTTGTTCTTTTTTTACTCGAAACTTTCAGTTTCATGGAGAACATTAAACCTTCCTGTGTTAAGGGTTCCACAACTGTAAACAAAAAAAAAAAAAAACCCACAAGTTCACCCCTAAGTTCATGCGACTACATACCTACTACAAAACTATTGCTAAAAAAAAAAACAAAAACTCTCTGTCGTGAAAAATATATGTATCTTTGTCATCTCTATTTCTATCGAAAAAAAACATCCTAAGCATAATTTTTTCAACTCTTATTTACTGTTTTAATAATATATATATATATAAATACCTATACACAAAAGGAGTCTGCTAAAATGGAAGAATTCGGTGATAAGGCTAAATTTGGCAAAGTATCTGATATGCCAAAATTCGAATCAATACCTGTTATCAAAGACGATTATGTGAAGCCGGAATTAGAAGTCTTTGAAAAACCTAAAATTGAAAAGAAAGAACAGCCAAAACCGCCGGCAGTTGAAATAAAGCCTGTGGTGCCAGTAGTGATTCAAGAAAATGCTCCAGTTAATGAAGAAAAGGTAAGAGAAGAAAAAAGTATACAAACAGGCTGAAACATTTTCCTGATTCTTCACGCGCTGCTGCAGCCTTCTTCTGTGACTCTATTTAGCTCTGCGTTGATAATATTTTATTTTAAATTGATTCAAACGTTGCTCTCAAAAAGGATTTGAATAACTTTTATTTTTGATTTTTTTTTTTTTTTTCATACTAACACAATGTACTAAAGTATAGTTTATTGCCTAAAAAGATATAGGCAATTTATTCGCTATACATATAAAAATATTTATATTTGGGTAATATTAATGGATGCAATTCAAGAACATTAAAAAGCTTTATTTAACAGAAAAGAAAAACCTGTAGGAAGTTCTATTTCTTCACAAAACTACACTTTCATTCAGGTTTTGACTTGGCTTATCAGAAGACTAATACAATACCTAATTATAAATGAATTAAAAATGTTCACATCAACTAGATGTCATAAAATTATCGCAATCAAAGGAAGAAAAAACATGAATTTCTGGTTAATTGTTCTAGAAATTTAAATTTAAGTGTGAAAATTGAGATTTATGTACAAATAGTTCTAAACTATAAACTGCCTAAAAGGCGAGTAAATTTTGTCAACTCAATTAAACACAAGTCATCAAATAATAAAATTTGCTTCAATCGAACCTAGTGATGACTTTTCCTATGATGAGTTATTTGTCATACACCGAAAAAAAAAACTAATATCAATTTAACATATTTTAAATATCAAATTAACATTTTTTTAAATATCATCAAAAAATGATCTATAAAATATGTTTTATGGTAATTAAAATGTCAAAACAATATTTTTATTATCAGGATGATATTTAAATATCACATTTTTGAATTTTTTTTTTTTTTTATATTTTATTATCAATTTATCAGATCAATTTCTCATTCCAAATTATTGAAAAATATCAAATAAAAAACTCTTAATGTGTACTAATTTAAAGCCGCTTTGTGTGTTTTTTTTTTTCGAAGTAAAAGATTTTACTTTACATAGTTTGGGAGAAAATAACAAAACAATTGTAGCACCTATAATAAAAAAAAATAATATCACCACTATTTTAAAAAGAATATTCACTTTTGGTAATGTTTTGAAAAAAGAAAGAAAATACTTAAAATAATAAAAATAATAAAAAAGAAAAAGCAAGAAATATCATTATAATAAACTGAAACGTATAATCTAGTCAACATTGATATTTTAATTGTCAAAGTGAAATTTTCAATATCCACCTAGAATGTCAAAATGATATGATAATCATATCAAAATTCATATTTTAATTGTTGGACGACTTTTGTCACTCGAAAATGTTAATTTGATAGCTGTTATTATCAATTTTTTTTTCGGTGTATGATGAGTTATTTGTCATAAAATACACGTGTGTTGTTTTATGTTGGATTTATCCGAAATTATTAATAATGAAAACGTTTTATGAGGCAAAAATTAAATAAGAACACAAAACATACAGACGGTTGGTAGAAAAAATGAGCCCTAATAGCCCTTACCAACAAAACATAAAAATACATGATTCGAATTCAGTATGAGATTCTCAACACTAAGCCTTGGAATTCTAGATTTATTAATGCAATGCTTTTAACCTAATAGAAGGTAACTTTTATTTTTGATTATAAAAAAATTTTATTTCAATGTTAAATGATATTTTGTTAACAATTTATAATGCACCAAGGATTTTATATTATGCATAAAAAAAAAAACACAAAAAATATTTTTTTTTTCTTTCAATAGAAGCATATTGTTTTTGTTTGTAAAATAAAATTCTACCATTTCTTGCACTGCTAGTTTAATCTCAATTAGCCAATCTTGTGTTCAAAAATATCTTTTACAAAATATATATGTATACACAGGTACATATATGTAAAATAGAATCCCTTAAGTAAAATGTTTATTCGTTTTTTTTTTTTCTTTTTTTCTTAATTACATAATAAAAATGTATCTTTCTCTTTCCACATATAATAAAATATGTGGTATCGACACCAATCCTGTCTAAATTGAATACTGAAGACAAACGACACAAGTATATTTATAAATAATTTTTTTTTTCTTTAATTTTATTTTAATATTTTAAAACGACAAAAAAAAATACCTATACTTCTCAAGACTCTCGTTGCATATTTTGAAGAATTATTAAAATTGCGATCATTGTACTTTGATATGTTGTCGGTTTCGTCTAACCCATCTTCATATATTTTTTTTTGTTTGTTTTTAATTAAACAACAAAATTAAAAAAAAAAAAAATAATTAAAAACAAAACATTTGATATTTTTTATTACAAAAGTTTAAAAAAAAAGTATTTTTTTTTTTTTTGTTGTCATGTTAATTAGATTATTAAAATATTTGAAATTGTTGTTGGTTCTCTAACAAAACAGGAAAACAGGAAATGGTGCGATTTCAACAAATGAAAAATGCTAATTAAGTGACTCGTCTTTTTTTTTTTTGTATTAAATAACTCGCGTTACAATAATTGAAAAAAAAAAAAATAATAAAAATGTTGTTATCGAGTGTTTATAAAAAAATAAACTGATATTTTAAGACTTAATTTTAAACAAAATAAATTACCTAATAAAATTAATCATTATCGGAAAAAAAAATTAAACTAAATCAACAAATATTTTAAGAACACTTTAAATACTGCTTACACTGACACCAATATTTTCCAAAACTACTACAATTGCAATCGCTTGAATTAAAAAAGAAAAAAAAAAAAAAAAAAAAAACAAAAACAAATTCGAAAAATTTGTAAAAAATTTTGTTTTCCTCACCAAATTAGGATGAAAAACCAAGAGTGCCACAAATCAAGGCCCCTCCCGGCCCTGGTGAACCTCCTAAGATTGAAGTTATTCGTGAGAAACGACCGTCATTGGTACCTGGACCTCCAAGTCGTCGAGGATCCTTGATTCCACCTCCTGAAGAAATGGGTCGACGACCAAGTTTGATCATCAATGACGAGGTATGTAAAGAATTAAAAAAAAAAACATATATATTTTTTTTTGTTTTATATAAAAATACAAGTGTGCAAGTTATTATATAGTTTTTTTTTCTACGATAAGAATTTTAAAATCCAATTTTGCCATTCATATAAGAATTTTTAAGGTCAAGGCAGCCAGCGATGTAAAGAGATGAAGGCTGTTTTTATTTTAACTATTTTTTTAATATTCAAATTTAATTTAAATAAAATACATATATTTAAGATATTATTTTTATTATTTTTTTTTTTTTAACAATTTGCTATAAAAATATATATTTTTTCTTTTTCTTTTTAATGCTAATGATATCAAATTTCTACACACGAACACAAATAAAACACAAAACACCACAATAATTGGAACACGAATTACACAAAAATTAACATACATAAAATTAAAAATATATTTGATAATGAACAAATATATATGCATATATATATATATAAAAAAAACCTTACATGAAAATTGATCATAACCATTGATCAAAACCCACCAACAACTATGTCATCAATTAAATATATTAAATCACCACCAATACACAAACAAAAAAAAAAAAAAAACACCAACAAATATAAACAAATTATTTAAATAATGTGTGAAATCAACAAAACCCAAATCTACCCCTCTACCCTGCCTTAATTACATATATACGTATCTATATAATATGCTGAATTTTTCAATAAAAAAAAAAAACTTTGGGCCCATAAAACAAAATATTGACTTAAACTAAAAAAAATTACTATCTATCAACTATAAAAATGACAAAATTATAAATATAGTTTAAACGCAAATTACGGCCGGGTGAAGTTCTCGAGGACAAAAGGGTAAGAAAGGGTTGCAGAATATTTTTTTTTTCAAATTGCTTTTTTTTTTTCTTTGTAAATATATATATTTAAAATATCTCTATTTTTTTCTTTCAAATATCAAATTAAATTTCATCTGTACTATATTCTTTATTTTTTGTATACTATATATTCTTTAAAAACTGAGCAATGAATTATTTCTTTTCCACTTTATTTAATTTAAGTTTAAGAAGTTTAATTTTTTCTTAGATAAGGAATTCTGCCAATTTTAATAATAAAGTCATTATAAATACAAAAAAAAAAAAAACAGCAACAAAAAAGGTTTCAAAAATAAAATTAATATCACAAATAAAAATGCACTTATTTGTACTGACCATTTTTAATTGGAATAAAAAAAAAAAAATAAGTGTAGAAAATCTTTAAATAATAATATAATTGATAGATTCTCCAAGACTGATTTTGCATTTCGAAAATCTAGTTTGAAATTAACACTCAGAAAGAAAATATTTATATATTATCTTTATGTGCAATGTCGTGTACTCTAGAGTGTGTTAAAAATAATTTAAATTCAGAAATGTCTTTTGGGTAAACACATACCCCAAACCAAAAGATGATGTTTAACACATCAGCTAATTGAAAAGCTTAAACTCATTATTTTCTATTATCAGGGCAAGGGTTTTTTTTTTTATATAAACATACATTTCGTTTTTCAAATAATTATTGCCCTTTAATATGCCAAACACACACACACACAAGCACACTTTAGCTAAACATATTTATATGAAAAGCTCACGCCCTTGAGAAAATATAAAATAAAAGTTCTTCTTATGAATTTTATTTTTGATATTTAAAACAAAAATATAAACATATATGTACCTACCATATGACAATATAGGGATGAGAATTTTATTTCATAAAAATACATGCATATTTTAAAATAATTTATTAACAATAAAAATAAAATAAATTTTCTTAAAGAAAAGTGCAAAATTGCA
Source organism: Episyrphus balteatus (assembly GCF_945859705.1). Taxonomy (NCBI): domain Eukaryota; kingdom Metazoa; phylum Arthropoda; class Insecta; order Diptera; family Syrphidae; genus Episyrphus; species Episyrphus balteatus. The sequence continues at coordinate 5,412,992 of NC_079138.1, read as the reverse complement.
TTAACCATCATCAACATGATCATAATAAATTATGTACCTCATTATTTTATCAAGTATAAAATTAAAAAAAAAAAAAAAAAAAAATTAAATTAAACTTGTGCATTAAATATTTAAGTACACAAATGGCATATCGTTCTTTTTTGTGTTGATCGCAGGTGACAAATTATGTTTCTGTTAAATTAGTTACGTAGAAGTGCAGCATTACTATAGGTATATACCTCGTCTCAGGAAAAACATATCAGTCTGGTGTTGTCGCCGTTTTTGAAAATTAAAAAAAAAAAATTAAATAATTTCATTGTTGAATCAATATTTTTTTTTAACAACATAATGCAAATAATTGCGAAAAAACTTTCAAAAATTAGATCAAAGTGAATCGGTTTTGAAATATAATTTACTTAATTTGTACAATAGATTTCAATCGATGTGAGTAGTTTTGTTTTATTTGTTATAATTTTTTAAATAGTGTTTTTTTTTAATTTTTAATTTTTTTTTTACATTCAAGTTCGACAAAACAAAGAAAAAATTAATAAATACCTAACATCATATCTAATAGCTTCCACAATAAATTTATGATTTCAATTAAATTGATTTAATTTGAATTCAAATAAAATTACGACCGAGTTTTTGTGTTTTCCTTGCTCTAAGCAAGGTTGAGAATATTTTTGTTTCTGGGACAATATTGGCCAAAAATTTAATATCATAAAAGGATTTCATGATTTCATGAAATTTAAGGAAGATTATTGCATTTTTTTTTGATTCAATAATTGCAACCGAAATATTCTCAAGAATCAGTTTCCAAGTGATCTTTGTTTTTACAAATTTTTCATTACAATCGATAAATCTCGAAAAATAATTTCTCCGGGCGTAATTTTTTTTTTTTAATTTTTATCATTTTTTTTTATTGCAAATGGATTTCATGACTGGTTTTTAAATTTCACAATCGGTAAAAAGATTTCAATTTTATGATGCAACTTATCGACTTCTTCCGTGAATTTTATACCTATAATAAATAAAATGATATGATCTTAATAAAAATAATAATAAAGGATTTTTTTTAAAGATAATTTCTAAGCTAGTTATAATTTAATTAAAAAAATAATCTTATATCTACGTCATGTGACTTTGATTAAGGAAAAGAAATAATTAATTGCTCTATTTTAAACAATTAACACCCAGTTTATATCATATTTTTGTTGTTCTTGTGGAAAAAATAAGTTAATTAACGAGCAGCCAATGCCAAAAATAACAGTGCCCAGAAACCAAATCAAATAGAAGTAAAAATTAAATAAATAAATTAAAAAATTGATGTCGTCTAAGATTCGTATTTTGTCTTTTCTTGTGTATATTATTTTTTTTTTTTTTTCAAAATTAATTTTTGAATTACACTAATTAAATATTTTTGGCATAACTATACAAAACTTTAACTTTCTCTTTATAATATATATATATGTCTCGCTCGCTCTCTTTCTCTCTCACACTCTCTATCTCTGCGAAATCGATATTTGTTTTGTTTCCTTATATGCAAAATTAATTGTTTTGTACAAAATTATTTATTTTTTTTTTGTAATTCATAAATATCAGAGTTTTGGAGCAAAACTTTGCTGCTTTTATACGCTTATAAATTTATAAAGAACTCTTCAATTTGTTTCTACATTTCTTTGCTGCTTGCGCAAAAATAAATTAAATTATATTAAATAAAAAAAAAATAAATATTTGAAACAAAACAAAAATCACATCGTTGATATTAGATTAAATTCTGAAAAAAAAAAATTAATTTATTAGATCTCAGCCCGAATTCCATCTTAACTAAACTATACTTTTACAATATTGTATTCAAATTAGATCATTAAAAACTTAAAATATATTGAAATATTATGCAGAATTCAAGGCTGGTTTATTTTTTCCATTTATTCAATAAATATAATAGTAAATGCTATAAATAAAGTACAATAATCGATGTGATACAAAATTCCTATTCCAATTACACACAATACACTAGAATTTATTATTAATTTTATCACTCTACACACTTTAATACTAATTTCTTGAATTCATTATTATAAGTTACACAATTTAAAGTCAAGGTCAAATTTTTAATTTGTTTCGGGTTTAAATTAAAATATTATATACAAAAATTTAAAACAAAATTGCAAATTAAGAATAAAATTAATAAAATATAATTAAAAATGACCACAAATGCTTCAAATTATTGTTTGAAATCAGAATAAAAATCTCTCTATATATATATATTAAATTAATATAAACACATTAAAGAACACAATAAGATAATTTCCAATCAAATTTACAGTTGTTGAGACCTGGAGAGGTTGCAGGAGAAATACAGGTGAGGCATGATGCCAAAAAATCAATAAACAAAAACAAAAACATTCTCAAAAAAATGGATTTATTACATTTTTTTTCCTTATAATTAATTTTTCTGAGCCAAAGCACAAAATCTTAGAATTAAATAATTAATAACAAGCAAAACAAAACAATAAACCTTTATTATTATAATAGTTTTTTTTTTTTTTTCTTATAGAAAATTAACGAAACAATTAACGAAAAAATAATACTATTTTGCGTGCTTCTATCTTAAAATTATAAACAAAATAATTAACTATTAAAATATTTTTTTTTTATTAAGAAAGAAAGAAAAATAAAGTTATACTTTCGTCGAAAAATAAAATGGAAGAAGTGGTAGATAGAATTTTAGTAAAAAAAAATACATATATTTTTGATTCACACAAACAACAACAAAAACACAACAAAAAAACATAATTCACGACACACTTCACACAAACTTCATTTATTTACATAGCAATTTTCAAACATATCTTTGTTTTTTTTTTTTTAGTTATTTTCAAATGGAAACATTTGTGTGTAAATAAAATTGTAAACAAAAAAATAATTAATATAAAATATATATCTATTTTATATATTTTTCAATTTAAGTATATACAAGTTTATTTTTCAAATATTATTATAGAAAAAGACAACACGTCCTGGAGAAATGGGTGATACCAAACAGGTCTCTTCTCTCATTTACAATATCTTTATTTTTTTTTAGATAGCATCTCTTAAATTAAATTTAAATTTAATTAAAAAACCGTATCTAATATTTTGTAGCCGAGCTTTTTCTTTTCTTTTTTTTTTATAAATTGTACATTTTGCGATATTTTTTTTTTCTTATTTGTTATTAGTGTTTCAGATAGAAACAACCCACCACCCTGTTATTAAGGGCGAAAAGGGCAAATTGCATATAGTCTTATTTGTTTTTTTATTTTATTTTTGATTTTTCTATTTATACGAAAATATATATAAATAAGGAAAGTGATATATATTCAGATAGTTAATTTATAAATTTTAATATTCAATGTACAAATTTTATGTAAATAATCTTATTTTTTTATTTCAAAGTTTGAGTTGAGAGTTTTGATCATTGCATTTTTTTAAAGTAAGAAATCAGTGTAAATTAATCATATAAATATGTATGTGTGAAGATATACGAGAGTACCTCTCTTTTTTAAGAATTTCCACGTGTGTGGAAATATTATTTTATTGTTGTTGTGATAAAATATAGGTATATAAAAAAAATTCAAAAACTTCTATCGCAAAAGTTTTTGTGGAAAATATAATCTCAAGATAGAGATTTTTCACCATTACAACTTTTTTTTTGTCAATTATTTTTCATATTAGTTTTTTTTTTTTTTTCTTCAATTTTTTTACGTGGGTCCTTAATGGACTTGTATTTCACTTGGGTTAGTTATAATTCCAGTTCAAAAATAAATCCTGTAGACTTTTAACTCATCGATTATGGCCTTAAGGGTCAATAAGGTGGTTGTAAAAAATTGGTACTTACGTACTTTTACAATTTCAAATTTTTCTTTTTTGTCTTCGAACAAATATTTTTTGTTTTTTTTTTTTTTCAAAATACCTCAACTATTTTGTTTTTTTTTTTTGTAAGCGAACAATCCTCGAAAGAATTATTTTTTTTTTTGTTTTGGTTTTGTTTGTTCAAAATACCGATTTTTGTTTTTATTTTATTATTATAAAAAAAAATTCAAAATAATAGAATAAATAAAGATAAAAAAAACACCTACCAAATCACCAAATCAAAAAAAAAAAAAAAAAAACTAGAATCCTGTCAATTAATACGCACAAACTATGCACAGCACATGTAACACAGCTAAATTTGGGATACTGTGAAACTGCTCCTTAAATTAATAGCCCAGTCGAGATACTCGTGCTGTAAAACGGTCTAAATTAAATTTTTATTTTTTTAAATTGTGTTTGTTAAAAACAATACAATTAGGTACAATTTTTATATTACTGTATTAAATCTGGTTTCGAAATTAAAGATACATTAACCTTACAATTCTTCATTTATTCTGCCGCCCTTAATATAAAATTTATTTCGTGAAACTTCTTTACACGAGTTTCCCAAGTGAAAAAAAATCATGAGGTTGAATTTGTCATAATTTCCTCTTTTTCATAAGATGACCGTTGAATTTGTTTCAAGCAGATAAATATTTTAATTCAAAAATAACAATTTTTCCTATAATACCTACATATATAATGAAATTCCGGATATACTCGTTCATATTATGTAGGTAAAAAGGCAATATGGTCACAAAAGAAAAAATAATAATATGAACTTATCACAATAAAAAATGTATTTTGTAATATAACATTTTTCTTTCTTAAAAAAAAATATACGTATTCATTTTTGGTTTTTAGCAATTTTAGTTCTAATTTGTTTTGTTAAAAAAAAAAAAAAACAAATAGTGAAAGCTTTTTTTTAATCCAATAATTTATTTAAAACGAACTTTATATTAATAAACTTATTTAATTCGAAATTTTAATAATTTGTCTTGTGTGAAACGAATTTATTCAATAAAAAAAAAAATATAAAATAAGTTAATAAAACCACAAACAAAACAAAAATTTAATAAAATAAATAGTTTAAATGACAACTTTTGTATGTGTTAAGGTTCTTTTAATTTAATAAAACACAAAATAATAAAGCAGATTATACTTGGCTAATATTTAGCTTACTTTTTATTATTATTGGATAAAAATTTTATTAACAAAACAAAAAATCTTCTTAGGCTGTCTCTGTTGCATGTTTCTTTATTCTATATCTAAATGTTCGTATTCTATACATGTCTATTGCTTACATATTTATACAATTTCAATTAAATTTCATCGCCGAAAAACTCTGTTTTATATAAACTTTTATTTATTATTACAAACTAAGAATCATTTCTCCAGAATCATTTCAAATTTAGTAAATTAATAATTATAAAAAATATACCAATATTTTTATAGTGTTAACAAAAACAAAAAAACAGAGTTTTTTTTATATCTTTTCGTTAATTTTACATTCATTTAAAACATATTTAAAATATATCTATTTCATTATCATAATATCAACATTTATTATAATAAAATAACAATCTTCTTGATAAATATAATATATTCATTTTGTTTGTACATTTATATCAATTTCTTTTTTTTTTATATTTATAAATTATGATGGCTGATGCATATTGAATTCATTGATTTATATGACATAATATATTATTTCTTCTTTAACTTTTATTAATTCATTTTATATATATAAATACAATTTTCCTTTTATAGCTTCTTCTACAAGTGTATTGTGCTCTTATCTATCTGCCAGCGCCAAGCTTTCAAATTTTATACTATTTCATAATTTTCTGTTATATATTTAAAAAATATTTACTATCTATTTCCATTACTCAACTATTTTTTCGAAGTGTATATACACACCATATCTTTAATCTTTATAGCTATTTTGATTTTTTTTTTTTTTCAATGTTTAATAATTTATGTCGTTGAAAAAATGTCTTGTTATTTGGTTTATGTACAAAAAAAAAAATGTTATGCGATGCTGCTTCAAATGTTGTTAATTTAACTAAGTTTTTTTTTTTGTATTTAGGTATACAAAAATTATATATAAAATATTGATAAAGATAAATTAACTTTAATAATTTTATATCTCTTTCTATTTTTGTTTTCTTTTTCTAATTGGATGCGATACAATAAATTATATATGTACGTGTCGTAAATTACATAAAAATGTTTGTGTCTGTATGTTTTTCTGTGCACAATGATATTTGTGATTTTGATTCTTCGGCCATATGCACACGTTCGATAAAATTAAACAATAAATACATACACAAATAACAACAACAACAGAGGAGGAGACCATCGGTCGATGTTAGACGACCAAGTATTCAGGATCTTGAAGAGCTTATTAATAAACCATCGACACCATTGCATCCAATTGGCGATGGTGGCCCACCAACTATCGTTGACGTACAAGAATCTTATTCAGCTGTTGAAGGTAAAACCATCTCACCAATGAACTATTGCCGTTATAATCAAGAAAGAAAAAATGGCTTTTCTCTCTCTCTCTTTCTCTCTTTGTTTGTCTATCTTTCTCTGCTAATCGCCTTCATTAAGCTTCTCTTTATATAATTATATTTTTTTTTGTTTTTACATTAAAAAACTCAAGCAGTCATTTAAGGTATTTTTAAATCTATTTTCTAACTTAAAGCTATGACTCGAGGCATGTCAAAAGCTGCAAGGCCCACAGGCTGTGCAAATGTACACAGTACAAAAATTTGATAATTGTGGTGTATAATATGACCTGCATCTCCAAATTTATGTTTGAAGGGTTCCCACAACCTACGCGACATTTCTGCAGCGACACTATATAGTGTTTATAATAGTGTCTTTATATGAAAAATGCTTAATTTTTGATATGGAAACTCTTATTAGGCGTTGTTTCACTAAAATTTGACAGCCATTTTTTCGTGACTAGAAAAACCATGAGTAACATCAAGGAGGCCAAAACCAATGACAACCAGTAGTAATGGCCAGAAGTTTTGTCACACAACTGTCAAAAATTCACTGCAAAAATTACTGGCAAGTTGCCGTTTAAACGTGGCATAAGTATTTGTGCTTTCATGATGCATCGATATGTTTCGAGACATAGTTTTTATATTAAAAAATGAATGAGAAATGAAAAAAAAAACAATAATTTCTAACTCTATTTTAATTTTGTTTGGACATCATCGTGTATATAGGTCACTCATTAAAACATAAATTGTAATTTAAAAACTGCCATCAAAATAACCAAGTAGATCAAAAAATTAAGATCTCATAAACCTCCACGGCAACAATAATTGTTACAAATAATCAATCAAGAAAATCTTCGATTAAAAAAAAAAATATATCGAAATACAAAATTTAGACTAATTTGCAACATTTCTTCGAATATTCAATTGTGAGTATTTAAAATAATTTCGAATTTTAAAATGAAAAAGCTCATAAAATACATATGTGTGTATACATTTTGATCATAAAATCATTCAATTATTTATTTACTTGCGACTTATCCCTGGCCACACTACTGAATGTCAACATAAAACCGTTTTGATTGAGAAACAAAATCTCTACACCGTCAAAGATTTTCGAATATCTATTATATTCCGCGAAACAATCTTCAATTGACATTTGTAATAATTTTTCCCATTGATAATAATTGATATGCGAAAACGAAAACAAATAAAGTTGTAAATAGATCAAAAACCATAAATTGTCAATTTCTTTTCAAATCAACGAAAAAGAATTGCTTTTTTATACTAATTTTAAATTAAGTTGATTATTATGCTGGCTTTTACTTATTCAAAATAATTTTACTATTCTATTATTTCAAAAAAATAATAATAATAATAAAACAAAATTTGGCTTCAATTTTGAAATTTAAATTTCAAGAAAAAAAAAAACTTAAAGAAAATTTTACATTTCAACAGACTCAACTGCTTACATGACGGTAAATGTTGAGGGCGCACCAGCGCCCACCTTTAAATTTTACAAAGGTGTATCTGAAATTATGGAAGGTGGCCGTTTTAAATTCCTTACCGATGGCCAAACAAATTCAATTACACTATGCATGCGCAAATGTAAGCCCAACGATGAGGGTAAATATAAAATTGTTGTATCGAATATCCACGGTGAGGATTCGGCTGAGATGCAATTATATGTCTCGGATTCAAGTGGTATGGATTTCCGTGCAATGTTGAAAAAACGTCGTTATCAAAAATGGGACAAAGATGAAAAGGACCCCGATTGGGGTGACTTAAAGGAAACGGAAAAACCGTTGCCAGCCCTTAAAAAAGTCGAAAAGGTATGTTCGGCTCAACAGACATCAATATATCCTTTCACGTTCGTTCCTTTTTCCTTCTATATATAAAAAAAACACCCCCACCAAAACATCACACTGACAAAAAAAACATTCATTCCAACAAAATAACCTTTCCCTAAACTCACATTCTATACTTTACGTCAACACAAATATTTTTTTTTATTCTTATTATTATAATTTATTTTATTTTTTTATAAAATTCAATTGGCTTTTATTAATTTTATTTATTTATTTTTTGTTTTTTTGATTTTTTGAATAAAATATAACACCAAGGGTAAAAAAGCCATAACCAAGGTGTTTGTATATAGCGCATGATTTTTTTTTTGTTTCAATACATTTTAGCGCTATATTTTATGTTGATGTTTTTTTTTTACATTTTTTTCAATTTGGTTTTTGCAATTTTTTATTTAATTTTTGTTAACCAATATCAACATTAAATAAAATTAATACATTTCTATTCTCTTGGGCCATTTTAAATAATTTGCATTTTTTTTATATTTTTTTGTTATTTTTATTATAACCAAATAACCCAGTATTACAAATAATAAATACAAAATAAAAGAAAAAAAAACATCAATTAATTGTATATACAGTTTTTTTTTTAACACCATAAGATATTTTATTTTTTGAAAATTCATAATACAATTATATTGCTTTAACGAGTGAGAACTATTAAACAAATATCATTTTTCATGCGTGAATTTTAAAATATACATTGATATTTTTTTGAGGAAGATATTTTGATAGTGTCGCTTTTTTTTTGAATTTTGATTATTTTGCAAATTTCTTCTATGGGTTAGGTAATTTTTTTTTTTCTTAGCCAAAATATTTTTGTGTTAAACACAAATAAAATTTACAAAAGAAGAGACAAATTCAGAAGACGTGACTTTGTATTTTTTGTAATTGATATCCCTTCTGAGAATTTTTTTGTATTTCAATTAGGTAAAAATCCTTCCTTCATGTCTACTGTTCTTTTTAATTTTATTTTATTTTTTTTTAAACAAATCATGTCCAGTCACATAAATAACATGAGTTTTACGATTTTTTTTTCCACAAAAAATACCTGTATACTACACATTCCACATAAACATAAAAAATTAAAATAAAAAAAAAAATTGAAATATTAGCCGCCATCATCACGTAGACCATCTTTAGCCGAACTGATTCCAGATTGGCCGACACTGCATCCGTTTCGTCGAGAGGAGGTTCGACTATTCTTCAAAAGTAGACGTACTTAAAACATGAATTAAAAATTTCCTCTTGAAAAAAAAAAAAACAAATTTATTAATCATTAATAAAAAAAAGGAGTCTATGCTAGTTTCCCTTCTTTAATGTATTATTCTTTGTACTTTTGCTCATAATTAAACTTTATATCTACCTCTATCTCTATCTCTGTATCTCCCATTTCGCTCTCTTTTGATATTGTTGTTAAATCCAGTTAAGAAAAAAGAAAATATCGATGCAGCTCAAGACGCAAAAATAAAGGTCACAAGGATTTTCGACCTGAAAATTGATTATGTTATAAATCGAATTACTATACTAGTGACTTACAGTTTCTTATTTTTTGAAGTTTTTTTTTTTACATATCATTCAAAAATTTAAAAATGAGTTTTCAGTAAATCAATATTGATAAGGTTCCGTTTATCAAAATATTGAAATATTATTCAAACAAATAAAACTGTGATTTGTTTGTTTGAGTCTTCTTATGATATAAGAACATCATTATTGAAGAAATTTTCAAAAACATAATCAATGCAAAAAACATAGACAATAGACATAGGCGATTCTTGGTGACTTCAATTCACTTTCGTAAACTTTTTTTTTTTTATAAAGCTTGCTCAAATCTAAAGGAATAAGGAAAATAATTGAAAATTAATAGTCACTCCTCATAAAAAAAAAAACAGACAATATTAATCACTTACATGTGACTGTGATTTCTTTCAATTAAATCTCCTCGAACATCGATTCAGCTCATTAAGACTTTAATTTTCTCTTCTCTGTTCTGCTTTAAAAAATTTCTTATTCTCTTTCTATTACTCTTGTCCCGTCTCTCTACCAACATTTTGCAAATATTCAAAAATGATATTTCTAAATGCACTCTATTTTGTGTTTGTGACTTTTGTATGTTTATCGTTCTTATTATTTTTTTCAGTGTATATATTCTATTTTCTTTATATTTACAAACATGAATATTTATTTCTGCTTGGTAATTTGATTTTCTTTTCAAAATAATCTCATAATTTTATTTACAGCTTTTAATAATTTTTATTATTTTTTTTTAATGCTTAGCTATCTACAAGGAGCTTTTGTCAGCTTTTATTTTTATTTTTATATTTATTTTCTATTATTATTTTATTTTTTTTAATTTTATTATTCTTTCAACAAAAAAAAAATACAATATTTTTAATATTAAAAAAATATATATATTAACTCTGTATTAATATCAAAATAATATGCCTCTCTCTTTAGCAAGTAATAACAATCATTGCTTTGAAACTGAATTAAATTTCAAAACAAGGATTTGTTTTACAAACAAATTGTTAACTTTCAATTATTAAAAAAAAAAATAAACATTTCTATTAATAATATTAATTAGTTAAATATTAAGCGCCCAAAAACCTTTATTAAAAATTAAAATCACAACACCAAATCCAAACAATTTCTTTTCCCATTTTTGACAACGCTTTCTATAACAACAAATCGTTCGTTCTACGTATTTGATTATGATCGTCGTCAACATCAACGCTACCATTATCCGTTATCGTCATCGTTATCCAACACAACAACGAACAAAAAATTTAAAAACAAAAATCTATAGAAACAAGAATCGTTCTTGAGTCCATTGATTGATCAATTTGCCAAAGAAGGCAAGGATAAGAAGGTTGTTTTTGAAGGCAGATTTAGTAAGCCAAATTGCAAGCCCAAATGGTTTTTCAGAAAGGACGTAAGTATACAAAATTGATTCAAAAATTACCCAAAACATTTTGACAGTTGTCGATTTCGGTAGTTTGAATTTTTTTTTTCGCCCTCCGCTTATGATGTACGTATAAAAATGTTGGAAGTCTTCTTTTTGAGTAATGTTTTCTTCGATTGAAAAAAAAAATATATCTTTTTTTGGCAATTTGAGTCTACTTGAAATAAACACGCTGTGAGAAAATAAAAGTTTTTCCAATTCTGTTTTACACATTCGCTGCCAAAAATTGCTCTAATTCATTCCTTTCGTCCTAAAAAGTTCATTGATGAACTTTTGATTGTATCTGCACTAGTGCTTACGTATTCGTATGTACTTGCTATTGTTTGGTTTCTCGGCTTAATTTGGTTCATGTATTTGATTATCCTGGACAATTTGCTTTACTTTGTATAGTCGAAAAATTTGTGCTTTTGCACTTTTAAATTTGAAATTCGGGGCTGAATTTGAAGCTTTACGAAAAATGATGTATCCTCTACCAAACATTAAATCGTATGATAAAATTGTAATTGTACAAAATAGAAAACGGATTTCGGTTTTTTTACCCATATTCTTTATCAGAATAGTATTAATTCTTTCTGAAATACAAAAGCAACTTCTCTACCCACGTCACCTTCTTCGTTGGGAATAACACAAAATCTCATTATGTTCTACTCAGTATCGTTCTTTTAGGAAATGGATATTTGGAATCGACTTCTGTCAAAGTACTTTTGAATATTTCAATATAAATAGATTCAATACAAAATTGTGATTAGTCTATTATAAAAAAAATAATAATAAATTGATATAAAATATAAATAATATAGGAACTATTCACTGGAAGCAAATGCAAGTTTAAGCAAGAACTTGATAGTTACCAGCTGATTATCATGAATCCTAAAGTTGAAGATAGCGGCAAATACACTATTGAAATCGGCGGCATCTCATCCACTGCATTCCTCAATGTTGAAGAGGCCGATCCTAGCTACACGTTCACAAAACCACTGAAAAAGAAAATTGAAGGTTTTACAAAACACGAAACAGTATTGGAATGTGCTGTTAGTAGTTCAATGGCTAATGTATCATGGTTTAAGGATAATGAAAAAATTGAAGGCAATGATGCTCGTTATTTGATATCGAAAGATGTCAATGGTAATCTTAAGCTTATCATTAAAGAGAGTGTAATGGAAGATGCTGGAAAATATTCGTGTCGTCTTGATAAGCAACCGGATAAGACTGATACAACAGTTAAAATAACTGAATATCCTTATAAATTTGTTAAAGTACTCAAGTCATTGCAATGCATTGAAAAAGATACAGTAACATTAGCTTGTGAAATCGACGATGCAACAGGTGACGTTCAGTGGTTTAGGGGAGATGAAGAAATTAAACCCGGTGACAAACGTATGCAAATTGTTAAGGACGGCCGAAAGCGAAAGCTCATCATTAAGGACTGCAAGGTGAGCGATGCTGGATTATTCAAGTGTACGACAAATGCCGATAAGACAGAGGCTGAAATTCTTATCAAATGTAAGTGTTGAGTAAAAATATAATAAATCAAATCTAGGTACATACCTTATCTATAATTTTTTTTTTTGTTTTTAATACAACTGATATTCCGTCCATTTAGATGAGAATCGTTTTAACAAAAAACTTAAGGATACAGCTGCAGTTGAGCGTGAGAAACTTGTGTTAGATATTGAACTTCAAGATTCAACGGCGCCAGCAGATTGGAAGTTCAATGGTGAACCAATCGTACCCAGCGATCGAATTGAGATTAAGAACTTGGGTGGTGGCAAGCATCAGTTGATATTTAATGCCTTAGACTTGACTGACGCAGGTGAGATTACTTGTGAGTCCGGTCAGTTATCATCGTCATGTAAGCTGACAGTAAGCAAGGGTGAGAGTAAGCCTGGTATCGATTGTCCAGAGGAGTTCGCTGGACCAATTAACCAACCATTGGTCATTGAAGTACCATACAAGGGTAAGTGTGAAGTTTTTTTTTTTTGTATTTCTTTTAAAAATTTCATGATGCTAAATATATGGGGATTTTTTCAAATTCAAGTTCACGGTACTAAACAAACTCCAGTTGAAGCTAAGCTTTTCAAAGACGACAAACAATTACCAGTTAAAGATGTTGAAGTTTCCGTCCAAGACGATAAGATTGTATTCAAAATTAAGAAACCAACTCGCGACCAATCTGGGCCTTATCAAATTAAATTATCGAACGCCCAAGGTGAAGATGTAAAGAATGTCAATATAATAATGCAAGATGTTCCGTCACCGCCACGTGACGTTGATGTTTCAGAAGTCTTCCAAACATCTTGTGTTGTTTCATTCAAGGCCCCAGAAGATTTGGGCGGTGCTGAATTAATTAAGTACATAATTGAACGACAAGATTTGAGCAAGAAACAGCAATGGGAAAATGTCGCTGAGGTTCTACCGGGTGAACCATTGAAGAAAAAGATAGAAGATCTCATACCGAAAAAACAGTACAGATTCCGTATTCGTGCTGTGAACAAAATTGGTTCTAGTGAACCAGCAGCATTCAAAAATACAGTGTTGGCTAAGGATCCATGGGATGAGCCTGGCAAACCTAAGAATGCCGATGTTGTTGATTGGGATAAAGACCACGCTGATCTGACATGGTTGCCACCAGACTCAGACGGAGGTGCACCAATAACAGGCTATCTACTTGAGTACAAAGAAAAGTTCAGTAACGATTGGGTTACGGGTAAAGAAGTACCTGCCGATTGTTTGGCAGGAACTGTCGATGGCCTCAAGGAAGGCCAACAATACGAATTCCGAGTCCGTGCTGTTAATAAGGCTGGTCCCGGCGAACCAAGCGACACAACAAAAACCATAATTGCTAAGTGCCGATTTGTCAAACCATTTATTGTCGGTGATGAATTGAAAAATGTTACTGTTAAAAAGGGACAGACAATTAGGTTTGATATTAAATACGATGGTGAACCAGAACCAGAGGCTAAATGGGTTAAAGGACAAGAACCAATTCAAATCGATGGTCAGCGCATAACCGTTGATCAATACGAACGTAATTCTGCAATAACGATACGAAAAGCTATTCGAAAAGATACTGGCAAGTACAAAATTGTTCTGACAAATAGTTCTGGAACAATAGAATCGGTTGCCGATGTCATTGTACTTGATCGTCCATTGGCACCTGGTGGTCCCCTCGAACCTGAAGAGGTACGTTCGGATCACATCAAATTGAAATGGCGCAAACCAGAAGATGATGGTGGTTGTCCAATTACCGGATATGCTCTAGAGCGTATGGATGAAGACACCGGTCGCTGGATACCAGCTGGTGAAGTTGGTCCCGATGAAACGTCATTTAATTTCAAAGGACTATCACCCAACAAAAAGTACAAGTTCCGTGTCAAGGCAATCAATAAAGAAGGCGAATCTGAACCACTTGAAACTTCCGATAGTATTTTGGCTAAGAATCCTTATGACGAACCAAGTCGTCCGGGTAAACCAGAAATTGATGATTATGATAACCAATCAGTAACACTGAAGTGGAAACGACCACCAAGCGATGGTGGACGTCCAATTACACACTATCTTATTGAAATGAAAGATAAATTTTCACCTGATTGGACTGAGGTTGCCAAAACTGAAACACCTGAATGTGTTGCTAAAGTTGAGGGATTAAAAGAAAAAATGGTATATCAATTCCGTGTTAGGGCTGTTAATAAAGCTGGTCCATCGGAAGCATCTGAACCAACAGATAATCATCTATGCAAACATAAAAATCGTAAGTTTCAGTTATATCTTAACAAAGACGGATGTGTTTTTATTAAAATATTCTATACTCTTTTTTTTCTTAATTTAAATTTACTCATAAAATATTAATCTCTCTTTATTGATATGGTTGTGGATATAAGCTTTTGCAATTAACAAATGATTAATGCTTCTCTTAATAAGCAAAAAATTTCTGTCATGCAATCTGACTGACTTACAAAGGAAACAGGTTCCAGGTCGTGTTTAAGGGTGTAATACTATATTTTTAAAATTATGTATATTTATGGTTTTGCTCTAACAAAACAAGCTTCCAATTTTTGCTCCATACTTTTTTTCTTTCATTATGTCTAATCGGAAAATTTTCCTTTCTAAATACACACAAAATAGTTAAACCTCAAATTGATCGTTCCACATTCAAGAAGGTCACAATCAAGACTGGGCGTACCCACAAATGGTCAGTTGATGTTATTGGTGAACCTGTACCAACTCTCAATTGGAGTTGGCGCGATGATGTTCCTTTAACAAATACTGACCGCATTAAGATTGAGAATGTCGACTATCACACTGATTTTGTAATTTCAAACTGCGTTCGTAAAGACAGTGGCAAATATACATTGAAAGCATCTAATCGTAATGGCACTGATACTGAAACTGTTGAATTAATAGTTTTGGGCAAACCAAGTTCACCGAAGGGACCACTTTCGGTGACGGATGTTCATGCCAAGGGTTGCAAGCTGGCATGGAAGAAACCAGAAGATGACGGCGGTGTACCAATTCAAGAATATCAAATTGAAAAAATGGACACAGCTACTGGAAAGTGGGTGCGTGTAGGACGTTTGCCTGGTGACAAAGATCCACCAGAATTTGATGTGACTGGCTTGAATCCTGGATCGGAATATCAATTCCGTGTTACAGCTATTAATGCTGAAGGAGAATCTGAACCGCTGACGACAATTGTCGGAGTTGTGGCTAAGGATCCATTTGATGAGCCAAATAAACCCGGCACACCCGAAGTTGTAGATTATGACAACCATAGTGTTCAACTTAAATGGAACCCACCGAATAATGACGGAGGTGCTCCCATTGAGAAATATATTATTGAGAAGAAAGACAAAAATAAGCCGGATTGGGAGAAGGCCGGAGAGGTGCCTGGCAGTATGACAGAAGCTAAAGTAGATGACTTAAAGGAATACGGAGAATATCAATTCCGCATTGTAGCCGTTAATAAAGCTGGACCATCTCCGCCATCGGACGCAAGCAAAATGCAAATTGTGAAATACAAAGCACGTAAGTCAATTTATCCGTTAATTATTCCAAACAAAAAATTAATAATAATAATAATATTTATTTCTAGTGAAACCAAGAATCGATCGCACCAATCTGAAACCGTTTATTGTTCGCGCTGGAAAGCCCATAAAATATGACGTAAATGTCCGAGGTGAGCCCCCACCAAAAATCACCTGGTATCAAAACGACAAGGAGCTTTCATCCGAAGGCAATGTTGAGATTAAGAACGTTGATTATAATACGAAAATAGCTATAATTGATTCTGTGCGTAAAAATACTGGTCTTTATAAGATAAAGGCTGTAAACGAGCACGGTGAGGATGAAGCCGAAGTCGAAGTTAATATTTTGGCAGCACCCGGCAAACCAAAGGGACCACTCAAGGTTAAGGATATTACAAAAGATGGTTGCAAACTTAAATGGGATAAGCCTGAAGATGATGGTGGTAAGCCAATTACCGCTTATCAGGTAGAGAAATTCGACAAGGCTCAAGGCCGCTGGGTACCAGTTGGTCGGACATCTGGTAATGATACTGAAATAGACGTTAAGGGCTTGCAAGAGGGTCACGAGTACCAGTTCCGAGTTAAAGCTATCAACGATGAGGGAGAATCTGAGCCTTTGGAAACTGAGCAAAGTATTGTGGCTAAGAATCCATATGATGCTGCTGGCAAGCCAAGCACACCAGTAATTGAAGACTACGATGAAAAGATGGTTAAATTGAAATGGGAGCCACCGAAAAACAATGGTGGAGCTCCTATCACTGGATATATCATTGAAAAGAAGGATAAGTTTTCGCCACATTGGGATGAGGTTCTCACAACTGATGTAAGTCTAAATTTTATATCAAATTTCATTCGGGTCACTTAACTAGTTCTGGCATTCTCTTAGGGACCAGAACCTTCTGCTACAGTCGATGGCCTCAAGGAAGGCAATGTCTATCAATTCCGTGTCCGAGCAATTAACAAGGCTGGACCTGGTGAACCAAGTGATGCAACCGAACCACATCTTGCCAAACCAAGGAACTGTAAGCGAAAACAATTACGAGTTGTTGCTTCATTCTCAACGATTTGCTTACAAATAATACCACTTCTTAAGGACGCAGAATTATTTGACCACCTTATCAAATATACTAATTTGCTTTTTCTAGTCTAGTTTACCAATGAATCAAATTGACCGCTTTATTTATTATCGCATATATGTATTAGGAAATATCGTAATACTTCATTTTGCTGACATTTTTTAAAACTTTAACCCTTCATCTGTTGCCGACCGAAATTCAATCAATTCGTTATTGCAAAGCTTTGAAACACGCCAAACTTTATTTTTAAGTTTTTCAAGAACTCATAGTTAATATATCTATCCATTATTATCCTTTCCTTGTTTCCTGCCCTTTTCCCTTTTTTTTGTTTTTTAAATTTTAATTAACAGTGAAACCAACAATCAATCGTGAAAAGATGAAGAACATCAAGGTGCGTGCTGGACAAGTTGTTAAACTTGATGTTGACGTACGCGGTGAACCACCACCAACACTTACCTGGTCTTTCAAGGAAAAAGAAGTCCTTGCTACCGGAAATATTCGCATCGAAAACGAAGACTATAATACTAAACTTACCCTTTTGGATTCGTCACGAAAGGAAAGTGGAGTTTACACATTACGTGCTGAAAATATTAATGGTGTTGATGAAGCAACTGTTGAAATCTTAGTCCTTGACAAACCGGCCAAGCCTGAAGGTCCACTCGAGGTTAGCGATATCCACAAGGAAGGATGTAAATTGAAATGGAAAAAACCCAAAGACGATGGTGGTGTTCCACTCACTGGTTATGTCATTGAGAAAATGGATGCTACGACCGGTCGTTGGGTACCTTGTGGACATGTTGATCCTGAGAAAACCGAACAAGAAATCAAGGGTCTTGAACCAAATCATGCTTATCAGTTCCGCATTAAGGCTATAAATGAAGAAGGTGAATCGGATCCGTTGGAAACGGAGTCCGCTATAGTTGCCAAAAATCCATACGATGTTGCTGCAGCTCCTGGTCTTCCAGAATTAGAAGATTGGGATGAGCATCATGTTAAATTGAAGTGGGAACCACCAATTCGAGATGGTGGTGCTCCAGTAACAGGTTATATCATTGAAGCTATGGATAAAGACTCTGGCCAGTTTGTCAAGGTTGCTGAGACGGATGGACCAGTTTGCAAGGGCACTGTAAATAAACTTGAGGAGGGTCAACAATACAAATTCCGTGTTCGTGCTGTGAACAAAGCGGGACCATCAGAGCCATCAGAGCAAACCAACTGGCATACCGCTAAACCAAGATTCTGTAAGTATTGTGCTTAATCATTCTTGATAAATTTTACTTAAAATTATTTTTGTTTGTTTACAATAGTGAAACCTCACATTGACCGAACTAACCTTAAGGCTGTCATTGTGAAAGCTGGTCTATCTATTAGTCTTGACATTAATATTAAAGGTGAACCAGCTCCTAAAGTCGATTGGTTCTTCAAGGACGAACCTATCGTCGCAGACGATAATTTGCGTGTTGACAGCGTAGATTATAACACTAAATTCTTTGTTATGCGTGCCAAACGCATACAAAGCGGTAAATACACAATTAAGGCCAAAAACGAAGTTGGCGAAGATATTGCTGAATTAGATGTTACAGTTCTGGGCAAACCAGGCAAACCTCAAGGACCACTTGAAGTTAACGACATTACCAAAAATGGTTGCAAACTCAAGTGGAAGAAACCTGAAGATGATGGTGGTGCGCCAATTGATTATTACGAAATTGAAAAACTCGACCCACATACAGGACAATGGTTACCATGTGGTAAAAGTTCTGAACCTGAAGCCAAAATTATTGGTCTTCAGGAAGGCAAACCTTATAAATTCCGGGTACGTGCCGTAAATAAGGAAGGCGAGTCTGAAGACTTAGAAACCGAAAAGCCAATCATAGCTAAGAATCCATTCGATGAGCCAGACAAACCAGGAAGGCCCGAACCAACCAACTGGGATAAGGACTTTGTGGATTTGACTTGGGCTCCACCAAAAAGCGATGGTGGTGCACCAATTCTCAAGTATATTATCCAAATGCGAGATAAATCGGGACGTGCATGGGTTGATGCAGCAACAGTTCCAGGTTCCAGTACATCCGGTACTGTAACCAATGTAGACGAAGGACATGAATATGAATTCCGTATTGTGGCAGTAAACAAGGCTGGACCAAGTGATCCAAGTGATGTTTCAAAATCTGTTGTTGCCAAACCACGATTCCTTGCACCACGCATCGACCGCAAGAATCTACAAAAGAAAACATTGCGAAGTGGACAGTTGTTGCACATTGACGCAGTTGTAAAGGGTGAGCCAGCTCCAGTTGTGACATGGACTTACAAGGACGCTCCTCTTAAATCAGTTGATCGGCTAAAGATTGAAAATGAAGACTATAAGACCACATTTATTATTTCAAAGGTTAGACGTTCTGACAAGGGTATTTACACTGTTACGGCCAAAAATGATTCTGGTGTTGATACAGTTGACTTAGAGCTAGAAGTGCTATGCAAACCTTCTACACCTAAAGGACCTCTTAAGGTTTCGGACGTCACAGCTGAAGGTGTTCATTTAGCTTGGGACAAACCAGAAGACGATGGTGGAGAACCAATCGATCATTATGTTATTGAAAGAATGGACACTGAAACTGGTCGATGGGTTCCTGTTTGTGTCACCAAATTACCTGAGGCCGATGTAACAGGCTTGACTGATGGCAAGGAATACATGTTCCGAGTAAAGGCTGTCAATGCCGAGGGTGAATCTGAACCGCTTGTAACCGATTCACCAACAACAGCTAAAAACCCATACCAGGCCGCAGATAAGCCTGGAAAACCAGAAGTCAAGGACTGGTCTCGTAATCATGCTGATCTTAAATGGAGAGCACCAGCTGATGATAATGGTGCTCCAATTACTGGATATATAATTGAAAAGAAAGATAATCTTACCAATAAATGGCAGAAGGTTCTTGAAACAAACACTCCAAAATGTGAAGCTCGCGTCAATGATTTAATTGAGGGACAGAAATATCAGTTCCGTGTAAAGGCTGTTAACAAAGGAGGTCAAAGTAAGCCCTCAGATCCATCTGATACAGTTCTAGCTAAAGATCGTTTTGCTGCACCAAAGATTGATCGCTCTAATCTTAGAGATATCACAATAAAGGCTGGTCAACATGTTCGTTTGGATGTCAAGGTTTCTGGTGAGCCACCACCACATAAAATATGGTACCATAACAAGGCCCGCATTGAAGACGATGACTCTATCAATGTCGACTTGGAACCATATCGCACTAAATTAAGCATTCCAATTGCTAAACGTGCTCACACTGGAAAATATACACTTAAAGCTGAAAATGATTCCGGTCATGATGAAGCTACTATTGAAATTACCGTGCTAGATAAACCAGGTAAACCCGAGGGTCCACTTCGTGTTAGCGACATTCATAAGGAAGGTTGCAAGTTGAAATGGAATCCACCATTAGACGACGGTGGCGTGCCAATCGATTATTACATCGTTGAAAAGATGGACACAGAAACCGGCAGATGGCTACCAACTGGTCGTTTCAAGGACCCTCATGCTGAGATCAATAATTTAGTTCCAGATCAGGAATATAAATTCCGTGTTCTCGCTGTGAACACGGAAGGCGAATCTGAGCCACTTGAAACTGAAAAGGCAATTGTGGCCAAGAATCCATTTGGTAATTTGAATCACTAAATATTTCCTTTAACATTATTGACATTATTTCAAAAATAATTTTAGATGAACCTGGCAAGCCTGGAACTCCAGAAGCCACTGATTGGGATAAGGATCATGTGGATCTCAAATGGAATCCACCACTAAACGATGGTGGATCACCAATTACTGCATACGCCATTGAAAAATGTGAAAAGGGTACTGGAAAATGGATCAAGGCCCTTGAAGTTGCTGCTCCACCACCTGGTGGTGAATGCAAAGCTACTGTGCCAAGTCTTGACGAAAATACAGAGTACGAATTCAGAGTTAGAGGTATTAATGCTGCTGGCCCTGGTGAGCCAAGTGATGCCAGTAAATCTGTCATAACGAAACCAAGAAAATGTATGTTAATAACTTTATGACGTAATTACTCCTACTTTAATATTTTTTTTTTTTTTTCAATTCAGTGGCTCCTAAAATCGATCGCAGAAACATACACACATATAATTTCAAAGAGGGTGAACCGATCTTCTTGGACATTAAGATCATCGGTGAACCTCCACCAGACGTTGTTTGGTCACATAATGGCAAATCAATTCAGGTTTCATCAAACCGACGAATTGATAATATTCCATACAATACTAAGTTCTTCAACGACAGCCCTAAGCGCAAGGATACGGGTACTTACAAGATCGTTGCACATAACAAGCATGGTCAGGATACCGCCGAATTCGAAATCAATATTATTTGTACGAAAACTAACTTTGGTTTTTTAGAAAGAAAATCTTTAATTTGAGTTTAAACTTTAGGTAAGCCTGGCAAACCAGAAGGACCACTTGAAGTATCCGACGTTCATAAGGAAGGATGCAAGCTTAAGTGGAAAAAACCAAAGGACGATGGTGGTGAACCAATTGATGGTTATTTGATTGAAAAGTTTGATCCCGATACTGGTATTTGGTTACCAGTTGGTAAATCTGATGGACCTGAGTTCAATGTTGAGGGCTTAACACCAGGACATGAATACAAATTCCGTGTTAAGGCTCTCAATAAGGAAGGAGAGTCAGAGCCATTGGAGACATTTGGAACCATTGTTGCCAAGGATCCATTTAGTAAGATTATTATATTAGAATTTTTAGAATTATTATTAATTTCATTGAACTCGTTTCTTTAATAGCAACTGCTTCAAAGCCTGGTGCACCAGAACCATCCGACTGGTCGGCTAACCATGTTGAACTTACATGGGCTGAACCGGCTAGTGATGGTGGATCTCCAATAACTGGATACATTATTGAAAAGAAAGACAAGTATAGTCCAATGTGGGAGAAAGCTTGTGAAACAGACGTACCTACACCAGTTGCAACAGTACATGGATTGATTGAAGGCAATGAATATCAATTCCGAGTAATAGCACTTAATAAAGCTGGCCAATCAGAACCATCTGAGCCAGGTAAGACATTCACGGCTAAGCCAAGATATTTGGCACCGAAAATCGATCGTCGCAATCTACGTGATGTGACAATATCAGCTGGAACACCACTCAAATTCGATGCAAATATTATTGGAGAACCAGCACCGAAGGTTGAGTGGAGATTCTCCAACTGCCCATTGCAATCCGGAAAGAATGTGACAATCGATAGCCCTGATTACTATACAAAGTTAGTAATAAGACCAGCGAGTCGATCAGACTCTGGTGAATATACTGTAACAGCAACTAACAGTTCTGGTAAGGACACTGTTACGCTCAATGTTGTGGTGACTGATAAGCCAACACCACCATTGGGACCACTTCAAATATCAGACATACACAAAGAAGGTTGCCATCTTAAATGGAAACGTCCAAAGGATGACGGAGGTACTCCCATCGAATACTTCCAAATTGATAAGATGGACCCAGAGACTGGTTGTTGGGTCCCTGTTTGTCGTGCTACCGAACCTCAAGCAGATGTCACTGGACTAACACCTGGTGGTGAATATAAGTTCCGTGTAGTGGCTGTAAATGCTGAAGGAGAATCGGCTCCACTTGAAGCCGATGAGACAATCATTGCAAAGAATCCATTCGATGAGCCAGGTAAGCCAGAAAATGTTCGAGCAACCGATTGGGATAAGGATCACGTGGATTTGGCTTGGACCCCACCATTAACTGACGGTGGATCACCAATTACTGGCTACATTATTGAAAAGAAAGACAAATATGGCCAATGGGAGAAGGCTGTCGAAGTGCCTGCTGATCAAAGCAAAGCAACAGTTCCGGACCTAATTGAGGGACAAGCATACGAGTTCCGTGTAATTGCAGTAAACAAAGCTGGCCCAGGTGAGCCAAGCACGGCAACCCCTTCGATCATTGCCAAGCCTAGAAATAAGGCACCACTCATTGACCGAACTAACCTTCTTGAAGTACGCATCAAGGCTGGTCAGAATTTCACATATGACATTAAGGTATCCGGAGAGCCCGCACCGAAAACCAAATGGCTTCTCAACAAACGCGAAGTATATCCAAGTGACCACATCAAAGTCCAACATGTTGATTACAATACTAAATTGGTTGTACGCAATGCAAGCCGTTCCGATTCAGGAACCTACACAATAACAGCTGAAAACATTAACGGAACCGATACGGCTGATGTGAAAGTTATTGTCATTGACAAACCTGCACCACCCAATGGCCCGCTCAAAGTTGAAGACGTTCATGCTGACGGATGCACGCTTAAATGGTCTCCACCTGATGATGATGGTGGTCAACCAATTGAAAGCTATGTGATTGAAAAACTTGATGAAATCTCTGGTCGCTGGGTCCCAGCTGGAGAAACCGATGGCCCAACAACAAAGTTCAACGTAGATGGCTTGACACCAGGACACAAGTACAAGTTCCGTGTTAGGGCTCGTAATCGTCAAGGTATTTCTGATCCATTGACTACACCACATGCAACGGAAGCTAAGAACCCATACGATGAACCCTCGAAACCGGGAACTCCAGTTATTAAAGATTATGACAAAGACTTTGTTGAATTACAATGGACACGACCAGAACAAGATGGAGGATCACCTATCACTGGTTACGTCATAGAGAAAAGAGACAAATACAGTCCTGATTGGGAAAAATGTGCTGATGTTGATGGAGATGTTACAACAGGAAAAGTACCAGATTTAGTCGAAGGTGTGAAGTATGAATTCCGTGTAAGGGCCGTTAATAAGGCAGGCCCAGGAGCACCAAGTGATGCTACTCAGCCTCACATTGCTAGACCGAAGAATCTAGCACCAAAGATCGATCGTCAATTCATGATTGATATTAAAGTACGAGCTGGACAAACATTTGACTTTGATGTACCTGTTATTGGTGAACCTCCACCAACAAAAGAATGGTCACACAAAGATAACATGGTGCTTAATACAGACCGTGTTAAGATTATCAATGAGGATTATCGCACTAAGTTGCGTGTTATCGATGCCAAGCGTTCTGACACCGGTACATACACTCTTCTTGCTCGTAATGTAAATGGCAGTGATAAGGCAACTGTAAATGTTACTGTCTTAGATATTCCAGCACCGCCAGAAGGTCCTTTGAGACCAGAAGAGGTTACCAAGAGCTCAATTACCCTTCGTTGGCGTCCACCAAAGGACGACGGTGGGTCAGAAATCACCCATTATGTTGTTGAGAAAATGGATACTGAAACATTACGTTGGGTGCCAGTTGGAGATTGTGCCGATACATGTATTCGTGCTGATAATTTGATAGAAAATCATGATTACAACTTCCGTGTTCGCGCTGTTAACAAACAGGGAGAATCACTACCTCTTGCTACAGCTCAATCTATCACTGTTAAGGATCCATTTACTCGACCTGATAAACCAGGACAGCCCACCGCAACCGATTGGGATAAGGATCATGTAGACTTGGAATGGGCAGCACCTAAAAAAGATGGAGGTTCACCTATTACTAGCTACATCATTGAAAAGCGTTCCAAATTCGGGCCATGGGAAAAGGCTATCGAGGTACCTGGTAAACAAACAAAGGCCACTGTACCAGATTTATTAGAGAACGAGCCTTATGAGTTCCGAGTTATTGCTGTAAACAAAGGAGGGCCAGGTGAGCCGTCTGATGCTTCATCAACTGTTGTTACAAAACCTAGATTTATTGCTCCATACTTTGATAAGAAACTCTTGGAAGATATCACCGTACATGCTGGAAAGCGATTGGGATGGGTGCTTCCAATTGAAGCATCTCCACGTCCAACATATACCTGGATATTCGATGGCAAACCGATTGAGCAAAGTACACGCGTCGACATGTCATTATTCCAGAATGAATTGACATTTGAAATACCATTTTCAACACGAGCCGATGCTGGTCGTTACACTCTAAAGCTCAAGAACGAACATGGCGAGTTCACGGCTTCTGCTAATGCTACAGTCTTGGATCGCCCAAGCCCACCAATTGGGCCACTAGACATAACGAAAATAACAAAGGACGGTTGTCATCTGACTTGGCAACATCCAGAAGACGATGGAGGCTCTCCAATTCTTCACTACGTCATTGAAAAGATGGATATGTCTCGTGGAACTTGGTCTGATGCAGGTATGAGTACGCATCTAGTACATGACGTAACTCGCCTTATTCACAAAAAAGAATACCTCTTCCGCGTGAAGGCTGTCAATGCAATCGGAGAGTCTGAACCACTTGAAGCTGGAAAGAGTATTATCGCTAAGAATGACTTTGACGAACCAGATGCACCTGGAAAACCAGATGTCACAGATTGGGATCGTGACCATGTTGATTTACGCTGGGCCGAGCCTAAATCTGATGGTGGTGCACCACTTACCGAATATATTATTCAAAAGAAAGAGAAAGGTACTCCATACTGGGTGAATGTGGTACATGTCCCACCAAACAAGACAGCCGCAACTGTGCCAGAATTGACAGAAGGACAAGAATATGAGTTCCGTATTATTGCTTGCAATCCTGCGGGTCAATCTGAACCTTCAGAACCATCAGATATGGTTACAGCTAAGGCTCGTTTCCTTGCACCTAAGATTATCACACCACTTCATGATATACGTATCAAGGCTGGACTTATATTCCACATTGATATCGATTTCATTGGAGAACCAGCACCGGAAGCAATTTGGGATCGCAATGCCATACCTGTGGCCACAAATGAGAGAACAACTGTTACATCCATTGGTCATCACACAGTTGTGCATACTGTTAATTGTAAGCGGGAAGATTCAGGAACCTATCATTTGCTGCTTAGAAACGATTCTGGTATCGATGAAGGTTCATTCCAATTAATTGTTCTTGACCGTCCAGGTCCACCAACAGGACCAATGGAATACGAAGAAATAACTGCCAATTCAGTCACAATTTCATGGAAACCACCAAAGGATAATGGCGGTTCAGAGATATCTGCATATGTGATTGAGAAACGTGATTTGACACACGGTGGCGGTTGGGTACCAGCTGTGACTTACGTCAATGCCAAATACAATCATGCTGTTGTGCCACGTTTATTAGAAGGCACTCAATATGAATTCCGTGTTATGGCAGAAAATCTGCAAGGACGTTCTGAACCTTTAACCTCTGAAGAACCAGTGATTGCTAAAAATCAATACAGCACTCCCGGTCAACCTGGAAAACCAGAGCTTACAGACAGCGACAAGGATCATATTTCAATCAAATGGAAGCCACCAATCAGCAATGGTGGATCATCAATCATCGGTTATGACATTGAACGCCGTGACAAGGCCACTGGAAGATGGATCAAAATTAATGCTGAACCAGTTCCAAATAATAATTACACAGATGATCGTGTAACTGATGGTCATCAATACGAATACCGTGTCTCAGCAGTCAATGCTGCTGGAAATGGTAGACCATCGGAACCATCATCGGTTCTGTCAGCTAAGCCAATGCGTGAGAAGCCACGTCTATTTTTGGATGGTTTGATTGGACGTAAAATTAAAGTCCATGCTGGAGAGCCTGTTTGTATTCATATTCCAATTCAAGGCGCCCCAACTCCAACTGTTGAATGGGCTAAGTCAGGTATTAAGTTAACGGAGAGCAACAAAATCTCATTCCAGACAAGTCCAGAAGAAACCGTATTCCGCATTGAAGATTCCGTACGCGGAGATGCCGGTACTTACAATGTTACCGCAAGCAATGCATTTGGCAAGGATAGTGCCGATATTCAGGTTATTGTCGTCGATAAGCCTGATCCACCAGAAGGCCCATTGACATACACTGAAACATCACAGGACCACATTTCACTATCATGGCATCCACCAAAGGATGACGGTGGTGGTGATATTACCGGATACGTTGTTGAACTTTCGGAATATGGAGTTGATGCTTGGCGTCCAGTACCTGGTTTCTGTCCAAGAACTGCATTCACCGTTAAGGGATTGACAGAAGGAAAGAAATATGTATTCCGCGTCAGTGCTGAAAACATTTACGGAGTCTCAGAGCCACTGGAAGGCAAGCCAGTTGTAGCTAAGTCACCATTTGACCCACCAGATGCACCAAGTCAACCTGAAGTTGTAGCATACAGTCCATCCTCAGCTTCACTAGAATGGCATCCACCAGAGTATTGTGGTGGCAAACCAATTACAGGATATATTGTAGAGCGCCGTGAGCGTGGAGGTGAATGGATCAAGTGCAACAACTACCCAACACCAAATACCAGTTACACAGTTCAAGACCTACGTGATGGCTCGAGGTATGAGTTCCGTATTACTGCTGTCAATGAAGCTGGACCTGGCAAACCATCCAAGCCATCAGAACCAATGACTGCCCAACTACAACGCTACAAACCAGATCCTCCAGAACCACCAAAGGCCGATCGTATCACAAGAAACAGTGCTACTTTGTCATGGAGACCACCAAGAAGTGATGGAAAATCCAAGATCAAGGGTTATTACCTCGAAATGAAACCGAAGGGTTCAAAGGATTGGGTTCCAATAAACGAACTACCAATTCATAACTTATTGTACACAGTACCAGACTTGCAGGAAGGACAAGAATATGCATTCCGTGTTATTGCTGATAACGAAGTCGGCCGATCAGATCCATCCAAACCTTCCAACCCAATTGTTATTGGTGAACAACCAAACAAACCATGCATGGACTTGGGTGGAGTACGCGATATCATTGTTCGTGCTGGAGAAGATTTCAGTATTCACGTACCATATGTAGGCTTCCCTAAGCCTACTGCCACATGGCATGCTAATGACTTACTATTAGACGATGATCAGCGTATGTTCCAAAATTTGACAGATGATGCCGCAAGCTTTGTTGTTAAAAACTCTAAGCGCAGTGACTCTGGTCAGTACCGTTTGCAACTGAAAAATCCATCAGGTTTTGATACTGCAACGATTAATGTTAAGGTCCTTGATCGTCCAAAGCCTCCAACCAACTTGCGTGCGGATGAATTTGCCGGTGATGCTCTGACGCTTTACTGGAATCCACCAAAGGATGACGGCGGATCACCAATAAGTAATTACATTATTGAAAAACGAGAACGAGGAAGTCACACTTGGTCAAAGGTCAGCAGTTATTGCACAGTGCCTTTCGTTAGAGTACGCAACCTTACAATTGGAAGGGATTATGAATTCCGTGTCATAGCTGAAAACAAATACGGACAGTCTGAACCAGCCGAAACAGAGCAACCAATCCGTGCCAGACATCCATTTGATGTGCCCGGAGCTCCAGGTATTCCTAGGGGAATTGATTCAACTGAAGATTCTATTACAATTACATGGGCAAAACCACGTCACGATGGCGGATCACCTATTACTGGATATGTTATTGAAAAACGTTTGCTTTCTGAAGACAAATGGACCAAGGCCATTCAAGCACACTGCCCAGAACTCACATGCAAAATTCCTAATCTAATCGAGGGTGGAGAGTATGAATTCCGTGTATCAGCCGTGAATGCTGCTGGACAAGGACCATTTAGCTCATCTTCCGACGGAATTATATGCCGTTCACCACCATCGGCACCAAGGATAACATCGGACTTGAAGATTCGTGACATCATTGTTTGTGCTGGAGAAGAGTTCCGCATAACAGTGCCATTTAATGGTAATCCAAGACCAAAACCAGCATGGTCAATCAATAATAGAGAAATTTTCCAAGACGATCGCATCAAATTCGAGACGACAGATTACAATACAGTTTATCATAATAAGAGTGCCAAGCGAAACGAAACAGGTTCTTATCAAATCACATTAACTAATTCCGAAGGCTTTGATACAGCTGCCTGTCATGTGACAGTTGTTGACAGACCTGGTGCTCCACAAGGACCACTTTTGGCTTCGGACATTACACCAGACAGTTGCACACTTTCATGGAAATCTCCATTAGATGATGGAGGTTCCCCAATAACAAACTATGTTGTTGAAAAAATGGACAACAATGGAATATGGATCAAAGTTAGTAGCTTTGTACGAAATACACACTATGATGTCATGGGACTAGAACCAAATAAGAAATACAACTTCAGAGTACGAGCTGAAAATCGATACGGATTAAGTGAGCCACTTGACTCCGAGGAGCCTGTATTGGCTAAATATCAGTTCACTGTTCCCGATGCTCCAGGTCAACCAAAGGTTATCGACTGGGATTCTGGAAATGTAACATTAATTTGGGATCGTCCATCATCAGATGGTGGTTCACGTATTCAAGGATACCAAATTGAATACAGAGACGTTGCAAATGACACATCATGGAATACTTATGAATTCCTTATTAAAGACACAAAATACCAGTTATATAATCTTGTGAATGGACATGAATACGAATTCCGTGTTAAGGCGAAGAATGCTGCCGGTTTTAGTAAGCCATCTGCTCCTTCAATGAAATTCAAATTGAAGGGCAAATTCAATGTTCCTTCACCACCAGGAACTCCTCAGGTGCTAAAGGTTGGCAAAAACTATGTCGACCTCAAATGGGCTAAGCCTGATAATGATGGAGGTTCCAGAATAACAGGTTACATCATTGAACGTCGTGATATTGGCGGTGCAATCTGGGTTAAATGCAATGACTACAATGTCTTGGATACTGAATACACAGTTATTAATCTGATTGAAATGGGAGACTACGAATTCAGAATATTCGCTGTTAATGCGGCCGGACGATCCGAGCCCAGTTTATGTACCATGCCAATCAAGGTATGTGAGGTTCTGGGTGGAGAGAAACCCGAATGGGTTACACGTTTGCAAGATCGCGTTGCACCATTCGGAAAATACTTCATGTTGCAATGCCAAGCCACTGGCAAACCAGAACCAACAGCAAGATGGTTACGTAATGGAAAAGAAATTCAAATGGGTGGACGATTTACCAGCGATTCTAAGGAAGGTGTGTTCAGATTACACATTTCAGATGTACAATCAACAGATGAAGGTGATTTCACATGTGAAGCAATTAATTCACTTGGTTTCGTCCATACAACAAGTCATCTTAAGATTGGATCACCACCAGTCATTACCAGAATTCCCAATGAACTATACTTGCCAGAAAATGATAATGCTAAGATCAAGGTTTATTACACAGGCGATCAACCAATTCAAATTACAATCACTAAGAACAACGAAACTCTTAAGGAAACAGCCAACTTTAAGTTTACAACTTTCGACGATTTTGTTGCTATTTGCATTCGCGATGTTAACAAAGATGATGCTGGTGTTTATGGCATTGAATTTAAGAACGAAAGTGGAGTTGCTGTTGGAAACTTTGATGTTCGAATCACAGGTTTACCTGGACCACCAGTTGGCCCAATGGGAATTTCCCATATTAACAAACATTCATGTACATTAGCCTGGCGCCCACCAGCATATGATGGTGGCTTACGAGTAACACATTACGTCGTTGAACGTAAGGACACAAGCTCATCACATTGGATAACTGTTTCGAGTTTCTGTAAGGAACTCTCGTACGTTGTTCAAGGTCTTACCGAAAATCAAGAATATATCTTCCGCGTTATGGCAGTCAATGAAAACGGACTGGGAGCTCCATTAGAAGGCTTGAATCCGATTAAAGCAAAGGCACCATTTGACCCACCTTCACCACCCGGAATACCAAAGGTCACAGAAATTGGCGAAGAATTCGTCCATTTGGAATGGGATAAGCCCGAATCTGATGGAGGCGCTCACATTCAAGGATACTGGATCGATAAACGTGAGGCCGGCAGCTCTGCCTGGCAACGTGTTAATATAACAATATGTCCTACCACACAAATCAATTGTCCAAATCTTATCGAAGGCCGACAATACGAATTTAGAGTGTTCGCACAAAACGAAGCTGGTTTATCTAAAGAATCTACTGCATCGACATCTGTTAAGATTGTCGATCCTAAGGCTGCTACACCACCATTAATTGTCAAACCATTGCGTGATGCAAATTGCATTCAAAATCACAATGCACAATTCTCATGCACAATTACTGGTGTTCCAAAACCAGTCATTTCATGGTACAAGGGCGCACGCGAAATTTCAAATGGCGCTAGGTATCATATGTACGCTGAGGGAGAAACCTACTTCCTAACAATTAATGATGTGTTTGGAGAAGACGCTGACGAATATGTTTGCAGAGCTGTCAATAAGGCAGGTGCAAAGTCAACTCGGGCCTCACTTGTTATAATGAGTAAGTTTAATATTGTTTTATTAAGACCAAAATATTCTTATTTTTATAAATTTATTTTTTTTTAGCTGCTCCTAAATTGAATATTCCACCGAGATTCCGCGACACAGCCTACTTCGATAAGGGTGAAAATGTCGTTATTAAAATTCCATTCACTGGATATCCAAAACCACGCATTAACTGGATTCGTGAAGGTGAAACTATCGAATCTGGTGGACACTACCATGTGGAAGTTAAGGAGCGTCATGCCATTTTGACCATTCGTGATGGTTCGAAACTTGATTCCGGACCATACAGAATTACAGCTGAAAATGAACTTGGTTCTGATACAGCTATTATTAAAATACAAATCAGCGATCGCCCTGATCCACCAAGATTCCCAACGGTCGAAAACATCGGAACCGATTCTCTTTCGTTGAGCTGGAAAACTCCAGTATGGGATGGTGGATCGAACATTACAAATTATTTGGTGGAGAAACGTGAACACCCAATGTCATCATGGATTCGCGTAGGAAATACACGTTTCACGTCGATAGCTGTCACTGGCTTAGCACCGGGACACCAATATGACTTTAGGATATACGCAGAAAATGTATACGGTCGTTCTGATTCATCAGAAGTTAGCACATTGATAACGACCAAAGACACAGGCAAAAAGAAGAAGCAAGAAAAGAAATGGGAAATTGATGAAAACGGCAAAAAGGTTCGCGGCAAGGCCGATGGCCCCATCAAGGACTATGACTCTTATGTATTTGACATATATTCTAAATATGTGCCACAACCGGTTGAGATTTCCCATGATAGCGTTTATGATCGTTATGAAATTTTGGAAGAAATCGGAACCGGTGCTTTCGGTGTTGTACATCGTTGTCGTGAACGAAGCACAGGCAACATTTTCGCGGCCAAATTCATTCCTGTATCACATGAAATTGAAAAGGACTTGATTCGTCGCGAAATTGATATAATGAATCAATTACATCATCAAAAATTGATAAATCTCCACGATGCCTTCGAAGATGACGATGAAATGGTCTTAATTTTCGAATTGTAAGTATTTCTTAAAATATTATTTATTATAAATAAAAAAAAAAAAAACATTCATATTAAATAATATTTCTAACTTATAGCTTATCTGGTGGGGAACTATTCGAACGTATCACAGATGAAGGCTACACTATGTCAGAGTCTGAAGTTATAAACTACATGCGCCAGATATGTGAAGGTGTCAAACATATGCACGAGAAGAATATCATCCATTTGGACATTAAGCCCGAAAACATTATGTGCCAAACAAGAAGGAGCACAAATGTCAAATTGATTGACTTTGGATTAGCCACTAGACTAGATCCCAATGAAGTAGTGAAAATAACTACTGGAACAGCTGAATTTGCTGCTCCAGAAATTGTTAACCGTGAACCAGTTGGCTTTTACACTGACATGTGGGCACTTGGTGTTCTTTCATATGTCCTGTAAGTATTAATTTTTTTCTAAGTTATGTATATTATTTCATGAACGCAAAATACAATAATTCAAAATTTCACATTCACATGTCGCTGAGATCATCAAAAATCATTCAAAATATTTTCTTTTTCATTTTCATATCACCTGATTATCCTTTTCGTCCGACAGTTTGAGTGGACTTTCACCATTTGCCGGTGAAAATGATATATCAACTTTGAAGAACGTCAAGGCCTGTGATTGGGACTTCGACGAAGAAGCCTTCCGACACATTTCCGAGGAAGGCAAAGACTTTATCCGTTCACTGCTTGTATCTAACAAGGAAAAACGTATGACAGCTCATGAATGCTTATTACATCCATGGCTGACCGGTGATCACAGTGATCGTACACAAAAGATTGCTCGCGAGAAATACCTTGCCTTCCGTGACAAACTACGAAAGAAGTATGAAGACTTTAACAAATATCTTCTGCCAATTGGACGACTATCTGAATATTCGTCGTTGCGTAAGCTTCTTATGGAAAAGTACAAAATCCATGAAACGTCAATCGATAGAAGGCAAGCTGCCCCAAGATTTGTCATCCGTCCATCATCTCAATTCTGCTACGAAGGCCAAAGCGTTAAGTTCTATTGCCGCTGCATTGCTATTGCTACTCCAACTTTAACTTGGTCACATAACAACCAAGAACTTCGACAGAGCGTCAAATACATGAAACGTTATGCTGGTGACGATTATTACTTCATCATAAACCGTGTCAAACTTGAAGATCGTGGCGAATACATTATTCGTGCTGAAAACCACTATGGTTCTCGTGAAGAAGTTGTATTCCTCAATGTTCAACCACTACCAAAACAACCACCAGTTTATAGACACGAATCGACACCAGTTCGTAGACGTGAGCCACTGCCATATACATTCTGGCAGGAAGAATCAGAGTCGGCGCCCAGTTTTACATTCCTATTACGTCCGCGTGTCATGCAAGCTCGCGATACATGCAAATTACTTTGTTGTTTAAGCGGAAAGCCCGTACCTACTGTCAAATGGTACAAGGATAGACGTGAGCTCAGCAAATACGAATACTCAATGACACATTCAGATGGCGTTGTCACTATGGAAATTATTGACTGTAAGCCATCAGATTCAGGAAAATACTCATGCATTGCTACTAATTGCCATGGCACCGATGAAACAGAATGTGTGGTTATTGTAGAAGGTAAGTGAAAATTATTTCAAAATTTACAATGTTCTTTTTAAATTTTTTTCTTAATGCAAAAATAATTAAAAAGAACACCAAAAAAATTTAAGAAAAAACAAAAAAACATTGATTTGGCAATACTTTTTCACGTGAGCTTTGTATGTATTTTTCTACTACTATGTTGATTATGTTCTTCGAAGTTAAAAAACTTAAAAAACACGGTAATTGAGAAACGAAAATTAAAAATGTCGCCGCTGCAAAAAAAATGCTAACTACAGATCATACATACTCAAAAAAAAAAAAAATTTAAACACAAAATAGCAAACAGTCGAGCAAACATTAAAAACCTCAATTAAATAAAACTAAAGCTGCAGTCAATACTACTTACAGTACACATAGTAAACTGCAATCATCTTCTTTTTTTTTAATATTTACGATTCATTTCATAATTTTTTTTCCTCCTAGCTAAATTCATATTAACGCTTACCTGAAAAGAAATGAAAAATTGTTCAAATTGATGTTTATAAAAGATTTTTTTTTGAAATATTTACATTAGGTATATTAATGATTTTACTCGATGCTTATACGAAAGACTTCTTTTTTACATTTTTTGTATTATTTTTGGAAATTATTATTTTTAACTGAAAAATCGCAACTCAATAAATATATACGTTTCAACGGCTACTATCGTTAAGGAACACAGACCAACACTTTATATTTTTTTTTTTGTATTTACCTTACCCGTTTGATCACAGTCAAACTCCAAATTCAGATAAAAGTAAGATAAACAGAACGAATAATTGGCTTTTTATATAGCAATCGAGCAAAATCGTAAATTTTGACACAAACAATATATGTACATAAAATGCGTAAATTTACAAAAAAAAAAAAAAAATAAATAAATAAATTAAATTAAAACAAAACAACGATAAAAATATCCTAATAAAATTTTTTTAGGAGAATGGGTTACACCCGAGCAGGCAGAACTTGCTCACAATTTCTTATATTCAGGAGGTAAAACATTAAACAAAAAATATTTATCATCTGCTACAAAACCTGTTTTATTTTTTTTTTTATTTTTAATCCCAATTAAAAAAATGTCCGCTATAATTTACAAAATTCAATAAATAAATAAAAAAATATAATATAAGATGATAAAAAAAAAATCATATCCTTTGAAAATTGTTAACTAAATTTTGGAATGTGTTTGCTAATTTAATTAGTTACGTTTATATTTTTTTTTTACAAAACATTATTTTCGTCTTGGTTTTATGTTCAAAAATTATGTTTTCTAATTTGAATAGGTTTCGAATGAATACTCTGGTTTATTTTTGAACGAAAAAAATGACTGTTTAACAAAAATAATAACAATAAAAAGTCAAAAGAACAAAGTTGCGTCTTACATGTCTCTCACAGTTATTAACAAATTAGAACGTGTATTCAAATATGATGTAGATTTTAATTTTAACGAGAAACTAATAAGGAAAGGTGTTGTTACATAATATTTTCGACCAATCACTGGAGCAAATCTAATCACCGGAACATGTGGCGAAGTGATTTTCTTTATAAAACAAGTTTTTAAATCCTTTTTTGGACGATTTTCATAATCTTAATAAGAGCCCCAACTCCTCCACTTCACTTTTGTACAATGTGTGAGCTAGTTATCCTTAGGCGATTGTTTTGTAAATTCGTATTCTGGAATTCCTGTCTTTTTTCTTTGATCGATATATTCGAAGATAGCTGCACTGTCATGTTCATGCTGGCATGTCGAAATTTTCTGGAAAGCCTGGCCTTCTACAGCAACCTATGCAGATATTTCTTCCCAGATACATACTCTCTGTATTCCGTAGTAAAGTTGTCTTCTAATTCACTTCGATGAGTGCTTTTTCATCTAAATTTTAAGAGGAGCACATTGACCAAACTTTAAAAACCGTTTACATCTGTTGAATTGGATTTCAGATTAGTAGATTAGTAGAGGATAGTAGATTAGATTAGTAGAGGAGTTTACAAAAACTTTTCATTTTGAAATCTTTTTATAGTGTAGCACAAAAAATGTTCAATATCTTCGTCTTTTGGCTAATTTTTTTAAATTTTTTACATAAACTACGGCTAACAGTGAGCAGTGAAGTAATGTGTTTTTTTTTTTTTTTTTTGTACTCATTTTTGGACTTTTCCGGATTTCTTCAAGGCACAAAATTTTTGTTATTTATAAATAAAATTTCGCCTTCGTAGCAAAATTAGTATTCTAGTGCACTCCAGAGTACTCTAGATTTTTAATTACTTTTTACACCTGCTTACATATTTTAAATATGTTTTAGCGTTTTTTGTTATTTATTTTTCCATACAGAAAGATTTTCCATCACTCTTGAAATATTATAAATCATAGGGTTACTCCTCCTCAGTGGAGTAAAGCAGAACGACGTATAAGATTCTTAAGAGTTTTCAAAATTTTGTTCTGGAGGACGTTATTTTATTTTTTCGATTGATACATAAACTCGTTTAAAAAAAAAACGAACTAAAAGATTGCATCAATGGCAGAGCTTTGGTCCGAAATTTATACTGCATGATATTTTTTTATAGGAAAAGAAGATAGATTTGTTTGCATCAAATTTCAAAGCATGATTTTTTATTACCATTATAAGAATCTATCTAATATTTTGTTTTTTTGATACTAATGAGAGTGATTGATTTAATTTGTATATAATATAATTCATATAAAAAAAATATATATATTTATGTCAACTGGTGGTAAAGTTTGTAGATGTTGATTGAAATTGAATAAATAAATGGACAGAACACGTTCAAAAAATTTAAAGTTTTTAGTTAACTTAATTTTCTGAATGGAAATTTACATTTACCCTAAGGCAAGAGAGATGCTTTGACTGACTGATGATGATGACCAATAAGCGATCCGAAAATTTTAAAGTTTTTTGAACGTGTTCAAATAAAATTAAAACAACTACAGACTAAGAACTACGACTAGTTTGACAAAAGCCCACAAAATTATATGATTAGTTTTTTCAACAATATAATATTTCCTAATATAGATCGAAAGTACATTGAACAGCCTATTAAGCCAGCTCCACCACCAATTGTGACAGTGCGTCAGGTGACATCTAATGTCAATACCAATACCAGTACTTCAAATTATTCCTCCACTTCCCACAATTCACTATCATCATCTAGCAAGGTAAAAATTAATTAGTTTTACTGCTCCAATCCAATCGAAGTTAAAATTTCAAATTTTACATTTACACAGACTGTCAGTAACAACTCAAGTTCCTTTTCATCAACAAACGTTTCATCAGACTCAACAAGTACGAAAAAGAAGAAGTATGGTTTGAATGCTCCAGGTTCACCATCAAGATCACGAAGTGCTACTAAAGAGCTAATACGTAAGACTCAAAAAATTATTATTTTCAATCAAAATAATGATTTTTTTTTATTTATTGACAGTACCACCTGATGATTCATTAATGTGCAAGCCACAATTTTCAAAACCACTAAAGGATCTTACGATTAAGGATGGCGAACAACTATTGCTAACATGCACAGTTGAAGGTGATCCAGAACCACAAATTACATGGTCCAAAAACGGAAAGGCAATTTCATCATCAGAAATTATGGATTTGAAATATAAAAATGGCGTCGCTACCTTAACCATCAATGAGATCTTCCCTGAAGATGAAGGCATATTTACTTGTACGGCAACAAATTCAATTGGATCAGTAGATACCAAATGCAAGCTGACTGTAAAACGTAAGTTTATTTCAATAAAGTAACGGAGAGGACATATTGACACTAGTTTCCAGTTTATCTCGTTGGAGAATCAATTAAAACTTGGTGAGACTAAAGGGCTCATCATAACCTCGAGGTTGTTGAAGTTCCTAGATAAATACGGTAACGGAGAAGAGGCGTACTCGTTTTATCAGTTAATAGAGTCTACCAAGAACGTTAATAATAAACGTAAATCTGACGGTTATCTAGCTAGTATGAACTTTCAAAACTCTTCCAGTCATATCCCAGAGAAAATGTCTAATATGTTTGTTGATTATTTTAAAAGTGCCTTCAAAGATTTCTCTTCAACAAGCACTAACACACTAGAATATACACATCTTAATTCAATTAGTTTTTCTATTTCTGAGGCTTAAAACTAGATTAATGTTTTAGTCCTGGTCCAGATTGGTATACCATTATTTATGTTGAAAAAATGTGTTTTTTTATATTTTTTATCCATTATTTATTTTTTTCAACGAGTCTTTAAAATGTTGTAAATTCCCAAGTATTTGGAAATATTCTTATCTAGTACCAGTTCATAAATAAGGCCCTATGAATTTAATAACAAATTATCGACCTATAGCGAAACTTTCAGCTGTTCCTAAACTGTTCGAGTCTCTTATCTATGAAATAATTTCTTTTAATAGTTCATTTGTTATATATGAAAATCAACATGGTTTCGTGAAGAAAAAATCTACGGTCACTAATCTATTGCAGTTATCTACTTTTTGTTTGGATTCATTCGAAAATCATTCCCAAGTAGATTGCATCTTCACAGATTTTAGCAAAGCATTTGATAAATTGAGTCATAAAATACTTCTAAGTAAATAAAATAAAATTGGACTCGATGATCATACCTTAAATATAGATAATATAGTGTTATGTTTAGAAGAAACCGTTCTTGTCAATTTAAAGTTAATTCTGGTGTTCCCCAAGGGAGTCACCTTGGCCCTTTGCTGTTCATTTTATTTATAAATGGTCTTCCATCTGTATTAAAACATTCAATGACATTAATCTATTCTGATGATGTTAAAATACTTAGAAAAATTAATTCAATTACGGATTGTGAACAACTACAATATGATCTAAATACATTTTGGGAATGGTGCAACAATTGTTTGATTTTAAATATAGACAAGTGTAAGACAATGAGTTTTACACGCAAACGTAATTTAAACTCGACGCGTTTACATCGTGAATCTAGTTTTTCTGATCTCGTAATCGTATTAGACTCAAAAATCAAAATTAACATTTATTGACCACTTTAATTATATTATAAAGAAAGCTAATAAAATACTTGGCTTTGTGAAAAGGTTTTCCCGGGATTTTCGTGATCCTTATGTAATTAAAATCCATTATAGTCGTCTCAATCAGTTAATTAAAAATTTTAATAAATTCTTTATTCTCATTGGTTCTACAAATTATAACTTTAAATCTGTAAGCTTTAAATGTAAATTTTTTGCTCTGAGTAGTTAAAATTTTGTTATATTGAAATTTAGTTTTAAGTAATTTTTTTTTAACGTTAGTATTTAATGTATTTAAATAAACAACAACGAGATAAACTGGATTAAAAGCATCAAAATATTCTCAAAGTAAAAAATGGAATAGCCGATTTATTTTTAGATTTAATTTTAATTTTATGAATCTTGTTTTTTTTTTTTCTTTTAAATAGCAATGGAAAAGAATTCAGCTAAACGTACAGCTAGCGGTGATAAACCACCCAAAATTGCCAGTCACCTTGAATCACGATTTGTCAAAGATGGTGAAGCAGTAACACTCGCTTGTCGCATCATTGGCGCCGAACATTTCGACGTTGTTTGGCTACACAACAACAAAGAAATCAAACCCTCAAAGGACTTCCAATACACAAACGAAGCAAATATTTACAAACTACAAATTGCTGAAATTTTCCCTGAAGATGCTGGCACATACACCTGCGAAGCATTTAACGATGCTGGCGAGAGTTTCAGTACATGTACAATAAATGTATTAGTACCAGGAGAGGAACCAAAACAACCAACTTTCACTAAATTCCCATCTTCGGTGACAGTTCAAGAAACCGAATCGTGTACGTTCGAGTGTGAGACACAAGAAACTCCACTTCAATTGACTTGGTTTAAGGATGGCAAACAAATTGACGAAGCAAGTTCCAGATTTAAGTTTATCAAAGATGGAAATAAGTACTCTTTGGAAATTGTTAAATGTACAGCTACCGATGTTGGACAATATCAAGCCAAGGCAATCGGCAAGAAGGGTGAAACCTTTGCTTCATTCTCAGTTAATGTATTTAATAACTGAAATTGAAAAAAAAAACTCCTAACTACTACCTACTACGAAAAAAAAAAAATAATGCCTGTTTCTCTATTTCTCGACAAAAAGGAATTAATTTAAGCTCAATATTCAAATATTTATTATTACTATTTATTTATTTATTTTATTTAATTTTTCTTATAAGTTAAATAATTTTGTAAGTTTCTGAAAATGCTCATCGGGAATTTAGTTATAAAAAAAATCTCTCTCTCTCTCTCTCAATTTGTTTGCTAATTTAAAAAAAAAAGTTTTACACTAAAAAAAGTAAACTAGAACTTTTACATTTTTAAAACAGTGTTTGCGACTTTTTTCTCTTCGAAATCGTATTCAAATATAATTTATTTAACAATATACGAATAATATAATTTATGTTATTTACTTTTTCCTCTTTTTTCATTTCTTCTGTATGATGATGATGGCACTTATATAGCTCTAAGAATTAAATAAAAAATTTAGTTAAGTTTCAATGAAAAATGCCGACCATCGCGGTTCGATGTCGTTTAAGAAGAACATTACTTTACAACAAATCTCATTTGAATTGTTTTTGAAAACATTTATTTTTTCAGTTCGATAAGTTGATGGATATGCCTGGATTTTATTGTTTTCATTTTAATATATTTTTATTGTATCAATTTAAATTATGAAACGAAAAATTTATATGTTCAGATCTTGTTTTTCTTTTTTTTTTTGTTGCTTTAAAAAAAAAAAAAAAATATTAAATAAATAAAAAATTCTTGGCAGTATTTTCCAAAAAAAAAATGTTGTTTAGAATTTTTAAATTCATATTTTTATTTTGTTTGTTTATTTAAAATTTACTGCTACTTCTGCTACATGGCGCGTTCAGCGGTTGATAGACTACATGACAGATGACACTGGATGGAGAACTTCCAGCTTGTGTCAATTCTGGGCTGGAGAAAACATAAAAAACATTTTTTTTTATAAGAAGGGTTAAGGCTTAACTACATTGGCTTAAAAAGTGAAAAAGTACAAAAGTGAAAATTTTCAAACTGATTTTTATATAGTTTTTCGGGCTGGAAAATTAAAACAAATGATGCAGAAAGCTTATTTTTTGGTTTAAAAAACAAAAAAATTGCGGTAGCCAGAAGAAAAATATTTTCACTTTTGTACTTTTTCAAAAAGTGGTGTATGTAGTTAAGCCTTTAAGCCTTAACAACATTGGCTCAAAAAGTGAAAAAGTACAAAAGTGAAAATTTTCAAACACATTTTTCTATAGTTTTTCGGGATGAAAAATTAAAACAAATGATAAAGAAAGCTTATTTTTTTGTCTAATAAACAATTTGTATACTCTTTTCCACAAAACAATTGCGCTAGCCAGAAAAAAAATATTTTCACTTTTGTACTTTTTCAAAAAGTGGTGTATGTAGTTAAGCCTTAAAGGTATAACTACAACGGCCACTTTTTGCAAAAAGTCAAAAAGTGAAAATTTTCAAACTCATTTTGTGACAGTTTTTCCGACCACAAAATTAAAAATAATGATGCAGAAAGCTTATTTTTTGGTTTAAAAAAACAATTTTTGTAGTTTTTTCCAAAAACAAATAGCGCTAGAAAGAAATTAAAAAATGTTACTTTTGTAAATTTCCCACTTTTTCACTTTTTAGGTCATTGTAGTTAAGGCTTAAACGTGAGTTTTCACGTTTGTAACAGGCCGCTTCCACAAGAGACATTTCTCTCTAACACCCCTTCAAGTAAACGAGTCCGACCTCGGCCCGAATCCGCTTTGCCTCAGGCGGAGCTGAGTCCAACTTTGACTACGAAATGGGTCCGAAGGCGGCTCAAATTAGTATGGAAATTATAATCACCGCGGAGCCGATTTTATATGTATTGGTTCTTTCACCACGATTTCTCCTTCAACTTTGTGTTCATACACAAAAAGTTGCAAGTGTGTGAGTGCAACCCCGTTTTTCTCGGTCGGAGTGTCTTTTCTTGCTTGAAGCCTGGTACGCTGCTCGCGCTAAAATTTAGCTGAGATAAAATTCCCATACAAGTTATCGATAACTTGTATGGGATCCATTTTAGCTCAGATAAAATTTTTCGATAATTTGTATGGGAGCTAAAACTTAGCGCGAGCAGCGTACCAGGCTTGAAGGGACAATATGGGCCTTACCAATAATAGGTGTGTTTTTTATTACCACCGGGCTTAACTGGTTAAAAAAAACGCCTCGGGGCTTAGCGAGAAAAATTGGCAGCACTGCATACTAAATGTTCCGAAATCAGCTGAAACAAAAAAATATAAAGTTGTCATATTGTAATGTTTTATTCCGGGTTCACAATAAAACTTATTTCGTTTATTTTAACTTCCACTTATCTTTCCGTTCAAATAAGAACACACTTTATTTCAAATCAATTTACTTTTATTATTCGCTCAAACAAACACACTTTTCAATCACTTTATTTACTACTAACAATTTCCAACACTTTATTTCACTTTGTACTGTACTCTTTCACATTCAAGATTAAACTGTCTCCGGTCGGTGTCCACGCTGCCCTTTTATACCTGAAATTCGGAATTCGAGAATGTCTTCGAAGGTTCTCGTCTTTGCTTCTCGAAGCTTCCTTTCCAAGAGGGGGCGCTTCATACTTCCAGTCCAGTGGGATATTTTGGGATATTCAGCAGTCGAGGGAATTTCTTTGGATGCGTTCAGAGGGTAGTTTCTTAATTACTAAAGGTCCGTTCACATTTCTACCTTTACTGTAGCAGGTAGTGTGTTCAGACTTTTATCTTAAAAGTAGTTCGGTAATTCATCGTTACATTGCCCCCCTCTTAGGATTGTTCGTCCCGAACAACTCCATTGCTACTTTCACCATTATAACGATGTAAACGGTCACAATGAACTACCTTTAATTTGCCTCTTACCCCTCTCTGTATACGGTAAACCACGTCGTTGATTCTGGTTATTACTGTGTAAGGGCCTTCCCAGTTTTGTTGTAGCTTCGGTGATAGTCCCTTTTGTCGGTGGGGATTGTAAAACCACACAAGTTCTCCTTCTTGAAACCCTGTTGCTGTCGCTCGCGCGTCATATCTTGTTTTCATCCTGTCACTAGACGCTTTTATATTTGTCCTTGTCCGTTGGTGAATGTCAGCCAGTGTTTCTTTCAGGTTATCAACATACTCATCTATTTCCTGTGGCTCATTTGGAACACATCCGAATTTTATCTCACTTGGCAGCCGTATTGTAGAACCAAAAAGGACTTCCGATGGTGTATGTCCAGTGGAACTATGTGTTGCACTTCTATAAGCCATCAAGAATAATGGAATATGTCGATCCCAGTCTCGTTGATTATCGTTGACTACTTTTGACAGGTGTTCTTTAAGTGTCCTGTTAAATCGCTCAACCATCCCATCAGATTGTGGATGAAGCGGTGTTGTTCGCGTCTTCTTGATGCCAAGGAGTGAGCAAACCTCTTGAAAAATCTTAGATTCGAAGTTCCTTCCTTGGTCGGAATGAAGTTCCATGGGTACTCCGAACCTGCTCACCCAATGAAAGACAATCTTATCCACAACTGTTTTGGTTTCCTGGTTTGGGATGGCAAATGCCTCAGGCCACTTGCTGAAGTAATCCATCACTACGAGGATATACCGGTTTCCTTTGTTGGTTTCGGGAAAAGG
This sequence comes from Episyrphus balteatus, assembly GCF_945859705.1. Taxonomy (NCBI): domain Eukaryota; kingdom Metazoa; phylum Arthropoda; class Insecta; order Diptera; family Syrphidae; genus Episyrphus; species Episyrphus balteatus. Next base: position 5,369,049 of record NC_079138.1, on the reverse strand, counting down.
ACCTGCCACGTCTATTGCAATCCTCTCAAAAGGTGTGCCCACATTGTACTGATGCATCTTGCTTTGCATTTTTCTAGCTGGTCCTTTGCTAGCGGCACAAGTATCACATTTTCGGCACCACTTTTCAACGTCTTCTCTCATACGTAACCAGTAGAATTGCTGGCGTACCTTTTCCAGCGTCTTGTTGATGCCTAAATGGCCTCCAGAAGTTCCCTCGTGCATCTCTCGGAGAACATCATTAACCTTTGACTGAGGTACGATTAGTTGCATTACATAAGATTTACCATCTGCGGATTCCCACTTACGCCTGAGTAACCCTTCTTGCACATGAAGTGAGTCCCATTGTGCCCAATATGCTTTGAGATTGGGGCTTCGGTCGGAGATGTCGGCCCATTCTGGTTTCTCTTCATGTTCCTTCCATGCAAGGATGGGTTCGATGTCCGAATCTTCCTGTTGGGCCATCCTGAGTTCTTCATTACTCCAGCCGCAAATGGGATCAGCTCTCGTTCTTCTTACAGCGACAACTTCCTTTTCCTCTAGCCGTGTGCAATGCTTGCAGTCTTGCTTGCACGGGCGCCGAGATAATGCGTCTGCATTTGAATGTAGCTTTCCTCTTCGATGTTGAATCTGACATTGATACGTCTGGAGTATCTCGATCCATCTTGCTACTTGACCCTCTGGATTTTTGAAGTTCAAAAGCCAATTTAGTGCACCATGATCTGTGCGAAGAAGGAACTTCTGTCCATAGATGTACTTATGGAAGTGCTTTGTTGCCAATACCAGAGCTAGAAGTTCCCTTCTGGTCACGCAATAGTTTCTTTCTTGTTTCGAGAGTACCTTGCTGAAATAGGCAACGACCTTTTCTTCTCCGTCATGAACTTGCGATAAAACAGCACCAACTCCAACATTACTTGCATCTGCGTCAATGATGAATTGTTTGCCTGGAGTCGGATAGGCCAACACAGGAGCTTCACATAACCGTAGCTTCAGTTCCTGAAAGCTTTTCTCACACTCACCTGACCATTTAAAGGGTTTACCCTTCTCCGTAAGCTGGTGCAAGCTTTTGGCGATTCTCGCAAAATCCTTCACGAACCGTCGATAGTACGTTGCCAGACCGAGGAAACTCCGAAGTTGATGCTTGTCCTGAGGGGTTGGCCAATTCTTCACAGTGTCAACTTTTTCTGGATCAGTCATTACTCCTTGGGATGAGATGATATGCCCCAAATATTTAACCTCGGTCTTGAAAAGTGCACATTTCTTTGGATTTAACTTAAGATGTGCTTCTCGTAGCCTCTGGAATACAGCCTTTAGGTTTTCACAATGGTCATCAAATGTTTTCCCGTAAACGATGACATCATCCAAATAGACTAGGCAAGATTTCCAGGTTAATCCATTTAAAACGCACTCCATTAAGCGCTCAAAAGTAGCTGGGGCATTACATAGCCCAAACGGCATGACATTGAACTGCCACAGACCATTTCCTGTGGAGAAAGCCGTCTTTTCTCGATCTTCTGGATGGATTTCTACCTGCCAGTAGCCACTCTTCAAATCCAAAGTCGAAAACCATTGTGCTCCTTCCATTGCATCTAGAGTATCGCTGATTCTTGGCAGTGGGTAGCTGTCTTTCTTCGTCACATCATTCAGCCTGCGGTAGTCGACACAAAATCGAGTGCTTCCATCCTTCTTTTTGACGAGAACTACCGGTGATGCCCAAGGGCTTTTGGAATTTTCGATCAGCCCGTCTTTCTTCATTGTCGATATCATTTCTTCAACTTCACTTTGTTTGGCCAAGGGGAGACGTCTTGCTGGTTGACGAATCGGCCTAGCGTCTCCTGTATCGATTCGATGCTGCACCAGTTGTGTTCGGCCGTATTGCCCGCTGGGTGAAGAGAAGATATCAGCATATTCATGAAGAAGCCTTCCAGCAACATTAAGCTGATGTTGACTCAAGTTGTCTGATTTGAGAATTTGAGTCTTTAGTTTCTCAGAGTTCATAGTCATCTGTGTGTCCATCTCGTTGATCTTAGTTATTGCGGACACAGATTCACATTGCCCAACAACTTCTCCTTTCTTAAGCTTGATTGGGTACGGTTTGATGTTAAGTATCCGTACAGGTACCATGTTGTTCTTTGGTGCCACAAGAGTCTTCCCGATGATGATGTTTTCGGAACTTTGCTCAACTTCTGGTTCGACCATGAGGTATCGATGGTTTCCAAAGTTCCCCTTTAACTTCGTCCACACAAAAACTTCTGAAGAAGGAGGCAGGCACATGTCTTCTTTGATGACAGTTCTAATTGTTGTTGAGTTTTCGCTGCCATAGACCATTGGAATCTCTACATTTCTGTATTTCAGGACTTGATTACCGATATCCAAAATGATTCCATGCTCCTTCATAAAGTCGATTCCAATGATGCACTCGTCACATATATCTGCCACCAAAAACACATGTAAAAACTTTAGTTCTGCTATACGGATCTCAAGACGAACTTCTCCGTACACTCTTGCTGCTTCTCCTGTGGCGGTCTTCAGACGATAGCTGTTGATGTTATGTAGCCACGTCATCTTTACCAAGTCTCTTCGTACAATAGAGGCGGTGGCACCGGTGTCAATTGTAGCCACGTGTTGGTTATTGTTTATGGTTGCCTCTACTGTCAGACTTTTGTTGTCTCGTTTAGTTTGTGAGACTTGAATTGTGGTTCTGGGGCCATCGATACCAGAAACCAGCTTCTGCCCCTCGAAGTTGGTTCTTACTCGTTTCCCGAATGGGAATCAAGTTGAGGATGAGTGTTGGTTGTATCGCTTACCTGTTGTTGGGCAATATTCCTGTTTCCACAGTGCTGGCAAGCACTTCTTCTTGGTGGCAATCTGCACTGCCGCTGGAGATGTCCTGTCTTGTTACAGTTCCAGCATCGAGCAGCTCCGTCTCGCTGGTTTCTTTGGAATGCGAGTTTTTGACAAGAGCATTCCTCCACTGTAACTTCTCTTACCCGATGAACGCCTTGAGAAGCCTGTTCTGCTGCTTCCATAGTGAGTGCAAACGCTAATGCTTCAGGAAGGGAACGTTTTCCAGCTGTTCGAATTGCTCGCTGAAGATTTATATCAGATACAGCACGTACAAAGGCTTCTGTCGCAAACTGATTGATAATGTCGTCTCCTGCTGTCGGATATGCCAGATGAGCTAACCTTTCAATATCTGCTTGGAGTTGTTGCAGAGTTTCTCCTCTTTTCTGGACTCTTGTATTGAGTTGGACGCGGAAGACTTCCTGCATATGGCCATCTCCAAAGCGTTTTTCAATGACCTGGACAAGAGCGTTAAAGTTACCATTCTTTTCTGGTGGTAAAGTTTGTAACAACTCAGCAGCAGGACCTCTAAGAGCAAGAGTCAGCGCTATACATTTGTCTTCGTCATCCCAGCCATTTGTTGTGGCAGCTGCCTCAAACTGTTTCTTGTAGATCGACCAAGAACTTTGTCCATCAAAGGTTGGTGGATGCATTTCCTTCTTCTTTGAATACTCACCAGAACTTTCTCGGGCCTTAATTTTTCGAACCTTGTCCAACTCTTTAGTAATGTCTTGGAATTTCTCTTCGAACTTTGTGTGCATTGCCAACAGCTTTTCTTTGTTTTCTTCAACACGCTCGTCAAGAGCAGTGAACTTCTTCTCGAAATCACCAAGCTTTCCCTCTAAAAGATTTTTCTGTTCTTCTAGAAGATTCTTTTGCTCATCGCGATGTTCTTCTAGATGTTTCTCCATTTTTTCGAGAAGATTCTGTTGTTCACTCTTTTGCTCGGTACGTTGTTTCTCAATTTTTTCGAGAAGATTCTGTTGTTCACTCTTTTGCTCTGTTCGTTGTTGTTCCATTTGTTCTCTTTGTTCATTGCGTTGTGTCTCAATTTGTTCAAGAAGATTTTTCTGTTCATCCTTTTGTTCTTTACGTTGCTGTTCCATTTGATCTTTCTGTTCTTCAAATTTTGCAAGGTGAACAGCCATCATGGATGACATATCGGAACTAGTACTTACTCGTTCTTCTACCATTTCAACTTCGAATTGAAATGTATCCAAATCTTCGTTTTTCTGGGTTAAATAATCCTGCAGGCGAATAATGAGGTCATTTTTCGATCCAGCAGTAGGAAGACCTCGTTTAGTTAATTCCGCCTTCAGCTCAGTCAAACTTAACTGATTCAATGTCTTACCCATTTTAACTTTTCAAAACGCGAGCACTTTTACTTATTTCAAAATGTTTTACACTTTGTTTATTGTTAAAACACACGCGCACTTTTTATTTTATTCGCGAAATTATCTGATTCGCACAAATAAATAAGTTTTATCCCACTTCTGACACCAATGTAATGTTTTATTCCGGGTTCACAATAAAACTTATTTCGTTTATTTTAACTTCCACTTATCTTTCCGTTCAAATAAGAACACACTTTATTTCAAATCAATTTACTTTTATTATTCGCTCAAACAAACACACTTTTCAATCACTTTATTTACTACTAACAATTTCCAACACTTTATTTCACTTTGTACTGTACTCTTTCACATTCAAGATTAAACTGTCTCCGGTCGGTGTCCACGCTGCCCTTTTATACCTGAAATTCGGAATTCGAGAATGTCTTCGAAGGTTCTCGTCTTTGCTTCTCGAAGCTTCCTTTCCAAGAGGGGGCGCTTCATACTTCCAGTCCAGTGGGATATTTTGGGATATTCAGCAGTCGAGGGAATTTCTTTGGATGCGTTCAGAGGGTAGTTTCTTAATTACTAAAGGTCCGTTCACATTTCTACCTTTACTGTAGCAGGTAGTGTGTTCAGACTTTTATCTTAAAAGTAGTTCGGTAATTCATCGTTACAATATTTTTCGCTTTTGGGGTTTCTTGTGTGTTTTTGAAAAAAAAAGTTCAATTAACTATTAAATAAATATTTAAAATAATAATTGTCCTTCCAAACATCAGTTTTGATGTTTTTAAACAAATTCTAAACAATTTACGAACAAGTTGAGTTGGTAGCACAGATTTAAATCTGTTGAAAAAGTTAAGCCCAGAGAATTCTCCGGGCTTAACAGCTAATCCCAAGGGGCTAAAGTGTTGTTGCATTTAACATGTAAATTCCTTAGACCGGTGGTAGTAAAAAACACACCTAATGAATCGCTACCCTTCAAGCAAACGAGTCCGACCTCGGTCCGAATCCGCTCCGCCTCAGGCGAAGCTGAGTCCGACTTCGACTACGAAACGGGTCCGACGGCGGCTCAAATTAGTATGGAGATTATAATCACCGCGGAGCCAATTGCATATGTGTTGGTATTTTCAACACAATTTCTCCTTCGACTTTTACCCCGTTTGTATGACCGATTCAAAGATAAAATTGAATCTGAATTGAAATTTCGATCCAGGTATATGACTATACCAGATCGAGGAATCGAATTGAAATAGAATCGAGAAAACACAATTTTTCTTTTACATATATTTACAGTAAAATAGAAAAATCTAATCAAAAACATAGTGCAAGTAAAACGATCCGATGCAACTGGTCTTGTATCATTGCAAAAGTGCAAAAGTGTAAAATTTTACAACACTACAACAACAAAATATACGGATTAAAATTTTACAACAGTCTTGCAGTTTTGCTATACCCTAGACCTATTGCAAAATAAAAATACAATAGAGTAAAATTATTTTTGACAGATGGCAGCTCACCGTCTCGTCGCCCATGATAAACAGTTTGTCTTTTTTATTCTGTTTATTATGGTTGTCGTCTTGTCGGTACTCATTTCCCGTAATTTAGTTTCTTTTGATGTAAAATAATTTGTGAAAATTAATTAACCCGAACAAAACAAAGAATTAAATTATAAAAAATGGAAAAAAAAGAAGAAGCAACAGTGGAGGAACAACCCTGTTAAAAAAAAAAAACATCATGGATTTCATTCATGCTTCAATATTTACTATAGATAAGAAAAGGGGCGTTCACGATTTGTTGTAAAAAATAAAATTTTACATTTTTACTAGGCCTGTTGTAGCAGATCGTGAATACCCCTATAGACCTTAATCTTGATTCAATTCGGATTCAAATAGCCATACAAACGGGGCATTTGTGTTCATACACAAAAAGTTGCAAGTGTGTAAGTGCAACCTCGTTTTTCGCGTTTTGAAGTCCGAGTGTCTTTTCTGAGCCCGGTTTTCTTGCTTGAAGGGTAAAATTCTCTTATAAAAAGAACGCACTCGCACTTTATTAATTCACTGAACACATTCAATGAAACCGACCAAATCCAATGCAAAAATTATATGAGACAGCAAGAACGAAAAAAAAAAACGAAACAGATTCATCATTCATATGATGTTTTTTTTTTTTTTTTATTAAAAAAAAATTTATTTGTCAAGAAGTTTTAAGTTATTCCTCCTGCCCAAGAAAAAAAAAAAACTATATAAATTAATTTATATACCAGCTAAAAAAATGACAAATATTCAATTATAATTAAAAAAAAAAAAATAACTTTTTACTTAATAGAAAATTACAAAAAATAAAAGTGAAAGAATTACGAAAAATTAGAAATCAATATTTTTTCGTGTTGGATTTGGATTTGTTGAACGAGTGTAAAAAAAAATAATTGTCATTGCGTGCTGCTGCTGCTGCTGCTGCCGTCATCATTTCATACCACTGCTTGCAACCTGCCGCTGCCGTGCCGTGACATTTGAATGTTTGTGGTAGGTAAAAAAAATAGTCAACTTTCCTTTATTTTTTGACTTTTTCTTGTTACAAAGAAGCAAACACTAATCAACTCCTGTCCTGAGTCCTGCCTGATAGAAAACCAAAAGTATTTACAACAATTTAAATCACAATGTCATCGTCAGCTATATACGTTCTCGATGTTAAAGGAAAGGTAAACAAAATAAATAATTTAACAAAAAATAGAAAAGAAAAAAAAAACTCAAATTCAACTTTTTGAAAAGGTTTTAATATCTCGAAATTATCGCGGTGATATTGATATGTCAGTGATTGACAAATTCATGCCATTGCTAATGGAACGCGAAGAAGAAGGCTTAATAACACCAATCCTCCAAATGGCCGAATGCACATTCGCCTACATCAAGACAAACAATTTGTACATTGTTTCGACGACACGAAAGAATGCAAACATTGCTCTAATATTCGTATTCCTTCACAAGATTGCCCATGTCTTTGTCGAGTATTTCAAAGAACTCGAAGAGGAAAGTATTCGCGATAATTTCGTTGTAATTTATGAATTACTAGACGAATTAATAGACTTTGGCTATCCGCAAACAACTGACAGTAAGATCTTGCAAGAATACATAACACAAGAAGGCCACAAATTGGAAATACAACCCCGAATACCGATGGCAGTGACAAATGCTGTTTCGTGGCGTTCGGAGGGTATTAAATATCGCAAGAATGAGGTGTTTTTGGATGTAATTGAGTCGGTTAATTTGTTGGCCAATGCAAATGGGAATGTGTTGCGTAGCGAAATTGTTGGTGCAATTAAAATGAGAGTTTATCTGTCGGGAATGCCAGAGTTGCGTCTGGGATTGAATGATAAGGTTTTGTTTGAAAGTACTGGACGTGGGAAATCCAAGTCGGTGGAGTTGGAAGATGTGAAATTCCATCAGTGTGTTCGATTGTCAAGGTTTGAGAATGATCGTACAATTTCGTTTATTCCTCCTGATGGTGAATTTGAATTAATGTCTTATCGATTAAATACACATGTAAGTTAAGGATTATTAGATTTGAAGGTTTCATAGGCTGAAAAGCACCAAGTCAAAAAAAAAAAAATATGGAAAAAAATCCAAATCTAGTGGTAAAATATGAGCAAAGTTTAACTCTAGAGTAAGTTCTGGTAATGCGGTACACATTGTTTTTAAGAAACTAACGATAGCAGAAGCATGTCTTTTGAAGCAATAGGTGACAACTTTTGTGTAACGAAAAATGCGTACTTACAAACGGTTACGTGATGTTTTTTTTTGAAGGCATTACAAATTGCATTTCCAAGCGTTAAACAAGCAATATCCAGAAAAATATAATTTTTTTTAGTAGATCAATTTGTTATTGGTCTACGTGATTTCGGTATGATTTTGTTTAAAATCTAACTTTTAATATATTTTAAAATTTTTTTGTACAATATCACAATTTCCGCTAATGTGGTATACTTACCATGCTCTAATGTGGAAGAGTACACTAAATTGGAATATACCAACAATAAAACTAATATTTTATCTTAAATTAAAAAAAAAACACAAGTTATTTTTAATCTTATATTGCTTTTTCCTTCATTTTTAATAAAAAACAAATAAAAACATCTTTATTGTTTATTTCAAAAATGAAGACACTCATAAAATATATAATTTTATATTGGAAAAGAGTATACCACATACGTATGTGTATAATTGTGTATCACACTAGGCTGATTCAAAAAATTTTTATCTTTTTAATGGTTCATCAAAAAGGCTAGATTTAATCATTTTCTTGTATAAAATTGAACGCTCTACAAGATTGCATTTATGAAATTAAAAAAAAAAAGGACGCGAAAAATTAATTAAAATTATTTTTTAGTTGAAAAAATGAATAATTCGAATTTATTGAAGAAATCTAATATGATAGTTTAAGGGGTTTGTGAGTTATATAAAAGGATCTGTGAAACCAAAACACAACATAGAATACAAATATTCGAAAATTTTTTGAAAAACAATAATTTCGCCAAAAAATCGGAACAAAATGAGAAAAAATTACTTTTTATATTTTAAAGTTGAATAACTTTGAAACGCGGGGGTAAATCAAAAAAATTAATAAGAGCTTTTTTGTAGAGCGGACAATTTTATAAAAGAAAATGATTTTGTCAAGCCTTTTTGATGAACCATTAAAAAGATACAAAATTCTAAACACAAATACACAATCTTTCCCATACAAATCGTATGGGAAATAGAAAATTGCGATGCGGCGTAACTAAATGTTAACATTAAGGGCTGAAACTTTTACAGTATTTTTTTGTCGTCATTTCCAAAAATATTTTCAACAATGCTTTGAACAAAAAAAAAAAAAATTTTTTTGAATCAGTCTAGTATCACACTACCCTCCACTTTCCAAATGTGGCATTTTCGAGGTCAGCGCACATTTTAATACAAAACTTTTTTCAGAAACAAAAAAAAAAAAAAAAACACTGCAAAACATTAAAAAAACGAAGCTAATATACTACTGCTATACTTCCCAAATTTTCGATACGTTTGATTCTTTATTTTCAAAAATATGTTCCAAAAACAAACATGTATACCACAATACCCGACTTTACTCTACTAATATCTGTCATATATAAGTTTGATCCAAAAGTGTTTCGATTCAAATTGAATCGGTCATTGCAAAAACCACTTAAGTCTCTTTTTTTTTAAATAGTTTTTTTTTTAGCTGAATATCGTTTCTCAAAGGGGTAACTCTATGAAAAAGTGGACACGAATTTTGAACAAATTATGCAGATAATATTAAGTGCTACTTCTCTAACATTGAGGGTCTATTAAACAACTTTTCTTGCCTTCAAACAATAATAAGTGAATATGGCTGTGATATATTAGTACTAACTGAGACACATTTACAAAAAAACATAATCTTGCTGAAATACAACTAGATGGTTATTATATTTTCAACTGTGATAGCGAGTCTAGTCATACAGCAAACAAACGGCAACCCTTTATACAAGTTGCAAAAATAGATTCTTTGTTATATTTCCTTATGGCTAGAAATTTAATTTAAGGAGTAAAATAATCTAAAAGCATTTTTAAAGCATAAGCTTGCCAAATACAGAAAAATTTCACATGAATGTGACAGAAAAAAAAAAAACCCACAGAAAACACGATACTTCTAAAAGTGACGATGACAATATCCCCTTCTGATTGCTAAAATAAAATAACATTTGAGCAAGATTCGTTACACAATATCCGATTTTAAAATTACTTTACTGAAAATGCATTTATTCTTTATTCTTGAAACAATAAATCGCAGGTAACATGAGTTACCAAATTAGTGTAACATGAGTTACCTAAATATTTTCAAATTTTTCATCGAAATATTGAATAAAATGTTTGGTTTTGTCAATAATTTTAAAAGCTTGTAATTTTTTATGAATGGTATCTTCATTAAAAACAAATTAAAATTCTAAATTCCACAGAAAAACTTCATACTGTCGGACTCTTAAAATTCATGTCCGATTTTTGTAACGTGAGTTACCAACAGACTTTTTTTATTTTTCCAAAGCAAATGCTCAAAATAAAGAAAAATGTTTTACTTAATTATGAAAGTAATAGTTATGCTAAATTCATTATTATAATAAATTCATTTATATTGATTAAATTATATATTTCTTGCTAAAACAACTTAAGTCCAAAATAGTTTTTCGGGCTTTTTTCGTTATTGTTTCTTATAAAATATGACGGTTTCTTACAACTTAAATACTAAATTAAGCTTAAAAAAGTCCTTCGAGCTTCGTTTGCTTGAGCATAACGCAGTTTTTATTGGTTCCTGAAAAATTCTTGGACTTAAATGGTTTTTTAAAATGATTCATTCATTGTTATTTTATTTAAAAAATAATATTCACCATAAGATTCAATGGTAGCGTATTTACTTTAACTCGTTGTATCTCCGATTTCACTTTTTATGACTTGGTTGACTTCAGTTTTTAGCCCTCAATTTAATTCAGGAATGAATAAACAAAAGGTAGTATCCATTGTTTTTTAATGAAATAAGCTTTTTAAGACAAAACTACACATGAGCCGTTTTTTTTTTTTTAAGTGATATAGGTCCAAAAATGAGTTAACCCTCTGTCGGCATACGGGTGCGAATTTGGCAACAAAAATGTTAAAATTATTCATTTTTCAAAAAAGTGATCGCAAAACATTCTCTTTATAATAGTGTCAGTTTTCATATTTCATTCTCTATCAAATATTGAGACCGAAAAAAGTTATAACGACATGAAAAAGTAAAAACCAAATTCGCACCCGTGTACCTTTGACGTCACAAAAAAAGGGTGTGTCTACAGAAGGTTAATGATCAAATTAGAAAGATATTTCCATCCTCTTATTTTGTTATTAATCACAAACTCAAATTTTATTATTATAATTTTTTGTTTCTTTCAATGAAGTCTAATTGTAATTTTATTTTATTAACTTAATAGATAAATCAGTTCCTGATAAACTTGATTATTCATAAAAATAAGTAATTTTTTAATTTATTTTTACTTTTAACACTGAAAAAATATAACTATAGTAAAATATTTTCTATTAAAAATTTTGACTTATGCTTAAAAGTTTTGTTTTATTAGGAAATACGGCGCCTTTTGTTTATTCACTTCTCAATTAGGTATTTCATATTTTTTTTAAACTATAATTTTTCTTTCTTTTTCTTTTCTTAAAAAGGTTAAGCCATTAATATGGATCGAATCGGTTATTGAACGTCATGCTCATAGTCGTGTTGAATATATGATCAAAGCCAAATCGCAATTTAAACGTCGTTCGACGGCAAATAATGTTGAAATTGTCATTCCAGTGCCAGGTGATGCTGATTCGCCTAAATTTAAAACTTCAATTGGCAGTGTGAAGTATGCGCCTGAACAAAACGCCATCACATGGACAATAAAATCTTTTCCGGTAAATATAAATTATTATTTGTAATGACAAATATACTACAAAGTCGGTTGAACGGTAAACGGGGCAAAAAGAAAAGCATTTTTCTGTCTTGAAAAAAAATCTTTACAAAAATCATTTTTGTGAATGCAGTTTTAAAGTATTTCTTTTCCTTTAGATATTTACTTGTAAATAGGGGTAAAAAGAGATAGTAAACGGTAGATCGTAGATAGTTGAATTTTTTTAATCGAAAAATAATTCAATAGAAGAATGGTTACAGGCAACACAAAATTCTATCAAATTTTAAAACAAAGTTATGAACGGTTTTCTTAAATGAAAAATTAAAAACCTTCGACATAATTGTTATTATAAATATTGAAATTTTTTGTTTGACAATTTAAATGATGCCACTGGAAAAGTGAAAAAAAAAATTTGACGTCTGATACATATTTTTTTTAAGGCTCTAGATTTTGAAATGTGATTTTTGAAAAGAAACCTACTTTTTTAGCGTTCTTTTGGGCGGTTTGTTATTTTAAAGATTTTTTTTTTTAACATCTCAAGCTTACCGAACTTAAAGGCATTAATGATGCGCTTGCTTATAAAAAAAATGGACTTTTAAAATGATATTTGATATATTTTAGGAGGATGGTGGAAGGAAAAAAAAGTTAGTCTATAAAATAATTTTATTGGAAATGGTTAGATCAAAAAGCGTCGAGCGCTTTTTTCAAACTTTATAAAAGAACACGCAATAAAAATGCGCTCTACGCTTTTTGATCTAACCATTTCCAATATGTCAATTATATTATTTATAGTTTTTAGTGCGTGATAAAAGCGTATCATTAGTTTTTTAAACTCTATATTTTACCCCCGATGCAACTCCCCAGGTTTCGGTACACCAAAATATTGTGTTGTTTTCTTTCAGTTCGATACGATAATTGGAAGTGTGTCAAAATTAAGTTCCAAGATTTTATTACATTATTCTGAGTTAGTTTGTCAGTTACAAGTGAAGCTAATAAAAGCGTATTAAAAAAGATAACTTCTTTTTACTTTTTCCATGAAAAATTAGTGATTTCAAAAAATTATTATTATACTTTTTACAGAACATAAATAAAGACTTGAATATAAATTTATTCTTTTGAAAAAGTATTTTGTTGCAAGCTTTTATCACAAATTAATAAAAGAAAAAAAAAAGGTAATTTGTTAAGCGATTTCTTGTAAATTAATGATTGATTTAACAAATGTATTCCGCTTTTCTTCAAAACAAACTGATATAAATATGTAGAGTCTAAATCCTTAGCTAAAGTACTATACTATGAGATGGTATTATTCGGCCTTATCAGGAATTCTATTTTTATCGGAAATTTGCTACGACTCGCGAAAAAAAAAAAACAATCACGGAATCCGTTCGTAATGGAAAATTTCATACAAATCGTACAATCGAATTTTGTGATTGTTTTTTGCGGAATCACAGAACATTTCCGATACGATGGAATTCGTGATAAGGCCGACTATTAACACAGCGACATATAAAAAACGTTGAAATGAAAAGATAATGAGTCTCGACACTTGACTTGTAATTCTTCTTAATAATAAATTGTTAAAATTCCAACTCAAATATTTAAAATTTTATTTGCAGGGAGGAAAGGAATATTTAATGCGTGCTCATTTCGGCCTTCCCAGTGTCGAATGCGAAGAAACCGAAGGCAAACCACCAATTCAAGTTAAATTTGAAATCCCTTACTTTACTACATCTGGCATTCAGGTAAGATATTAATCAATAGCTATTGATAAGTTTAATAATATTTTTGTTTTTATACTTTTACTACAGGTTCGTTATTTGAAAATTATTGAAAAAAGTGGATATCAGGCTTTGCCATGGGTGCGCTATATTACCCAAAACGGTGATTACCAGTTGCGAACCAATTAAGCAACAAAATTATCCCCTCCTAATCATTGTCTACTGTTAAACAAAACATAAAATACAAAATTTACCGGAAAACAAAAAAAAAAAAATCAAAGTTAATTATTTTTGAACAAACGTATATTTTTTTATTGTGTAGAAAAAAATCGCCGTTTATATAAAATTTAATTTAATCAAATTTTGTTGAAAATATTTTAAACAATACACATACAAACAAAATTATGAATACATTCGAACATTACCATTATTTAAATTGTTTTTAAGGCTTGAGTGTCGTTTGTTGTTTTGTTATTTGTCAACTATATTTTATTTGTCTTTTTTGTTTGTCATATATTCGTTTACATTTTTTTTTTTTTTTGATTGATAAATACAAAAATTTAAATAAGTTAATAAAACTACATTATACTTGCACATATTCTATATATAATATTTGTGTTTTTGTTTTATTATTTGTTTGTTTTTTTTTTTTTTTCAAACACCAATTATTTGGCTCAAACACTTACATTAATAGAGCTTACAAATAATTTGAAGAGGACTTTTTTTTGTTTATTTCGTCTCTGAAACCTGAGAAGCGTGTAGTAAGATATTTTGTAAAAGAGCATGAAAACAAAACATTGTTTGTTAAAAACTAAAATGAAGAAGCGGCGTTTAACGGTGGATATAAAGATTAGCTAACAGATGGCGTTCAAACAACATTTTCAGAAAGAATTCCAGTTACACACTTTCCAAGTTTCAATGACGATATGATCTAATTACACCGGCAAAAAAAAAGTCGTGATCATTTACTTTGTTGTAATTGACTTTAGTCTACAGAATTCAAAACTGTTAACAGATTAAAGCCTAGTACGCAGATCGGCTGAAATTCTTTAAATACATTTTGGCTGGACTAAATATTTGAGTGAATTTAGTAGGGAAGCTAAAATTTAGATCTATCTACGTATATTAGGCTTTATTCTATAACGTCTGCTTTTTCAGCTTTAGTCATCACTATTTAGGCTATTTTCTTGGGAAGAGACAAAATGCGTTGGCATGAACATAAGGTCAAAGTAAAGGCTTGTGGTCGATATTTCATATTTTCACAGGATTGACCCTGTCTTCACGTATGAAGGCTTTTCCAGGGATAAGTGATTTATTTGGACTCCTTAGGTCTAGTCTAGTCTAAACGAGTAAAACGTCGTTTTGTTTGAACAGTTTTGCTACTCTTCGGACCTTAAACTTGTTGGTGAATTCTGAGTGAGGCTAGCAATTTTATAATCAAACCGAATTCTTTGGATTTTGATTATAGGAATTTTGTAGTGAACTCTTCAAATAGTATATATATGAAAAACTTGAAATGGACCCTGCTTTAAAGTTTTTCATATATATTTTTGGATTTTGGATCGAAATGGATTTATGGATTTCTATAGTGAGAATACAGACGAATTGATAACCTCCTCCTATTTGGAAGTCGGTTAATACATAAATAAAAGCCAGTTGAAAATTAAAAATAAAAAAACTTTGATTACTTGCAAGAGTTTTAATACTCGAAACTTACGAGTTTTTGAGGTTATCGTAAGTAAAATGTTTTCTTAAAAAAAAAATATTAATTCAGTAAAAGAAAACCAAAATTATTTTACTTTTATAAGGGCCAGTTGTACAAAAGTGATTTACTGTGGTTTAAGCATGGATTTATCTTTTTAAATGTATATATGTACATTGAACCAGTGCTAAACCTCAGCTTAACCGCGGATTTATAAAAGATAAAAGTTGACGAACCATGGATTAAATATTTGTACAATTGGTCCTAATTAAGTCATGCCTATTTTAATGACCCACCGCATTGTTAGCATTGCAATAAATTGAATCTATATATTGTTCAAAAACTGTTCTTTTCTTGAAAATAAGTCAGGAAAATGTCGATTACTGAATGTGCATCAGTAAAAAAAGTTTTTGTAGGTGAAAAAATTATTTTCTTATAAAACATCGTATTCATGAACACACCCCAACTTTTTAAACGTGAGAGCTGAGAGATTCGCATTTCACCTCAAATTTCAATGTGTATATCTATCTTCCTTTGACTTGTTTAAAAATAGTACTCAGTCTAATATATCTATCCTTATCCTTTATCCTTATATGTCCTTTCAACAAATTTTATGAAAGAAGAAAAAAAAATACTCCATCTCTTTTTATTTTGTTCTCTGAGAGGGGATTTCAAGAGGAATATCAAAAAGCTCATTTGGTGGAGAATTCGAAACTATAGGGTTGTTCAGATTGTTGTTGATAAAAAATGGTAGAAAATGGTTTTTAAAGTCATTCCAAAATGTTAATCGCCAGTTAACCCGTTTATAAAGGCTTAACTACATTCACCACTTTTTTGAAAAAGTACAAAAGTGAAAATAATTTTTTTCTCGCTAGCGGTATTTTTTTTGTAAAAAAAGAGTTTACAAATTGATTTTTGGACGGAAAAATAAGCATTCTGCATCATTTATTTTAATTTTCTAGCCCGAAAAACCATACAAAAATGCATTTGAAAATTTTCACTTTCGTACTTTTTCACTTTTTGAGCCAATGTAGTTAAGGCTTAAGTCTGATATAAATATCAAATTCAATTTGAATCGAAATTTCGATCCCAAAATGTTCAAATAATTGTCCAATCACACCGTATTGAGAGAAATTTGTGTCCATTGTCCAGTTGTGATGTCGCATGTTATTTCTTCTACTCAGAAGACAAGAAATAAATTTGTTTTATGTGTCAAAATAACAAAAATTTAGGCAAAAGAGGACTCCAAAAGAAATATTGTATATTATGCAATCATTTATTTGAAGTAGGAGGCATAGAGTAATGGAAGTTAATAGAATGTTTTCACTATTATAGCCTAAATATTAGCCAAATGAGATAATTTCGCAAAATTCGTTCAGTTCAGATTTCAAATAAATTTTTTTTTTTGTATACGATTTAACATTCGAAATGAGATAATTTGCGAAATTATTAAATAAGGTCAGTTCGAATTTCAAATTAAATAATTTCGTATACGATTTGACATTTCAAAACAGTCAAAACAGCTATAACATTTTGTAACAAAACCTAAATACAACAACAACAATCAAAATCAGTAATTTTTTTAATGATGGCAGCGGGACAGTAAAAAAAATGGAACGATATCAGTAAAACGAAATGGAATTTTTTTTTGGCATTTGGCAATCCGCTATTCATTAAAATGAAACTTCATCAGTAAAACTTTCAAAATAGATTTATGAATAAAATTTAAATTCAAAATATACATTTAACTTATTTCATCAATATTTTGATCAAAATAAAAGTATAAAAAGTCTTCAAAACAGCTAAACAAACTGATAGCTATAACTGAGCTCGTATTTCATAAAAAAGGGAACCACATCATTTATGTATCAGATATCTGAACATGCCTATTATTAATTTCATTTGAATGTGTGCGTGCATATGTGTGCAATATAAAAACTCTCCACTCCAATATACATGTATGGGAGATGGCATACAAGAATCAGACAAAATATTTCACCACACACAGTTCAAGTTTTGATAAAGTGAGAAAACGACGGCCATTTTGAGTCAACCATTTTTGGTTTCGGAATTAAATAAATTTACAAAAGACGACGCCATGTTTGTCTGACATCTTTAAATTTTTAATAAACAATAATAAAGGGTTTTTGTTTGTTTTTTATTTTTTTCGTTTTATGATTTATTAAAAATACTGTGCTCTCAAATCAAATATTAGAAAATTATTAAAAAAAAAAAAAAATTACAAAAAAAAAATCCATACCAAAGGCACATAAGTGAATAGCTAATTCTCAAGAAAAAAAAAAAAAAAAAAACAACATGTATGTGTGTGAATAACAAATAAAAAAAAAAAGGCAAAAAAAAACAATTGTAATTAAAATAAAACAACAATTTTTATATATGCCTTTGTGGTTTCATAAAAAGAAAAAAAACGAAAGAATTATGAATCTGCAAATGAAATGAATGCAAACAACAACTGCTGACCTATCCAATGCTATTTTATTGTTTAAAAAAAAAAAAAATAATGTACGTAAATAATTTAATAAATTTATTTCTTCATATCAATTACGGTCACAGAATAAATAAATAAAATAATGACTATGACTTCCTCTTTTCCATGTTCTACTTTTGATTGATTCCCAACACAATTTTGTTTGTTTTAAAATCAATTTAGTTTTTTATTTCTTTTGAATTCTTGTGTCTCGATAAAAAAGGTTTCGATTTCAATTTCATTTTTTTTTTGTTTTTTTCTAAATACAAAAGCAAAAAAAAAACCCCGACACTGAAATCGAAATCAAAAACCCATGTCTAGGTGCTTTTGTATTGTTTTCTTGTATGTGAATGTGTAGATATGAAATTTTGTTGTTTTCTTTAATAAAAATTGATATGTACGAAGCTACGGCGAAAGTATGTATACATTTAAATTTATGTAAAAAAAAAAAAACAATTAAATTCTTTTTTGCGCTATAGCTTGAGACATACAAATACAAGGCAGATGGACAGATGGATGACGTTACGGAGTCTCAATCGGCGCTGTCTTGTATAAACAAATAAGTCAAAGCTAAAGCAAAAAAAAAAAGCCGGTTAGGTACAAATTAGATAAAAGTTTATTGTTATAGTTTTATTTTGGATAGCGTAACGGGTAGAATGGTTGGCACCCTTAAGCATTTTTTACTTGCTCTATAGGGCAAGTATTGGTTTCGTGGTTATTGGTTTGAGGTTTTAATTTAAAACCAACATTACGATAATGGAGAAGATCCAATAAGTGGTTTTCGTCATGCCGTCCGTCTAGGGTTGCCAACCATACTCCTAAAAAAGAATATTGTTATCTATTTCACGTATGTGTACTCTATAATCTATAACTCTGTTATAGAGTACGTCAAAAGCCGTGTTTTATTGGTACTCAGTATTTTACTGAGTAAACATTTTATGCTATAAACATCAAAAACGGATTACTTTTATTCATTTTTTTATAATCCTATATTGTTTAAGGGTCAAAAATGTATAAGTCTATAAAAAAAAATTTCTCTGTAAACCAACAAATAAAAAACTTTTGTTTATCATTAGCTATCATTTGTTGTTGTTTATCGTGTAAAATTTTACTGCGCTAAGTACTGAGTTACCAATAAAACACGCATAAAACTACTCTTTTTTACTTAACCCTTTGTTCCCGGAGTAACTTTTTTTTTAAATTTTTTTCACGAAAAATTAGGGTAACGTACCCAGTGACCGACACCCTTAAGGGATAATTTGTGTTTGAAAATTCATAACTTTCCCTACACTGCTTCAATTTTAATTATTTAAATGGTTAATTTAACTATAAGAAATCGTTTTTAAGTATAATGAAAGCATAAATAATTTAGTAATTCCTTAAAAATATCAAAATTAAAAATGTAATACCTTACCGGTTTTTTAGTTACCGATACCATTTTTTCAGTAGTGGACACCCGATTTTTTTAGTTATGGACACCCATATCTAAGCTACATTTACACTCTTGGTTTTATCGCCGGTGTGTAAGATGTCCTTTTTTGAATTAGAACCAACCAACAAGACGGTTTTACTACTGACATTCTCTCGTTGTACGGTGTTAGTTCAAGAAGGAACATCGAACACCGGCGATAAAACTGAGAATGTAAATGCAGCTAAGCATTCAATTACATTTAACGCACTTTGCAGATCTTCGTCTTTGTTTTGCTTCTGTTTTGGCCTTTTTAAATAATAGCCTGAAATTTCGACGCCGAAGAACACTCAAGTACTTGAAAATACTGTTCAAACCTAGCTTACAGTTCAACTTAAAACAAAACTTAATTTTCAATACCTGAGGTCGAATCACGGTAAAAGAAAAAGGTAGGAACTGATAGCGTTCATACGTTAACAACCGTGTGCCATGATTTGACCCCTGTTCTCTGTTCTACTTTAGGTGGGCTATTCTGGTTCTGTAAAAAGTTTGATGAAAATAGTTTTCATCGATTCTGATTCAGTGGAAACATGGAAATTAAAGTCAAAATTCTATCACATGAAAATAATTTTCTCATCGAAAAATTTTCTGTGAAAAGAACAATACGTACCTGCCATGAGAACAAAAAAAAAAAAAGGAGCTCGAGCCCACATAAAAAGATAAGCAGTCGAGCAATACAAACAACCGTTGAACTATGTATCTACCTACATATATCAAGACACAAATTTTGATGGAAAAAGGAAATACATCCTTTTTTTAACAAGAAAATTAAAATTTGCCATAGAATACGTCAAAAATTATAATTTTACGATCATACGTTAACGTTTTGACTCTTGCCGTATCTATTTAATCAGTAGAAAAATGTAGGGACGGGTAGCATAAAAATGGAATGGTAAAATGAAAAGTCGAATGAAAACTCCGATGGTGAAAATTTTATCATTTCATTTTTTCACAGAACCAGAATAAGGACCCAGACAAAACGTAACATGCCTTAAAATTAAAAAGAAAGATTTAGGAACACAAAGAAGATTTGACCTCAAACTTGAAGGTAGAAGTTTTCTTTGTAAATTAAAAGCTAGTAGGTATGTGTGAACTTAAGGGAAATAAAAATAGGCAAACAAGGTCTAAGTTTTTAACGTGTGCATGAAAATGATTGTCAAACAATACACACACCTTGCATAAATCGAATGAATCGTTTTCAGATTCCTTTCACACTTTTTTAAAGTAATTTTACATAGTCGAAAATAAACCCACTTTATAAACTTATTTAAAAGCGCTACGCGATGCTTTGAAACTTTTGTTTTTTTTTTACACGGTGAACTGTAAACTAGGCCTTAGGAGCAGACAAAAAGTGGTTTGAAAATAATTGAGCCTATTCGGCGAGATCTTCTATACTGCTATTCTGCAGAAAAAGAACGGTGTCCATAACTAATATCATCAAACGTGTCTAATTGCGCCAGTTATGGACACCAGTGTCGGTCACTGAATTTCGTTGAACATTACATTCTAGTTATGAACACCCCACGTAAAATTAAATTATGTTATTATTTTTGAAATAACTTAAATTGAAATAGATCTACAAAGCAATTCTCTAACAAAATATTCAATTTTAATTTTTGTACCATATACAGATATATTGTTTAAACAATGATTTGTACTTACGTCTTTCTTAAGAATTTCTCAAGTTTCATGCACTTCACAGAGGTTCGAAACTTGCCCCTTTAATTACAACAAAACCAATCACTACCAACTATGAAGTAAAGTGTTTTCTGATGGAATATACATGCCTGAACGCGTTAAAAATAGTTTTCGTACGCTACACCCTAACAAAACCTTAAGAAAACGGAAAAACTGTGCCAGGTGTCGGTAACTGGCAAGGGTGTCGGTCACTGGGTAGTTTACCCTACAAAAATCTTAAGAAAAAGTTTTGATATTTTCTAATTACACACCAAAACGAAAAAATAATGATTGAACTAGTAATTCCATTGTATAAGGAATATTTTGAGCTGAGAGTACAAAAGTTGAAGTCCATTTTTTAAGTTAAAAAAAATAAAAGATAAAAATGCGCGTAAAAACAAATGTGTTTTACCAAAAAGTCTTATTAAACTAGTATTAAATATTTAAATATTCCATAGATTGAAGAACCATTATAATCACTCGCTTTCAGTGTTACCGTTATTTAATTTTATAGCTCTAAGGTTAAGGCTACTTGAAAAATTGAGAAAACCCTCACAAATCCTGCATTTTTTTTTAACTAAATATTAACTTTTATACAGATATTAAATTTTTTGTTGGTCGTACTACTCATGATGCAATAGCTCATGCAATAATTTTCAAATTTTGGTTATTGCAATAAAAAATAATTAATAGGTGGTTTTATGGTGAAACCACTAGAAAGCAAACATAAGCATCTTAACGTTTACAAATTGGTGGATAACTTTCATATATCAAAAGATAGAATTGAATGGAAAAAAAAAACCAGCCTTAAAATATTCGACCTTATAATTTCTAAATTTGAACAATTGTAATTTAGAGAGTACAAAACACTATAATTTTTGTCGTTGTTTTAGTACGACCTATTTGTTTAGTGTTTGTTTCTTAGTTAAACTTAAAATTTAAATTTTTTACTAAAATTTTATTTTTTTTTATTCAAATTTTGTTCTCTATTTTACTTTGTTTTGTTTAAGACCTTAAAATATTAGATTTTTTCTTGTAAAATATCAAGTTATTTAAAATTGAGTTAACCTTCTTATATATTTTTATATTTTTTATATTGATAACTGCAAAAATTGTAAGCCATATTCTATCTGTTCTTGCCACTTCAGCATTCACTGAGAGAGAGTATTTTCGGTCTCGATTCTTGAATATGAATTGGCGAGAGGAGAGAAATAGGGCTTCGTTGAAATTGATCAAAAGTGAGTTTTTAATGTATATGAATTTTGAATTTGAACGTTTCGTCATACACATATTTTAAAAACAACAAAAAATTGTTATGTACTGTAAGAAGCAAAAAAAAAAATACATTTTCAAGACTTGAAATAGATGGTACTCTTCTTTTATCAAATGTACGCTTTTTTTCCGTCTCTGAAATGAAATATACTCTATTCCTTCTTAAAAAAGTTGGCAACCCTACGTCCGTCGATCTGTACATCGGATGGATAGATTTGCTTGAAACTTGGTACAGATGATTTATACGTTGGACCCGTTTTTTTTTATTTTTTTTAATATATCCTTTGTAACGCATACCTAACCATATAACGTTTTCGAGGTATTGCAATTTTCTCGAAAACGGCTCTAACGATTTTGATTAAATTTGATATACGTAATAATACTTATTGATTCTAACAAAACTGCGTTTTTAGTTTTTCTCAAAAAATGCGGAGAACGGAAATATGGCGTTTTCGTTTTTCAAAAATTGACATATTTCTTAAGTTCATATATTTCATCAAAGCATAAGTCAATTTTATTTAAAATTTATTTTATTAAAATTTATGTAAAAAAAAAAATATTTTTAAAAACATTTCTGAAAAAAAAAAAAATTAATTTAATTTTTAAACTTTCGATTTTTTTTTCTCTACACTAAACAAAATCTTAAATTTCCAATATATATTTAAAGATATAGATACTGTGAACTACAAGAGCAAGTACGTGCGACCCAGTCGTGCATTTTATTACACTTTGAATTACGAATTACTCTCGCATTTAAAGAGTTTGGAATATGTTTTATATGTCAAATTAAAGTTAATTTCTGACTTGAATGTTATTAGAAAAAAATGTTTAAAAAACATAGAATATTTTTAAAATATTAAAATAGGAAAAGCTAACCAAAAGGTACAATTATTGGCACCCAGGTACAATTGAGGAGCGTTTTTTCAAAACTCAATAAATGCTTTTTTCAAATTTTTTCAGGAGAAGGTTTTTTCTTTTCCATTTGAACACAAAGCTGAAATTTTGAAAAAGTAGAAATGAGGAGTTGTTCTTTCTCGAATAGCTAATCGACAGGCTTAATAGCTATTTCAATATTTGGAAAGATTCGTCCGTATTTTGAACACGAAAACACCGCGTTTTTTCAAAACGCAACAAATACAGGTTTTTGTTGAGTTTTGCAAAAAATGTTTATTTTTCTTTTAAATAAATAAATAAATTAGTATTAAAAAGCTTATTTACTAAAGAAATATATACATTGAAATGAAATTATATTAATATTAACTAAAATAAATATTGAATAAAAAAAAACATTAAATTTAATCGCAATAGTGTCCTCTGTGGACTCTTTAGCGTTTGAGGAGAGGACAGTTTCATAAAAGTCCTTGGCATCTTCCGGAATAGTAAAAACTTTCATTAGCTACCACTTTTTTCCGAAACTTTGTTTTCTGGGTCAACTTTTTTAAGTGGCATTGTTTTCGGACACGCTGGAAAACTGGCTTTTTAGAGGTGCAACCGTTACAGGAGATCCGCTGAAGGTGTCACTGACATATAATGCTACTTTATTTAACGTCTTTTCGTAGTATATAACTCTCGCTGAACTTGATGATGAAACATACAAGGACGCTTCTCTAACATCTTCACAAAATGAGCTTGCTTTATTAGACAAAATTTTGTATACTGACTTACAGCAGATAAGCTGTATTAAAAACTATAAAATCGAATTCTCGATTAAGTATTTTCCTCTGACGCTATTAGTACTCTTGTTCTAGAGTCTAAAACTGGTATCACTAATATAGATGGTTACTGAAAACAGTAATGATTTTGATTGCTCTTGATTTAAAAAAAGCAAATTTTGAGTTGCTTTCTGAAAACATTGTAAATAGTATTAATTCTATAACTCAATATAGTTTTTCTCCTAATTCTTCAAGAAAAATGAAATTCAACCAAAGGAACAACTTTTTATGCACTAAATATTATTTTTGCCCGAATAATTATTTAGTTGTTTTAATATTTATAAATTTGTATAAATATTAAAAAGAATATTTATATATATATATAAAGGAAATTTATAACAGTTGCCTAGTTCCAAACAGTAGTGTTCGGGAAAAGGAAACTCATAAAAATTGGCTTCCTATTACCGAACAGTTTAAAATAAGAATAAATAAAAACAATTTAAAAAAAATTCAATAAAAATTAATTAGGTACTTACTGTCTAAATTCATACATACAATTATTAAATTTAAACACTTTTTCATGATACCAATCTTATTATTTAAAAAAAAAACGATAATTTTACGCATCTGATCCTTCCCACAAAATGAAAGCTATATGAATAAGAAAATATAGATTTATGAGCGAGATATCGCAAGGAGTGATCGAATATAGTATATAGATTCTAGTTTAACAGGGTTTTTACTTCTAACGGGACAAAACAGTTTGTTTTTACATATTTAAGTCAAAAGTGTTCAGCTACTGGAGCTGTTAGGTGCATCCACCTACCTTCAAAAATGCTCCAACTTTAAAAATTCCCTGCCTTAAAAATGTCTTACCTTTAAACTAATATTCTTCTTTCAAAAATGTTCAAGCTTTTAAAATACCCTAACTTCAAAATGTCCTACCTAGCTTTAAAAATGCCCAACTTATAAAGCCGTACCTTTAAAATATTGAACTAAATTTCCCTGCCACATAAATGCACTACCTTCAAAAATGCCCTATTTATCAAAATGTTCGATTCTCAAAAATGCCCTACTTATGAAAATGTCCTTCTTTTAAAAATGCCCTTTAGAAAAGTTTAGTTTAGTCTCAGATACAAAATAAAAGTTTAGTGTTGTTAACCCTCGAAATATATGTTCAAATACTATACTGGCTAATACTAAAATTATATAAATGCCTTTTTACAAAAAATTTCGTTAAAATGGAATTAGTAGTTTCGGAGAAAATCGGATAAAAAAAAGGTTCTATCACGGCTATTGTGATTTCCGTTCGAATTGTATTTTCTTCCGTTTTCAAATTATAGCTGTTCCGAATTTCGTATTCCAACATACTTTGCGAATTTATAGGTGTTTGGAAAAACGAACGGACCTACAATCCGACAACTTTTTGCCGTATTCTCCAACAAAAAAGTCGAATGGAAATCAGAACAACCGTTTTCAATCCGTACGTTTTCAATATTCGTTTCCTTTTTCAAATTCGAATGAATATTAGAACAGCCTATGCAGGTACCGTCGATAATGATTTAAAAAAAAAAATTCATTAGAAGATAGACCTGGCCTTAAAACTTACATTTGAATTTTTTAAACAAAATCATTGGTGCCGTTTTCCAGAACTTTCCACTTTACTTAAATGGGTATTTTTGGTCCAAAAAAATGAATTCCAAAACCCCTCTGGAGAGTCGCCAATTAACGCGCTACATAATATAAAATAATGTAGACAATATCTTGGGTCTTACGTAAATTTCTTTTAAAAAAAAACATGGAATCTAAATTTCGAATAAAAAAAATCAATTAATTTTTTTTACATTTTCTTTTCAGAAAAGATCTCCAAAGACAACTTCAAGACTAAAAGGTGTTAATTTTTTTTTGTTTCAATATTTGAAGTTTGAGTGAACATGGCTCACCCGGACATAATGTGCGAGGTAGAGATATCTGATTCATCTATAGTAGAAGTAGTGGATACTGAACACTTCTCAGATATGAATGGTGTACCATATGAACATTATGGTATACAAGTGTGTGATGATCAATATGAAGAAGTTACATGTGAAACAGAGGATTCTCAAGGTTTAATGATGCAAAATATTGATGATGGTAGGTGTTTGTTTTCCAAAGATTTTTTTTTTATTTATTAACTTTGGTATGTTATATTAATATAAATAACAGTTTTTATATCTGAAGAAGTAGTCTTGCAAAGTGATTCTAATATGCAAGGACACGAAGATGGTTTAGATGTATCAAATGATCATTTTCGTTCATATGCTGATGCATCTCCTTTCGGTTCAGATATTTATGTTGAACAAATACCAGGTCCATCAAAGTAAGAATCCATAAAACAAATAAAAAAATTTATACTTTTTTAGAATATATTAACAAATACTTGTATTCTAATTGGGAATAGGAAAAGAAAAGCTGGATCGACGCCAAAACAACGGCATGTAATAAGTCGACTTCGAACATCAAAACCAGAAGAAGTCATTACAACAGAAGAATCAGCAGTTAAACCACGTAGATGGGAGCAAAAACAAGTGCAAATTAAAACAATGGAAGGTGAATTCAGCGTTACAATGTGGGCTTCAGGAGCTTCTGATGATGAAGAAGGATCAAATCCAGAACCTGATCCTGACTATACAGAATATATGACTGGTGGGAAAAAAATAACACAAGACTGCGTACCTGGTCTTGATCTGTCTGATCCAAAACAATTGGCTGAATTCGCGAGACCAGGACATAAATTAAAACTTAAAAAGGGTATACCATCGTTGACTGCAAATACAACCCTCCCTTCGAACACTCACATGCCAATTGAAATGCACGACAGAAAAATTGGTAAGTTTTGGTTTAATTTTTTTTTTTGCTTTATGTACTAATGTGTTTTGTTTTTGTTCTTTTTAAACAGCTTGCCCCCATAAAGGTTGTAACAAAATGTTCAGGGACAATTCAGCCATGCGTAAACACCTTCATACGCACGGGCCACGTGTTCATGTGTGCGCTGAGTGTGGAAAAGCATTTGTTGAGAGCTCAAAACTAAAACGACATCAGTTAGTACACACAGGAGAAAAGCCATTTCAATGTACCTTTGAGGGTTGTGGAAAACGATTTTCGCTTGACTTTAATCTGCGGTAAGTAATTTGTCATATAATGCTTAATGCTTAAAAAAACACTTAAAACTCTATTTACGACAAAATGTTTTTATATAATTTCCATATAGACACGGTTTGTTTTTTTTTTTTTTTTTTTGTAATGATGCGATCAATTAATAAAAATAAAGATATATAAGGATATATGTAGTTCCTTTGTATTCACATCTTAAGAAAAAAAGTGAACGCAAAACCGGACTTAAAAACTTCATTTTGTTTATCAAAGGCAATTTTAAGTTTTTACTTGTTACTACTACTACTATTAATAACACTGCTAATTTTTTTTTTTTTTCTCTGATATATTGCAGGACTCATGTTCGGATACATACAGGAGACAGACCTTATGTTTGTCCATTTGATGGATGTAATAAGAAATTTGCCCAATCGACCAATCTAAAATCGCATATTCTTACGCATGCGAAAGCAAAGTAAGTATATTTTGTCCAATCGAATTCAAATACATGAATCTAGTTTTTTATAAAGTAATTTATTAGTCGACGATTACTTATTCGCATCAAAGTTACTGTTGATATTTTATTTTTTTTTTTTGACAACATAACTGATTATTTGACTAAATTATTTGATCTAAACAGAAAGTAGTGTTGTTTTTATTCAAAGTTACGGTTGATATTTTTTTTCCTTCGACAACATACCTGACGAATAGAATTTTGTTTTATTTTTTTTTATTAGTTGGTAGAATTATGAATCTTTGAAAAATTATAATCTTAGTTTTGTAAAAAAAAATGATGTTACCTAATGTAACATCCATACTTGCTTTTATAGTAACAGTAGATTAGAATGTTAAAGCTTTGGGTTTAGATGTTAGACACACTCATAAGGATAACCTAAAAAAATGATTTTATTTATTTATTTATTCATTTATTCATCTACGTATATAAATCTTACAGATTACTAACAATTTTGATATAAAAATATAATAAAATAACTTAAAGCTAATTTATTTTTGGTCTGTTATTATATTTAAAAGCCTCAAAAAAGACACAAAAAAAAAAACATTAACAGAAAATTCACTAAATAATCTTTAATAAATGAAGAGAAAATTCATAAAAGATTTGATAAAAACCGATTTAACAGTATTGTTTTGGATTTATTCAAACATTTAGTTTTAATATTTTAGCTAAGCGTGTAAAAATGATGAAAGCTGTTTTTTCAATTTAAGCCGACCGAATATGTTAAATAAATTCATATTCTCTGTGTAAAGAAATAAATTACATAATGAAAAAAAAAAACAACATCAAAAATCATCTGAATTTCATGACAGCTAATAAAAAAAAGGTGTTTTTGAACAAAAGTTAAATAACTTTTGCAAAGATGGAGCATTTCATCATCACGGGTGGTACATTTGTATGATTGAATTGATTATGTTGAAAGTAGTACAAGTCCATTTTCTCAAAAACCATATTTTTGGTATTTAACAATGCAAATATGAGTCGTTATATTTGAAAGTGGTATAATTACATGTAAAAAAAAACGATTAAATTAACTTTCAAGCTAACCGCATTTGAACCGTATCTCTTTTCTAAATAAAATATTGCATCCATTAGGTGTGTGAGTAACTCCAATTTGTAATTTGTTTTTTTTTTCTTAAGTATGGACAATGTGACTAAAAACGCGATTAAAAAAATTGCCATTTTTTGAAAAGCATGAAAAATGTGACTTATAACTCTTTCAAATATAACGACTCATATTATCCTTAAATATTAAAGTATCTTTAAAATAAAAAAAAATCATCCTTTTTTGGTAAAAAAACATTCAAAATGGACTTGTTATGTATTGAAAATAATCGATTCAATTAACTTACTGTTTACTGCAAAGAAAAATGGTGTCAACTTAATTATTTCGTCAAGTGTTTGTACAGTATTTCTGCGATTTTTTTTTCAAATTTGTATCTAAATCTTTTATTCATACACAAGACAGCAGAAGTTTCTACTATAAAAAGTGAAATAAAAAGGATTGTCTTTATATGAAACAAAAATGAGTCTCATGGGTAAGACAACTTTTTGCCACGGATGGGACACGTTCAAATTTCTATGTATGCAAAGAGTCTTTTTAAGGTTAATACAAAATTAAAATGTCATTTACTTGAATCATTTATTTTAAAATAAAGAAGTAACAAATTTGGAGTTTATTTCATTCCAATCGCTTTTCTCCGTGTTTGATCATATCTTATAAAGCCAATCATAAAACCCATACACCGGAATAGTTTAGACTTTATTTGGTGTTCTTGAAATAATTTTATTTTAGGTATAAGTGGTTTTCAGTTTAACAACCAAACTATTGGATTTTATTATTCAAAACAGTTAATCAGTTTATAAAAAGGTCAAACGACTAACTTAAAATGCGAAACAATAGTTACAGCCTATAGGTCAATATGTTGGCCCGCTCCGTCTTGATTTGACCAAACTCCTTGCAGCTTAACACACTGTATAGTATTCGTTTAACATTTTTTAACAACCTACACACTCAGTCATGCATTTAGTTTCATTTAAATATAAATTCAAAATATTTCAACTAAGATAAAATTTGTACTTTAAATATAATTCTAATGATTTTTTTTTTTTTTTTTTTTAATTTTAGGCGCAACTCTCAAGCAAGTAATCGGAATTCTCTTCAACTTCCAAATCAAAACTTCATCAAAGTAGAAATGTCGGAGCTGGAATCTAATTCCCCATACATAGTGTACACAGAATAAACCCAAAAAAAAAAAAAAAAATTAGGGATTTCTTTTTATATATATACATATATAATTTTAGTCTTAAGATAAATTGTATTGTTTAACACCACTTACAAAAAAAAAAACATACATCTGGAAAAACAACACAATTATTATGAGAAATAGAAACAAAACTGACCATCGAAAAAAAGAAAAGAAAAAAATTATTGTATTATTTTGAAAAAAAAAAAAATAAATAAATAAATCATGTAACTGAAATAAAATTAAAAATCAATCGTGAGGGAGGGAATTATATTTCTAATTATTTTATATATCTAAGTATTCTTTAACTGTACTATTAATTAATATATAGTGGTAACAAACAAACAAAAAATTGCTAGCGATTCAAGCAAGCAATTGAAAACCTCATTATTTATAATTATTAGTGAAACAATATACAAATCAAAAGGGAGAAGAAAAACAAATCGTTTTCGGCATAAATTGTGGTATTCAACCTTTAAAGAATAGCAAGTTTTACTTTTTTTTGTTTTCATATTTTTCTAGTGTTTAAGCATAAATATTTTCACTTTTTTTTTGTTATATATTTAAGAATCGAAATGAAGAGAAACACATTTGAATTATTGTCAAAATGAGAATTAAATGAGATATCAGTGATAAAATGAAAATACAGAGGAATTTAAGTGTATTTTCGATATGATGACAAAGAATTGTAAAAAGAGAAACATAAAATTAAATTGTAAAAAAAAAAAAACAAAATAAAACAAAACAAATGAAAACAAAAGTAGGGAGCCAATATCGGATGTTTTTGTGATGGGCAGGTACCAAATATGTTAACTAAAGTAAATATTTTTCTTTAAGTAAGTTATAAATGTGAACCACAAAAATAAAATACAAAAAAAAAAAAAATATATAAAGAAAACAAAAAAAAAAAATAATAATATTAAAAACGAAACTGCAAACTATTTCGAGGAGAATAAACATAACTTAATGTTACATAACTATTAATTCTGTATAAAAAAAATATAAAAAATGAAAAAAATTATAGGATTTTTAAAATGTGCTAGTTTGTGTTATGAATTTTTATAACAAAATGTAGTCATCTTCTTTATTTCAGTTAACTTATGTCGGATTTAATGAGGAGTAACCACAATGAACACATGCGTGCATAGCGCATACATATTTGCACCCCTATTACGATTGTCAACTATCAATTGATAGTTGACAAAAAATAAATTTCGATCTCTTATTATCTAATTTGCAAAAAATTTGAAAACAAAGAATGATGCCATGCGTTATTATTTGAAATGTAATTGAAAAATTCCATTATAAAAATGACCAGTTTTTCCCCAAATTAGATTTTAAAACACCAAATTCAGTATTTATCAACTATCAATTGATAGTTGACAGTCGTAATAGGGGTGTTGTTTTCCATTATTTGTGGAAATGGAAAACAAAATCCGTTTTTGTTATTGTGTATAAAAAAAAACTTGTAAAAAAAAGAAAAAAAACAACATCAAGTGTCCAGACAATAATTGTCAAACCGAGTGTGTGTGAATCTTGAGAAAAATTCAAGGTCAGGAATTTGAATCGCGATTAGTTTCTTATTTTGTAAGTCTGAAGTGGTAAGTAGCACATCCAATCCGAGATTTTCTATTGCACATAAGCGGCAGTGGATTGGACACACGCTTCAAATAGGTAACGACTGTATTGCAAGCCAAGAAATGCATTAGAACCCACTTAAGACAACAGAAAATTCGGGATACCGAGAAGCTAATGGCGGAAAAAAGGTGCCCAATTTTGTAAAAGGATTACCGTTGAAACTACTTCGTTCTCGTTGAAATGCGACTACGTATTACGATAATCGTTTTACTTGGCCTTACGACTTTCTCGTTTTAGATAATCGCTCTTTGTAGTGACTATCGTTTACTTCAGTTTCGTTGACTTGTCGCTCGTTTCGTATTAAGTAATAGACAGCCCGTCGTGGAAGAGGCTGAGTAACTCGGGAAGAGCTATAGGAGGCTGAAGGGGGATCTATTACGTAATACGAAACGAGCGGCAAGTCAACGATAGTGAAGTAAACGATAGTCACGGCAAAGGGCGATTATGTAAAACGATAAAGTCGTTTGGCCAAACTAAACCGAAAAAAAATATTTTTTTGAGGCTCACATCCATTCTACCAGCATACGCAATAATATTTTGACAGCTAAACGGAAACGAAAGTCAAACGATAGGTAAATGGCAGTGGTAAAGATTAACGAATATCGTTGAAGTAAAACGATTATCGTAATACGTAGTCGCATTTCAACGAGAACGAAGTAGTTTCAACGATTATCGTTTTACAAAATAGGGCCCCAGCTAAACGAAAACGATAATCAAAAGACATTCCTAAAGTATCGTTGAAATAACACGATTTATCGTAATACGTAATCTTATTTTAACGATAACTAAACAGTTTAAAAGATAATCGTTTTACAAAATAGGCGCCCAGAAACCATACACGATAGTGTGCAGGTGTAGCTGACGGCCTATGTTATCTATAAGGAATTCCTCCCCGGATAATGAGTAAGTAAGTAAATGATATATATTTAATGAAAATCGAAATATGGCAGACTCCCATGCTGTAAACATTTTAGACTAGATGAGATGGGAATATTTGTATGGTTTTTTGTTTGTTTGTTTTCCCAAAAATAAATTTCTATCTCTTATTACCTATCTAATTTGCAAAAAAATTGAAAATAAAGAATAATGGCAACCGTTATTATTTGAACAGTAATTGAAAAATTCCACTAAAAATTGACCAGTTTTCCCCCAAATTAGATTTAAAAAACCAAATTTCAGTATTTATCAACCACCAATTGATAGTTGACAATTGCTACTTTTTTGTGGCGTGTTTATAGAATACGAAGTCGATTGTTTAACCCTCTGTCGGCACACAGGTGCGAATTTGGCAGGACAAAAATAAAAAAAATTAAGATTTTTCAAAAAAGTGGTAAGTCTCTTTATAAGGGTGAAAATATTTTTTTCGGAATTGTGAATACAATATTGGAATTCCTCGGAATATTCTACATCAATTTCATGTTTGATTCTCTATAAAATATTGTGACCGAAAAAAGTTCTAGCGACATGAAAAAGTATACACCAAATTCGCACCCGTGTGCCTATCACGTTACAAAAAAGAGGTGTGCCTACAGAGGGTTAAGATTCGATATCTCCCTTTAAAACTCGCCTCGAATCGCTCAATTATGGAATTCGAATCGAATATTTCTAATATTCAGCCAAATGACAGCTGTGCCCCTGTTCTGTAACTTGATCACTGGCGATAACCATTTTTGAAAGTCTCTAAAATCCATTTTCTTACGAAAATTAAGCAATTTTTTTTTTCAAATTCAAAATATGTGATATAAGAAAGTATGATTTTGAACAAAATTTTTATAAGATCAAATGGATTTTAAAGGCGTTAGTAATTTAAGAGTTTTTCGAGAATAACGTTCCTAAGTCGAAAAACAATTCCAAAATAATAATAACAAAAATTCCCTAATTTTTGCAAATTTTTATTTTGATGCTAAATGTCGCCCCACAAGGGGTAAAGTTTTTTCTCATTTGAATTTTTGAAATAGGTGTATGTTGACTTATGAGGTCACTTTTTTTTAGATATAGTTTTAAAGGAAAAATGTTTGATGTGGTTCTTGTCTACATTAAACATTGTATTTAGACCAGGGGTTTGGTAAGGACGTGCATTTTTTTTTTGTTTAGCATGTTTAATTTAAAAGCCTGTTTTCACTAGAGCCCAAATAAGATTATTTCGCAAATTATCTAATTTCCAATGTAAAATCGTAAAGAAAAAAAAAATTTAATTTGAAATTTGAACTGACTTAATTTCCAAAAGCATACATTTTTTTTTTTTTATAATGAGCGCGCACTAAAGGGGTTTTGGGTACCCTTAATATGTATGTATACACAGTACGAGCTTTAGGAAAAGAGGAAGGGATGTAAAAGGAGATACCGATGCACATTGGTTTTAAAGTTCTGAACATTAAAATGGGAGGGAAAAACTGAGGCGGGTAATGCATTCCACTTTCCACATTCTAGTAGTGCGACTAAAGAAAGAATCTCTGTATTTGACGGTACGTCCGAAATTGGGCAAAAGTGTAAACTGATGGGCATTCCTTGAAGTACGAGTATTATGGTTGTTTAAGGGGAGGAATGCAGCTAGCTATTTCATTAGAACATTTTTTTAAAAAGTACCTATAAAATAAGGACAGGCATGATACATTCCGGCGCAGCGGTGCTCAAGAGATGGGATTGTATCAGTAATGGACCTATCACCTATCATTTTAAAAGCTCTATTTTGAATTCTATCCAAATAACTCAAGTGTATCTTAGGAGCACCTGCCCAGATATGGGAATTATACTCGAGCTTTGGACGGATATATGCTTTATAAATTATAGCCAGATCAGAAGGGGTGAAATATTTCTTACATCTTCGGAGGAAACCTAAGCATTTCGCAGAGTTTTTGGCTACATCGAATATGTGCTCATTCCACAAAAGGTGGTTTGTAATGGACATACCTAGAATCGAAAGCTGATCAGTTTCCTCGATGCAAGTACCACTCATGGATAGTGGCAAAGGGGGAAGGTTTCGTTTTAATGATAGTAAGCAGCATTGTGTTTTAGAAGCATTAAATTCTACGCGGTTTCTTATTCCCCATTGGACAATGCATTCGAGATCAGAATTTAATGAGCTTATCATATTTTGCCGTTGGAGTTCCACATCCGAAGGACATGGGTGTGAATCTTCAAACGAATATGAAAAGCTGAGTGTACTATCATCTGCGAAACAATTTATTGGATTAGAAGTTTCAGAGAGCAAATCATTAATGAAAATGAGAAAGAGAGTCGGAGACAAAACGGAGCCCTGGAGCACACCAGGGTTTATATTATGGGTTTCAGACTTGAATCCATCCAAAACGACTTGAATTGAACGGTTCGAAAGGTAATTTCTAATCCAACGAAAAAGAGATTCATCAATACCGAATGCAAGCATTTTCGATAAGAGAGCTTGATGCCAAACTCTATCAAATGCCTTTGAAATATCAAGCGCAACAATCTTACTTTCTCCAAAACGATGTAAAGATTTGTTCCACTGATCGGTGAGATAAACCATCAAATCACCAGTGGATCTATTGCTACGAAAGCCATACATGCCGGTCATTAAGAAGCTTCCGTTCTTCAAGATATTTCTTAAGCTGGAAATTAATCAGCGTTTCCATGACCTTGGAAAAAAGGGACGTAAGTGCAATCGGACGATAGTTAGAGGGTGAAGAAGATTCGCCTTTTTTAGGGACAGGCTGGACAAATGCTGTTCTCCATCCACTCGGAAAGAGACCTGTAGAATAGGACAAATGGAAAAGCTTACGCAGTGGTTTTGCCAGCGTAGAAGAACACCTCTTCAGAACTATGGGAGGGATACTATCCGGGCCAGCGGATTTGTGTATGTCAAGGTCTTTAAGAACTCTTGCCACTACACGAGTACGAAAAAAGATAGGTCCCATAAAACTATTTACTCGCTCAAGTGAAGGGGGAGTCATGACAATTCTGTTAACGTTGAATTGGCAGCGAACTGCCTGACGAGAAGGTTAGCTTTCTCAAGAGAACTAACAAAAGGAGTATCATTGTAAACGAGCGTTGGAACCGAAGATGTTGTAGAGTTTCGAATATTTTTCACAAATGACTAAAAATTTTTACTACCTGTGGGACACTGTAGTATTTTTTATCTTAATTTTTGCTCATGCAAAAACTTGATTCGTCGAATATGGGCGTTGCTGGCCTTTCTAGCTTGCTTAAATCTTATTCGATTTTCCTCAGTGGGGTTGGCTTTATAATAACGGAACATTACCTCTTTTTCCCTGATAACCTCTTTACAGCTCGAATCAAACCACGAATTCTCTTTCGGTTTGATTGTTTTAGCCCTATTCGGGATAAAATTTCTCATTCCGGAGATAATTAAGTTTGTGATCATATCTGTACTGGAATCAACGTCACTATCGAGGAAACATAGCGACCATTTAAAGTTTTTGAAAAAAGCGTTGAGACCCTCCCAGTTGGCTTTCTCATATTGCCAAACAGAGTTGTAAAAGATTGCAATCTTTTTTGAATGCAATCTTTAATGACTTCAATCAAAAGATTGCATTCATTGACTTACATTTGAGACTTAGACTTCAAATTTTGCAATCACCAATCATTTTCCATGAAATGATTGCAATCTTTTTTTTTTTCCAATCAATTGACTGCATTCAAATGATTGCAGTCTTTTGGGACTGCATGCAGTCTTTGCATTCTTTTTGCAATCTTTCCATTCCTTGGCAGTCTTTGCATTCCTTGGCAGTCTTTTGCATTCATTTGCATTCCTTGGCAGTCTTTTGCATTCATTTGCAGTCTTTTGCATTCATTTGCATTCTTTTGAATTCTTTTGAATTCTTTTGCATTCTTTTGCATTCTTTTTGCATTCTTTTGAATTCTTTTGCATTCTTTTGCATTCTTTTGAATTCTTTTGCATTCTTTTGCATTCTTTTGCATTCTTTTGAATTCTTTTGCATTCTTTTGCATTCTTTTTGCATTCTTTTGCCACACCCACACCAAACGTATGGATTTCACAAAAATTTTAACATTTTTTTAGTTCAAGGATGAATTTGATAGTTTTAAGAATTAAGTTCAACTATAGTATCATTGTCTGTGCAGGAGTAATAGTACAGTCAAATACAGTGAAAAAGGGGTATGCCTCGGAATGAATTCTAATAATAATATTTTTTTTGCTTAATATCTTCGTTTTGGCATTCTATAACTTACCTCAAAAATCTCATGTTCGGAGGTCGTGATTTTTAAGGCCAAACCACAATGGTATTATATAAACATATGATACATGATTTCAGAGATATGTTTTTGTTATGATTGTTAATGATTAATGGATATAAAAGCCTTCATGCAAAATTTGGTTACTCTACCATAATTTTTAAAGGTTTTTTGGTAGTAAGTTTGCAAGTGTTTTGATAATATAGGTTGAAAGATGAAAAAGAGTTAAAACTTTTTTTTAGAGACGTCAGATTTCCTGGATTTTAGTTTTTTTTTCATCATTGAATAATACCATTGTCTATTATTGCTTATTTCCAAAATCTTAATTTTGTGGTTTGGCCTTAAAAATCACGACCTCCGAACATGAGATTTTTGAGGTAAGTTATAGAATGCCAAAACGAAGATATTAAGCAAAAAAAATATTATTATTAGATTTCATTTCGAGGCTTACCCCTTTTTCACTTTATTTGACTGTACTATTACTCCTGCATAGACAATGATACTATAGTTGAACTTAATTCTTAAAACTATCAAATTCATCCTTGAACTAAAAAAATGTTAAAATTTTTGTGAAACCCATACGTTTGGTGTGGGTGTGGCAAAAGAATGCAAAAAGAATGCAAAAGAATGCAAAAGAATTCAAAAGAATGCAAAAGAATGCAAAAGAATGCAAAAGAATGCAAAAGAATTCAAAAGAATGCAAAAGAATGCAAAAGAATGCAAAAGAATGCAAAAGAATTCAAAAGAATGCAAAAAGAATGCAAAAGAATGCAAAAGAATTCAAAAGAATTCAAAAGAATGCAAATGAATGCAAAAGACTGCAAATGAATGCAAAAGACTGCCAAGGCATGCAAATGAATGCAAAAGACTGCCAAGGAATGCAAAGACTGCCAAGGAATGGAAAGATTGCAAAAAGAATGCAAAGACTGCATGCAGTCCCAAAAGACTGCAATCATTTGAATGCAGTCAATTGATTGGGGAAAAAAAAAGATTGCAATCATTTCATGGAAAATGATTGGTGATTGCAAAATTTGAAGTCTAAGTCTCAAGTGTAAGTCAATGAATGCAATCTTTTGTTGGAATTGTGTAACTGAATGGCAATGACTGCATTCACAAAAGATTGCATTCTTTTACAAGCCTGTGCCAAACAGTTCTCTTAGGAGTTTTTTCTTTAACTGGATTTTTTTGACAAGAGAAATTGGCAGATATGACACAATGATGATATGATAGCATGACAAATAAAAAAAAAAAAACAAAAAAAAAACTTGCATGTCCTGACTTAACCCCTGGTGCCCTACAGCCTTGGCCAAAAGTATTAGGCACCCCAAAATGCTTTTTTGAATACTGGAAGCGCGGATTTGTTTCATCTTCCATTTTTTTTTTTGGCTGAAATTAGTCGTAATGCACGTGGGTGTATTAAATATATAATATATATACAGTGATGCTGCTTGCGTAACAGGGGTTTCATTATTCAAAAGTGATTTGTGTATGTCTTTTTCAAGCTTAGTATGAAAAAGACATACCGACACAAATCACGTTTGAATGAAACCCCTGTTGTTTTTAACATCTTCTCCCCTCAAAATGATCTGGATTTGAAGCCGTTTATTTTTAAAATCACGTGTATCCGCGAATCCATGTAACCCATATATGTATCTGTGTACACGTGAATCCGTGGATTTAATCATAACGTTGATAATTTTTTCCAAGTATGGCAATGACAAACAACAAAGTAACGGATTTATAAAATAGGTACGCGTATCAAAATAAAAACTCTCACTCCGTAACCAAAATTTGAGGAAAACCCAACGATTTTTGTTCCATAAAAATAAACAAACAAAACAAATCATTGACACTTCAAAGCACATCCTTTTTAACTGTCAAGATTATTGGGGGACCAAAAGCATTGCCAAACTTCCAAACTTTAATTTTTGTTTTTGACCTAAAAACTTCAAACATCTTCCTCTCGCTTTTAAAAATCTATAATGGAGTTTACCCCCAAACCAACAACAAAATGTTTGAATGAAAGCTTAACAAAAAAAAAAAAACTCTCCTGTGCGCCTGTGACATTGCTTATAGTTGTTTTCGGGAGAAAAGTTCCGACTAACCCCAACAAAAGGATGCAATGATAGCATATTTTGCAACTTGTAGACGAAATGGTGATAACACACCCCTAGTCCTTGTTATGTATTCGATTCGAAGTAAATCATTTCTAATAGCCATAGCTGTGTTAGGTTTTTTTTTTTGAAGATTTTGGAATTCAATTTTAAAAGGATATCCAGGATTATGCAGATTTCGTATTATAATCCTAGTACCTACCTAAATATTGGATATCCCGATTCTAAAGTTCAATCATATTTATATAAATCGTTTAGTTAGTTTCTGCTCCTTCGCTAAGCAAGGACAATCAAATCAATGGCATTGCATTTTTTTTGTGTATTTTTGACCTTTTTTTTTTGTTTTCTTAACTTTGTTTTTCAAAAAAAAATTGAAAATAATATTTTTTTAAGGTGAAACTGTGGAGTTATTTTATCATTGAAGGATAGGTTTATTATAATAAATAAAACCTGTGATGTGAAAAAGGTGTGGACATTTTTTGGAAAAGAAGAAGACATTTTGTGTATTCAGTGAATATGAGAGCTGGGAGCTCTAAGGATACAAAAACTTAAGGCAGTGGATTTATGAAAAAAGGGCGAGGACGAAAATATTGTGATTGTTCCTAGGATTCAATTTCATGAGAAAGATACAAAAAAATTATATTGATAGAAATCTTTGGAAGTGTCTGCACGTTTAAGAAGGAAATAATAATAATTGTTGAAATGTTCTAATTGAATCTACATACCTATACAAATCACTGCCGCCAGTGTTTAACATTTATTAACAATCAAATGCAATACTTGCAATTTATTTATTATAGTAAATTAAAAATATTTGTTTACACTTAGATAGATAGACTTTTATTTATTAATGAAATAATTTAATACATTTTTTTTACTAAATTATCATTATGACTAAAAGTTAAGAAACTATGAAATAAACTATTAAAGCAAAAAAAAAAGCAATATTGTATAAATTAATATCAGTGCCATAGTAAATACAAAAATCTCAACAAAAAAAAATGGGAAAAGATCAAGAATTTCTCGAGGCCGCTAGAAATGGAAACATAACATTGTTTGAAAAAATTTTGATCCAAAAGAGCAAACGTGGAGGTCCATTAGCAAGGTAAAATTTTAAATAATAACATTCTTATAGGTCCCTTATAAAATATAATAATAAAAAAAAACTACCTAAATAAATTAAAAAAGCCATTTACTACAAAACTCTTTACCGTACAACAGAGTGGAGGTTTTTTGCTGTAAAATTATTGTTAGAAGAAAAATAACTTTTGTAATAAAATTTGAGTTGCGAGTTACATTGTGAATTGAACCGCCATCTGTTGATTGAGACTTTTCTTAACCCAATTTTCAAATGTTCGCCTTTTTCTAGTAATTTAGCAAGCAAAAAATCTTAAAACTATATAATAAAGTGTTTCTAAAAGGTTTACATTTATAGCTTATTAACTTTATGAGACTTATGACCCATTTATAAGAGTGACAACTTGTCAGTATTTTTGCCAGATTATAAAATTCAAAATATTTTAAGATGTTGTCGGGTTTTGGTGTGTGTGTGTGTGTTTTTTTTCAAATTCATTTTGTTAGAAAGCAAAGGATCGGAATTAAAAAGTTTTTTCGAGTGTTATTTGTTCGGAAAAAAATAACAATGGTTTTTTGTATCTACTACCTGTTCAGTAAATTGACCTAGGTATAAGCAATATGGCAAGCTTAACAATTTGTTCTGCGTTTAATAAAACTTTGTGTTTATTTTTGAAAATATTTTGCATTTTGCATTATTTGCAAAACAGCTTGCCAAAGTTTCAAAAATCTTAGCACATCTCTCAATAACTAATTTTATTTAATGGTTTTAACACTGGTCAACAAGATTTTTGCCGGAAAAAATATATCACTTTTTTGAAGGTTTTAGGGATGCTGAAATCGAATCCAAAGCCAGGGGTTTTTTTTAATATTACCTTTATAAAAAGGAAAAAAAACGTAATTTGTATTGCTTTTCAGGTTATTCAAGCAACGATTTTACGATTTTACGATTTTAGCTATTTAACTGCTCTTAGTCTGCTTGCAAAGAACTTTTTTAAATGGCTTTTTTTTTTTGCTTAATCCTATGCAGGACTAGAGTTTTCCATTATAATCAAGCCATCAGATTTACCAAATTTTTTGATTTTTTTTTTTTCAAATTGAAATTATATACATTATTTTCTTATAATAATTTCAGCTTACGTCGAGGACCCGGTATTAACGTTCAAGATAGTGTTGGCTATTCTGCACTACACTATTCTGCCTTAAATGGACATACGTAAGACTAATGTTTTTTTTTTTTTAATCGAACAAAAAAAAAAAAATACTCATACAATTTAAAATTATAGTGATATTGTTCGCCTACTGTTATTTCATGATGCTTCGCCAAATTTACTTGATTCACGTGGTTCTTCTGCCCTGCATTTGGCAGCTTGGGCTGGTCACCAGGAAATTGTTAAAATGCTACTTACCCATCCATACAAACCAGCCAATCCCGATATGCAAGTAAGTAAAAAAAAACAATTTTTTATTGAAAGTAAATATTTAGAATTTGCTTTGAATTGAAAAAAAAAGCAAAACTTGCTAGCTAAACCCTGCAACAATATAAATTCTATAATGAATACCATTTCTGTGCATTAAGATCTTTTCATTGGGGTCCTTGCCCGGGCGCCAATTTTGTAATTTGGATTTTGTTGATGTTATGAATATAGAATTCGTTCATTATTGTTTGTCTTATTTTAACTAAATTCCAAATAACTTGTAAATTTTTGTTTTTTTTTTTTAAGACTATGGAAAACGAAACTCCTTTACATTGCGCTGCACAACATGGTCATACTGGTGCATTAACTACACTTTTAGCACATGGCGCTGACCCAAACGTACGAAATAATAGAAATGAAACGCCATTAGATTTGGCTGCCCAGTATGGTCGATTGCAAGCAGTTCAAATGCTTATAAGAGCCCATCCTGAGCTTCTACAACCATATAGCATTGAAACAGACTCCACATCATCGTCTGTGTCGTCTGGTGGCGCAGCTGCAGCTGTGGTCAATCATTCGGCATTGCATTTGGCTAGTCGTAATGGTCATAATAATGTCGTTGAAATTCTTCTTGCTGCTGGTGTAAATGTAAATCTTTTAACACCCTCTGGTACAGCCCTTCACGAAGCAGCATTATGTGGTAAAGATGTTGTGGTTCGAACATTATTAGAACATGGTGCTGATTTGAATGCGACTGACTCTGAAAATCGAACACCTTTGGATGTTCTTCAAGAATTTCCTCCACATGTTACTAAAAGCATCATATCAGTTATTAATAGTGAGTACTTTATTTTTAACTTAAAAGTAAACTAATTTTTATTCAATATTTTCACAGGCTTTAGGAGTCATGAAAATGAGGATTTGTATGATCGATATGCTTCTGAAGAAACCGATGAACCATCATCGACAATGGGCAAGGAGAACAAATTAGGATTTCCAAAGTATAGCATTTAATTTTTTTTTTTTCTTAACCCTTTGGAAAATAATTTTTTGCTATTCACATTTTTTAGTTGTGATGTTTTTGACACGATAATACTGAAAAAAAAAACATTTTTTTAATATCGATTTTCATAGCTTGGGTTCGAAAGGGTTAAGCTCAAAATGTAGAGAA
Organism: Episyrphus balteatus; assembly: GCF_945859705.1. Taxonomy (NCBI): domain Eukaryota; kingdom Metazoa; phylum Arthropoda; class Insecta; order Diptera; family Syrphidae; genus Episyrphus; species Episyrphus balteatus. The sequence goes on along the minus strand of NC_079138.1, from coordinate 5,326,941 downwards.
AAAGTGCCTTTTTTTTTTATTATTTGCAATTTTTGGAATAAGATACTGACTAAAAAATGCAAAATGTTACAATCCGCAAAACAAACGGCTTCCTACTCCACATAATCCGAACTAAACACTCATTGAGACCCTTTCAATGACTAACAATTTTGCTTGTATAAAGCTTTTTAGTAGTACTAAAAATGCTTTTTAGAAGCAAAATTTCTTAGTTCGGTTTCTATTACAGCAATGTGTTAAATACAGGAAAAATTTATTTTCCCCTGAGGTGCCTTGTATTTTACGTCTGTATTTTTTTAATGTTTTTTACCTCATAAATTTGGACTGAGTGAACAAATTTTGATAATTCTTTTTGTATTGGTGCCTGCAGTATGGTCCCATTTCAATTTCGTTCAGTTCTGGCAATAGAAACTATTAGAAAAACGATTATTTTTTAATAAAAATGATTATTTATAGATAGTTTTCAACATTTCTTCTTTAAAATTAGTAACACAATTTCCTTATTTTACAGCCATTCCGACTCTATTAGCGCATCAGTATTAACACAAAGTTTCGAACAATCGAATTTATCCGAACATCAGGCACAAGTTTCTTCAAATGGTGAATTAGCGGATTTTTATGTTAAAATGGAGCCAATTAAAATACAAAAAGCTGCACCGAAAAAACCACCCCGCCGAAATCTTTCCATATCACCAACGCACTTACAGAATTTCTTTTTAAATAACGAACTGATTAGGCATAATATGGAAATTTGTGGTAATAATACTGCTGCTGAGAATACAGCACTACAAGCTTCGTCAGAAAACTCATTACAAAATCAAGCTTCATATGGATATATATGCACAAATAGCTCGGGATCAGCTATATATAGTAGTGGTATGTCTTGTATATTATATACCTATCAGAAATTAAATTAGATTTTTTTTTTAAAATATTTTAGAAGAAAATCTTATAAATTCAAACAACCCAACAACAGGAAGAAATAGTTCCTGGTACTCGCATTCGGAGGATATGGAAAAGGCTCCCACTACAGATTTTAAGCCCGTACCAGCCCCTAGAAAACTAAAGAATTCTTTTCAATCTTTCGAAAATGCAACTCTCAAATCGTACAATCCTAATAGAAGACTTAAACGGAATAGAGAACACTAGTAAGTTTAGATTATTTTGAATAAACATTAAAAGTGTTGGTAGTTTTTATGTTAAATTTTATTCTGCAACTCTCTTAACGCGGAAAAAAATATTGCAGCATGTGAATTCACTGGAAAAATTTAAGTGTTTTCTGTTTTGCTTCTATAAAGCTTTATAGAAGCAACATTACCATCTATAAAGCTTTATAGAAGTAAAATTGTTAGTTGTTGGAGTTCGTTCTGTAAATGACGATGGAATGCACTTGCATAAGTTCTTTCGTGACTTTTCGGAATTTTTTACAAACGTATAGGTTGCATATGGTAAAACAATCAATTTACATTAGGGTGGCCCGCCCCTTTTAACGCGCTGGTATTGTTTTATTTTTTTAAATTTATTTTAAACAAATTTTGGAGTGTTTGTGTCGCAAATCAACATTACCCTTTAAACGAACCACCCTAATATACTAGCATGCATTCGGAAACAGGTGAAATCAAGAATGGATACGTTCGGGAAGTATTAGGGACTAGACATTAAGTCAACGCCATTTTCTTAACGGAAATTAAGGTAGACTAGTAAATCCGGGTTAGGAAGATTTTTTCTTACCCAACTTTCCAGTCAACTTTCTAATAATATTGCCTAGATAAGAAGGATTTTTTTTGACAATTGACCAAACCAGAAAATGGACTAAATATTAAGTCCCTAACGTTTCGGAATCTGATCAATGTAAAATGAAATTTTTTACTTGCGATATAGGTACTATAGGGCAAGTTTAGGATTCGTAAAAAAAATCGAACTCGAGATAACAATTTTACATGACATTACGATGATGGAGAATGCCAAAAAAGTGGGTCCGGCAATTCTGTCTGTCTGTCTGTCTGTCTGTAAGAACCTCGAGCTACAGCCTAAACTACTGAAGCGATTTTCTTCAAACTTGGTAGTTAACAGTTTTGGGTGATTCCCTTGAGGAGAAATTGAAGTTTGTTTTTTAGGACCAAAACTAACGGTACCTGTCATATAACGGAAACAGAAAAGTTGATTTATTTCAAAAACGGCTCTAACGATTTTGATTAAAATTTTTCTGCTTACTTTACAGATAAGAGCCTCCTTTTATAATAAAAAAAATATTTTTTGTACCGGTAGGTACATGCCATAGAACGGTTTTTTGGATTTATGAATTTCTCAAAAACGACAAAACAGATTTCGACCATTTTTAATACAGAAACGTTTAAACAATCATTATTTAAAAAAACATTTAATTTTTCAAAAAACACATTTTTGGATTTTTAAAAAATATTTCAAAATTTTTTTTTGAAAAATCAATTTTTTCTAAACGAGTTGGTGAAAAATTTTGAAATTTTGTTTTTATGTGTAAATTAATTATTTATTCAAAATTGCATATCAACTTTTTTTTTTGAAAAATGTTAGAAAATTTTTATATATAAAAAATTATTTTTTTAAAAAACGGCTCTAACGATTTTCGAAAATTTTTTTCTAAAAATTCCTGTATTGTAAAAGATCATTTAAAACGGCATTTAATTATTTATAAAAACAGATTTTATTTTTTTTGCACCACTAACGAAATTCCGTGAAAATATCAAATTTTAAATTTTCCCTTATTTTGTTCAATGAAAAACTTTAACATTAGAGTAACTTTTACCATAAGAGCAAGTACGTGCGACCCCAGTCGTGCAATTTATTTTTTTTTATTTACCATCACTTTGTGTATGCAAATTTTCAATTAAAAAACATATTAACAAATAAATTAATTTCAGCTTTGCAAAAGGTCAATTTAGTTTAGCTATAAGTACCAGCTGCGGTAAGCAACAGCATCTTCCGGAAAATCTTAGAACATCAAATCCAACTCCGGGTAAAAATGAAAAGATAACTTCCAGAAGGCCATTGAGTCAGGTAAGTTGAATTTTATTCAAAACTTGTCACTAAGGTCGGTATTCTTCCAGCGCAGCGCTCATAAGTGGTTTTAAGTTTTCGATGTTTTTTTTTCGAAATGAGTTAGAGTGATCTGACACCTTTGGTAAAATACCGGCTTTAAAGTTTTTCAGTTTATCCCACAAAGAATATGTATATAGCAAAAAGTCATTGGAAAGCTTTAATGATTTCTTTATAATTCCACAATGTTGTTTTCAGGAACACAAATTCCCACCTGATTATTTACATCAAAACCTTCTTGAAGAAGCTGGAATTTCGCCTCAAGATAATAATCCCTTATCGCTCTGTAATTCTAGTGGCTCAATAAGTTCTGGGGTATCGCTTTCAGATCGTAGTTTATCTACAGATTGTGTAGAGGAATATGTTGGCGATGAGCCATTTGCCGGTAAACGAATCAAAATATAATTTATATAGCCGATAAATTGAAAACAAAATTACTTTTCTTTAAACACCAAGGCTTATTCAAGGGTTCAACAATGAATCTTAGCAAAGTATGTTCCAATAAGACCAAAGGTTTTTATTCATCCAACAACGAATATCATAGCAAATCATCAGTTATAAGATCTCGACGAGATCTTGAAGACATATACAAACATGCGGCATCATCTACAACCGATTCACAATCAGAATCCTCAGACGAAGCCTCTATTACAATAATGAATGACAAAGTGAATATACGAAGTCGAATTAAAAGAGACAAACGTTTAGGCTCTGATCGAAGAAATAAATTTAAAGAATCTCAAAATATACGAAAAATTCGACCATTTTCATCATGTGAAAATAATACTCAAAAAATGACATCTTCAACATCTGCTGCAATGATGAAGAATGCTGATTGGAAAAACGATTGTTCAAGCTCATCTGGAACACCTCCTGCTTCGTCGTCTGCTGCTATGATCAACGTTAATAAATCTATATCAGTTAAAAATGACCAATCATCTCCATCAGTCGATGTTAAACCTACGAACATGGCTTCCTGTAGACCCTCGAAAATTCTGAGTTCATATAATGAACAAGAAGCTTGGGATAAGCTATCGCAAATCATGGAAACCTTTGGCAATAGTACTTTAAACGGGTTAAACTCATTTTGGGATCCTGATGATATAAATCAAAGCAGAGAATATGACAAGCTTGCCAAGTTATTGGATAAAAACGGATTGAGGCATTTGGAACGCTCTTTATACAATAGCGGTTATGATAATTTTAGGTTTTTGGTAATTGCTAAATTTTGATTTTTTTTTAATCGCGATATAAAGGTGAACTTATATTTATCAAAGAAAAAAACAAATCATTTTAGAATGGAATTATTGACGATAAAGATTTACCCGGCATGAATATCTCTGGTGAAGATGCACAAAAATTAATGACATTTGTCAAGACATTGCCATATGTTAATTTTATGACTCTTGCTGTTGATGCAACTTTGGATCAATGGCTGAAAAGTATTCAGTTAATTGAATATAGTGAAAATTTTAAGTGAGTTTATTTGGTAGTACTTTTGGTTATTGATTAAAAAAATAAAAAAGACTTTTATTGTTTCCAGAAAGCATTTATACAATACTCTGAAAAGTGTTTGCGGTGTTTGGGAAATTGAATTACAAACTGTATTGGAAATTAATAAAATCGGACATCGAAAACGTATTTTACATTCTGTTGCTCAAATTCGCCAAGCTGGTGATGTCAAAAGCTCATGCGATAATATAACGAATAAAAATAGCACATCCAAGGAGAATAATCCTAAAGGAACTTTGGGGCATCCTAAAAAAAATCGGTACGTACTTGTATTTCAAGCGTATCAACTTTTATAATACCTGCAATCCAAAAACTAGTTTTTTTTTTTTAATAAATATACAAGTTTAAAAAAATAATATAATTTAAAATTTTTGTATTTCATTTGTCCATTTAGACCAGCACCGAAACCACCAATTAAAACTTTAGAAATCCGTGCGCCATCAGAATTACTTATAGGCTTACCCCACAATCTACACATAAAATGGCCACATTCAACATGCTCACTCATATCAAATAGTTTAAAGTACGAAGTCTGTGTAAGAACCTTTATTATTTGCAGGCTATTAAACCCTTTTCAAATTATAAATCAATCATGTATTTAAAACTTTAGTACCTTGGGTCGACTGTTGTGAAAGAACTTCGAGGAACAGAGACAACTCGCAAGTCTATACAAAAACTAAAGCGTGTTGGTGAGATGACCAATCAAAATGGATCGAGTGAAAAACAGTCAATAGTTCAGTTATCTATTTCATATCGAGGGGTTGAATTTATTGATCTTCTTAAAAGTGTAAGTTTTAAAAATACTTTTTCTTTTACTTTTTTTATATATACTTATTTTCTTTTTATCTATTTGCAACCTATCTACTACAAAGGAGACTATTTGCGAACATGAAATTCGTAATATCAACTGTGCTTGTCAAGATGCAGATGATATGCGTCATTTTGCATATATCACCAAGGATAATGGCTTAAATTTGCACTACTGTCATGTTTTTAATGTGGATAATATGGTAAATATTTAGCTGAATATAAATTATGTATGGTTTATGTTTGAAACTAAAAATTTTGCTTCTATAAAGCTTTACAGAAGCTAATAGCAGCATCTGTATGGCATTTGTAGTATCTGTAAAGCTTTACAGAAGCAAACTTGTTTGTTGGGTCATACAAAATACGCGCACTCACATGTTTTTTTACATGAATTTTATTTGAAACTCTTGTAATTGTTATTTGTGTACCTGTTAATTGTGAACTAGTAGTATCTATAAAGGAAACCTTGTTTCGAGACTTTGATTCGAAAATACTTGCCTCCGAATTTAAGAATAAAAATACATTTGGTTTGCAATATCTCAGCAACCAGACCTCCAAGAAACTTTCGGTTTTCAGCTGTGAATAGAGCTGAAAAAGACCATTAATTTGATGACTTACTTAAAAGGCAACCTCTATTTTTGGAAATCCGAAAAAATAAATTGTATTTTTTTTGCATTGTTCATTGTGAACTCATACATATCTTTCAAAAAAAAAAAAACTTGGTACCAGTCGTGTATTTTAAAACGTAGGCCTTAAAGAATAAACATTTTAAAAATATAACTATTTTCATAACTTCCAGATACATATTTATGAACGGAAACGGTTTTGAATCAAATAAATAAATTTAAATAAAATTTTAAATATTTTATCATTTTTATAGCATTTGGCAATGGAGATAATTTTGACGTTGGCTGAATCTTTTGAGGTTGCATACCAGATGGCTCTACGAAATACACCGATTTACAAAAGTACAGAGCATTTGCTTAACACAATTAACTAAATCATAGATGAAGAATGATGGAAAGCTTTTTTAAATTTAATGAATGGTAAAATCGAAACTATTTGCCATCATAAACTTTTTAAAATTGTTTTAAAGGATTTGAGGGATATTTTTAACATGTTTTCAGCGAAGCAGTATTTTTTTTTTATTATGAAGTTGCAATATATAATAATAATAATTCAAAGATAAATCAGCTACCTTCCATATATTTTTTAAATTTAGTTTTTATTTTGAACATTTCTTCCAAACGAATAGACCGATTTCAACGAAATTTTTTATACAAAAGCTCTTAAGTACGTGGTTTAAAGAAAGGCTATACTCCTTTCTAGACCACATAATTGTTTAGAATAAGAAATGTTAATTTTGACTAATCCAGCAACATCTACCAATCCTATAAGTAAATTTCTTTTACGAGAAAGAATTACAAAAAAAATTTTTTTTAATTATTTTGTTTTTGGGCTTTGATTAACAGCTAGTTAAAACTTTCTCTGGGGTTGGGGTCGAAATACTGTATGTTGCAAAATTCTGTATTCAAAATACTGTATTCCAAAATACTGTATGTCAAAAATCTGGTTGTGCAAAATGCTGTACGAGCAAAATTCTGAAAGTCAAAAATTCTGTAAAAAATACAGTATTTTGCCGTACAGAATTTTGTATTTACAGTATAATGACATACAAAATTAAGGTCTTACAGTATTTTGACCGCACAGAATTCTGTCATACAGAATTTTGACAATGACCCGCTCCTTTTTTTTAGATTCATTTAAAAATATGTGTTCTTTTTTTTAAGAACGAATATTTTATTGTTTCTTTTTTTAAGCTTACATAATAAATTTTTTCTGCACTCCAAAGTTCTGTATGATCAGTGTCTACGTTCTTTAATTGAGGCGATCAGAATAATAAATGGATCAAGACTATTTGAAATTTGTGCATTATACAGGCTATTGAGCAGCTTTTTCTTAGGAACTTTTGAAAAAAATGTCTCACAGATTGATAACTCTATACCTCCAGCTGCAACATTTCTTTCCTTCATTATATTTAAGATAAAACTATACACTTAATTTTTAAGACCTTTAAACATCCAACTTGTAGAGAAATGGACTTGTCCTATTACTACTCTCAACGCCTCAATTGTGGTGGAGAAAAGTTTTGAATCCAAATGAAGTTCATAAAAAAATGAACTACGTTCTAAATTACAATCTTTTTTGATATACAGAACGATATACAGAACGTAGGCACAAATTTGTTTTGAAAAAAGTACAACTTTTCTTTTACTATTTACAGAATTTTGGAAAACAGAAATATTTAAAATCCAAAATTTTTAAACACAGGATTATGAAGTTCTAAATTTTGAATTTACAAATTTTTGCATGGTAAATGAAATGCTTTGACCTATAAAATAGTCTGATGTTACTTCCTTTTAAATTCAGAATTTTTACAGAAAATAGTTTTAAAATCAAACTTTCGAAATCAAATAATAACTAATAATTAAAAAAAAAAAAAATAAATAAATCACTTATATATAAATATTAAAATTAATTTTGATGTAATTGTAATGCCAGTATAAAGTTCATTCAATTAACCCAAATCGGTTTCAACTCAACTAAGCACTGCACATCTTATCATATGACAAGTCATCATAGAGTTGCCGTATGATGATATATGCTGTGATATGTTGGGTTGATCATAAGAAAATCAAAAAGAACATAGCAGATCACGCGTACGATTACATTTTGTTTCTAAACGTATCACATATTTTTTTTTAAATAAAATGTTATCAAAATAAAATATATAAAATGCATGTATTGTATGTATGTATGTATGTGGCCAATAGAGACTCATACGGAATTCAGTTTTTAAATATATAACGAAGCGATAAATAAATATATAATATATATAGAAAATTGATGTGAAATTAAAGAGTGAATCTCTAGTAAAATAATTTGTTGCTATTAAATACATAAAATTGTTTCAAAATTAAAAAAAAAAAGATAAAAATCATATAATAAAATATTATCTAATTAGTTTACGGTGAAAAGTGCTCTATAATTAATAAAATTGTTAATTGTTTTTTTTTTTTTTTTTAACACAAAAAAAGTTAAGAATGTTTAGTTTAAATAAATTCCTAATTAAATTAAGTGAACAAAAAAAAAAAAAAACAAAAACCTAAAAGATACTATGTATATTTGGTTGTTATATTGTTGTTAGTAAAAAAAAAAAATATTAAAAGTCATGGCAAATATCGAGCCTTAATGTATTTAGCAAAATAAAATTGATAGTTAATAAAAGTTAATTTGTTTTTGTTTCATTTATTGTTGACCTTTCTTTTTTTTCTGGATTCTTTGAAAACCTTTGCTCTCAGTCATTATTTGGAACACTTCAAGAATTTCAGTGCGAGCTGTGCTAGGAAATTTTCTATCGATAAAGCGGTCACTGTGACGTTCATAAAAGCAAAGACCTCTTCACTATGAACTCGTATCCGAAAATATTAAACCTTTGGTTTTCAGTCATGAATGAAAAATAAAAAGACCCTTTTTTTTATGTTTCTCCTCATGGATTTGAAGAAATTTTTTTTATTTATTTTTTTTTTGTTCGGGAAGAGAGTCCACTCAGGTGGAAGTAGTTTTTGGACTGTTAGAGAAAGAGTTTTTAACACAAAAAAAATCAGGTTAATGGACAGAACTTTTTTACATATATGTGTGCCCTTAATTATGAAAGTGGACTAAGTCACTCCTGAAAATGGCCTCAAATCTAGCCTTAAAATTATTATTATTTAAAGGGTAAAGTTTATTTGAAAGCGAAATTGCAGTAAATAAACTTCTTTATTGCTCCTCTAGTGATTTTATAAAAGAAATATAATTAAATCGTTATAAGAAAATTATTATGTAAGTTTTTCTTTAAACAATGCAAAAAGTGACTTAGTCCACTTTCATAATCATGGGCACATGTATTATATTTATACATATGTTCTTTCATAAAAAAATAGTATGTACCAAGAATTCCTTCTCGTTTTTTGTAATTTTATATTTTTCCGAAAAATGACAAACAGTAAACAGTGAGACATAGATTTTAACATGATTTCAATATGATTTGGTAAAATGTACGTAAATATGATACGATAAAATGTGTCTTAAACTGACTTTAAAGTTTGGTTAAGCTAGCTTGGAAATATTCTAAGATATACCAATTTAAAAGAAACGTGTCTCACTGTTCGCACCTTTCCCCTACCCCTTGGATATTTTTTTTTTTCAAAAATAAATAAAAAATAAAGTTGAATTTTTTTTACCTAAATATGTAGATTAGGGTGGTCCAAAAAACCTTTTTTTTTCGAATTTCAAATTCTAATAGCGCGAGAAAGTTGCGAATGGTGAAGACTAAGAAGAAAGGGTTAAAAAAATAATCAAAATCAGTTAATATTTTCTGCCTACGGTTTTGCCTTGAAACTTGAAAAAAAATTTTAAAGTTGTATTTTTAGAAAAAAAAAAATTGACCACCCTAACGCCTTATTTTTTTTAATATAATAGCTTTAGACAACTTTTTCAAATTGCGTAAGGAATTCCGGACTTCTGGCCATTTGAGATTTTTCGAAATAGAATGCGAAATTACTAAATTTTTATGGACCATTTGGTAAATTACACCGGCACACAAAATAAAACAAGTGTCATGTACCAGGAACCAGACCTGTCTTTCTATATGTTTTCGGGCACGCTGAATCCGAATTTCAAGTCCGTTTGACCCTGTCACCCTCCAGTTTTGAGTAAAATGCAAAAAACTAAAAAAAATTAAGTTTTTTTTGTCTTTTTTGGGGTCTTTTTTACATTTTTCTCAAAACTGGAGGATAACCGGGCAAAACGGACTTGAAATTCGGATTCAGCGGGTCCAAAAACATATAGAAAGATGGGTCTTGTTCCTGGTACATACAACTTTTTTTTGGGTGTGCTGGCACTGTCGCGAAATTTCGCTGCACACAAAAAAAAGTTCCATGTACCATTAACCAGACATATCTTTCTATATGTTTTTGGACCCGCCGAATTCGAATTTCAAGTCCGTTTTGCCCGAACACCCTTCAGTTTTGAGAAAAATGCAAAAAACTCCAAAAAAGTCATAAAAATCCAAACAAAATGCAGTCACAGCTCAAAACTGGAAGGTGACCCTGCCAAACGGACTTGAAATTCGGATTCAGCGTGCCCAAAAACATATAGAAAGATAGCTCTGGTTCCTGGTACATGACACTTTTTTTATTTTGTGTGCCGGTGTTATTAGCCCCGTTCCATTGAAGGTGGTAGTTTACTCATGAGTAGATCTAGTACTACAAATAACACAGAATCTTCTAATCGAGGAGATAGGAATGTGTAGTTGTTGTACTAGATTTCTACTCACGAGTAAACTACCACCTCCAATGGAACAGGGCTATTATTTTTACAAAATAAGAAGTAAAAATGAAGTAGAAAAAATCAGTTAAAGTCATGAACTCGCTGAAGATTTAATAATCTGTCATTCAAGCTGGCTTTGACTATGTATTTATCATTGTCCTCGCCACACACAGTGGTGCATTTGGTGCTTTATGGTATCAAAAATCATTTGAACGGCCCATTTCTTGACGAAAAGTCATGAAATTTAGGACATTGAAGCATATTAGTTTGAGAAATGCGAAAACATTTTCCAACTTTTATTTTTCCAAAAGAATTTTCTTTTTCGAAACTATACATAAGAAATGTAACAAAATGAATGTCAAAAAGATGTTTGCTCTTGGATTTATGTAGAACCCTTTTACCTTTTTGTATGCTATTTCTTGGATTTGTTTGTATAAGTTTGCACTTTTATTTCTCCCCTATTTCACCCAGAACTATTAGACGGATGGAATGATGAAAACTACTTTTATGATGGACTTCTACATAATCGTTATGTCGGTTTAGATTGATTGATATTTTAACATTAAACCATAACTTGCCTTATTGAGAACCTTTTTTTATGTTATTTCTTGGATTTGTTTGTTTAAGTTTGCACTTTTATTTCTCCCCTATTTCACCCAGAACTATTAGACGGATGGAATGATGGAAACTACTTTTATGATGGATTTCTACATAATCGTTATGTTGGTTTAGATTGATTGATGTTTCAACATTAAACCATAACTTGCCTTATTGAGAACAAGTAAACATGAATATTTACTATTTACTCTTATGAATTCATTATTTACCTAAACCAAGTAGGTACTTTGATTTTATGCACATCATCTTCCAATGAGTGAAACTATTCCCATTCTTATAATTTAATTGCCAATCCATAAATCATCATTAGAGAACCAACATACATAAAAAAAAAAGAAAATACCACTTGTTAATCACACATCAACCTATAGTCAATCACTTCTTCAGTGAGTAATAAGTTTTGCCGATCAGAATAAAAGATTTAGCTTTCCCGCAAAATCTTGTTCTTATTGATTAGATAAAAAGATACATTCAAACATGAGTACAGGACAGGATTGTCGAACGAAGACCGACCGATGACGAGAACAGACAAGACAGACAGACAGACGCACTGCCAATGGTCAAAGACGATTGTTTCACTCACAAAGTGTGTAAAAATAGTCGTTTAAGTAATAAGTATTATTAACCAAGGCAAAAACGACGGTTTTTATCATTTGAAAGTGAAAGAACAGAAGAAAAAAAAAAGCTTGAGCTTTTTATTTCTGGCGATGTGTATTGATCTTTTCGTCTATCAAAAATACTGGTGGTTGTTTGATGAGACGCTGACAATGAATATCCCCAAAAACGCTAGCCGTTTCTGAGACAAAATGTGTGCTACTATACTTTATATGTCTTTTAGTGGCAGTCTTCTGAGATTTATTCTGTGAAGATTGTGAACAGCGAAATAATATAATAAAAATCATTGCGATAAAATAAACACATTTTGCATCGCGGTGCTTTTTCAATATTGTTGTTGTTATTTATATATTGAAAACTGAAAATAAAAAAAAAAAGAATTAAAACTAATCCCGTTTTCTGCGATATAAAAAAAAAAAAAAACGAGAAACAAAAATTTTTAAAATAATAATTTTGTTAAATATAATTTTTCTTTGAAATATATTTTTCTTGTGCACCCGCCAATAAGTTTAAATAAAATATTCAGTTTTTTTTTTTTTTGATAAAAAAATGTAAATAAAACTTTGTATTTTGACAAAGTCCAAAGAATTCGCGCGTTAGGTTAGCAGGTCTCGCTCGTAGGTTATTTTTAGTATTTTTTTGTTTTAATAAAAAAAAAAAAAAAAAACTGTGCGTTAATCATCATCACATCACAAAAAAATTAGTTGATAAAATTAATTACTTATTTTTGAACATAGAGGACAAAAATTTTGTAGAACACTAAAAAACCTGAACATTTTACGTTTGTTAAAAAAAAAATTTTTAGTAAAATTTTATTGTATTGAATTTGCGACGAGTGCAAAATGTCTTCGTCTCAAAGAAATTCGGCGGCGAAAAGTCTTAATCGGCAGCAAGAAAAAGACAATTCAAATACAAAAACAACAACAAATTCAAAAACAACATCATCAACCGACACTAAACAACAATCCCACCAACAACAGGAAAAGCAGAGCAAATACTCTCAAACAAAAGAACGTATAGTTGATGGTAAGTGCAGCAGATCGGATAGAATTCACTACTTTTTTTCTTTTTTTAAATCGACAACAATTTCCCGCTTAAAAAGTGTCTCGATTTAGATTTTTTTTGGACGCAAATATAAAAAAATACCCTTGGCCTTGTCCAAAATTCAATAACACATTATAACGATATATATTTTTTTTTTAAATCGTTTAATGAGAAAATGTATTTCTATAGCATTTTTAATATATATTTTTTTTTAATGAATAAAAACAAACTGGTTTATTTTATTTAAGAAATCTAATATTTTTTTAATGATTGTTTTCTTTTATATTTTATAAAAAAAAATAATGTGTCATTTGGAATCAAATGTGATTGAGACATTTTTTTTAAAATTCCTGTGACAAAAAGCAATTATCCAATGTGTAATTTTGAATTTGTTTTACATGAAAATAAAAAGCATAAAAAAAGTCGATATTGACTTCATTGACTCTTCATTTAACGCAACTTTGAGGTTTGTTTACCCAAATTTTACCCCTTCATATCGTTTGCCCACTCATTTCATTTAGACTAAAGGTAACGTATAGTATTAATCAATCATTTTGCAAATCAAATTCACCTTTTTTTTTTTTAATAAAATAAGATGCATTTTGTTATCTTTCAATGTAATTCAAATTGCTTGGTTTTGTTTTCCATTTGAAATTTATTCTGGATTAAAAAAAAAAGTGATTGATGATTTGCTAACTTTGTTTTCAATCCATACAAAATATTGATATTTAACTGAGAAATTCTGTACATTTTTGAAGATATATAGAATTTTTGTTTTTTATAAATTGGCAAATATTTAGTTGTAATTTTCTCAGCGCGTTATTCTCAAGTTAAATTTATGTTTGAAATGTAACTTTAAGACTTAAATTCAATTTTGTTTTGCTACTTATGTACATACATTTAGACACTGGGTCTGTTTTCTTTTCTTAATTTGCACGATAATTTTACGTGACAACGTCATAAATTGTTTCTTATAATCTCTCTTATATCCCGGACGCATCGGTCGATAAAGAAATAATTTTTTCATAAGCTTGGGCAATTTTATCTTATAGGCCAAGTCATATGAGTCCAACTTAAAGCATCAATATAAAGTCAGCAGTTCAGGGTGTTCAACCGATCGATGAACGATTTTTATTTTGCACCCAAATTAGCGTAAGAATTTTTGTCAAAATTGATTTGTAAAAAAAAAAATTGGCTGTCTTAGGGTTCGAACGCTGGACCTTTGTTTCGTTCAATGGTTTAACACCCTGAACAGCTGACTCTATATATGTACACGTTGCTGTCTTACTGACTTGTTCCTTAAGATAAAATTGCATACTATACAACACTACTTACAGGCTCAGGCGGAACGTGAGTAGAGTCACACTCTTTAGTGCATGCAGCCGGTGCTCATCGATTTATAAGACCTTATAACTTTATCACGTCAAAAAAAAAAAAACAAAAATGCAGAAAAAAATAAAAAATATTTCAATCGACTTTTTCAAATTTACGATATTGATAGTTCCGTTGGTACAATAGATTTTTTCCAGTCAATTTTATTTTCTTACAGAAGTACCATATCCACCAAGCCATAAGCTTACAGCTAGCGAAATCTTCGATACGAAAAATGGTGAACCAAACTTTGAATTACTAAAAAGGCACTTCATTATTGAAGGACGTATTGAAGAGGAACCAGCTTTAAGAATAATACAAGATGGAGCTGCTTTACTACGAGCTGAAAAAAATATGATAAATATCGAAGCTCCTGTAACTGGTATGAAAGAATATTATATTTTTGTTGTGCCAGTCATCCAGACATCCTTATTTTGTTTGTATTTTCTTTCAATTAAGTTTGTGGAGATATACATGGACAATTTTATGATCTAGTTAAGTTGTTCGAGGTTGGTGGTCCACCAGCCACAACAAGATATCTCTTTCTCGGTGACTATGTTGATAGAGGATACTTTAGTATTGAAGTAATTTTTAATAAAATTTTATACATTATCACATAAAAATAAATTTCTTTATTTTTTTAAATTTAAGTGCGTCATATATTTGTGGGCTCTTAAAATATGCTATCCAAATACCTTATTTTTACTCCGTGGCAACCATGAATGTCGTCATCTGACCGAGTATTTCACCTTTAAACAAGAATGTAAGCAAATCTAATCAAAGTAACACAAAATAAAATTTACATTTTGAATGGCTTTTTTTTTTCTATAAATAAAAGGCAAAGTTAAATACTCCGAAAGGATCTATGATGCTTGTATGGAAGCATTTGACTGCCTTCCATTGGCTGCTTTATTAAATCAACAGTTCCTGTGTGTGCATGGAGGGCTTTCACCTGAAGTTCACACATTGGATGATATACGAAAGGTAAATCAACAAATTTAAACATTTTTAATATTAAAAAAAAAAAAACTAACAGAAACAATAAAAAACTTATTAAGTTGGACAGATTCAGGGAACCACCAGCCTACGGACCTATGTGTGATATTCTATGGTCTGATCCTCTTGAAGATTTTGGAAATGAGAAAAATGCTGATTTTTATTCGCACAACTCCGTTCGTGGTTGTTCATTTTTTTTTAGGTATAGTTTTTTTTTTTTTTTTTTTAATTTTTTATATTGAAGTTTCAATTATGAGTAATTTTATACTTTTTTTTTACAGCTATGCTGCTTGCTGTGATTTTTTACAAAAAAATAATCTTCTGTCCATAGTGCGGGCACATGAAGCTCAAGATGCCGGGTAGGTTATAATATCAATAAAAATATTCTACAAACGCCATAATGAGCCATTCAGATGTTTAGACAAATTTAGTAAAATAGTGCATATACTCCGTAGTTCAGATATTCAAAAAAGTTCAAGAAAATGATCATACTAATTCACATACACCGTAGTGATCCATTCAGATGGTCACACTTATTCAGGAACATATTGCACATACGCCGTAGTGAACCGTTCAGATATTCAAAAAAGTCCAAGAAAATATTCCACATACACCGTAGTGAACCGTTCAGATATTCAAAGAAATTCAAGAAAATATTTTACGTACGCCATAGTGAACCATTCAGATGGTCGCACACTTATTCAGGAACATATTGCACATACGCCGTAGTGAACCGTTCAGATATTCAAAAAAGTTCAAGAAAATATTCCACACATGCCATAGTGAACCATTCAGATGGTCGCACACTTATTCAGGAACATATTGCACATACGCCGTAGTGAATCGTTCAGATATTCAAAAAAGTTCAAGAAAATATTCCACATACACCGTAGTGAACCGTTCAGATATTCAAAAAAAATCAAGAAAATATTCCACATATGCCATAGTGAACCATTCAGATGGTCGCACACTTATTCAGGAACATATTGCACATACGCCGTAGTGAATCGTTCAGATATTCAAAAAAGTCCAAGAAAATATTCCACATACACCGTAGTGAACCGTTCAGATATTCAAAGAAATTCAAGAAAATATTTCACATACGCCGCCGGCCGCCGCCGCACAGTGTGTCGAGCCCATACAAAAGTTTATCATTAATACTTGCAGCTAAGTTTTTGGAGTTTTAATATCTTTTTTTATGTTTTTATGGCAGGAATAGAAAAAAAATTACAAATTAACAAATTAAACAACCTATTACTTTTTTTTTTTTTGTATAATTTATGAAATTAACATTTATTGAAGAAGCCACTTGTGAGCAAAATTATTTTTTTTTTTTATATATAAAATAAATTTATTTAAATAAATTTGTGACAGTTTCTAAAAGAACTAAATGTTTTCTTTTAAAGCCCGTTTAAATCTTTTCAATATCTCTTTTCTACTTTGAGAAATCTTAAGTTGAAGTCAACTTGTTTTGTTTATCTTCTCTATACAAAAAAATCGTATGTTTATTTGCGTTTCATAGCAAATCTCGAATAGTTTTTTGTCAATCGCTTTCAAATTTTGAAATAACGTTTTATTTGCATTTTCGTAAATTCTTATATCGGCGAGGTTGGTAAATACGCTATAATACACAGTAGAGCGTGGCCGGGTCAAGTAATTATATTAAAAATTTAGTATGCAGAAAAATATAATTTTTTTCTTGTTGAAAACAATATTTATAATATTTTTAATTACATAAACAACTTTTTGTTACTTGTGTTTGGCTAAAAAATTATTAAAAACATCGATTTTTTCATTTTTGTGATCCCCTTGAAGATGTTTCTCAAAAAAATGAATTATTTTGAGTACTTCACTCGTAGCACATAAATGTGAATATCTCTGGTAATCGCAAACAGAAGCAGACCAAACTTTGCCAATATTAAGTATAGGCCTAAGGCAAAATAATATAAAAAAATTATCGATATGATTTTATATGTTTTTTTTTAAATTAAGTTTAAAAATTAAATTTTTTTTTGCCATTTATCAAAGAAATTTTAATAACTCATATATAATTTTATAAATTTATTTTTTTTTTTTTTGTTATACGTTTTACAACAACACTCAAATAAACAAAATGACATTAACAAAATTTTTCAAACAATTACTAAACGTGAAATATACACTCTCCGAGGTACTCATGTTTCGGAGCTTATTTTGAATACATAACCTGGGTTATTTTCTAAGATAAATATGTTTTCATATGAGTTGACACTTCTTAATTATATTTTAATAGTAAAAATATTAATTTTTAACAAAAAAAAAAGTGATTTATCATAAGGGGACGACACACTGTGGCGCCGTAGTGAAATTCATATATTCAAAATCTCTCTTATATTACAGATACCGAATGTATAGAAAGAATCAAGCTACTGGATTTCCTTCGCTAATAACAATTTTTTCAGCACCAAATTATTTAGATGTTTATAATAATAAGGTGAGTTACTGTTTTATATAATTTCATTAAATCCGCATAATTTGAGTTTATTTTTTTAATTATATTTTTTGCAATAAATTTTCAAACTTAAACTCATTTTTTTTGTATTGTTTAAAATTTAAACTTTGTATTTTTAACATTCAACATTTGTTTAATTTTATTTCATATTGTATTACAAAAGGCAGCAGTTCTAAAGTATGAGAACAACGTGATGAACATAAGACAGTTCAATTGTTCACCTCATCCATATTGGTTACCAAATTTTATGGATGTGTTTACATGGTCAATACCGTTTGTAGGTGAAAAAGTGAGTATATTCATTATTTTTATTGCATACAATTTTATCAGCCGTTTTTGACCATCAACTAATGAACAAGAAAACAGGCCTTCTTAATATTTAGTATAATACTGTATAGGTTTTGTATGTATTGTCAAAAAGTTATTTTTAATATTGGTACATGTACATTAGGGTGTGTCACTTTTGTATGGCCGAAAAAAAGTACCCTAATTTTGCAATGTAATAGTGGTCAAAAGTTTTATTAGGGTCTAAGGTTAAATAATATGTAAAAAAAAAATTATAATATCGTTCGTCTTTGGCTAGCTCAAATCGGTTGAAGTTGTTAGGAAAAAAACGATTTTATATGAAAAAATGATTTTTTTTCTTCGCATATTATTTTTCAGCTTCTTTACTAAGTGTTCAATTCCAACAAATATAAGCTCAAAAGTTTTTTCTTATAAAGATATATATTTAATATATTTGTTTTTGTATTCAAACGGCGCAATTAAAAAAAAAACATGTATTTAAAAAATCTCTAAAAATTCAAATTTCTTCGATTTCTTCCTGTATTTTGAGCGAGCCAAAGATATTAATTAAAATGAAAATTGTAAACGCAGGATTTATTTTTGATATGTAATGCAACTTTTAAAAGCTATTCCTATTACATTTGAAAATTCCATACTTTAGCATTTTGACACACCCTAATGTACATGTACATATTGGTCACATGTACTGTACATATTTGGTTTCAGTATAATTTTTATTTATGAAGAATTATGAGCACCTGGTACTATGAAACATCATTTCCTTTTAAAATACCATCAGGCGCTCATAATTCTTCAGAAACAACAACTGAAACTAAATTTGGTAAAATCTAAGGTCGGGCGCACTGTTCGTGTAATTTCCAAGGAATTATGAGCGCCTGTTACTATCAAATATTTTCCACTGTGTTTCCAGGTACCAGGCGCTCTAAATTCTTCAGAAATAGCATTTTAATATTTACCTTGATTTTAAAATATAGACCTTGTATAATTTATGTTAATATTTGTGACAATGTTCCTTATCAATTCTTCAGGTAACGGAAATGTTAGTAAATATCTTAAGCATTTGTTCAGATGATGAACTTGTGTCGGAAGCAGATGATCAACTGGAGGCAGGTTTGTATATCCTCCAAATCCAACAAACTTATTATTATTTTACTAATTTTTTTTTTTTAATTTCCAATTTATGTATTGCATCTTCTTACTGTGCCTTAACAAAAAACAAAATGTATGTGAAATTGTTAGAGCTCAGGAAAAATATAACACTTGTCCCAGTTAGGCCTGGTAAGCACTTAAAGTTTGCGTTTATCTTGAGTGTTAGTTTGTGAAATGAGTGCAAGTATTTGCGAACCCTAACCAATTGCTATTTTTGTTTTTCGTTTATGAGTTCTTAAAAATGTTGAGGTTTTGCTTAAAAAAAAAAAAAACTATAACTTGAGCAATTCATAGTAAATTTTTTGAAATTTTTATACAGCTGGAAATGTTTCACAGCTGAGAAAAGAAGTTATTCGAAATAAAATTCGTGCCATTGGAAAGATGTCTAGAGTATTTTCAATATTAAGGTGAAAATTCAAAAATATTCTTTAAATAAAAACGAAATTGTTAAAAAAAATTTTTAGAGAGGAATCAGAATCGGTGCTAGAGCTGAAGGGCCTTACACCAACTGGTGCACTACCAGTGGGAGCATTGTCTGGAGGAAAAGCCTCATTAAGAAATGGTAAGTTTTCTTACAATTATAAACATATTTTCTTATTTATTATATTACTATTATTTTTTTTTATATTGCAGCTCTAGAAGGATTTGCTCCCAATCATAAAATAACATCTTTTGCTGAAGCAAAAGGATTGGATGCCATAAACGAACGTATGCCACCACGACGTGATACTGTAACTGCTGCAGCAACTATCGGAAATCTTCACATGAAAAATAATAACAACAACAATATTTCGACAAAGAAATCCGGCAAACCACTTTCGTCGCCAGTTAGCAGCGACCGGAACATTTCTTAAAAAAGTTATAAAACATAAGAAATTTATTTATTGTTTTATTTTTATTTTATATTTTTGTCAATTTCCTAATATTTTGTTATAAAATTGCTTACGTACATTTTGATTTAATTTTTTTTAAATTTTGAAATTCGCTGAAAAAAAAATATCCCAATTGCAAATAACTTAGCAACTAGTTTTCCAAAATTTTTTCAATCATGACATTTTTTAAATTGGATTTTGATTCTTTTTGAAAATCGGTGAAAAATATATTTATATTTTTTTTTCCTAAGTAACAAGGTAAGAAAAAAAAAATATTTTTCGGCAAATAACTCAGCAATTTATAACTGAAAAACCAAAAGTTTATTGGAGGTTCGGTTGCTGTATTATTTGCAATCGAAATATTTTATTTTCTTACATTTGGAAGCGGATCAAAGAGAGTCTCGAAATAAGTTTTGCTTTACAGATACGAGTTCACATTAAATAGTCCTGTGCAAAAATTTTAATTTTTTTTTTCATATTTCGGAAAATAAAAAAATAAATGCATTTTAAAAAAATTATTGTGAATCCATCGAGTGATCATCAAAAAAAGGTATCTTTAAGCTCTATTCAAAACTGAAAATCAGATGTTTCTAGGAGTTCTGGTTGGTTAATTTATTTTTAACATACAATGGTTCACTACGGCGTATGTGTAATATTTTCTTGAATATATTTTATTGAATTTCTTCATAATTTACTATTGAAATATAATTTTTTTCTAAGATTCGGAAGCAAATATTTTCCACTCAAAGCCTCGAAACAAGACCAGACCTCTGAGTAACTTTTAATGTCTCACTCATCACTCAAAATGAACTATTTCTCGGAAAGTAGTTAATCGAACTCAAATCTGCGAACTCTAATCTTCAAACTCTCGAGTGTTAGAAAAAAAATATATGTATTTGGTTTACAAATAATTTAGCAATCATCAGGTGATCATGAAATCCAGTATTGTTCTTTTGAACTTTGAGAACTTGTTTCTATTTATTGTACAAGATCAGTGTTAGCAAAAAAGAAAACTTACTGTTGAAAGGGGGCACACCAGAGCCTCCCTCTATTTCACTTATCGCACTGAACTGCATATTTAAATTAAAGTTTTTTGTTTTTAAATAAATGATTTTTATTTTAAGTAAAAAAATATTAATTAAAAATAATAAGTCACAGCTTATATTAAGAAAATATTTTGATAACGGAATTTTAATCGATTCATGAGAGATCTCGTGCAGATCAAAATACATTAATTTTATTATATATTTTAATAAATGTGTGATTCACCATGGATGGTTAAAACAAAACAAAACAAAAAAAAAATTTTTAAATAAAAAAAAACATTCAAAAATATACATAAAAAAAAATAGTTTTATAACAATAAAATTAATATTAAAATAAAAAAAATCCTTGCAGTGGACGAAAAGAGTTTTTTACATTCAAAATGTATGTTTGTATAGATTCAATATTAAAAACATAAAAAAGAAACAAGTAAGTAAAACCAAACAAAAAAAAAACATTTTAAAAATTTAAGGAAGAAAACAAAAAAACTATTCGACGGTGACGGATTTTGCCAAATTTCTCGGACAATCAACATCGCAGCCACGCATCACGGCTATGTGATAGGAGAGCAATTGCATGGGAATGACTGTTAAAATACCTTGTAGGCAATCAACTGTTCGTGGAATTTCCAAACTTCTTGACGAATAGGACTTGGTCTCTTCGTCACCTTCTTCGCAGATGATAATTGGGCGTCCCTTGCGCGATGTTACTTGTTGCAAGGCATTCATACATTTGATGTAGACTGGATCTCGGAGTACAATCATCAGAACTGGCATCGAACCATCTACAAGTGCCAAGGGTCCATGTTTTAATTCTCCAGCCATAATACCTTCGCTGTGCATGTATGTTAATTCTTTCACTTTCTACAAAAATATAAATAAAAACATTTTTGATATAAGCTGAACTTACAAACAAAAAGATAAAAACCTACCAAGGCACCTTCCAAGCATGTTGCAAAGTTATAACCCCTTCCCATAATAAGCAAAGATTTGTGCTGATACAAGTCCTTAGCCAATTCTTGTACTTTCGAATCCAATTGTAGAACCTTTCGGATTTGTTTATCCAAATTTGACAATCCGTCGATAATTTCCTTGCGACGCTGTTGCAATGAAATGCGATCTTCACTCATTTCCAGTGAAAACATAACCAATGCAATGAATTGTGATGTGTAAGCTTTAGTTGAGGCAACACCAATTTCAGGACCAGCATTAATGTGAACACCACAATGGGACTCACGACAGATCGAACTACCCACAGTATTGGTGATTCCAACAATCAAAGCACCGCGTTGCTTGCAATAACGCAATGCCATTAATGTGTCGGCTGTTTCACCAGATTGTGAGATGAAGAAACAAACATCATCTCGGAAAATTGGGGTATTACGATCCAAGAAATCAGAGGCTAATTCAACCATAACGGGCAGTTCAGTTAGTTCTTCTAATAGCTGTCTTGTGGCAACAGCACTGTGATATGATGTTCCACAACCAATCAACATGAGACGACGGCAACGCTTGATTTCGGGAATGTACTCTTTAATACCACCAAGGACAATAGTTTGATTGACAAAATTCATACGACCACGCATCGTATTGATGACGGATTCGGGTTGTTCAAAAATTTCCTTTTGCATGAAGTAATCGTAGTTGCCTTTCATGATTTGTTGGATTTCCATTTTTAGAGTGGTAATTTCACGAGCATGAGCATCATCGACGCAACGCTTAAGACGATGAATGCTAAGGGCACCATCTTTAACTGCAGCCACATCATCGTCCTGTGGATATATATATTAATATATTTTTTTTTGAGCAAATGAAAAATTTTTTATGAAAAAACAATTTATCGTTATCCCTATTTTAAAGAATTTTAAGTGGGGGAGAACATTCCATTGTCACGTGTGGGACATTTGTTGTTTCTTTCACAAATACTGTACATAATTGTACAATAATACCAACACAAGAGTTTATGAATTATTTAAATATCTTTGAAAATAAACATCATAATCTTTTCTGCTGTCACGGGTGGGACAAAAAAAG
Organism: Episyrphus balteatus; assembly: GCF_945859705.1. Lineage (NCBI taxonomy): Eukaryota > Metazoa > Arthropoda > Insecta > Diptera > Syrphidae > Episyrphus > Episyrphus balteatus. Next base: position 5,303,638 of record NC_079138.1, on the reverse strand, counting down.
AAGTGATTTTGAAGCAAGAAACAGGTTTTTTTTCCAAATTTGTAAATGTCTTAAAAAAACAAAGCTCTAAGCTTTTATAGCAAAAACTGATAGAATTAACATAGACATTTTTTTATTTCTACGGAAAAAAAAAATAATTTTTTTGTACAATTTTTAAGTCTAGGTTTAGAAATGCTTTTAAGACATAATTTTTTTACACTCTTTGTCGAAAATGTATGATGTCTCGGACAAATGCAATCTAAACGAATGCAGATTTGTCTCAAATGTACGTGACGGTAGATTTTTGTGTTCTCTTGTGTAATGTGCACCATTTTGGTCACGAAACATTACTTTTTAGTAAAATTAATGGAGGTTTTAGCTGACATACATTCGAAGTCATAGAAAATGATTGGACTACCTCAAACTGCACATTTTTAGTTTTTTTTTTATATTTTTCAAAGCAAAACGGAAAAATTTCTCACCCGTGACATTTATATCTCATTTTTTTTTTAATAAAGACAATCTTTTTTATATAAAATCGCTAAGTTGAAGAACTTGAGTCAAAGTTCGAAAAAGATTCGCAGAAATTCTGAAAGCAAACAACCAACCTCGTTTTACTTGTATTTTGTACAATTATGTGTAGTGAGACAATAAATTCATTGTACAAGTTTCCCACCCGTGGCAATGGAATACACAATATTAATTATAGTATACCTCCAAATATATGACACGATTGGTGTGTTCAATTACAGCAGATGCATCCGATGCAAAGAAATATTCGACTTCCTTATCTTCTAGGGGCATGAATTCTGAGGTGCTTTCGGAACGTGGAAGAACTGGCATTTCACGAGCAGTACCATGTGGACGATGTTCTTTTGTTTTAGATTTGTTTTGTTTTTTTTTTTTTTGATTTTTTTTATTGCAATGTTTTTTGAATGATTTTTGTGTAGGTAAATGCAGATATTTTATTTACAATTATATCGTCATTCGTTGTTGTTGTTAAAATTATGTCGTGTGGTGTGTTTTTTTTTTTTGTTTGTTTTGTTTAATGTAGGCATAATATCGTAGTACAGCATGAAGTTGATAAATGGGGCAGGTAAACGAAGGCACAGGTGAATGAAGTATAATATTTATTATAATAAATTAATTTAAGTTTATATTTATAAATATTTATAAATTTATTATTTGCTTAAAAACTATATCCACAAAATCCAGTTAAATAAACCATCACCAAGAGAAAATACAAACTTTTCATTCAAATTGAAAATTTAAATCAAAGTACATATTATTTTGTTTGTGGAGTTAGAGAGATGACCCAATGACCGACCCAAACCAAAAAAAAAATAGAGAAACAATGAAACACCAATTCCAGGAAAAATAAAATAAAAATATATTTTTGTAAAAAAATTTTCAAGTGACCTCTACTCCGAATGGTTATTTTACCGTCGTACCTTTAAAAAAAAAATAACATTTTCGTTCGCAGTTTACAGGCAATTATAAAGTTGGATCCAAACTAAGTTGGTCAATTTAATCCCAAATAATTCATGTGCAGACGTACTTCAGATACATCAAATAAAATAAATTGTGGAAACGTTAACCAGCTCAATATATCGGATTGGAATGTGTGTAACAAAGTGTGGACGCAGCTTTCAACTCACATCATGCTGTTTTTTTTATGTGAGGATCAACGTTCTTGAATCTTGAAACTTTTAGCTTCTTGGGTAGAATTTCAACTTTTAAGTATTCCGTAAAAAAATACAGTTTTTGTATGTCCTTAAAATTTTGGCCAGGTTTAAAGTAAGGCGCCAGCAATTTTTAGCTTGCTTTGAATTTTTTGATGGCTGTTATGAAAAGTTACATAGTAGCGGAAAGCTTGACGTCTTTTAGCCTCTCAAAAACTCAACCTCAACTTATGACTGCACAGCTAATCATAGGACAAGTCATCATGAACACCTCTTCAAAGAACAACTTCACGTAGGGAATATTTCATCAAAATAATTGAAAAAAAATAAGGAAGAACAAAAACCACCAAAAAGTGTATAAAAAGGCAGATCATCTTGCGGAATGGCACACATTTTTTTCCTATGAATCTGGATCAGCTAAATAATAAACTCCAATTTTGTTCAGTCAAAAGAGTCCAAAGAAAAATGTTCAAGCAACTTGGATTGACATTGACATCGAAGCATTTAGATTTCAATAAATTGCTTTGTTAACTAAGTTTTTTTTTTTTTTTTCTTATTAGTGACCGAAGACAGTTTTGTTCTAGAAATAAATTTATTTTATAATCAAATACCCGATTATTTATCCAGCAACATTATTTACAGCATTTTTTTATTGCAGATTTTGAACCATAAAAAGTTAAACCGTTTGTTTTGATTTTTTAGACCCTTTAACCATTTTATAAAAGATATTTGTCAAAATGTTTACCTTGAGTACTAGCAGCTTCTGTTTCTATTGTTTTATTTTGTATTTTATTTTGTGTGATAATGTGTTTATATTTAATTTTTAAATTGTTGCAATTTTCAGGGAGGAAAAAAAAAGAAAATAAACAAAATAATTTATAAATGGGATTTAAAAATATAAAAAAAAAAAAGAAAAAAAAAAATACATTTTGAGTTATAAACAAAAAGAAATAGGATTTAGTAGTAGAATTTACAAACAAAATTACAAAAGTTAATTATTTTTTTAAATATTTAGTTACAGTATTTTTTTTTTTAGTTTGTTTTTATCACTTTTTTTGAAATATTAAAATATTATTTTTTTTTTTAATTAAAACTAAAATTTGTTCAAAAAAAAAAAAAAATACTGAACCAATTTGTGAAAGAGAGAGAGATAGAGAGAAAGAAAGATCTTTAATTAATTTTTAGCTACCTTTTTTTTCAGTTTGTGGTTTAATATCATCTTTTTATTTATATTTTGTTATTTATTCGAAGAGTGGTTCAAGCAGTAGGTGGTAGAAGAAGTAGAAATGTGTATATTTTGTGGTAGTAGGTAGAAATATATAATGGTAGTGTAGCAGAGGAGGACACACAGGTGTTCGATTTAAATGATTTATTTCATTAGATTTCCCAGGTAAAAGTATTTTTTTTTTTTTTTAATTTGGTTTGATTATATTTTAATGAACACACACATAGCACGAACATAAAAGAGGAAGAAAAATAAAAAAAAATAATAAACATAAAACATAAAACAGCCACCGAGAAAATTAAAAAAAAAAATATATAAAAAATAAATAAAAGTTAGATTAATAAAGAAGACAAATCAGAAATTTAGAATAAGACTAAAGGGAAAAAAATAAAAATTAATTAAAAAAATTGAATAAACAACAAAATTTTAATTTTTACAATACTTTTCAAAAAAAAGTAAAAGAACTGACTCTCTTGAGGAATAGCAAATAAGTTTCCAGAATTTCATGTGAAATGGTCAGATGATAACGATTTGGTAAAACCATTTTTCACCATTCTTCGTATATATATATACTTTTTGCTGTTCAATGAGTTCGAACAAAAAAGAAAAAAGAAATTAAATAAAAAATAAACGAGATCAAGGTTTTTTTTTTTTTTGTTTTGATAAATTTGAATTAAATTGAACAAAAACTAAATATACTTACTGAATTGAAAAAAAGATTGAAAGATTTTAAAGAAAAATTATAGAAAAATAAATAAATCACACAAAGCAGCGAACAATCCTCGTTTAAAATAATTCCTCAAAATTAAATTTTAAAAAGAAAAAAAAAAAGCAACCCCACTTTTTTTAACGGCTATAGTACAGAAAAAAAAAAAAAACATAAACTTAAAGGACATTTTCCAACGACCTGAGGAAATAAACAGATACTATATTTTATAAATACATCCCGACTCACAAATATTGCTTCTATAAAGTCTATTACAGTACAGATGCAACTGTTGCTTCTGTAAAGCTTAATAGAAACAAAAGTTGATTAGTCGAGATGCAGAGCTTCATTCATTCATTCTTCTTAACCCAATCACGCAATTCAATCGTACAAAACATAGAACAAATATAGAACGGAAATACATATCGACATTGAACTTTGTATAGACATTTATGTGAAGTGTTTGGAAAAAACAAGGAGAACCAAAAAAATAAAAAAATTAAAAAAAAAAACATACCTTTTCCGTATAAAATTGGAATGTGATCTGTAGCTAAACGAGTCTTTGTCTTAATACCAACCAATAATGGTGAACCACGACGCGATGCAACGCATTCACCAGGGAAATGCTTTGATTTGAATGTAATAGCAAATGCACCTTCCTGTAGTTAGAAAAAAAAAAATAAAACAAACCAAAAATGAATAAATAAATGAAAACATTTTATTTTGTGTTGTGTTGTTTAAAATAACATACCATTTGCTGAATAACCTGTTCAACTAATTCTCTGAATGAATAGCCAGGATGTTGTTTCCACAAATGATGTATCAGCTTAGCCATCACTTCAGTATCAGTATCTGATTCAAAAACATAACCACGTTTTTCCAAAAATGTTTTCACATCTTTGTAATTTGTAATTATTCCATTGTGTACAACAACAAATGAGTTAGTTTCGTCCGAACGTTGTGGATGAGAATTTGTTTCCGAAGGAACACCATGAGTTGCCCAACGGGTATGCGATATACCAACATGAGTTTGAATTGGTTCATCAAAATTGGGGCCACTGAATTCTATTTGTTATTTAAAAATTAAAAAAAAAAAAAAATAAATAGTAATTATTGTGAATCGGATCAAACCATCATATTCCCAGCACAAATCATCATAAGACAACTCATCATGTTTCAATTGGAACAAATTTCATTTGTTTTCAATTGAATTTGAATGGTTCTTCTAAAGAGCTGTACAGTAATAAGTTGAGTCAAAACCATTGAATAAGTTTCTTACTTTCAGCAATAGCATCTTCAAGTACTTTAACTTTGCCACAACGCTTTACCATAACAATATCTTTGCCATCCATAGAATCAATAGCAACACCAGTTGAGTCATAACCACGATATTCCAAACGCTTTAAACCATTGACGAGTAATTCCAAAACCTCAGCACGAGATTTTGGTGTCATGTAGTTCATGTATGCGAATATTCCTGTTTAAGTAAACAAATTAGGTATATAAATTAATTATAATTTTAATTTTATTATCTTAATACAAGTTAAGTTTATATCTAATAGGAAACTTCGGACATCCTAAAAGCACTCATATGCCGAATTTTAATATAATATTTTCAATTTTTTTATATTTTTTTTTTAATTGAAAAAAATTATAATACAATTAGTTAAAAATAAAAAAAAACGTGGTGTAAATTTCGGAACACCCTCTACATAACTTCCTCAATTATTGTTTTGCAAAAAATTTTTTTATAGACTTTTTTCAAACTCATAAATATATATTACTGCCGTTATAAGTTACCTATGCTTTAACCGTGGTTTATTTTTGGTAACGAATTCCATTATGAATATATGGCATTTTTAAATGTCAAGGTTTCGAATAAATTTAAATAGCTTTCATATTTCCTATCGAAACTTGTAAAAAATAATTAAATTTGTGATTTTCTTAAAAAAAAAAAAAAAAAAAAAAATAACAAAAATGATAAGAAGAAGAAGATAGTCTCAATCGCAGGTGTATAGACATATCTACTTTATACTGACACGCATTAGGAATCTTTAATTAATTGAATGAATTCAAAATCGTCGTCGTATATTGATACTCTGACGTGGATAATAAACTGTTATACCTATGACTTTTCATTTTATTATTTTTTTTTTTATCATTTCAATGAGAGTATTGAACTCAGTTTGGTAATGTTTTTTTTGTATGTCTTTTCTTTAGGTAAATTTTGTATGAAATGTTCATTAAGACAAGAATTTTGACTGTTAACTGTCTTTAAGGTGAATGAAAATATATACTACTGCAATTAACTACTGATTAAAAAGACAAATTTTCTTAAAAGAAGAATTATATGACTATAATAATATAGTTAGAAGTTAGTTTTAATATTTTTCATTAGTCAAATAATTGTAAGGTTATTTCGGGATAGCAAAAAAGTAATATCATAATGTGAAAGAGCTTTCAGTTATGGAAATGCCGTTAATTTATTATTTATGCTTTAAACCAAAAACTAACTGACTTTCATTAACTCGAAGTTAAAATATAAGTCCTAACTACTGACTGCCTTGTTACTTGGTAACATTTTGCTGAAAGTTGTCAAGTCACAAAATAACAGGGGCGTAGGTACATACAATTAGGGACAGCCAGAGTGGTACACGGGGGCGACTTTTATATTGTTGTCCTTGCTCTATGAAGACAAATTTTGATCTTATAAAGTCTTAAAAAAAGCTTAAGTTGTAATCTAATGTTAGGCTAAAGTTGGTGCTATAAGTCAAGTCAAACATTATATGTAGTAGCGAAATTTTTAGTTGCATACGAAATTTTTTGGGTTTTTTTACTTGTACCTATTTATATAAGGAAAAACACACTCTCAACATCATTCTAGCACGTTTATAGAGAAATTTTTCATTATGGCTACACGGAAAAAAAAGTCCATCTAAAAACAAGCGGATTCCTCGTTAAATTAATCGGATTTCTGCCTGTTTTTTTTTTTGCCAATATGGCTTCCGTCTTGAATTAAGCGAGCAAATCTTCTTAATTTCTTGAATGCACAAATTAAAAAAAAATAAATCCACTTAATTTAAGCGGGAAATCATCTTATTTTTGTGTGGAAATATAAAAGAAAAAAACTGGCAGCCGCTGAAGATCGATCCGACAACTGTTAAATTATGCTAAATTATGACTATAATAATTTTTAAATTTTTATTTTTTGTAGGTCTTTTAAGATGAAAAAAATCAAATGTAGTTTCACCTTAAATTAAGCGGATTCCACTTATTTTATCGTATTTTTTTAAGAAGGCTGGATTTAAGGTAGACATCATCTTATTTTAAGGATGCCCTTTTTTCTCCGTGTATAGAAAAAAAGAATTGTTAACTCAGTAGAGTAAAGTCGGGTATTGTGGTATACATGTTTCTTTTTGGAATATATTTTGGAAAATATTGCATCAAACTAATCGCAAATTTGTAAAGATGTGCAGTGGTACTTGTGTTTTGTTACATTTAAGATAAATTATTAATTTAATTGTTGGCATATTCTAAAGGAAAAGTACAAAAAATTAAAAAAAAACATGTATATTAAAAGTTAGATTTGTACCAAACTCATATCGAAATTACGTAAATCAATAGCAAACTGTTCTACTCAAAAAATTCTTTTTTGTAAATACTGCTTTTTGAACGTTTGAGAATGCATTTTGTAAGGCTAAAAAAAAAGTTCACGTAACCGTTGATAAATATTTATCAAGTTTTTGAAATGAATACAATATTTTCTTGTTTCTGAGTTCGCATTTTTCGTTAAACAAAAGTTGCGCACCGTGTAGGTGAAAAGAACGTTAAACGAACCAAGAAATTTAGCTTCAAAATCTGGAAGCAAAATTTTTAGCTGAACTGAAAAATTTCAAACATAAAACATAATATTTTGATAAAATACCCTGTACTTTTGGAGATTGCTTAAGTTAAATAATTTTCAATTGTAAAACAATATTCAATAAAAGTCAATAAGTATGATTAAGTTGATATTCGTAATTTTTTTTTCACAGATCATGTCCAACACATAATTAAGAATGTAAATTAATTAGCATTTCAAAGCTTTGTCATACTAAATTCCGGCACAAAAATAATTTTTATCGAAAATTGCAATAAAATTAATAAAATATACCAACATCCCCAAATAGTATAAACTATACTATATCGGCAAAAAGGTATGAATACATTTTCTTTGCGCATGAAAGCCATGAATAAGAAATTACATACACACAACATGTAAAATCTGTGTTAAAATTAAGCCAAACAAACAAACTTCAAGTTAAAAAAAAAACCTAAACTAAGATGTCAGGTAATCAAAAAATAAAATAAAATAAAAAAAAAAAAAAAGATCAATCGATTATGTAATGTGGATAAACTTGATTTTTAAGTTTTTTTTTTTTTTTTTTCATTTTGTTATTTTATTTCGTGCCGGTAGATATTTGACCAACTTATAAAACGCAATACTCTTACGTAAAGAGTAGGTGTGTTAATAACTAATTGAATTGGGAGTTAATAAAAATCGATCAAGATTTTTAAATAAAGGAAGTTTTCAATATTCAATTATTTAGTCGCAGGAAAAGTAATTTTTAAAATTATACCTATATTTACACTAAACATATTTGAAGGAAGAAGGTGAATAAAAGATTGTACTTGAAAATGCACTTAAACTAAAGGTTGGCACTATTGCAGACAAAAATCTAATAAACCTAATAAAAAACGTTTTTACGCAATATTAAGACTCCATTAGTATCTTCAGTAAAAAATGGATGGAAAACTTATAATTTTGTCCCGATCTTTATTTAACCACTGTAAACAAATTTGGGGCAAGATTTTTTAATATTTTTTATTTTTTGTGACACTCAAATATATTTGATTCTGCAGTCATTTTGGTACCCAAAAATAAAAAGTTAATTAATAAGGGTACTTTGACTATAACACTGCAATTATTAATTAGTTAAAATATATTTGCATACACCTACTTCACTTGTTTTATTCATCTATTCAATTGAAAGTTTTTTGTACAGGTGGTGTTGCTTAAATTGTAATTAGAGTATGCTACACTTTCAACAACAACTGTCAATGTAGAAAATTGAATTCTATGTTTTTTGCGATGTTTTTATAAATTATAATAAATAAGTTTATGAAGGCTAAACATGGGGCCGGATAAAATGGTAGCGGTTTGTAGAAAAAGTGGCTGAATGGGGGCTTACACTTCCGTAAACAACCGTCAATTTAGAATATTGAATTTTATGTTTTTTGCGATGTTTTTATAAATTATAATAAATAAGTTTATGAAGGCTTAACGTGGGGCCGGATAAAATGGTAGCGGTTTGTAGAAAAAGTGGATGAATGGGGGGCTTACACTTCCGTAAACAACCGTCAATTTAGAATATTGAATTCTATGTTTTTTTGCGATATACTTGTGAATTATCATAAATTAGTTCATGAAGGCTAAACGGAGGCTAACTTATCTTTTTTTTCTACAGATTGTTGACTGGGTTTAATGATGCTTAAGACAAACACACTACTGAAATAACAACGGTAAGATTTTTTCCTTACACTAAGGGAAAAACCGCAAAATGGTCAATTTTGACTCAGCATTGAAAGAAACTTACATTAAATATTTTTAAATTAAAGAGTTTTAACAACTTAGAAAAAAATTTAAAAAAAGAGCGTGTAGTGTACCGTGTACACGCGATTGAAGTTAAACTTCCTCACTCACGAAATTGAATTAATAAGTTCAAACCATAAAAAACAAAACTGTTTAAAAATTATGAGAACTAAATGGTGCTTAGATCATCCCTTTGACATTCTTGTCGAACATTCTTGTCAAAATTAAATGGTTTTATATGACGAAAAATTGCCCCTTGTGTAAATGGGGCATAACAAACTTCCTTCTATAATACATAGCATAGTAAAATTTTGAGCACACAATACGAGTTATTTAACAAAAAAAAAACTTCGCACTAAAGTGGCATCCCTTTTATTTTGCCCCTCGGAATTATTGAGGGGCTATTTTTCACTGCATCGTTAAAAAATTTGTGAAACTTCTACCATTTTTTTTTTTTTTCAAAGTTTATGCATGTCTTTTTTCTATATATCTCTTGTTATTATACAATTTTAAGCATTTTTTTGTTTCGTGATATTCAGCCCTATAATGAACCGAGGAAAAATTGAATTTCACTTAGTCATCCTTTAATGTGAATTCCGGGCGCAAATTTTTGCACGTTCGGAAAACTCACCGATATTTTGAAATTTTTTTATGTCAATAACAGCTCTTTTTTAATTCATATTTAAGTGGAAAACAGAAAACTAGTTTAACGGAAAATGTAAATTACCTTCCAGTTATATCATATAAAATTCCGTTCAAACAAAAATATTCTGGGTCAAAAAGTTTTCACGTGAAACTCCAGGATAGGACTGGTTATTTCAGTGAATTAAACTAAATATTGAGCATCTTTTCCGTACTTTTGCGAAATTATGGGTTTGTTTTTTCTCAACCCTTTATATGTCAAAAACGTATATGTTAAAATTAACGACATGTAAGTACTTGCCTTGAATAATTATAAAACACGTATTTAAAAAAAAAAAAATCGATATTTATTAGTATTTTTTTTTCGTCGTTTAATGCTGTTTTCATGTAGAAAAATGCGAAAATTCAAATTAATAAACAGTAAAATATTTACTTTTACATACTTTCTGAAAGTCCAGAAAGAAAAACATTAAAGTTAAGAGAGAAAAAATATAATTACCGAATTTCTTATTTCTGTACCTACATATTCAAGAAAACCAAACTTTCAAAATAAACTGTCAATAAAATACTTGTAACGCAATATCTGTGAAATATTTTCGATTAAATAGTATTTAAAAATTAAGTTCATAAAGAAAAAAACAATTTACAAGCTTCGTATGTTTTTTTTTTGTTGGATCCTTTATTTTTTACAGAAATTTCACATGGTAGTATAAAGGGTTAACCTTTGCCTGAGATTGAGATTTGATTTTTAATCAAAAAAAAAAAAATTGACCTTTTAAACAAATTAAATCAATTCTTTTTTATAATATTTTAACTTTATAAATCTTCCTTTTTTGGGCAAATTAAACTAACTCATTTGCAAATCAAATTCACCATTTGTATATTTTGCATGGTCTTAAGGATTAATTTGTCGAAAGAAGAACTTAGACCAAAAAGCCTGTTCTGATTAATATATATATTAGAATTTTGCAATCAATCAATAATAAAAAAAAAGAAAACAAAATAACTTACCACACATTTTTTAATATTAAAGTTGAGTTAAAGTTGTTGACAAAATGTAAATCGATAGAAAGTTACTTGATAATTATCCTTGAACTGAAAAGAAACGAATATTTTCGAAATGATGTTAAAAAAACAAAATTATAAAATTTATTTTATTGAATTCAAAAGAAATATTATAAACAAATGGTTAATACATAATGAGTGTCTGGTTAGTATTTTTGTTTTTAGCTCTTAGCTTTTGTCGTTTTTTTTATAATTTCGAATAAGTTACTTTCAGAAATTCATAGATGGCGTTACTATACACCAACGAAGCCACGATAACTATCAACTAGAAATTCAAATTAATTAGGTATTTGCACAAATAATAAATCAACAAATTTCACAATATCAACAAGAAGATAAAATTTAATAAAACATTTCAACTGTGTTGACACATTAAATCTTAAACAATTTTGCTGCTGAGAAAAATAAAAAAAAAAAAAAAAAAAACACCACAGCACATAGCTCCGGATATATCGGAAGCTTATAATTTTTTTTGTTATCCAATTCAAATCGACAACAATTTTTGGGTTTATAAAGTTTTATGATAAAAAATTTTGAACATAAATATAAATGCCACGTCCATAGGGCAGAAAAACAAACGATCTTCCAAAGGGTTCATTTCATGTTTTCAAAATTATCGTTAGAAATGTTAAAGCAAAATTCAAAATTGGAATTAGAAACATAACCAATTTATTGTTCAGTGTTCATAATAAAATATTTACTTAACAATAATAAAATATTTAGTAAAATTAATTTATCTTGTTAAATAAAATACTAACTGACCACGACACACGACCGGAACGCTTTTTAACGATAAAACAAATAAACAAATAAAAAAACAAAAACAATAAAAAAAATTGATATCCAAACAAGCAAACTTTAAATCGAAACGAAGCAACGAACCACTCGCCTCAACTGCTGGAATCACAATGAGTTTGGGTTATAAAAGTACGTTGGATAAAATATGGAGTACGTGGGATATTTTTCTGGGTGTATATTACTCTCAAGTGGCAATATAAAAACAAAAACAAAAACCAAACCAGCAACAACAAAAATAACAAACCAACCCAATCATGATCATGGTGGACGGGATATTTCTTTTGTTTAAGTTCATTATTTAGCAATTCTTTGCAGAGACAGCGGCAATTAGCGATCACGATGGCGTTCTTGAGAGTTTGGAACTGTCTAAGACATTGGGACAGATTAAAAGAAAAGTTAAACTAAAAATTTTACTTTTTTTTTTAATAAGGTTTATCATTTCGGGTGTGACATTTAAACTCTTAAATTTAATGAATTATATTTAGCCACTGTGGTATCTTAGATGTATCTATCTGAAAAAGTGTTTTTTTTATAATAATATACTAAAATAATATACTATTCATTTGAACTATTCACTTTTATGTTGGAAATCATACAAAAATTTTTTTCTTTTGTGTTTTAAATCACGTAAAAATTGTCAAAATTTTACTTTGATTAAATTCAAGCATCTATCCAAAAAAAAATTGTATTATTTTATAAATTTTAATTGTTTTCTTTTTTTATAATAACTTATAAACTAGTAGTTAAAAAAAATTCTAACTATTGTATTCTAATATTTGTATTTAATTAATTTTACATTTTCTTTTAATTTAAATATTTTTATCACTATTGAAATGTCATTTCAGTGCCATTCTTAGGAAATAATATTGTATAATCTTATATATACAAAAAAAAAAACAAATAAAGAATTTATGTATCTATTTGTCTCTAATAATGTACAGGGTGTTCCGTATATTCTAAAAAAAAAACTCTTCTACATTAACGCTCTATCTGAACAGTTGATACTATTTACCGATGATTAAAAAAAAAACGCTTATTTTGGTATACCTTTGCCTACGTAAATGCTAATTTCTCTAAATATTAATGCTAGAGACTTTTTATGGTCTAAGTTTTTAAAAGTTATGTTGTCTTTTGTAACTGAGTTTAAAAAAATGTTGATATCTGTTTTGATTGCTTAGGTATTAATTTTTTAAATTTGTTATATTTTAAGTTCCTCTACGCACTTTTTTTTAATCATGCTAACTATTTATTAACATTTAATTTTGTTAACCCTTTCTAACCCAGCGTCACTCTCATGTAACATATATTTGAAAATTCGTAAAAAATATTCCATTATCTAAGTTATTAGGTTTCGATGGGTTAATTGAAAGATAATAATGTCTAGTTACTCGACTGGTATAAAAAGTTAGTCAAATATCATACTTTTAATTTCTTTTATCGAAAAAGGGACTGAAATAAACTTTTTTTTATCATAATTTTGAAAAGAACATATAAAAAATGTCAATTCAGAAAGTGTTTAGTTTTTTAGCGTAAAACACATCAGTAACACTAGCATTGCTATTTATTATTTTGGAAAAATTACTTTTTGCTATTCATATTTCTTAGTTGTAATGTGTTTGACAAGATAATACTAAAAAATTTTAGTATTGATATTCATTGTTTGGGTTCGAAAGGGTTAAGGCTATTCAATCGCAAAATAGATCACAACGATTTTAATGACTGTGGGGGTCATTTTCAAATTTTTGATCGCGACTATTTTGTCATTGAAATCCTTTTGATCCATTTTTTCGTTATTATTCATAACGCGACCAAAATCGCATGTGTGTTCCTAGTCTTAACGTATCAAAGAAAACAATGAGCGACAAAATCTTTATCGCAAAGAAACTAACTTAAAAGTTCTTAATTAGCAGATTCAGGTGTAAGCCACAAAGTACCTACATTAGGGCGTTCGTTATTTAGGTTTTTTTTTTCGAGAATCAAGTTCCTAAATGGAAAAACTCTAGGCTATATCTAAAAAAATGGCCTTATAAGTCAACACATACATATTTCAAATGATAAAAAACTTTAACCCTCTTGGGGAGCCATCTGACGTTAAAATAAAAATCAGAAAAAATTAGAGATTTTTTTGTTTATTATTAAGAAACAGTTTTTCTACTTAGGAACTTGATTCAAAAATAACGAACGCCCTAACCTACATAGATAAAGTCTAAATCATTTTTTAGAGGGTACTTGTGTTTTAACAAATCTGTTTATTTTGTTAAAGCTTTATAGAACCAACAGGAGCATCTGTAAGGCCTTATAATGAGAACGGTACTGAATCAAATGTTCTTCATATTTATTTATAATCCATAGGTTTTGCGTTTTTAGAATTTCTTTGCAATTTTTGTCGTTGTTAAAATTTAAGATTTGACAGGAAAAGAGTAAATACACATTTTTTTTTAAGAAGAAATCACCCAAAAATGAAATATGAATTTGCAGATATTTCTTTGAGATTTGGATTTCAAAAATTGCTAATTTTGCAGAAATATTTTTTTATCTAAGGTATTTTTTTTTTCACACCTGAACGTTGTCGTTCCGGTTTGGAATTTGTTTTTCATACAGTTACCCTTACTGTCAAAACTTTCCCAACAAAATGTACAACGAATTTAATTCAATTTTCCGAGTTTGTTCTTTATAGAAAAATCAAATTCATTGGTGGCAGGAGACTTACTCTACTAAGCATTCAGAAATTTCAACACCTAACTGTTTTTATTGTTACTTTTGCCAACATTATTTTTATTCGTTTCCACTGTATATTTCCCACCACCACCGTCAGCATAATGTGTATCAAATCTAAAGGTGGTAGGTAAGGTACATTCTTCGACGTGGTAGAAAAAGCTTACCCTTACTTCTTTATACCTTCGAATCACCTAATTGTTTTTTTTTTTTTTCTTTTTTTTATTAACATGGAAATTAACAAAAAAAAAAAAGTCAAATATTACCGCCATCATCCACCCACTTGCAGCTGGGTAGGTTAGGTTAGGCATAGGCATAGTTGGGGCAAAAATTCCTTTGCTTGGTTGCGGGCTGCGCTGGCGGGCGCTGGCGCTGCTATTAAAAAGACACCAAGACAAGGAAATAAGAAAAGAACACCCAAAACCAGATACATATATGTTATAGGTGTATATGAGAGTGCATTTTCTGCGGCAGAGATACCTTGAGTCTTTCTTATCAAAGATTGTATCGCTCCCAGCGATGACGATGACGACGACTGAAGCAAAGCGACGGGACTAATGGAAATAAGTGGTCGCAGTATAACTTGTTTATAGTGTATAAAACGCCACGCGCACAATCGTGAGTCTTAAACCTTAAAGCATGTTACTCAATGGATATTATGTTTTTTGTTTTTTTTTTTCTGTTCTTTTAGGTTTTGTTACATTTTAATCAAATTAATTAGCAATTCTTGTGCCTTCCTGGTGTACAGAAATAAAAATATAGGCATATAGGCACACTAGCGCCACATGGACAGAAAAAAAAAAAAATACCAAACATTAGACACGATTGACGACATCGACTTAGACTGTGAGGCTTGAAATGTTGTAATTGCATATTAATTTGTTCTGAGGAATAGTTTAGTTTAATAATATTATACCGGTCTTGCTACTATGGATCGGTTCAGTAAGCAACAAGCATAATAAAATGCCAGTTAAATGAACCTAAGTCACTGATGAATTGAACTTTTCGAAATTGTTGAAAAGTGAGAGTAACTTTAAGTAGGTATTCAGGTATGGCGGCGGCGCGGCGGGCGGCGTATAGGTGGTATCTTGTCTTTAATACCTAATTGTTGTGCTGTGAGTTGGATGATGGCTTTATTGTTGTTGTTTTTTTTTTTTTTATATATTAAGGTCAACTTGTTGGTCTCTTGTGCTAGTCTGGTTTGATGACTTTTCGCAAAGATTGATTCCGAGGTGTTAGTGCCGATGTCAGTCTTACAGTGGTCTTGTGTATCTGGTTATATTTAAATTTATGTTTTTTTTTTTATTAATACATTTAGAGATTAGGGAATTTGTTTTTTTTTTTACACGTTGAATATGTAATCAAATGCAATACAAGCTGTATCGGATAACAAAAATAATAAACAAATAAATGTGGCAAATGTTTCGCTCATCTCAATTTATAAATTACTTGGAGCACAATGAATTCAGTAGAAGTTAGAAAAAAAAAAAAAAAAGGAAAAATGACACAGCATTGCATTAGTTTGTTTGCCCACATGCAATATACTTTTTATTTGTTTTGTTGAGATAGGTATGGAACTGAGTATTTTTTTTTTTCGTTTGTTTAATTTTAAAGGAAGTAAATGGTTTTTTCAAATTTCTGATTACTTATTTAAGTAGTTTTTTTTTTGTTTCTGATCGAGAAACCATTACCGCCCGCTGTACTTGTTTGAGTATAGTTTGAAAAGGGTATTTCCATATTGTTTTTGTATGGTTTTCAAAAAAAAAAATTATAAATTTAATGATGAATTGATATTGATTGTTTTTTATAATAATTTAAATAAATGTGAAAATTATGGTCGAATTGTTAAAAAAAAAAATAACATAATTTTCACAATAATTTTTTTGTAAAAAATAAATGTTTATCTAGCTCCAATTTTTATATTTATTGAACGATTTAGTTATTCAAACTACTTAATTCGTACTGGCACGTCACGTTTTTGAAAAACTTGAATATTAAAAGGTCAAAAACACGTTTGTTTGGGTACTTTGACGCCGAATTACATCACCGTTAAACTGTGTTTTTGCAAAACTACTTATACCTAACAATCTCAAAACGTTATAATTTATTGTCCTAAATATATTGTCGTTGTAGTTCTAATACCTCGTAACCCCGAAAAAGCCGATTTTGGACTGCAATTATATTTTGTTGAAAAAAATCCGGATGTAATAGAAAAGACTCTGTTTGCCTAACATCGATATTTTCAGAGCTTCGCTTAATCAAATCCAGATCATTTGTATTGATTCTCATACATTTCATACTAATTTTTTTGCCTCTCCTGAAAAATATACATTTCGGGGTTACGAGGTAGGTATTAGACCTACAGCCATGATATTTACTTTTTTTTTTCAAAAATTAAAAGTAGGTAATTGATTATATCTCAAAATTTTGGTATGTATCATAATGAAGGTTTTTTGAACTAAATTCCAGTTTACAACTACTTTTTTGGATTTTAAAAAAAGCAAACATTTTTTTCTTTTTGCGCGAGCAGTGTTATCGTAGAGTCTTGAAACTTGGTATAATAGAAGCTCTACGCAGCTGGTAGCTTACACAATATAACTTTTTAGGCTTTCACGGTTTTTTACAGACATAATTTAAATAATCTCGGATTACCCGCGTTTTTTAACAAGGAAAGTACTTTTGTACTCACCCCGAACATTTCGCATCAAGTTTCATTGAGCGTGGTCACCGGGAAACTGCCGTAAAATGTTATATTTGGTTAGAACGGCTCCGTAAGTTGTATTTGTACGTAGGCTGTTCTAACTCTGGTTGTTGTTGTTGTTGTTAAGGTTCTTCTTGAGGTTGGGAGCAAACAATGCTCACTTCATCACAGAATGTTTTTACTTCAACTTGGGATGACCGTGAGGTGTTAATAACGGTATCCCATGACCGCGAGAGCTTAAAACTATCGTTACGATTGAAATTTTTGTGGCGTTTTATCTCAATCGCCTCGCGTACCACGCTCAATGAAACTTGATACAAAACGTTCGGGGTGAGTACAAAAGTACTTTCTTTGTTAAAAAACGCGGCTAATCCGAGATTATTTAAATTATAGCTTACACAAATTTGGAAACTGCAAGAAGCAAAGATGAGAACCATTTTGGATATTCTCAAAAATAACAATCAAAAAATTTAATTTAAAAATTATAGGATTTAAAGGAAACTTGTGAATTTATAAGAAAGGACATGGTATCGACCAAAACTACATATTTAATGTTGACCCAAAAGTGAACCCACTCAACTTTCAAATTTGACAAAAAAAAAAACTCTATAAATAAGATTTAATTTTGGAAAAAGTAGTTAGTAAATAATGTAACTATGTATTAATTTACTGAAGTTAAAGTTGGCCTAGAACTATTTCAGTTTTTTTGCTATCAAGAATTAAATAAAGAAAAACCTAAACGGTTAAAATGGCCTGGTTAGCACTCGGTTAAAATGGTACACTATGTCCTACCCCGGGCCCCGGCAGCTCATTGTGCGCCTCTGTATTTCATATTAATTAACTGAAATAAGTTCGCGTTCAACTATTTCAGTTTTTTCGGTATTAAAACTTAAATTTAAAAAAAAAAACCCTAAACGGGTATAATGGAATGCTTAGCATTCGGCTAAAATGACATAGTGTGCCATTTTATACTTACTTTCAAATTCTCATTTTGAATAAATTATTTACTGCAAGGAAAAGCACCACTTTTTTCCAAACAAATAAGAGTCACGTATGTTTCGAAAGTAGGTATGCCATATTACCCGGGAAAATCTTATCAATGTATAAATGTGGCAGTTATTGGTTAAACTTTGAAAAGTATATAATATTTAGGTTTAATAGAATATTTTTTTTAAATTTATCTGGAGGGGAGGGGGGGGGGGTATTCAAGGCCACCTTTTACTATACACACATGCAGACATTTTATTCAATCGACGAATTTAAGCCTTTAGATATGAGGACTGAATAAACAAAAGGCCGTATTGCCTTTTTTCATGTTTTCCTTTCTTTTTTAATGAAATCGGCTACTACACATATTGCCTTCTACTGAAACTATTAAAACGCATTATTTTTCATATAAAATTACCTTTTAAAAAAACGGAATTTCATAAAAACCTATTTGACTGTATCACAATTTTAGCGATTTCTGAATAATTTGTTTAGATGGAAATATCTACGGCCTTTTATTTATTCGCTTCTTATAGTATATGTTGAAATATTCAAAATCAACAAAATCACACAAGACAATAACTTGCACGGAAGTTAAAAACAAAATATAGGTAAAATATTTGGATTGCAAATTTTTGCATTTCTTCTGCTGATAAAGCCTAAAAAAAACCTTACCTTTGATGTCTCATTTGATTAAATAATATAAAATTCACATTTGAAATTAATTAATCAACCATTATTAATAAATTCATGAGCAATAAGTGTTTACTTCATATTGTTTACTACTAATCTGATAAGTAAGTAAGTTTCCTACTAAAATAATAATCTTTTTTTTGACTTTAAATTCAAGTTATCTATTTCTTATTTTTTTTTTTTTTTTTAAAGATCAACAACAATTGCAGCAACTATGTATATTAGTATGTCACATAACACATTTTATACCTACGACAAAGTTACCCATCGTCACAACAGCATTCACGTTTTGTTACGATGCAAACTAAGTTGACAAACAAGTGCGTACCTACATATAGTTTAACAAAAGATATCACAGTAACGAACTGAGAAAATCTTTTTAATCAGCTTTTGCTGATGATGATGATGATGATGGAAACCGGATTATTTAGTATTGATTGGTACAAGTTCGTACCATTGTAGTTGAAGTTTGGACTGGGTGCCAGTTTTACAGAATATTTAGGACTAAGACAGGCTTAAAATTAAATAATAAAAGTTGCTTACCATTACCTACCGCCCTATGTTTACATACATTGTGTATGTGCCGATGCCGACGACGGCGACGACACGTCAACAAGAACAATGGTGTTTCCTTAATCAACGCAATGGTCCAACAAGGAAACGTTCCTAATGAATTTTTTTAAATAAATGAGATAGACTCTTTATCGTCGCATACAGCATCGAATTTTTCATGTTGGTTATTTGGCATAACCTCAAGTGTCTAATATCGTCTTTTTGTGTGCATTCTTGTAAGTTTCAAAATGTTACCTACCTAAAACAAATGTCTTTCATATAAAGCTTACCTCTGCCCTACCACGTTGCAATAAATTTACTGAAGTAAATTAACAAAAACAAATATTTTCTTTAACTTACCGCAAGGTATTGTATGAAAAACTTGGTCGCGCATATTTGCTCTTAAAAAAAGAAAAAAACATTACATCAAATGCCGAATTTATTCAATTGCAATTTGACATTAATTTTTTTAATTTTTTTTTTTTACATTTAATTTTTTTTTAAATAGTGGTAAGCCGTCATAAAAGAACGAACTAGGGCCCTATTTCATAAACATTGACAGGTGTCAATTCTACGAATTTGTCACAATTGTCTCTCAAATACCGATTCCAGGTGGCATAATTATTGTCATTTTAATACAATGACAATTTTTCGCGACAATTTTGTAACACTGTCAGGTTATGACAAATTGTCATTGTCTTAAGCAAATTGCACAAAATAGTACTGCGATAGCAGTTGTCAAATTTTGATTTGACCGTTGATTTTTTTTCATCAGAAGATGAGCTGGACGAATAAATTAATTCACTTAAAATTACTTCCACTTTTTATTTCTTTCTTGAAACCCAAACAAATTGTTTTCAAACTTATGGATGTCAATAATAATGCATAGTGGTGTTAGTAAAAGAGGGGTTAATCTGCCGAAAAATCCAGATCTGGAAAATTGATCTAAAATCAAAAAATAAATCAATTTTTTTGGCCGAACGAAGGCAAAAATTGACAAAATCAGTTTTTTGACAGATCTAAATAAAAAAAATAAATTGATTTTTGTACCAAACGAAAACCCCATAAAATATCCTGTTTAAATGGCAATTTTAAATTTAATGGAGTGCGAACAAATTAGGCCTCAATGCAGCAAAATCATTTTTAATTCTGTCTTTAAGGATTCGAGGAATGGCGTAATTCAAGAAATCGCTTCTCAAATTCTTCCTCACTTTCACTTGTGAAACAAATTTTATTTGACATTTTTAATAGAACTTGTCACTTCTCGACCGAAACTCATTTGGCTGTCGCAATTGTCGACTTCATTTTCTGGGACAGAATTTAGACAATTGTCAAGTTGTCATTCACAAAACTATCACCTGGCGCACTGTCAATGTTTATGAAATAGGGCACAGCTCAATTTTTTTTTGGCATAATAATGACAAAAAGATTTAACAGATGAGTGACAAATTTATTGAATGGTGTACACTTGTACACGGAGAAAAAGACCGCCTAAAAACAGGCGAATTTCTGCATGGTTTTTTTTGCCAAGATGGCTTCCGCGGAAATATACTTAATTTATCATAAAAATAATAAGATTTTCATTTTAAATTAAGTGGACTTCCGCGAAAGTGATCTAGGCAAAAAAAACCATGCAAAAATCCGCTTGTTTTTAGGTGTTCTTTTTCTTTTTATGGAAATTCGTTGTCATTCTAATGTTATGTTTGATTATTATCTGAAGTTTTTTTTTTATAAATGCATAACATACGGTATACCTACCTTTATCGCAAGTAAAACACAAGTTATTAATCATAGACTATTTACTTGGAAAAGAAAACAACAATACTAAAAAAAAAAAAACACATTCAATTGTTATCGTACAAAGAGTTTCCAGTAATTAAAAAAAGGAAGTACCGATACCGACTAAGAAAAAAAAATCAACAATTAACAAATAGCGACGACTGATAAGCATAGGTCGTTTTCTATACAACCAATGCCGCCGCGCCATCGGTCACTATTTTTAAATAAAACACGTACGTATTTTTTTTTTCCAAAAAGATAATAAAGGTGGTCAATTGTAATGATATCTTTGAAACTAACCCTTAAGAATTTAGCTAGAAATAAGTATGCGATTCTAGTTCAACGATGCGACAGCCATGCTTTGTTTTTATTTTAAGGTCTTGAGAACAAAAGGTAGAACAAAGATAAAAACATGATCAAACACAGAGAACAAAGGACACCTTAAAATAAAAAGAAGCTAACTTTAGGATTTCCGCTTAAAATAAGTTGAATCCGCTTATAAATTTAAGGTTAACTTCATTTCATTTAAATGTGAATTTTCATCTTAAAAAAACCGACTAAACAAAGAAATTTTTAATAATTTATCATAGTTACTTCTAACAGCGAGATAGCTTGAGGAAGCACTCGGCTAGCGACCCAACAGTTGTGGGATCGATTCCCAGTGGCTGCCAAATTTTTTTTTTAAATTAAAATGTTTCTACATTAATTTTTTTTTAAATCCCCCAAAATGCAAGAAATTAAGAAGATTTGCCCGCTCAATTTAAGACGGAATTTATCTTGGCAAAAAACCATGCAGAATTCCGCTTAATTTATTACAAAATCCACTTGTTTTTAAGTGATTTTTTTCCTCCGTGAAGATTTATAAACTTAGAAGAAAAAATTAAAGGTGTAAATTTTCACACAGCGCTCGTGTAGTAAACATTTTAAACTTCTGTTTTAAAAAAAATACGGTGTTGAAAGACTGCTTGAATAAAAAAACAAAAAATGTAGTAATATAAAGGAGCACATTATCGGCCAGTTTTTTAAAGACAACTTTTCGATAGGACTCATCGTTTAAGAGTAATAGGCAAAAAACCGATATTTTCGACATTTGACACGTTTTAAAACCACGATATCTTCTAAACGATATCTCGTAGAAAAATAAGTGTCAAATTTTTTTTTAGAAAATTACAAAACCTACAAGTCATCCATATACTTTATTTTGATACCTTCTCCCGTTGAATAACTTTTTATGCACACATGGGACTTTTGGGGACAATTTGAACAACGGAAAAATTGATGAAAAACAAATTTCGGATATATGTGTATTAGGGTGGGTCAAAAAAATCGAAATTCTTTTTTTTGATTTGGTACTCCGAAAAATCGATTGCTAGACACCTCTAGAATATACACACCAAATATGAGCTCTTTATATTAAGGGGAAGGTCCTCCGCTTTGCAATTTTCCATTTTTACATCAAGCTTCTACTAAAAAAAAATAATTTTTTTATTAATTGACTTTTTAGCAAATTTCTTTTCAGATTCTTGTAGGAAATTGAACGCTCTACAAAAAAGGCCTTATACACTTTTTTCGTTTATCTAACCGTTAACCAATAAATTTGATGCCAGGGAATTGTTTGTAGAACGTTTAAACCCCTACAAGAATCCGTCTTTCTAATTTGAAAATAATGAAGTTTCAGTGAACTGGAAATTTTTTAAAAATTATAAAATGTTTTTATATTTTTTTTTAACTTTGACCTCGAATATCTTTAGAATGGTTAGATTAATGAAAAAAGCTAACAAGACCTTTTTTGTGAAGCAATCAATTTCCAACAAGAATATGTCTTGCGCGTTTGATTTTTATAATATTTCAATTTGTTACAAAATTAAGAACAAAAAACGAATTTTTAAAGATTTTTTCGATTTTTGGACCTCAAATATCTATTCAACGGTTAGATAAACGAAAAAAGTGTATAAGGCCTTTTTTGTAGAGCGTTCAATTTACTACAAGAATCTGAAAAGAAATTTGCTAAAAAGTCAATTAATAAAAAAATTATTTTTTTTTAGTAGAAGCTTGATGTAAAAATGGAAAATTGCAAAGCGGAGGACCTTCCCCTTAATATAAAGAGCTCATATTTGGTGTGTATATTCTAGAGGTGTCTAGCAATCGATTTTTCGGAGTACCAAATCAAAAAAAAGAATTTCGATTTTTTTTGACCCACCCTAATGTGTATCTTAACGGGCGTGGTAGTGGTACACACCGACGCAACGACAGCAAGGCCCAACTGGAGACAATAGAGAAATGGAAACTTTTTTATAATCAAAGTAACAAAGCAAAAACATAAAATATTTGAACCAAATAATATTACTTGAACAATTTTACCAAATCACAAATATGTTAAAAAAAAAAACGTCTGGCGTATACGTACTTTTTTTTTTAATTTTTTCTTATTTTCTATATCAGATGCCCAAAAATTTAGTCTTGCCCCGAACACAACGTTCGCCTCTGTACGCACTTTCTTGTTTTTTTTTTAAACATTTTTTTTCTTGTTTGATAAATTTTAGAGCGTGATTTTGGAGTAATCGTGTTTTTTTTTATTTATTTTAAATTTTATTTTATTTTTGACTTTAAGCCTGCATTAAAAATAAATTGTTTTAAAAGTTTGTTTTGTTTATTTGAAATAGTGAAATTTTAGAAAGCCTAAGATTTTGGCATTTACAGATTTCGGGAGTGTCCCGGCGAAATCGGGACGTCTGGCAGAACTAGGCGCTTCCAATGATTCCTCATTTGTCAAATTGTAATACAAAGCTTATAAACTATAACAGAACAAACACATAACTAGTACAACAGTCATTAAATAATTACAAATAGAAGTAGACACCCTGTAAACCGGCAGTTATTTATGCCGTTGGTGTTAGTATCACCCAATGAGGTTTGTGTATTAAATAGATTTTAAAAAGGAATTTTTAATTAAGGTTTAAAAAAATGATTAGTTGAGGCGCAACCTCTTTTTTCCGTAACTGGTGGCGCATGAGTAAATTTATACTTTTGCTGGAAAAAAAATTCGAGCCGAATTTAGACTTTTGATAGAGCATTTTTACATAAGCATAAAACCACATATTGCACAACTCCACCCTAATGTTAGCCTCCATTTTGTTTTGAACGGTTATTTTCGTTTTTGCTTATAACTCGCATATTTTAGATTCTAGAGTTACAAACAAAATGGCGGCTATATGACACTAGGTGGAGTTGTGCCAAATGTCCTTTTATGCTCATCTACTAATGCTCTATCAAATACCGTACTGAAATTCCCTTTCTGGGTTTGCTGTATTTGGGTTAAAATGCTCAGAAAAATTCATAGAACCAATTAAAGATTTCTTTAGAATTTTGTATGGAAATTGAAAAAAACTTTAAAAAAAAAAAAACAATTAAAAATTGACACAAATAGTTCCCAACTTTAAACCTCATTAAAATCATCTTATTCACATTTGAAAATTCATGCCACCTTAAAGGAAAGTTGAACCAGACTATTTTTTGTTTCTTTTTTTTTTTTTAATTTCTAACAAAATAGTAGCCAATTAACATCATGGCATTGTAGTCCAGTGCATTTATGATGTTCATATATGGGCGACCTAACAGTTTGTACCACCCTCAAATTTTTTTTGATCATTCGATAGAGCATTGGCTGAATATATCATATTAAAATTCAAGATTTGGAAAAAGTAAAGGTTAAAAACACAAACAAAATAGAGCATTTTTTTTTACAAAAAAAGTACATATTAATAACTTTTGTATTTATAGCGATATAAAAAAAAGTTGAGTAGCAGAGTTGTAGAAAATTTTAAGGTGAACAATCTTTGCCTTTTTTACATTTTTGGCTTGTAAATTTTTTAATATTCAGAATATTGAAAAAGTGTACTTAACATAAAAGAAGCGAAATTTAATTGTCTATAATTTGTATAACCAACTTTTACCTAGGATGAAAAGAAGTCGAGATATATACTAAAAACCAAAATCCAAGATGGCGGTGAAAGGTGAATTTCACGAGTGCGAAAAATCAAAGTTATGATATTCTTATTCACCCAATTCTCTATCGAATGAGCAAAACAAAATTTGGGGGTGGTACAAAAGTGCTGGGTCAAATTATAAACGCACTGAACTATTCCTATTGCGCCACCCTGTAAGAATTGAATTTCATTCATCTAAATAAAATTCATAGTGAACACTTTTTTCTCGCTGTCACTATAGTTCCCTTTAGAAAGTAGCTTTTTCGAACTTCAAAGCTTTCAACTAAACCTAATACCTAAAATCACATTGCCCAGACGTCAAAGAAAATAAAGCTTTTACATCCTCTCTATTTGTCATTTTCATCCACGTCATATACATTTTTTTTTTTTTTTTTTCATTGTATTAGTAAGGCGGCATGACATGAGCATGAATTCAATTCCATTTCCCAAGAACTATGTAGCTTTTTTGTTTATAAATCGTGTTTTTTTTTTCTCGTGTTTACAACTCAATGTTTTACAGATTTTGAGCAGTTGTAATGACAAAAACGATGCGAATGATAGGAAATATTGAATAAAACACCCACCTGAAACTGGTGATAAATGCAATTGAGTTAGTTTTAGGCGCCAATTAATCAAACTTCACACAACAAACAAAAAATTCGATATTTTTTTAATAGTTGTTTACTCAAGTCATTAAGTCAATGAAGAGAACGCACAAGAAAGGTATATCACAGAAGTGTTTTTTTGTTTTTTTTATTTAAGAAAATAAGACGAAAACCAATTGAACACGAAAACAATTAAGTTTTAATTAATTGTTATAATAATAATTATTTACTATTTTACCACGAGTGAGGGAAATTTTCATAGTGAGTATCGCGCGGTTGATACAGATGCAAAGCAAATATAGCTTTTTTCTATGAATTAACCTTTTTAGACTTGTGCGGGGAATGTATGGAAAAGTTTCGGTGTTGCCTTTTCTAAATTTTCGGAATCAGAAATTTTAAATTGAGAAGAGAACATCATTTTGTAAAATAGGGTGAGTGGAAATGGAATAATGCGCATGATTGATTATGCAAATTTAGTAATAATAAATGAGGGAAATTGTATTAAAATGAGAACAAAAAAAGCCCAAAAGCTTTAATTGATTGGTAACAAGTTAAATAAATTTAAGTTGATATTTTATTGAAATATGCGAAAAAGCTAAAAAAAACTTCAAGTTCGAAAAATTAAGTTGCCAAATGTACAAAACTAATGCCCCATTTACACTACGAAATGGAGAACTTTGGCTACTCACACAATTTACATAGGTCTGTTTTGGGTTTTTTTTGGACAAAAATATAAAATCTGTCAAATTCTCTGAGAAAAAAAAATTGTAAAAGTAACCCAAGCGCTTTTAGGAAAAAAAATGTCTACTATTTTTTTTAATCAAAACAAAAATGTAAACAACAATTGAAAAAAAATGAAATGAAAAATATCAAAACATTTTGTAGGGTTGGGGCAGAAATTCTGTATGCACCAAAATTCAGATTCCCAAATTCTGTAAATCCAAAATTCTGTTTTTTTTTTTTAATTCTGTAAAATACAAAAATTCTGGATCTCAAAATTCTGTATTTCAAAATTCTGTATTTCAAAATTCTGTGAATGATACCTAAGTTTGGAATATACAGAATTTAAAAAAGCAGAATAATGGATTTGCAGAATTTTAAAAATTTATTTTGTGTAAAAAAAAAATACACAGTTTCAGAGTACCCAAACAGAAATTGGGTTAAAAAAATTTGAAAACAGTAGAAATATTTCTTTTTTAGGCAGTACCAAACAGGCCTAATTTTGCACTTGTTTTCAGCACACAAGATGAGAGATTACAAAAAAAAAAAAATTCTAACATTCCTCTCATATAATATGTATTTTTGAAGTTATAATACTTTTGAGGAATTGGAGTAAGAAAATTTACTTTTTAAAAAGAAAGAAATGTCAAAAGTATTAACAAGTAGCACCATCTAGTGCTCATAATGTTAAAACAGTTTGGTTATGGTATGAACCTACTTAGTGAATTTCTGTGAGTGCAAAGTATAACCTCAGTCTCGTAAACGTGTGTAAACACACTCCTTTTTTTGAGCATACAACTTCAATGCATAAAACGAAGGTAAATGTCAAAATTAGAGACTAAACTGTCGTTCTTGGGTGCATATTGTCACTATAGATCGAATAGATCGAAAAAACAAACATTTTTCAGGTATAATAATGTACTTATATTGTAGAAAAAATCCCGATCTAATGAAAAAGACACTCAATGCCTAAAATCGATGTTTTCAGAGCTTGGCGTGGTCAAAACTAGATCATTTATGCTTTCATACATTTGGGTTACAAGGTATTCGATCTTCAAGGACGATATGGCTTTTGTATGTAGATAAATATAATTTAAAACAAGCAATAAGAATCAACACGACTCGGGAAGAAGAACGAATAGTGGCTAGAAATTTGAACTTAAATTTCTATCCAAACAAGTTGGGGCTCTTAGAGCAGGTTGTTTTCTTTCCGTTTTAGTGCAAACGATAAACGTTAAAGGGGTGAAAATCTTAAGGGCTCTTCCAAACCAAAGCATTTTTATAAGCGATGGATAAAACTTGTTTTTTGAGGCTTGGTTCCAAAGAGAATTAGAAGTCAAAACGGGCTAGAAACAGTTAAATGAAAATTTGAGCTCTGCAGCTGGTTTGCTTTTGTTTATAAAGACAAGTATGTATACGCATAATTTTCCGAAATTATTGAAAACATAAATTTCATAAGATAGATTTTGTATCAAAAACAGCAAACCTTGTGCATTAGAAATGCATAGGTACTTTTGTACTAAAACTATGCACTTTCGAAGCTTGATTCTGAAATTATTTACTCTAGCTCTTAATGGGAAATTAGCTGCAATAACTTCGTAAAAGAAGAGAAATTGCAACAACTTAGTAAACCACTTATTGTCCATATCGGGAGGATGAGGATGCATGTGGGTTTATTGCGTCGAAAAATATCATATTCACGGTCGTCAGAGAGCCTTTCCCAGGGTTTTACCAGGGTTTTAACAACTACGCAGGAATCTTCTGACGACAATACGTAGGCGATGCACACGGAGGTAGATATTTTTATATCAAGCCCCCGCACTGAATCAGGTAATTTTCCACAAAGGATACCTACGACGTAGTAAGAAAAACTACGCAGTAGGAAAAATAAAAGCTTCAATGCATGGACAAGGGCTAGAATGCATGGACATATCGGGAGGATGAGGATGCATGTGGGTTTATTGCGTCGAAAAATAATATCATACTTCTATGAGCATGGGTTTCACGGTCGTCAGAGAGGAAAAATAAAAGCTTCAATGCATGGACAAGGGCTAGAATGCATGGACATATCGGGAGGATGAGGATGCATGTGGGTTTATTGCGTCGAAAAATATCATATTCACGGTCGTCAGAGAGCCTTTCCCAGGGTTTTACCAGGGTTTTAACAACTACGCAGGAATCTTCTGACGACAATATGTAGACGATGCACACGGAAGTAGATATTTTTATATCAAGCCCCCGCACTGAATCAGGTAATTTTCCACAAAGGATACCTACGACGTAGTAAGAAAAACTACGCAGTAGGAAAAATAAAAGCTTCAATGCATGGACAAGGGCTAGAATGCATGGACATATCGGGAGGATGAGGATGCATGTGGGTTTATTGCGTCGAAAAATATCATATTCACGGTCGTCAGAGAGCCTTTCCCAGGCTTTTACCAGGGTTTTAACAACTACGCAGGAATCTTCTGACGACAATATGTAGGCGTTGCACACGGAGGTAGATATTTTTATATCAAGCCGCCGCACTGAATCAGGTAATTTTCCACAAAGGATACCTACGACGTAGTAAGAAAAACTACGCAGTAGGAAAAATAAAAGCTAGAATGCATCATGACAAGGGTATTGAGGGAACGATATTTCTAGTATACTTACTTGGTGCAATACAATTCTGACACGTATACCTCTATTTGATGAAAAGCTATTTTACCAGATATACACTTATCTTTCAATGTCTGGAACATGCATTGTTCAAATATACCCTATATGATCGATTGACGTCAATCAGGGGAAAAATCCGGGAGCCTTTTCCATAAAATATTGCAGAAAATTCTATTAATAGAAGTCCAGAGTGCACATGACTTTGATTTTCATCCATAATCATAAATTTCTCCACATCCAACTTCATTCGTTGTGTGGTGAGTAATTTGAAAGTTTTAAGTTTTTAAATGAAATTTTAAAATCCATATGAAAAAAACGTTACAAAAGCTAATAAAGGGTTGCCATTTATTGAAGTGCATAATGCAGTAAAATTTGCATGACTGATTCAAGAGTGTGCTTAGCAAACAAAATTTATAACTCCACATATATATATTTTTTTTAATGTACCGTCTGAATAATGTAGGACATAATCGTAATGGAATTGTGGAGTTATTTCCCACCGATATATTTACTTCTAGTTCACTTTAAGTTCCCAGCGTCATTTAATGCCCCATTAACACGAGTGACAACTTGTAAGTAATTATAACAGAGAACTGTCAAATGCACTTGTCATAAAATTGACCAAGTATGAGCAAGTTCAGCGTTTACAATTATCCTGAACGGTTCATCTATCTTTCTCTTCCATTTGTCAAATTCCCATAAAAGTGGACATAAGATACCACATAAGATAGTTTTTCTTCTTTTTGAGCTAGGCAAACAGTTTTATGATGTTTCGGGAAAAATGTATCAATTTTTTCTATTATTTGAAATTATTTTGAAATGATGCTCTGCCTCACCAAGTATAATTACTTGGGGCGCATATACCTACCTATAGATTGTCTGATTTTAAGACAAACTTCTATTTTATCCTCTTTGAATTACATTGGATAAACGCAGCAGTTAAACCACAATTTTCAATATGCCCCATGAAAGGATGCAGAATTTGAAAAGGTTAAAACAAGTGTCATCCAATTTGGAATGAAAATTATGTTCAAGGACACAATCTGGCAGTAAGATTAAAATATATTCAAATTTAAAAATTAATTCGATTAAAAAAAAAAAATTAAAAATAATTTGATTAATTCAATCGCCAAACTCATTCTGTCTGTTAGTCTTTCCTCTTTAGCTTTTTTTTTTTCGTTTATACAAAATAAAACAATTTCATATCTAAAAATTAATATATGTATATTTTTTCTACTTTTTTCTTAGTTTATAAAACTTATACAATTTAAGGGCACAATAAAAAAATAATATTATTTCAGTTTTCTTGTTTTCAAACTAAAGGCAGCGAAATTCGGGAATAAATCTTAAGTAAATTTGTTATGCTTAAAATTTACTTAAAACTAAAAAAAAAAAATTTATAACTTAAACAAAATAAAAAATAAAAAAGAAATTAAAAAAAAAAATAAAAAGACAAATAAAATATATATTAACATAATACAGATTCAGATTATTTGTGGTTTGTTTTTGTGTCTTGTGTATTTAGTTGTACGTAAGCTAATAAATAATATTATAAAAAATGGAAATATGTTTAAACCTAATTTATAATTTATAAATTATTTATTTTTAATTATTATTAAAATTTTAAATTTACATACAACCACATGATTCAATAACCATATTAGGAAATTTCATAAGCGTCGCTGTATTATTACTATCCCTGAAAAATATTTCTAGAGATGAGTACTGATTTGCTGTACAACAGGGTATCAGTTCGAGTGGTTTTTTTCCGGCAGTATCCCTGTGTGAAATAACTTTCTGCAAAGAAAAAGAAACAAACTTATTATAATTGATTATTTTTTTTTTATTTTTAATTTTTTCGATTGCTTATTTCCACGCTTATTTTACGTGATATTCCTATACGATAAAGCTGATTAAAAAAAAAATTAAAAAATCTTTTTTTGTGTTGTGTTTAGGCGCACTGTTACTACGTAATATATTGCTTTAGCTAGTGAATTTCGGAGAGATTTTGTTTTGTTATTGTGGTTGTGATTGCGTTGCGATAGGCATGAAAGATCAGAGAGAATCCAGCATATATATTTTTTTTTTTAAACATACGAGAGTAGATTGTGAGATGGTCAAGCTCTGAACTAAAACATTCTACTGGGGCATCCCATCGATCTCTATTTTTTAAAAGAAAAAAAAAACTGGACTTTGATTTGACACGAGGTCTGGAACACAATTTTGCTGTTTTTTTTTTTATTGTTTGGTGGTTAAAGAATTTTTCTAATGAAATATTTTTTCAAAATGAATTCGTATAAGAGCTTACTTTTATCGAACTAAATACTAAACAAAAGTATAAGCTGCAATTTTTAGATTTTAAAAGAGGCTTTAAAATTCCAACATTTATTGAGTATTCGAGAAATTGAAATGCTAGGTATACCTGTGGTCAAAATATGTCAGATTCTGGGATCGTCTAGTTTTGAAAAAAAAAAGGTAATAAACGTGATTGCCTTAACGGTGAATTAAAAGTCAATTAGTGTCAAACAAACTGTCAAATCCATACAAAATTTTTACACATTTACCACTTTACCAGGTTTACCTCGAATTTAGACTGTTTCATGAATACCCATTACTTATATTAATTTGAACAGTATTTTGGGTTTTCCATAAGACTCTGAAACACCAACAAATTGTGGAAATAGTTCTATTTTGTATACCTAAATGAAGCATATATATTAATCAGAGGCGTACGTTGAGTTGCCGGGACCCCGGGGCAACACAAAATTTTGGGGATTCTTTGATACTTGGGGCCCATTTAATATAGAAAATAAGAACAAATAAAAAAGAACGTATACACCCTACTTCGTTTTTGGGGCCCCTGATTTACCATTTATTAGTCGCTAAGATTTTTCAAGTAACAATTTTTGGGGCCCTAAAATAATATACCTACATATAATTTTTCTTTCAAAAAATCGATTTATTTTTTTTTGGGCCCCTGAGGTAGGTGCTATTTTTTTTTATGAAATAGTATGTGGCTAGCTACCAATTCAATATGCATTACACTGAAGAATATAATTTCATGTCAAATATCTAATCTTTTTGCTTCGTTACACATGAGTAAAATTTAATACTGAGCGGCTATTTTTAAACTTTAATATGATTTTTTGACGTTATACTTCTTCTGCGACGTTTACACAGGGTTAAAATTTACTTTTTACCAAGAAAGTCAAAGCAATTAACTGAATAGTTGTAGATGTTATTTTTCTTTATTATCGACTTGTACATTTTAAAAAACAACATTCATAATCTGTACGTTCTAAGTGAAAAAATAAAGAAATAGAACCAAATGAGTCAACAAACAGAACTTATTTGACATGGCAAAAAAAAAAAGCTGTATGAAAGTTTCAAAATGTCTGCTCAAATGTAAATTTTACTGTTGTATAAGGCGTCAAAAGAAGTTTCTATAACTTCAAAAACTGTGCTCTTGTAGGGTATTCCACCCGTGATCAAAAGTTGTTTTCAGAATTTAAACAACTACATACTCTTATTGACTTTTTTATTCCAACAGTCGAAACCAAAGACGTCATTTTTTTCCTAAGTAAACAAATAAATATAAAGAAACATCTCAATAACACCTTCACTATCATTTCCCTCGGCTCCTACAATTTTATTATACTCAAAAACCATAACAAGCAAATCCTATCTCATTGTTATTTTTATTCTTATTATAAAAATATAGAAATTAAAAAAAAAAAAATTAATATATATAAAAAAAAATAATAAGAGATAAGAAAATAACCAAAATTTAATTAAAATCAAATTTTACTCACCCTCATCAATGAACTATGATGTGTCGTACTCTGAGCTATACTCGCCGCAGTCGAGCAGGATCCCCTGCAAAAATATGCATCATAGCCTCTCGGACTGATAATCCAATCGCTCCAACCGATCTCATCAAATGATATATAGAGTTTTTCCCGACAACATTCCGTCACACCGTTTGTACAATTAACACTGCGTTTTTGTCTCGAAACACGTCGCCGATTTTGCGTGTCGATCATGATGAATGGTCGATAATCCTTTTCCGTTGAAATAAGACTATCAGCAGTCTTTATTTCGCACGAATCACAGGATATGTGAATTAAATGACTAAGCTCATGAATGCCAAACCAGCGTTTTATTGGCCATTCAATGTCGATCTTCATCCAGCCCTCTGAAAACATGACAGAGAGATCAATGTTTAAGGTTTTATTATGCGATATGGTTATGGTTACTATACATTTCAATATATTCGTAGAAAAAAAAATGCAACTTGAATACTTTTTGAGATAACAACTCTAAGCATTATGTTACAAAAAATTAGTCTATCTGTTGTTCTTTTTATTTCTTATTTTTTTTACGACTAACGACCTTTTAAAAAAAAAGTAAGCAAACAGAATTTATTTAACAGTGAAAAAGAAATGAATCGGTCATTTCAAAAACAACTCAAGTCTATCAATTAACTGCTGGACTTAAGTGAATTTTGCAATGACTGATTCAAATGGAAAAACAAACAGACCTAATGTCTGGAGTGTCAAACGGAAATTGACAACATATCAAATATTCAAAATGGCTGCTGAAATGTCAATTTTACTAGTGTGTAATGTGCCAAAAGAAGTAAAACTTCAAAAATTACCGCCAAAGATGCTGATATTTTTGTTGTTTGCAGCACCTGGTGGTGGTTTTTCGCAACAATATAATACTATTAAAAATGTATGCGTTTTATGTTTTGTGTACGCACTTTTAAACATAAGAAAATTAAAAAAAAAAAAAAAAGTATTTTAATAATGAATGCCACTTTGGGTATTAGAGCAATTACATGCGACACAGTTGTGCTGTTTCTTTTTATTGATATAATATTTCTTATTTCGTATTCATATACCTAAATTTTTTATTTTTTATTTTTTTTTTTAATAATTCAGATTGTGGGTGGAGCAAAGGCGATTATCAATCTACTTATATTATTGACACGAGCACATTTTGTTCCAGATTTATGGGGTTTTCATGATTTCGCTAAGTGATTTCTTAGTAAAGCAAATGCAAACAACAATAATAATATATGATGAAAAAGTCTTGGGGTCATTCGACTTTCAGACGAAAGTCCAAAACAACTCCCGGACTTTGAGTAAAAAAAAAAAAAATAAAAAAATCTATGATAATTCATTTAATAATTTTGTCAGAATGTGATGTTCTTTTTTACAAACAATATAAAATATATATTCTAGATTATGTGTTATGATGATTTTTTTTTTTTTTTTTTATTAATAATAACATGTAATGGAAAAGAAAATTTAAATGTTTTATCAATCTCACCTTGCACATCGACTGATTGTATTGCTATTGGTTTAACTTTTGGGAGATATTTCGAGTTATGACCTCCTTGTTCAACCTCAGATACAACAATTGTTTGTTTGAGAAGATCTTTTGTATTTCGCCTCTTAAAAATCCATAGAACTGCTTTACTGACATCAATACTTTCCAGGTCTAGGTCGTCAATTTTGAATGAGAAACATATTGATGGCTGATTGAGATGGTTACACTCTTGTTTTTCTACAACAACAACAACAAAAAAAAAGAAAAAAAAATTGACTTTTATTTTTTTATTGATGACTTTGATGAGCAAATTTTGATGAAAGATTGCATAATCTTTTTGTTCCTATGTACTTTTAATGCAAAACGCGTGACGTAACTCTAAATAGTGATAATTTTCTTATTTATATAATGTATTTGTATTTATTTATTTTTGCTAATGATGATGATAAATTGCTTAACTCTTGATTTTAACTGTCAGATTCAAATGCAATATACCTATAAATGTAAACTCGAGTTCCTGTACTTTTTATTCAAAGAATTTTCTGTTCACATTTTGAGATGTGTTAAAAAAAGAGTGTGCGTAGATGTGCTCTTTACACATGTACACGCGATTGAAGTTATACTTCTCTCTCACAAAAATTCATCTCTTTTTGACATTTCTTTTCAAAAAGTAGATACCCCAATGTTGCAAAAGAAGTATAACTTAAAAAATGTGTGTGTTAGAAGTTATACTTTATATGCGAAAGCTTAAAAAATTTACACTCCTATTAAGACTGTCAACTATCAATTGATAGTTGATAAAAAATAAATTTCGATCTCATATTATCTAATTTGCAAAAAAAATTGAAATCAAAGAATGATGCCAACCGTTGTTATTTGAAATGTAATTGAAAAATTACCCAAATTAGATTTTTAAACACCAAATTTCAGTATTTATCAACTATCAATTGATAGTTGACAATCGTAATAGGGGTGTTAAATTTAAATTGCTCTGAGTAAAAAAAGAAACACAACTGAGAAATTATCAAATGTAACAGAATTTGTTTAGTACTGCTAAATGCAAAATCAAACAGATCTAACATAATTAATTTTTAATATAGCGAGGGATATGCTTAAAAAATAATAAATAATTTTAGCGGCTAGAGAAGTCGACAACAGTCATGATCTTGGGTGGGATCACAGATCTCCCACTTTACTGCTTCACACTATGGCTCCACATTTGGGGTTCGCCACTCTGAAAATGTTTTTAGTAGAACAATTTACTACTTTTTATGCATGTTACCAAGTGTGGAGGTATTGGTAAGTTTTCTATTGACACGTCGGTCAAGGGAGCGGGTCAAAATTCTGACTTCAAAACTCTGGTTTTCAAAATTCTGCTTTTTTCAAAATTTTGTTTTTTCTTTTTATATTTTGTCTTTTATTCTGTTTGCTTTTCATAATTCTGTTCTGCAAAAAATTAAAAAAGCGAGATTTTTAACATTTTCTAAACCCTTTTTTAATTTTTTTGTAAAACCAGAATTATTAAAAGCAGAATTTTGAAAAGCCGAATTTTTAAAAACAGAATTTTTAAAAGCAGAATTTTGAAAAGCAGAATTTTGACACCCGCAGAATTTTAACCCCAACCCATCCTTCAAGCTTTTAGTTCCATTTAAACTGTTTTTGGGACAAAAAAAAATGGTGAGTATACCGTTATAATAGTCCCCCTACCCTTTCCCTCCCAACACATACAAAAATTCCAATACAAAAGAATTCAAAAATCGGTATTAAAGTTTAAAGGTAAAGAATTATAATTTTTTTTTTTTTCAAAAACTCACCTCTTTCTAAGAATATAAATTTTTTACTGGCCCTGGCATAGTAGTCATCTAAATCCTTAGAGCTTGTCGGCTCATCTTGATGTATTGTAGTTTCTTCATAGATAGGCTTTGGCATTCCTACAGCCGACACATTTGGTTTATCTTTTAAGCGCAATTTTTCCAAAATCTGTCTTTTCACAAACTCGATACGTAAACGAGTTAATTCTTCTTCACTTACACGAACATTTTGTCGATTCGATTCACATTTAGGACACTTTATCGTTGGTGCAGCTTTAATTTGTTGTTGTTGTTGTTTATGATTCCTTCTACGTGACTCAGGTTTTACATCGAGGTCATTAATATTGACTTCATTAAAATCATCTCTCAACATATCAGTCTCATCTAATTGCTCGTTGCTCCTTTCATCATTGACATAGGGAACAATTGGCATATCATCTCCAGTACTTGTACTACTTATACTACTACTGCTACTTGAAGCCTTGTTAAGCTCCTTATGAACTATGTACCATAGATTTGGCTTATTCTTAGGTTTTCCTTCTTCTCCCTCTTCAAAATCTTGTTCTCGATTTCCTTGGTTTTCTAAATATTGATCGGGTTCCTCCGGTTGAAGATGCTGTTGGTGTGGATTATGTGGCAAATGATGATGGGGATGTGGATGTTGTCGGTTATTATTGTGCTGTTGTTCGCGGAAAGCATTATGATCACTTGCTTCTAGAGACCCATACTTTTGGGGACGCACATGATGATGAGTAGGTTTGTAAGCTTCTGATTTAGCAAACATTCTATTGTTAATGTTGGTACATTCTAAGGCTACGCACGCCAAAAGTACCAAAGTTATAAAATATTTAACCATTGTTGTTTAGATTAGATTTGTTGTAGTAATTTAATTTATAGCACTTTGTTTATGATATTTATTTGTTTTTTTTTTTTTTTTTAATTTGTTTTATTTATTTTATTTTAATTTGAATTGAAAATATTTTATTGAAAACAGGGGGCTCTGTACTATCTTTTCGGTAGCATGGATATATAAACTGTTGTCCAAAGATTTTTTATAAGCATAGAATAAAAAGAGAGCACTAGTTTATATGTTAAATAATAATAATTATTATTATTATTATTTTATCTTAAAGCTTTTCAAAACAAGGTGTTTTTTTTGTTATATTTCTAGAATTGTCAAGAATTTAATGATTATTTTTTGTTTATATTACATTATTTGCAATCGAAATAAGTTTGATGTTAATTTTTAACCGACATCTGTAAAAAAAAGAAAATAATTAATTAAAAAATTAGTTTTTTTTTTTTTGTTATTAATTTGAGAAATGTACGTAGTAATATAAAAATCGAAATTTCTATAAAATAAAAATATGTTGAGTATTTGTCATGAAATTGAAAATTTTAAGCTTTTTTTTTACCAAATTGGCACCTGACTCTTAACAGCTGCTGGCCCACGTACCTCATTAAAAGTGGGTAAGTTTCCTGGCGTTATATTGTATATTAGAAATAAGGAAAAATCCATATTAAAGTTACAAAATGGCGCCCAACATTGATGCTGGCAAAAGAATTGGAGAGCATTTTTGCAACGAAAATTATATGACAAAGTTCTGGCAACAATACTAGTACATTATTTATATAAGAATCTATATGGTACCTATTATTTGTAAAAAAAAATGAAAAAAGTCAATTTATTTCAAATAAACCTACAAGACTTTTTGAAATATTTGAATTAGCAATTACACCAAGCAAGTAGAATAGAATTTTGTATGCACTTATAACCGAATTGATACCTGTTATCAGTATTATTTGAAATATAATTTGGATATTTAACATTTTGAATATCGAAAAAAAAAACAACATACAATAAATAGTTTTATGAATTTAATTTATATGAAAAATGTCAATTTATTCAAAATGTACGAAACTTAATTTAATAATCGGACTGGTACCCCAAGGAAATAATTGTTTAAAAGAGAATTATTAATATTAAAACAGTTGTTAATTAATCTTTTTTCAAATTGAACTTAACGAACTTTTGACCAAAAAAAAACAAAAACTACGAAATACAAAGTTACTAGATATGCTTTCAATTGTGATGTGTTTTTTTTTTTTTTCCAAACAATAACAGTGATCGTTTTGAAGATAACAATTCAATGAATATTTTTAATTGATAAGCAAAAACACTCTCTCTCTCTATTTAAGAAATCGTACACAGATTTACCTTGAGAGAAAATCACAAGTATTTTCAAATATTAAAAAAAAAAAAAAAAAAAAAAAAAAAAAACAAATCTTATTAAAACTTATTTTTAAAATATCTATGAAAAAAAAAAAAAAAACAAAAATATCAAAACTGACCTCCTATTCCGGTACGCGTCAACTAAGAAGTGATATTGGTCGCAATGAATATAAAACGTTTTCTTTTTATAATGAGATTCCTATTTCCTTGGCACAATCGGATAAAATTTATTGAAATAAAATTCTATGAGAAATTGAGACTTCCCTTCTATATAGGTGGAAAAGACCAAACAACAGAAATCATGACAGCAAATTGCATCAGCCTCAAATAAGTTGGTATGTGTACCATCTATTTTATAGTTGCCGGCATAATATTAAACACAGTGGACAGTTGTGCCATTAGGTCGTTATATGGCGTCGTCGTCGTCGATATTCGACATACCTATCAATAGTTTCTTGTAATCCTCAAAGTACCAGAGCCCAAAAAAAATCTACACAACATGTGCGCTATTGCGTCAGATTGAAACGTAAACAAAAAATATATATGCTTTGCTTTGCACATATTGCACATATCACACAACATCTACCATCTACGGAAAGTGACACAACTAATTGAGTTGAGGGGTGAAATTTAATTCTTAAAGAATGACGAAATATTTACCTATTAGATTTACTATAGGGTGGTTTATAAAAAAAAACTAAAAAATTGGTATGATATATGCAACGACTTGTCGCATATAGAATTTAAGAGTATTCTGATTTTAGGTTTGGACTCCGCACGGAGAAAAATATAAGATAACTTTACTTCTGGTATATTTAAACATAATCTAGTTAAATATACAAGAAATTAGTTAAATGTACCAGAAATTAAGTTAAATACACCAGATATATGTCTGTGCGTCTATAGATGTTCAAAAATAGAAGTCTGATACTTATATTTCAAATTTGACAATGTTGACATAAAAGGTTATATACTCCGAGTTCTTATTTGTTGATTCAAGCCTACTATTAGTAGGCTTAAATGTAAAGGTACTGTGTTTCTGAAAACTCTCTTGAAACCTACGATTAAGTCACTTACGATAAAATGACAAAAAAGGTCCGATATTTACAAGAACACTTAATATACATAAATTTCATAAATAATTTTTTGACAATTTTCTTAATAATCATACATTTTTACTATTATTTTGTAAATGTAAATAGTAGATACTTTTATTTTCTTTATAATAAACTGCACGTGCCCCACGTGAATAGATACAGCAAAAAACCTATAATATATAACGCAAGAGGAAGCCATTCAACTTTACAAGGAATTAGCTCAAAGAAAATAATATATTAACTGATTAAAGTGTGTCTAAGTTACGCAAACCCATTTCATCAGAATATTTTTGATTTACTTTGACGCTTGAAATCAAAAAAAAATTAAAGGGGCGCATACGATTTGTAAAATCCTAAACTCATTCGCGTGGAAGTTCATTGATAAGAAAAAAAAGTGATACTTTTTCACAAAACTTTTTTTTTTTTTCTATTGATAAACTTAGAGAGTGTGTATGAAATCGATGATGATTATGACGCTGCACAGAATTGTTTTTTTTTTTTTTTCCTTTTAGCAAATTAAAATTTTTTTTTTTTTGAAACAGGAAATAAAATGCATCTTAATCAATTTTCAAATAAAATCTATATTATTATCAGAT
Organism: Episyrphus balteatus; assembly: GCF_945859705.1. Taxonomy (NCBI): domain Eukaryota; kingdom Metazoa; phylum Arthropoda; class Insecta; order Diptera; family Syrphidae; genus Episyrphus; species Episyrphus balteatus. Next base: position 5,263,439 of record NC_079138.1, on the reverse strand, counting down.
GAGATGAAAAAAAAAGTTAAAATCAGCAGTAATTATAATTATCTACAATAAATTAAGCTATTATAAAAATGGGAATGCGTAGTTATGTTTGAGTTAGCTTGGTCTATTGATAGATCATCATGTGATTCCCTTTTTTTTTTTTTTATTTAATCATTCATTCATCATATTTGACAGAAAAAGATTATCATTTTGACGATCAATTATGCTGCTTGATTAAGTATACTTAGGGCTATGATCTTTCGATCTTAATTTTCTGTGGCATTTAATCGATTTGCATAATTTATTGACGTGCATGTCCACACCACATCCAGTGTGGAGTACGTTACATTTATGTAAATGCCAGCCGCAGCATTCCACAGCAAATAAGAATAGCCACATTCGCAGAGAGCGTTTGTAAATTTATTTATTCTGTAAGTAGTTACGAGTTTTGACAGGGAAGCAAACTAAGAAAGACTTTTTTCTTTCAGAAGTTTATTTATTTTTTTGTTTTTGTTTTTGTTTTTTTTTTTTTGGCAAAGCTATCAGCAATAGTATTTCCCAAATATCAACAGAAGGGAAAGGAAAACGTAAATTTATACACTTCGTCCAAATTCTATCCTCAGCTCTGTTAAGCTTCTATTCGTATCGGCAGCTATGGGTTATTTTTGTAATGCACGTAAACGCCAACTGCGGATACGGATAGAAATGCCAAAAAACACCCCTAATTCATGTTCTGCGGTTTTTTTTAAAGTTGGTTCAATGATTACACCGGCACAAAAAAAAAATGTCATGTACCAGGAACCAGACCTATCTTTCTATATGTTTTTGGGCACGCTGAATCCGAATTTAAAGCCCGTTTGGTCCGGTTTTGAGCTGTGACTGCATTTTGTTTGAATTTTTATGACTTTTTTGGAGTTTTGTGCATTTTTCTCAAAACTGGAGGGTGTTCGGTCAAAACGGACTTGAAATTCGAATTCAGCGAGTCCAAAAACATATAGAAAGATAAGTCTGGTTCCTGGTACATTACAATTTTTTTTTGTCTGCCGGTTTTATTTATTCATTCATTTAGAAAAGTTAATTATAGGGAGACATTTTTCAAGTTCACAAATTGAACCAATTACAATAGCCGTGTTTTCATTACAGCTAAGGGCTAAGTTAAAGCTTTCAGTAAAACCCATCAGTAAAAATTTTGTTTAGCTATTTTTAATACTTAAAACTCTTATTTTCATTTTTTTTAATGTTTCAGTGGCATCATTAAAAAAATTACTGATGCAATGATCAGTAAAAATGATCAGTAACAAAATTGTTTGTCAAATAAGCATTTTTTTTAATGACGTAAATTTACTAATAATTGCTATATACGCCCATCAGTAAAACATTTCAAATTCCTGATTTTTTAATTTATACTGATGGATTTTACTGATACCTATAACTGAGGTCTAAACAAAAATTTTCATAGTTTCAAATTATTCCAAAGCATTCATTTGAACTTATTTTTATTGGAGGAAAATTGATGATTTTTTTTTGTTAGACTCTTTGTTAAATTCTTTCTCAGACCGAAACTTTCCTCTGGCAAAGTTAACAAAAAAAAAAAAACCTATTCACCAATTAAAATCACTTCAACATTCAAATGAACGATCTTAATTAAAAAAGAAGCAGCTTGGAAATGGAAGATGGAACGAATTGTTACCACAAAAAAGAATTAATTTTATGCCAAATAGTTTAGATAGATATCTAATAAAAGACAGACAAAGAATTCAATTTTTTCCGCAATTATTATAAATAATGTCTGATTCTTATCTTGACATTCTCCTAAAACGCAATTAAAAAAAAACCACGATAAAGTTTGATTCTTGACTATTTTTCAAAGTGGTTTCAAATGAGTTAGAAAAGGGATTAATCCCACTGGCCGATTTCCAAAACTGAAAGGAAAAAGTGACAACTCACTTGCTTCCAAAGAAATTTTTAGGAGTACCTACAAAAGTGGCAGAACGTTTATACGACAGAAAATAAAATTTAAAAAAAAATACTAAATTCATGAAATTGTCAAAACAAATCCTTCTGACTGAATGACAGGGAAGTTAGTCAAAAAAAGTCACTTTAAAGGCTACATTAGCTACGTTTTGCTATTTTTACAAAGGTAATATATATTTTTTTTTGTGGCATTTTGTAGAAAAGAGTATTACAAATTGTTGTTTAACACAGAACTTAAGCCTTCTATTCTGTCTCATTTCCATTTCGGGAAAACATCAGAAAATACATTTAATTATTTTTTTTATTTTCACTTTTTAGGCCAATGTATTTAAGTATGTAGTTAAGGCTTAAAATTCATATTAATCGTCTCACATAATTTCCGTTCTAAAAATGACGTTGACTAAAAATCTAGGCCCTAAAGTTTTCTGATCGTTGCCACGGCTTCTTCAATGAAGAAACTCTCGTTTAAGTGGTTTACTTAAAGGACTATTCGTCAGATAAAAGAATAGAAATGATTTTTGACTTTGCACGGAGAAAAAAAGGGCACCTTGAAATCCCACACTCTGAAAACAATACGATTTCCGCTTTAAATAAGTGCAATCCGCTTAAATTCTATTAAATTTTAGTTGAACTTCATTCAACAATCAGATGATTTTCCGCTTAAATGAAGTCGATTTCTTTTAAATTTGCGCATTCAAGAAATTAATAAGATTTGGCAAAAAAAAAAACATGCAGGAATCCGCTTAATTTAATACGGAATCCGCATGTTTTAAGGTGGTCTTTTTTCTCCGTGTGGGTTAAGTCAAAAATTATAGTTTTCTACAAAAAAAAAATGAGATTTAAGTTTGCGGGAAAAGTTAGCAAATCGCTGAATTTTTAAGTACTAAATTGTTTATTTTTATATAAAGAAGTTTCTCTCAATTTATGTTTTGTCAAATAAAATAAAAATCTTATTCTTATCCAATTTAAAACTCATTAATTCAATTTGTATCTTAGTATTTACTATTAGAGATATACAAATGTTATAAATTTTTCACTAATTTGGATTATTTTAAACTAGAAAACCATCAGAGTGCTTAAAAGAAATATAATAAGTATAATTTTACTATCTAATATTTGAATATTTAAAAAAAATGTCTATCACATTTTGCAAAAATAACTTGACCTTTTTGCAAGTGGAATTTCTTCATGACCCATAAGGCCATAATCGACAACGTGCTTGGAAACAATAAAAGCCATAAATTAATATATTATATACTTTATGTGGGTGGAGGTCTTATCTCAGCGAAATGTTATCAATTTTTTTTTAACTAGATTTGATAATCGTTGAAATATTATTATAAAGTCTTCTTTACTGGATTTAAATCTTGAAAAAAGAAAACACCGATTTACCTGTGGCGGCTAACTTTTAATTTAAATTACTACTAAATAATTTAATTGATTTAATTAGTTGACCATTCAAATTTAGTACACCTTTAGTACTAAATTTGAATGGTCACAGGAAAATTAAAATTGTTAAATGATACATGGTTATTTAAATTTTGAGCAAGATAAACCTTGTGTCAATTTCTTCAAAAAGTAGATTGAATTAGATTGGAATACAACAAGAAAGAAACCTTTCTTATTGTATTAAGTCCACAAACTGTTGATGGGAAAGAAAGTATTTAGTACTATTTGTTTAAAATCACAAAAGAAGTCATAAATGAACAAAGGCCTATTAAATTTTAAAAGTATTCTTCTGTAAGAGTAAAATGAGAAGAAATATGAACAGGAAATTACTTTATAGTTTGCGAAACCGAAATATTTTTTTTATTTCTTTTATTAAAGCAAAGAAGGTTCAAAGTTATTCATTTTAAACACAATAGTAAGCTTATAACATGACACCTAAAATTTATCAAACTGACAACTTTTTCCAAATAATGTATCTTTAGTTTAACATACTTTAAATTTTAAATTTAGTTTTTGCTTGTTTTTTTTATATAGTGGTAGATATTTAAAATTTAAAATAAATTTAAATCTGTTCGAATATTTAATTTTAAAGTTCTCGAGCTTAGTTGTTCGATATAATCAGAGATGGATTTCAAAATTATGATAAATTTAAAGACAAAATAAATAACTTTTTTGGATCTTCACATATTTCTCTTCAATTTTTAAAGTTTCCAATAGGTATACGTGAAAATCCTGATATTATTAAAAAATTAAAAAAAAAAAACATAAAAATCCTACCTAAAGTTGGTGGTTCATTGGTGTTTGAACGAAACTTTGAATTTGTTATTCATGATTTTTTGTTTAAGCTATAATCACAATTTTAATTTAAGAATACAACTTTTTTTTTTGTTTGTTTCTTTTTTTTTTGTTTTTATTATTATTATTTTTTTTTTTTTTTCTTTCTTTAAATCACTTTATTGTATTATGATGTAGAATTTGATCTATTTCTTATAAAAAAAAATCGATATAACTTCTTCGCGTATTGAAGACGACTGTGACTGTGAGACTAGAACGGATTAACTTATTCGAAAGACTTAAGTTAGTATGTGCCTTAATATTGATACTATCGACTCAGCAGCAACAATATGGGATAGGCTCTGATGAGACTCTCTCTCTCTCTCGTTGATATTTTAAATTAAATTTATATAAATAAATAATAAATAAACTACCTACTACCATCTAGGAGTATAAGCGATGTGACTAGACAAATGTATGTGTTGAGCAGGCCCGGTACAACCTAAGGGACCGCCTTGTGCTAGCTGTATTATTAGGACCTCCCCCATTCAAGCATGAAATAAGCCTTTTTAATAAAAAATTATCTTTTACTTAGGTATACAATAATCACACCCATAATTGCCCTTACGGAACACCCTGTAGACTTTATTGAAGATATAATTATTTTCCGGCGGTGGTAACGATACTTTTTGACAAGAATGTCAAAGGGACTAACTCTATTGGCACCATCTAGTTATTATAACACTGGTTTACAAGGCTTTTGTTGCCGAAACAAAAATATACTTTTCTGAAGGTTTTTGGTGTGCTGAACTCGAATCCGAAGTCAGAAACAACTAATCAGCTCCCGTTTTTGAGATATTACCGTTAGAAAATGCAAAAATACGTTTTTTTTTAATTCTTCGGACCTTCTTCTTTTGTATAAAGAAAATTGTTTGAGCATATTTAGTAACGGTTTCTATAAGAACTGTTTTCCATCTTTTGACACCTGTTTAAATCTTTTCAATATCTTTTATATTGCCCGAGATATCTCAAACTAAAGTAAGTGGGTTTGGCTTCATATATCATATAGAAGATAATGACGTTATAAAATTTATAAAAATACCAAACAACTTTGGATATCTCGGGCAGTAAAAAAGATATCGGAAGGATTTAAACAGATTTAGAAAGGTGGTAAATAGTACTTATGAAAACCGTTACTAAATATGCTCAAAAAATTTTCCTTATATAAAAGAATAAGGTCCGAAGTACTGCATTTTCTAACGGTAATATTTCAAAAACGGGAGCCGATTAATTTTTTTTGACTTCAGATTCGAGTTCAGCACACCGAAAACTTTCAGAAAAGTTTATTTTTGTTTCGGCAACAAAAAAAAAGTTTAATTTTGTTAACCAGTGTAATTATCAAACTGTTTAGTTTGTCAGATAATATAAGAAGAAATTTTTGGACCTATTTCTGGTTGCATTTTGTTCCATTTGGTCCCATTGTTTTTCTTCTATAGAAAAAAAGGTACTTGAATGCATTCATAAGTAAGTACCTGCTAAAGAGCAGCCAGGTACTTACTGGTAACATTCGTTAGAAAGTTTTTCTAAGCACAATATGCGCCCTGTGTATTTACATTTCGCCGCCATGTGTTAATTCCGTCCCTGGTGTTGACTTAAAACTGATAAGGTAAGGCCAAAAGTTTCTTAAGAGAATTATTTGATGAATAACTACAAACATGTGGTTCTCTTTTCTAATTAAATGTATTTTTAATTATCGTTAATAAATTTTTAACTTGTTGTCGTAGGGCAAGAATTTTGTCTTTAAGAGATTCTAAGGGTTATTTAAAAGTATTTACATTATGGGGTCTTATAAAGGGCTAAGCTACTAGATGGTATTCTAAAAGAGAATCTTTTAACCTTTTTTCAAATTATAGAGATACAGTTAAATTAAAATTAATAATAAAATATCCTACCTACATAAATTCTGTTAAGATTTGTCTAAATTTCAGAATTTTGAAATGACCTGTTATTTGCTGATTCATGGACTAATGTTCTTATATCTATATATTTCAACTAATCAACGAATGTTTAGGTCTTAAAGTCCACGCAAAACAAATTTGACGTTAAATTTTGTGGTGATTTCAGAAGGTCCAGAAGTCCACGATAAAAAATGACAAAATCTAGACTTTGGAACTTTTTTTTTTTATTATTATAATACTTTACTAGGCTAATAAATAGGTATATTTTACTTAATTTGCGTTTACCTATACCATCATAATTTTAATGCACAAGAAAAATGATTTTGTGTTGCTAAGCCCTTATAGCTATAGCAATTAATAATAATTTCTTTTGTTCTTTTAACTAGATATGAGCTTAAGCAGACATTGTTTTGCTGAGTTTTGTGACATTTTTAAATCCCAGCATTAGTCTCTGCAAAAATTTTTAAGTTAAATGTGCTAGTTCAATAATAATAAAAACAATAAATATGTATACCTACAAGATAAGACAAGAAAAGCACGTAAATTTAGTGGCTACGCCATTGAGTAAAGTCCATTTAATGTGTCATGCTTCACATGAATGAAAGTTTTCGATAAGAAATTATTCTAGGTACCTACATATTTTTTAAGATAAAAAAAAAATTAACCAACTGTTTGACGATTACTCTTTAATGTGTTAGTGTTAGTGTTAGAGGCAAGCAAATATTAAGTAAGAATTTTAAGTTGAAGTTTAAACTAGTACAAAAACAAATTTATGTTCCTGTTGAGTCTAATAGCAATTAGAAAATATTTATATGGTCATTTGGGGTAATTCCACAAAAAAATTCACAATTTCATGTTGAAGATATCAATCTCAAAGATTACAATTAAACAGACACTAGGATGGTAGTGAACTTCGTAATCCAATCTGTCTGCTGTTAGTTCGTAACTCTGGCAATAGGCTATAGAATACGTGGATTTCCGTCGCAGATTTGAGCCCAAGACTTGAGTCGCTGATTTGAGTCAACTTGCGCTATAAGCTATAGCTATACCATTCTAAACAGGAGGAGTAATATACTCGTAGTTGCTTTAAGAAAATTCATATGTATTTACATCTGTTTGAACGAAATTGAGTATTCCTCTTAAACTAAGATCAAATATCAGTAAAAGACTTGAAACTAGAATTAAATAATTTTATTTAATTCATCTCTATTAAGGGGTTATATCCAGTTGTATTCTTGAAAAAAAGTGTAAGCCTGTAAAAATCGGTTTACTTACTTACTTAGGATGACCAACACCGTAAGGCTGCTAAAATCCGCTGTGGATTTGGGCCTCAACCAACAAGCTTCGCCAGCTCTATCCTTAGCTCGCTGCTTCCAGTTTTGCACGCCAAGTTGATTGAGGTCCCCTTCCACTTGGTTGCGCCAAATCAGACTAGGTCTTCCTCTACTGCGTCGTCCCTCTGGGTTGTAGTCGCAAACTTTCCGGGCCGGAGCATTTTGTTGTCCATGCTCTACACATGATCTAGCCATCTCAGGCGCTGCATTTTCACTCTCTTGGCTAGGTTTAGTGTCCTTGTACAACCCGTAAAGTTCGTTGTTGTATCTTCTTCTTCAATCACCATCAATGCACACGGGACAACAAATCGCACGAAGAACTTTTCGTTCGAAATAATCCACGATGTTTTCATCCACCTACGTTAAAGTGCATGCTTTTTCACCATATAGAAGGACTGAGACGATAAGGGTCTTATTTGCTCGAGAGAGGGATTTGCTGGTCAATTGCCTTCTCCAATGGATTTCAGTGCTGTTTACTTACAATAATTTTACGGGATCGGGTCAAAATTCTGGCTTCAAAATTCTGCTTTTCAAATTCTGCTTTTTTAAAGAAAATTCTGTTTTTCAAAATTCTGCTTTTTTTCTATTCTGCTTTTCAAAATTCTGCTTTTTAAAATTCTGCTTTTCAAAATTCTGCCAGCATTATACTTGAACAAAAAATTCTGCCAATTCTGTTTTTTTTTTATAGCATATGCGCTGACTAAAGAAAAATACACCTCATTAATGTAATTCAACATTGGCACTTTCCTAAATTTTTTTGTTTAAGTGTCGCAAATATTTTTTAAAATGCATAGACTGACTTTCTTTCAAATAAAATCTATAACTTATTGGAACCGATGTTGTTTGATACAAGATATTCCTTTTCTTATTCAAATTTTTGAATATTCATCTTTATTTGACAAAAATTAAAAAATTTTGAATTATTTTCTGAAATGTTTAGTATTCAAAACCTTTTCTTAATATTTTCAAATTTATTCATTTATAAAACAAAAATTTATATACATTCAAAGTATGCAAATTATGTAGATAAATAATCAAATAAACAGATAATTTTTCAAGAAGATGATTTTACAGAATTTTGCAAAAAATTAAAAAAGGGTTTGGAAAATGTTCAAAAGCGAGCGCTTTTGAACATTTTCCGAACCCTTTTTTAATTTTTTGCAGAATTTTGAAAAACAGAACTATGAAAAGCAGAATTTTGAAAAACAGAATTTTGAAAAACAGAATTTTGAAAAGCAGAATTTTGAAAGAAGAATTTTGTAAAGCAGAATTTTGAAAGCAGAATTTTGAAAGCAGAATTTTGACCCCGGCAGAATTTTGACCCCAACCCTAATTTTACGTTTAAATAAATAAAAAAAATGATTTTAAAATTAATTTTCTTGTCAACTTTTTTGTATACAAAATTCATAAGTTAGTAATAATACCATCTTATAATATGATATTTCAGCTAAAGATTAATGTCCAATTTCATAAACAAACACTTAAAGCACTTTTATCAAATATCTTTTTAAATTTTATCAGACCCTTAAATCTTTTTGGTTTTACCAATCTGTAAAGGGAAATTTTTGTTAAAATTGATTGCTCCTCACATCTGGAAAAATAAATTGGTTTTTTTTCTTTCTAATAAGTGAAATATGTGAGAATTAAAGAGAAAGCATTATGTGTTGAAAAAATGCAAAGAAAAAAAATTAATAAAGTGGGTTTTTCATTTCTTTAATTTAATAAGGAATGAACAATAACAAAAAAAGAGAAATGACGACTTCCAAACAAAAACTAAAAAACTGATCTACATCCACAGATACTTTTGGAAAGTCAGAACGTCACAAACACCGTGCAATAGCAGAATGGATTCCTGTGAACCAGGAAAACACTTTCACGGCAAATTACTTTGTGTTATATTTATTAGTACATTAGTCGAAATTTGTTTGTTTTATTTTGTATCTGCAAAAATTAAAATACAAAACCAAAAAACAAATCAGCTAATATTCAGTTCTTTGATGACATTTTAATGACACTTTTAAAATTTAATGAGCCAAAAATGGACATTTAGTTTATAAGGGTGTTAAAAAGCTTATTAAATTTTAAAGCACTTGGTGAAACCAAAAAATCCCATTTTAAGGTTTAGAGCATGTTTAAAAGTCCTTCGTTAAATCGGCCATAAGACTTTATTTATATCTGTACGTTTTGTAGAAAAAAAAAAACAATAATTTTTGAGGAATATTCATTTATCATTTTGTCATTTCTTTTTTATATGAAAAGGTTTGCATTTAAGCAAAAATTATACTTATTTTGTTGCCAAAACAAAAATATACTTTTCTGAAGGTTTTCGATGTGTTGAACTCGAATCCGAAGTCAGAAAAAAACCAATTATCAGTTTTTGAAATATTACAAGGCCCATCTTCTGATGAATTTTTTTTTTTTCGAAAATCATTATTAACGGTATTTGCAATATAACCGTTTTTTTTTTCAAATCTGATTTTCTGCCAAACTACTAATTTCATTTCAACAAAATTTTTTTATAGAAAAGCATTTGTATAATTTTAATATAAGCCAGAAATAATATTTCAAAAAAACTAATTTTTAAACATTGGACATTGATTTTTCTTGAAAGTGCGTGTTTAAATCTTGATTAGTGGTTTCTACAAAATGGCATACCAATTTTATTTTAAAATTTTTTTTCTCAAAAAATTGTTTATAAAAAATTTGTTTTTTTTTCAAAACGGCTCAAACGATTCTGAAATTTTTTTTCTAAAATTGCGTCTTAATGAAACCAATCAAACTACATACTTTTTTTGGAGCTCAATTGGATTTCAGATGTTGTTTTTTAACTTTGAAAAACGAATTTTTGTGTTTTATTTTTCATATAAATTTTCTAAATCTTCTAACATTTTAGCAACTTAAACCCTAAGACCAAGTTCGTGCGACCCAGTCGTGCATTTTATTTTTTATATAACAAGTGACTATACATTTTATATTACCGGAAAGTTTATTATTCCAGCTTTATTTATATGTCTCAATCATATTATGTTGCTGTCAAAACCAGAAAAATTTCATTTTTTTTTCTGTTGGTTTTTTATACTTTTTTAGCTTGTAACTTTTTTAATATTCAGAATATCGAAAAAGTCTTCATAATATAAAAACGTGAAATTCAATTGTCTACGTTTTTTGTATAACCAACTTTTACCTAGGATGAACAGAAGTCGAGATACTCAATAAAAACTGAAATCCTAGATTGCGGCCAAAAGGTGAATTTCACGAGTGCAAAAATCAGGGTTATGATGTTCAGCCAATTCTCTATCGAATGTGCAACAAAAATTTGAGGTTGGTACAAACTGCTGGGCCAAATTATAAATGCACTTGACTAATAAATAAAATAGTTCTTCCCGTTTCTCGGTACAAAAATCATTTGCGAAATCCAATTTTTTCACAAGTTCCTACGTAAATCAATCTCACTCAATAAGTGCTGTAATTTTGGGATTTTTAAAATATAAAAAAACACTCAAAAATACCCTCAAAAATAGGTAAATAGTTCCAAAACTTTAATCGTATTTTTCTCGAAACGGGAGGAAAATTTTACCGGAACGGTTGGACCGATCGATCAGCTTGAAACTTTCATAAGATCTTCTTTAACGCTTTTGTCAGGTAATGATTGAAGGAATATGGTTTCTGACTATAATTTTTTAATATAAGTTTCAAACCATTAAATATGTCAAAACAAAATTAAGAAAAAACCAAAAACTTTCTTAAATAAAGAAATTAAGAGAAAAAGGGCCCCTAAATTTGATCTTGCCCCGAGGCGGGCCCCGGCAACTCAACGTACGTCTCTGTACCTAACCCCATATAAAGATGTGCTATTATTATTCGATTTTTAATTTCTAAATTAACTTATCTTCCTTAAATTTTACAGAATGAATTTTTATTTGTTTAATATCAGGAAAGATAAAATAAATTGATAAAAAAAAATATCCTCTTATGTAAAGTTTTAATATCTTAATGACAACATTTGAACCGACGACAAAATCTTTTCAAAAAATTCTAACGGCAACGCAGGTATACCTACGATAAAATGAATTTACACACAACAATCCATCAGAGGAAGAGGAAAAACCTATTTAATGCAAACTTACATAAGTAGAAAAGAGAAAGAAGATTCTATGTACCACATTTCTACATTCAACAATATAAAATTCGACATTATTGTCATCACCACTTTATATATATATATAAATTTTCTTGTTTTCTTTTACCTTAAAACCGAAAACAAATAACATACACATATCGTAAAAAAGGAGAAATGCAAATTTACCGTTTGGTTATTGTTTGTATTATTCACTAAACCAAATGCAGTTTGATATTCACCATACCATGGGATGCCATGTGTCTATTTTCGTAGTTTTGTAGAGTTTTCTGGTGTTTGGGACAAAACTTACAAGATGTTTTTAAATTATCAGATTTCGTTTCGGAAAACTTTAATAACTCAAAATTATACATATTTGCAGTCCCTAAGGAGTCGTACTTTTAGCGTTGTAGGTACGAATATCTAGCTTAAATTCTAGCTTTCAAATTTAGCCGAGTTGAAAAATCATATTTTTGTTTCCAACTGCAAATTTTGTAAATGTCACGCACAGAAAAGAAACAAAAAGGCGAAGAAATACCTATACGGAGAAGGACCAAGTCAGATATAATTGAGAGCAATAGGGTTTTTAAGCAGGAAGTGCTCAAACGTCAAACTGCCCGTTTTGATGAAACCGACATTTGCTTTTCTACTAGAAAGTATTTATGAAAACTGTTAAGTTATTTTTTTTTACTAAAAAACTTAGCTAATAAACTCATACGAAAATTAATTTAAAACCCGTATTTTATAAAATTAAAAATTTATATCTATCATGTTCATCAAAGTGGGGGTTGTCAGATTTGGCTTTGACAGATTCGGTTATATCCCTATCTGCGTACTAGACTTTAAAAGCTGAAACACAATCACGCTTTGCCAGACGCGTCATCGCGTTACGTTGAGAAATCCTCAAAGCGCGCTTCTGTCACTTTGACTTCAAACAGCTGATTGAAACAAAATCTATATAGAGAAATTAAAAAACACACTCACATTTGGCGCAATAATAATGTGGGTGACTGTAACTATGTCTCATAAATGTCAGAAAGCGAGCAAAAGTTCAGTCTGGTTGAACTTTTGCTCGCTTTCTTACGTTTCCTTACGTTTGTCAAAAAAAAGCGTACGTAAGAAAAGCGTCATTGTGGGAGGTTATACAGATTTCGTATGGTTGAACTTTTGGTAGTTGTCAAAATCGACGGCAAAGCGTGATAGTTACCCCGTTTGTATGACCGATTTAAAGATCGAATTGAAACTGAATCGAAATTTCGATCCAGGTATATGGAAGTACCAGATCGAGGAATCGAATTGAAATAGAATCGAAAACACAATTTTTCTTTTTAATATATTTGCAGTAAAATAGAAAAATCTGACCAAAAACAAAGTGCAATTTGCAAATAAAAAGACAGTCACATACAATTACCATCATTAATTATATTTCGAGTATTCAATTCGTTAGGTATATATGCATATTTTCGATTCGATTCAGCTCCCCGAGTCGGATCGGATCGACAAATCCGGATTCAATTCGATTCAGGTATATATAGACCTAAATCCTGATTCAATTCGGATTCAAATCGCCATACAAACGGGGTATGTGTTTCAGCTTTAAGACACAAATGTTTAAAACTCTAAGTAGAATATGTAGGTTAGGGTGTGTCACTTTTGTATGGCCGAAAAAAAGTACCCTAATTTTGCAATGTACCTAATAGTGGTCAAAAGTTTTATTAGGGTCTAAGGTTTAATAATATGTAAAAAATAAATTATAGGTAATATCGTTCGTCTTTGGCTCGCTCAAATCGGTTGAAGTTGTTAGGAAAAAAAAACGATTTTATATGAAAAAATGATTTATTTTCTTCGCATATTATTTCGCAGCTTCATTGCTTAGTGTTAAATTCAAACAAATATAAGCTTAAAAGTTTATTCTTATAAAGATATATATTTGTTTTTGTATTCAAACGGCGCAATTAAAAAAAAAAGCATATATTTCAAAAATCTCTAAAAATTAAAATTTCTTCGATTTCTTCCTATATTTTGAGCGAGCCAAAGATATTAATTAAAATGAAAATTGTAAACGCAGGATTTATTTTTGATAAGTAATGCAACTTTTAAAAGCTATTTCATTTGAAAATTCCATACTTTAGCATTTTGACACACCCTAATGTAGGTATTCCTTGCCACTCTAAACATGTAAAAATTGTAATCATTTTAAAGGGTTAAGGAATAAAATTCGTATTGAGGAGAGGGCTAACAAATTAGGTACCTATCATTTTTTATACCTTTATCAAGCCAAAACTTAACAAAAAGTTTCGGAAACTTTGCTGCCCTCTATATTCTGTAGCAATAACTATAGAGCTTCAAGCCTTTGACAGAAAATGTTCTAAATTTGAATGTGAATCGTTTTGGTCTCACGGATTTTCCCTATTAGAAAAGATATTTTACATAATTATATCGATTGGACAAAATGAGGGGGAAATAGGGCAGAAACGTGGGGAGGGGGAGTAACTCAGTTTCGTTTTTGAAGTTTTAACCTAATTTGACTGTACTAAGCTGAAACTAATTTGTCCGTTAAAAATGTGTGAAACTTTAAAAAAAAAAACTAAAAAAGTTTCTTTTTAAAAATCTTAGCGGCAACGCAGATCTTAATCGCAACTAAAACTAGGGCCTACGAGAAAAACCGTTTCACACTTAACAAATTATTAATAGAATTCGCAAATACAAATTATAAAAATAACAAGAAAAGAGAAAAAGAAAATACAATCCTTTTTCACTTTAGAATACCTACGCACAATGCCGTTTGTTTTTTACACATATTTCTTTTCTCAATTCATTTCAAGTAACTACACAAAATACAAATGAAAATCGGTAATATCGTAAATAAGGAGAAACGCTAGTTCTCCCTTTTGTTATTCTGTTTTTATCAATTGACGATGTGGGATGCCAATCGTCAATTTTGAGTGAGTTTCTTTCATTTTTCACTTCTTTTGATTTAAAATAAATCTCACATTAATTTTGAAAGCTAGTATTTTTACTGTTTGATTTGAACTTTCATCAAAATCGCAAGCAAAAAACGAAAAGTTTTTAAAATGGAACATTTTTGTTTCATTACATAATTATATCGCAATTTCGCGGATTTAAAATAAATCAAATGAAGACTTAAAGCAGTAAGCGAATCGGTTAATTTCTCTGAAAATTTATAATTTTTTTTCGTCCAGAAATATTGAAATTTGAATCTGGATTCGAATTACGGCATACGATTACGATCATACGTTAACCATTGAATAATTACAAAATGACAAACAAATTGGGCTAGTTTTGTACTTTTGCAAAAATATCCAATGTAGTTAGTTCTTAAATCTCTTGTGCTAAATCTAGATTAATGTCATTTTCCAAAATAATTGCAGTAAAAATCACATTTTTTTTCATTTAACTTTGGAATTTAACATGAAGAGATTTATGACATTTGCTTTGCATGTGTTTATGATAGTAAATAATATCTAAAATAATAATACAAGCTATTATTTTTATTTTTATTGATATTTTTCAATACTTTATTAATATGTTAATACAATTTTCTCCGGAAGAAAAAAA
This sequence comes from Episyrphus balteatus, assembly GCF_945859705.1. Classification (NCBI taxonomy): domain Eukaryota; kingdom Metazoa; phylum Arthropoda; class Insecta; order Diptera; family Syrphidae; genus Episyrphus; species Episyrphus balteatus. The sequence continues at coordinate 5,248,275 of NC_079138.1, read as the reverse complement.
AAATTAAAACTACCACAATAGAATTTGGGTCAGCAAAAATAAAAAAAAAGTCGGGTGCAAGAACTCGGTTAGGTGATTTTAATTGACTTTAGTGTGCTGAATCCAAAACTGTTTACAGTTTTGAGATATGTATCATAAATTTCTTTTTTCAATATCTTGAGAAAAAAAAAACAATAAAAAAAAAATAAATGCCTTTTGGACGTTTTAATATGGCGATCTGAGAGTGCATTAGTTTTGAAAAAAATTAAATTTAACGGAGATGTAGTTCGACGTCAAATGTACCAAAAAAAAGTGTTTTTGACCTGCTAATATTCAAGTATTTCAAAAACACGACGTGCCAGTGAAATTTAGACTGCGGATTCGGACTCAAAATAGGGTTTAGTTAAGGCTCTATTTAAGTTGTTGACCAGTGTAATCACTCCGTCACTTCTTCAAAATTTTGGGAGTGAAGAATTAACTAAAAAAGTCACTCCTTTTAGGAATTGAGTGATTATTTAGCAAGGAGTGACAATTTTTGAATTAAGGAAATCGACATAAGGATCCATATTCATAGTCATATTTTAAAAGCGATTCTTATTTATTCTGGAGTCTAAAGTTATTACTCAGGTTAGATGCAGCTCTTGTCTAAGAATAAGATAAACCTCAGCCTATCTTAGAAGCAAGAAAATAACGGCCATATTATTCACTATACTTTAAAAAATACATGTGGATGTAAACAATGTAAAATGTCAAAAACAAATCCAATTCTATAATGTTAAATGCTAATCACAACAAAAACATAACTGTTAAAAAAAGAGCCAAGCTCTCCTATGTTAAAATTATGTTGGCACAAAAAATACTGAGATATAAAAGTTTACCAAATTCTAAAGTTTGATTTTAAATTTGTATCAATTAAATTTTGATTGTTTAATTGACAATTTTTCTTTTAATTATAGATTTTTAAGGTAATTTGAAAAAATTGCCAAGTAAATAATCAAAATTATATTGATACAAATTTAAAACCAAACTTTAGAACTTGGTAAACTTTTATATCTCAGTACTTTTTGTGCCAACATAATTTTAACATAGGAAAACTTGGCTCTTTTTTTTAACAGTTGTGTTTTTGTTGTGATTTCACTACTTTTTGCAAGATATTGCTATAAAATTTAAAATCTAAAATATTTGATAACCATTCAGTGAAAATGGGCAGTTACCACGCCCCCTGGCTAAAATTCTCAAATTTAAAATTTTTTCTTTTGTATTAACTATAAGCTCTATTACTCTGCAGAGTTTCAAGATTCTACGATAAATTGAAAATCTACAATCGGAAGTGCTCTAAACTATTTGATGACAATTCAGCCAAAATGGGCGGTTACCACACCCCCTGAATTGAAAATCTCAAATTTTCGATTTTTTCCTTTGTATGCACCTCAAGACCCATCACTGTACCAAATTACAAGTTTCTACGATAACGGGAAGTTCTCCATAATTTTGATGATCTGTCAGTGAGTGAGTGAGTCAGTCAGTTACGGTTTTTGCGATTTTTGCAGCCCTATATCTCAGGAATTACTCGTCCTAGGTAACTGAAATTTTGTAAGGAGTTTGTTTTTGTCTAGTTCAAAAAATGGAGTGAGTTTGAAATTTCTGACATATTTGGTATAGAAGTTAGAGGGGGGTCGAAAATGGCCTGAGTTGTTTCCTGTAAATAAGGGTGTAGCATGGTAAAAAAAGAGAAGGTATGATAATTAGAAAAAACTCAGTATCGAGAACTGTCAAAACTTATGGCTACTTAAGGTTTTGACAGCCCAGCCCATTGAAATTGTTGTTGTAAACAAATTTGTCTTGGAAATTGTTGTTGCTTTTGACTTTGCCAAATGCCAAACGTCAAAACCTTATTACCCCATTTTGTAAGATGGCGACTCTAATGATCATACCTTGTCTTTTTATACCATGAGGGTGTAGAGCCATAGTTGCTAGAAAACTTGGCTGGGCACTACCGTGCTCCTTGATTATACAAAATTTATTGTATAATCATAATAATTTTTTTTTTGATGAATAATAGGAATAAAAAATTAAATCCTTGAAATTCAGATTTAATGCATTGGAATTATAATTAACTTTAATCCAAACTAAACCGAGAGTGAATAATATGGCCGTAACAGAACGTAGCGTAAAAGAACACACACCACATAAAAATATAAACTTTACCAATCCCCAAGACTATTTTTGTGAAAAAAAAAAAAAAATACAAACTTCATAACCAATAGCCTTGGTAACCCTATTCGTTGAATATCGTAATTTTATTAATTCACCATTTTCCCCTCCCTAATTTTCAACTAGCAACAACTACACACACACGAAAAATAACTCAACACAACACATAAATTTCTGCATCCATCCAGAGCCAGCCAGCCAGCGTCGCGTTGTCTCTCATTGTTTTTCTGCCATTCCAAAACTAAACATCGTCCAAATCGATTGCACTGCACTTGTGCATTTGCATTTTATTTTGCAAATCAAATATCATCATCATAATCACAATATATAAAAATATTATTGTGTGAGCAAAAGTAAATTTTATATTTGTTAAATATATTTCAAAGTGACGTACAATTAACCAAAGTAAAGTTTTGTTAATCGCAAGTTCCAAGAATTTTCTATCTAGTCCAGAACTCAGCGCCAACACAACCTACGCACTTAAAAAAGTACATCTTACCGGTAGAATAGAAAGAAAAAAAAAAAAAAAAAACAACTCAGGTATGTAAAAAATACTTATCAACAAGTAAAACTATAAAAAATCTTTATTTTCTAATATTTTGATTTGCCTTTGCTTGAAAACTATCAATAAGTCTCATTCTAACTACAATATTGATAAAACGGGGATTAAAAAAATGTTGTTTTTCTTCATCTATTTTTTATTTTTTGCAAATTGGTTTGTGGGGGGGTTGGGCACAAAAACTATTTTCCATACAAATTTCATCCCCCCATTATTTCACTCCTCTCGATTTTATATAGCTTATTTTTTTCACTTTGTAAAAAATCCTTCATTAGTTTCCAATTGCATTGGTTGCTTTCATTTTAACATTAGTTAAATATTATGTTGTCCTTGTTCTTTTGCCCATTGTTGTTTTATAATTTTTGTTTGAGAAAGTAATAGCTTTTGGAGTTAACACTTTTTTTTTTTTGTTTTGTTTTTGTTTAAAGCTCTCCTGCTCACACTTTGTTTTTTTTTTTTTATTCTTTGCACCTACGCTATTACCTATTTTTAAAATTTACAAAAAGCTGCAAGTGCAGGAACAGGAGCACTAGGTTTTGGTCAGGTTTTTGTTTTCGGGAAGCTTTCCGTGGCTCCATTAAAAATAAATGAAGTTTGGGGGAGAAATCTGAAACACCTAGACGCGGGCTTTTGTAGGAACTATTTGTTCCGAAAGGAGTAGGGGAGTGGGAGTAGTTGCAATGCAACTCAATATAGCTTTTGGCGCCTGAAAAAGTTTACGGAGCGTCGCCTACTATTATTTTGAAAAATTGAATAAAGCTTAAAAATTCTAGAGAGCTCCTTAATTCTCTACCTGCTGCTGCATACAGCAAGCACCCACAACCTGCATCACAGCTTTACAAAAACAATGCACTTTTGCTAACAATAGTTGCATCTCAATCACTACCAACCTGTGGGAGCATGCCTTGCCAAACCAATCTGTGCTATCTAAAGCTGTGTACTTTATTATTTATATATAGCTAAAAATTCAAACTTTGAGTGGGTGGACAGGGCGTGGGCTAGTGAAAACCGAAATCCTTATTCGCCTTCATCTAGCTCATCTCTCAATTCTCTAGCTACACTCCACCTAATCATAGCTTTACAAAAACAACGCACTTTTGTAACGATAACAAATAGTTGCTAGTTGCAACTCAATCACTACCTACCTGTGGAGGAGGCATGCTTTATTTACGCAGACTATAGCTACAATTCACATTTCAAGGTTATTAGAGTAAAGTTGAATTTCATATTATGGAGAACTTTAAAATATTTGAACACAACTTAAAAGCTTAAAATTTTCAAATCCAGAAATTTTACCTACTATCCCATTATTTTGTTCTACCCATTTGATGTGGGTTTGATTAAGGAAGCTACATTTAGCTTATATCAGTTCCCTACTTAACAGGTGCTAACATGCAATACCTAACTAACATTGTATTATAGCTTTACAACTATGCACTTGTGCAATCAGTATTTGCTTCTGAGGAAGATTCCTTATAGCCAAAAATAAAATTTTGAAAAAAAATAATTTTCGAAAACCGGAATTTTTTTTTGAAATTTTAGTTTTAGATGTTGATTAGTGATTTTTACAAAATATCATATCAATTTTATTTTAAAATGTTTTTCCAAAAACTTAAAATAATTTTTTTTTAATGATACCTGCCATAGAACCGTTTTTTCTAAATCCGATTTTTCTCCGAAACTAATAACTCAATTGCAACGAAACTTTTTGTAAAGAAGCATTTATGTATATAATTTTAATACAAGCCAAAAATAAAATATTTGTTTTTGAAAAAAAATTTTGGATTTTAAAAAAAATTTTGATTTTGTTTTTTTTTTTTTTTTTGAAAAATCAAATTTTCGAACACCGGACCATGGAATTTTTTTTAAAATTTAGTTTTAGATGTTGATTGGTGATTTATACAAAATGGCATACCAATTTTATTTTAAAACGTTTTTCCAAAAAAAATATTTATACAAAAATAGTTTTAAAAAAAAACGGCTCTTGTTTTGTTTTTATATACCTACAATAACACGGTGTAACACTCAAAATATACGCGGGCGGAGACCTATCAGGTTTTGTAGAGCTAGTCGCACTGAATACGAAACGGTATTTGAAAATCCCCTAACACCCCTAAAATCTGGAGTTACGGGCAAAAAACGGTTTTTTGGACCTTCACCCATTGAAAAAATTCTAGCTTCGACAATTTTTTACCCATTTTCGATTTTTTTACAGTTTCTGATAGAAGATAAATATACCTTTTTAACAATGTATAAAACATGTTATGTCGGTTAAACCACTTAGAATTTATAAGATGTCAAAGTTCAAAAATTCAATTTTTTTTGTCATTTTCCCAACTTCGGCATCAATTTAAAGTATATGTTTTCAAGACAACATGCTATTTAAAAAATGTATTCTAAAACTTTATCTATTTCCCAATTGATCGAGGTATTTTTTATGAAAATCACTTCAAAATTGGCTTAGAAAAAAAAATTTTTCGATTTCAACCCAGTTACAGAAATTCGAACTTTTAGGCATAGAACAAAAATGTTGTTTCGGCACGTAGTAGGATAAGTTGGGCGCCAGGATTTGATGAAGGGTTTTTGTAGAGGAGCTCAATACAAACATTTTTTTCTTTGTTAGGGGGGTCTATCTCCCCCCGTTTAGGTGGGAGGGGCATTTTTCTAAAAAAAAATTAGTAAAAAACAACGGCAACACTTACAGTAATAAATGATACCATTTCCAAAAGGCAAAATTGTGCATTTGATTCTAATTTTTAAATCAATATAATATTACCAATAGTTTTTGAAATAATCGATTTCAAAGTTAAAAATAGGGGAAAAAAAATTTTTTAAAACTCATTTTATACTATTTTTGTCCATGAATTGAATTTTAGTAAATAAATTACTTAGACAGAAAACTGCCTAAATTAATTCCTTATCGAACCGTGAAAACTATATGTTTCTATGTCTTCTAGTTTTTGGGAAAATTGAAAAATTATTTTATCAGATTTTTCTTTTTTCAAAATATTTTTTGTTTTCATTTGTTTTTATTTTTCAATTTTCTCAAAAACTAGAAGACATAGAAACATAATAGTTTTCACTGTTCGATAAGGAATTTATTGAGGCAGTTTTCTGTCTAAGTAATTTATTTACTAAAATTCAATTCATGGACAAAAATAGTATAAAATGAGTTTAAAAAATTTTTTTTTCCCCTATTTTTAACTTTGAAATCGATTATTTCAAAAACTATTGGTAATATTATATTGATTTAAAAATTAGAATCAAATGCACAATTTTGCCTTTTGGAAATGGTATCATTTATTACTGTAAGTGTTGCCGTTGTTTTTTACTAATTTTTTTTTAGAAAAATGCCCCTCCCACCTAAACGGGGGGAGATAGACCCCCCTAACAAAGAAAAAAATGTTTGTATTGAGCTCCTCTACAAAAACCCTTCATCAAATCCTGGCGCCCAACTTATCCTACTACGTGCCGAAACAACATTTTTGTTCTATGCCTAAAAGTTCGAATTTCTGTAACTGGGTTGAAATCGAAAAATTTTTTTTTCTAAGCCAATTTTGAAGTGATTTTCATAAAAAATACCTCGATCAATTGGGAAATAGATAAAGTTTTAGAATACATTTTTTAAATAGCATGTTGTCTTGAAAACATATACTTTAAATTGATGCCGAAGTTGGGAAAATGACAAAAAAAATTGAATTTTTGAACTTTGACATCTTATAAATTCTAAGTGGTTTAACCGACATAACATGTTTTATACATTGTTAAAAAGGTATATTTATCTTCTATCAGAAACTGTAAAAAAATCGAAAATGGGTAAAAAATTGTCGAAGCTAGAATTTTTTCAATGGGTGAAGGTCCAAAAAACCGTTTTTTGCCCGTAACTCCAGATTTTGGGGGTGTTAGGGGATTTTCAAATACCGTTTCGTATTCAGTGCGACTAGCTCTACAAAACCTGATAGGTCTCCGCCCGCGTATATTTTAAAACCTCATTTTTGTAACACCGTGTAATTACATTTACTAAATTTCCATGTAAAAAGTGTTTAAAACTTTAGCAACTTGAACCCTAAGAGCAAGTTCGTAGTTTATGTATAACTAGCTCATTTCAATTCTCTATCTTGGTAACTTAGATCCGTTTTAAAAGTTTTGTTCTTTATATGACGTAAATTATTGTACGAGTTCTCATTCTTATGTCTTCGTTTCTAATCATTTTTTACTTGCCCAACAATCAATAACTTGTGTTGAATTTTTAAATCACAAACCCAATATTTCTTGTGTGAGTTTAAATTAAGTCCAATAAATGTCATTATTGCAATAAATTCAAATTTCTTCAGTCTCGTGTTTGTTTTAATCTTTTAATTACTAGATTTATTTCTTTTATTTGTCAATTTTCACAAATGATTTGATTTGACTTTTTAAAACGGGTACTGAATCCGCTAAGGTGATATTTGATAGTTGACAGTCAAGTTCCACTTTTTTGTATGCTCTTTAACTAGATTATGAAAAATTACTGTCAAATTTCATATTGGTTCATTCAATCTCCCAGATTCTATTTTGCTATCAGTGAGGGTAACGACTCAAACATAATATAGTGATAGTCCATAACTTTTAAAAGTCGAAGCTAGTTCGTTTAACATTGATTGAATGAATCTTAATAAACACTCCTAGTCCTGCCTACTATTTCTTTGTTCCATTCGGAAATATCATACTCTCTTGAAATAATTGTTAAACAACAGTTTTTTTTTTTTTTTTTTTTTTTAATGCCTGAGACTTTAAAAAGCAAAACTGTTTTATCTGGAGGGTTATTCTTTAATTCGATCATCGATGGAGGGTAGAGTTGCTTCAGGAATAGTAAAGCAACCTCTAGCTGCTAAGCGGTATCCTAGGCTGCATTCATTTATTTATCATCTTAATCTCAATTGACTGTACTAACTTAAAGACTATTTTTTAATTAGTGCCCTTGCAGATCTAACAGGGATATAGATAATATTAATATATAATTACTTTTCTTAAAATATGAAGATAAATAATGTTCCCATCCTAAGTAGGTAATTTTGCATAGTGTCCTGCGCTTCAATCAACTGTGGATTTCTGCATTGTGCCTCAAAAAATTTCTCCAGCACGTAGTTTTATGCATTTAGTTCAATGTTGTATCTCCTTTTTCATTCAGCAGAAATGCGGCTGGGTCCAAAATCATCCAAGAATTTTTTTCTCAAAAAAAAAAGAGTTCTCATTCGCTTTCGTCAAAGTCTGTGCCACTTTTCATGCTAAATAAATATAACTTAGATTCAATATCAACTATATTAATACAAAAAAAAAAAACAAAACGGTATCAAATTTTAGTTACTCATCTTCAAGATGTCATAAAAATCTTATTTGCCGAACTTTGAAAATATACATTACTTTTACTTAACATCTTGTATATCTTGCCCAATTGTATCTGTTCAATTTTCTTGAACTGTACATACATAATATTTTTTAATGCGGCTTAAGAAAGAATTATATTCTATCGGACATCATCGTGGGGGCAAAGGTACAGCTAGCAGTTAAAGGTTGCTAAAAAAAAAGGACTAAAAAAAGACTTTAAACAAATTTAAATATATTAAATAAATATGGATAAAGTTCATGGGTTAATTAAGAATATGTAATCAAATTTAAATTTAAGATAACGAACGTTCTTCTAATTTTATATTTTAAAAGCCTTGAGGTAAGTACTAGTAATGATTTTCGAAATCTACATATGTTCAGTCCTATTCTGCTATTCAATTTACACAAAAATCTTAAATAAGAAGCGTTTAAATGGCATTGAAAACTAAATTTGAAGAAATAGATTTTCATGAAAACTTTTAAAGCAAATATGTCAACGTAATAAAAATCAAGTGAATCTTTTGATTTGGATTTGAATCAAATAGCTGAATGCTACTGGTTGCTTTTCCCATTACATATATTTCTTAGTTTAATTATGGGCATAAGTAGTATGTAGTATATTTTTATTGAATCCGCTGTTTGTTGATTCAAAAATCTTAGGTAAGATTATTTTTCTAAATTTTTTTATTTGCCCAATTGGGCAATGATTACGTATAAGTTGAAATAAAAGTACATTTTATAATGCCGTCCGTCTGCTCGTCTGAGCGTCCATCTGTACATCGATAGATAGCATGGTATAAAAAGACAAGGTATGATCATTAGAGTCGCCATCTTACAAAATGGGGTAATAAGGTTTTGACGTTTGGCATTTGGCAAAGTCAAAAGCAACAACAACTTCCAAGACAAATTTGTTTACAATAACAATTTCAATGGGCTGGGCTGTCAAAACCTTAAGTAGCCATAAGTTTTGACAGTTCTCGATACTGAGTTTTTTCTAATGATCATACCTTCTCTTTTTATACCATGGATAGATAGGACCTTAACGATTGGATTTCCCTGAAATTTAGTATAGATAGATTTTTTTTTAAATATCTTCCTTAGAGCACAAACCTCCTTTCTGTCTTGTAATGAGACACTTCATTTGCGTGAGAAATGGGTTTGCTTTCTAGTGGTTTCAGCATGAAAGCACCTAAAATTTATTTTCAATTTTTTGTTGCAATAAACAAAACTTGAAAATTAGCGTATGAGCTATTGCATAATGAGTACTCCGACCAATACAAAATGTTTTGTCTTTATAAAAGTTTACATTAAGTAAAAAAAACTCAGTATTTGCGAGGGTTTTTTTTTAAAGTTCATTTAGCCTTAAGCTTAGAGCTACAAATTTAAATAATGATAAAATTGAAAGAAAATGGTTATGCAATCTATGGAAAATGTTAAAATGTTTTTAGTGAGCTAATTAGGTTTTCCAATCTAAATACTACACTCCTGCTCAAATTTAACGCACATCATATTTATTTTACAGAAAATTCCTACTATTACTTTGTCTCACAGTATCGTGGTTATTTTCTCAAATAAGACAGGAGTGATCTTAAATTGAAGGTATGGAGTAAAATGTTTGTGGGGAAGATTTGGAGAGATATGCTGAAGTCTATCTGTCAACCCGCTAACCTTCTAGAGATGAGTCATAAATTTTCATGAAGTAAACTCTGCTTTACAACACCTACGGAGTTAGTGAGCTCTCCTAGACCTACTTTAAATACCCAAAAATACTTGACTGATATCCTCGAACACCATGCGGTTCCAATCACCCCTAGATTTGGTCCACAGTTCAGTCTGATGCACGATAATGCATGCTAGAGTGGTTTGAAAATATCTTCAAGATTAAAATATGCCACCCTTGAATTGACCACACAGATATTCGGATTTGAATTCAATAGAACATGTCTAGGAAATGTTGAAAAAAGTGCATTTGCGGCCGAAATCCACCTCCAAGCATTCTTGATCCACAGAAAATTGGAGTGAAAGAAAAGTTACAATAAAACCTTCAAATGTTAATTCGTGGAATGAATAGATGACTCCAAGTTGTCATAAGCGCTAGAGGAGACAATGCCAAGTATTGAATAAAATTATTGGAAAGAACTGTCACGTGCTTCCATTTTTAAAAATTTTTTTTCTTAAAAAACAAAAATTATTTTAATATCAGTTTTCAGACCTTAAATTGCTAAATTTGGTTCATCTTTTTTTTGGTTGATAATACTGTTGCAGTTTAGCATTTTTCTGACTTGCTTAATAATAACCAAACACAAAAAAATACAACAAATAATTTAAAAGCCATTTTAAATAAGATGTAGGGGTATGACTAAAGAAGAAAAAAGTGTGCGTTAATTTTGAGCAGGAGTGTAGTTTAATAATTAAACCTTTATTAACCTTTTTGGTAAAACACCAGTGTTGTTCCATGTAGACAAAAAATGTAGACTACGCGATTGTCTACGTGTAGACAATTCAACGTAGACAATTCATCATTGTCTACATGTCAATGTAAACAATGTAGACAATCAATTTTATTTCACCTTTTCAACTTGTTTTTCCTTCTAAACACCCCACAGATTTAGATGCCGTAGGTGATTTGGATGGTTTGTAGGCATTCTAATACCAAATGAATGATAAAGCATTATGCTTTTGAAAATAATATGATTTTTATAAGGGGTATTCACGATTTGATGCAAATGGTCTTGTATTGTTGTAAAAGTGCAAAGTGTAACATTTTCTTAAAATAAAACAACTAAATATACGCACTACAATTTTTTTTACACTTTTACACTTTCGCTAAAGCCTTACTATTGCAAAAATAAAATACAATGGTGCAAAATTTGTCTGTCGTTGTAATAGAAAAACAAAAGTTTAGCAATTTTACACCTTTTTGTTGCACCGGATCGTGAATACCTACCCATATAGTTTATTTAATATATTTTTATTTTAACCTGTGGCTGCCGCTGTAGCCATCTGTAAAATATCCAACTACATATTTATTAGATTTCATTTAAAGAAAACCCAGTTCACTAAAGCTTTTATTTATCAGGAGCAGACATTATATCAACAACAAAGTAGGTACCTACTGAATATTTCGATATTAAACTTAAATCAACACAAACGTTCCATAAATTGATATAAATATAAACCACGCGAAATAACTATCAAGATTGACAGATTGAAACGAATTGTCTTCATTGTCTACATTGTCGACTTCATTGTTTACATTGTCGACATTGTCTACATTTTGACACAATTGTCTACGTAGAAATGTAGACAATCAAAGTCGACGCGTAGAGGAACAACACTGTAAAACACATCATTTTTTAATTTCAATTTTATTTTTCAATTTTTATTTGTACTCACAAATTGACTTCAAAATTTTGTACTATCAGCTCAAAAGTTTCCGTTTACAATGTTAGTACGATAATTGTTTTTTTTTTTTTTTTGCGTGTATTCAGGAAAAATCAATCTTTTTCTCAAGATTTTCCTATTTTTAATAAAAGAAAAGCCACTCCGGGAACAAAGGGTAAAACCAAAAAAAAAAAAAGAGCTTTGGTTTATTAATTTACCAAGTCCGCGTGTGCTATTTTGAATGGTAGTCAGATCTAGCATTTCATGGAGCTTCAGTAAATATAATTTCCTTCAATCCACCGTTGATCTTGATCAAGATGATGCATGTACATTGCAAACTGTGCAATCTACCTGTGAAGTGAAATTGGTTTTGTCAGTGTTGTGAATGATTTTTCCATTTTCTCCAACACTGATTATATGAATGCTCTTGTTGGCTTCAGTTTGAACTCTATATCTCTGAGTAGTTCTTTAACCTTCTGGCAAAATATCCATGCGTTGTTCTTTTAATAGCTTACTCCTTTTTTTAGAGTTCTTATTATGCGAAATTGAACCCTAAAAATAGCATCGGAACCTAATAATAGGACAATTTTTAAACTAGGGGAGTGGGTCACAAGTCACAAAAGTAGATTTTAATGTTAATTAACGTACATACCTTGTTGATTGTTTGCAAAACACTGATAATGTTAGGTGAACTCTTTGTAATAATAACTTCAAGTTTAATAAATAAACAAAAAAAAAAAAAAAAGCAACAGAATTTTCTGATTTTCTGTAATTTTTTTTTCTTTTATTTTTCAAACTGTTCCCCTAAATAATTTTCTTCTTAAACAAAAAACAAAAAACAGTCTGAACATTCTTCTGTATTTTTCTTTTTCTTCATTCAACCGTTTCAGACTTCAAGCAAAATAAGCATAGAGTTAAATAAATGAAACCTTCATCAAAAATGAATGTAGAAGAAAATCAACCGTCAACGTCAAGAGGACGCAATGGTAAGTTAAGTTTTGTAAAAAAAAAAAAACAAACAAACAACAATTCAGTTCTTGTATCGTATTAATAAACAAATCAGTTAATTTAATTGTACCTATATTGCTATATATTGGGTTTTCCAATAAAAACTTGACAACTTAAAAAAATGAAAAGATTTTTATATGAGATTCGATGTTATTTACAGTGCCCGACAACATTCTTCATACGATTCACAAATTTCAATAATTCATTATTCAATATTTGTACAAGTCGAATGCTATTTATAACTTAGTCACTTATTGCGTCCTTTATAATTCATTTTAAAGTACTTAACCAATTCTCTTTTAAGGAAACGGCTTTGTTGTTTTTTTTTTTTTTTTTTATTTTTATGGTATGATGAACGATGTCGGCCAGTGTATAATTTCATCATTAGCTTGTACACAATTATCGATTACTTCGCCACACATTTTAACGCAAATAGTAACTTTATTTGTTTCAATATTGGCTCAAAACTTCTTTTACGACTTTGCTTACACCAATCATTAAACGTAGCTTATGTCGTTTTCCTTCACTCCACTTTTGAAGGTTTTGTGTTCCTTCACGCCACAAAAGTGTAAACATAAATTACTCCGGAGCAATTTTAGTACTACAAAGTACTCCGAATTTACTCCACATTTTTAGTCAGATTTACAGCGATTTGCACATTAATAAATAAAAAAAGAGTGTGTGTACAAATAATGTACACGCGATTGAAGTTATACTTCCTACCCACATAAATTCACTTACAATTATGAACACTAGATGTCGCTATTTGCTAGTTGCTTTGTCATTTCTCTTGAAAAAGTAATTTTTCACACACCAGAAGTATAACTTCAAAAATCTAGGCCCTATGCGATAACGTGTTATTACCTAAAAAATTCAAAAAAGGCAAAATAAAAATCAAACAAAAAGCAAAAACAAGCATTTGTTAAATAAAAACTTTAATGTTTTCGCCAAGTCTAGAGTTGATGTCGCAATTAATTACAGAATTTAAATGTTTAACTAATTTGAGTCCCTTATTGAAATTGAAAACAGTAGTGAATTTTCAATAATTCATTTTCGTTGTTATTCTTTAAAAAGGGGGAACACTTGCCCAATCGTGTGTCCTTTGAAAACAAAATTTAAATAAAAATAAATTTGTACATTTACCGTTTCTCAAAACTACCTGATTTTCGCAAGCTTTCTAAAATAAGAGTTTAAAGGTCGATCAAAATTAGAACATTTATTTTAATGCTTGAGAAAACATAAGAAATTTTATTTAGAAAAGAAAAGTACGCAATCTTCCTATACTTTTTTTCTAATGTGTTCAGTTCAAGCAAATTTATGTAAAAGAAAAATAATCTCAACTGAAGTGAAAGCTATTATGGTATATTTATGTAGAAATTAGTACTTAAAAAAGGCATAAAAAAACATAAAAAAAATTGTCAAAAAACCACCAATGAGTAAAGAAGACAAAATTAAAAACATATATTTGGAATCAGGGGGACATGAATCGTGTTTGTATAAATACTATACTTTCTTACGATAATGCTGAAAAAAAGGCAAAGTTAGGAAAATCCGTTCCCTGGTTATTACGTTTCTCCTATAAAATTTAAAAACTATGATTCTGATAATAATACCGCCAAAATTCTGTCTGTTGATGACGCCGTGCATTATCACTAAAGATGATTTTATAATACCAATATTTTTGAGCACAAAGTCGCTCCATTCCGTGTGGTCATAGCAGCGATGATCAATTCTTGAAGTCCATAGAATGTTGATCGATTCGTTTGAGACAGTCAATAATATTTCTGGAAATTTTATCAACCCGTTGTATCACTATCACTCCTATCATACGGCAAAATTTTGCAGTGTAAACTTGTTTGCTACAAATAAATTTTAATTATTTCCAAACATTATTCGTTAGTGGCCTTGCCTCCATCATGTTTAAAATGTTTTGGAAATTGAAAATTTGGTCATTGGTTTTGAAGTGCGCGTTCATAGTAAAAATTGAAAATTGTCAAGTCTCAATTGGAAAACCAAATAAATATAAAGATAATATCAAATTGTTGTTTATTCATTTTAATGGATGTTGTGTTTTGTGTGTTTTTGTTCAGCGAAATGAACGATTATTTATTATCGTTCATATCGTAGAAACAATTGAAGGGGGTATACCTTGATAAGATGATGGATCATAGATTTTTGATCGAACATACTTATCACTGGTATCCTATTGTGCTTTCAAAAAACCTTGATAAGCTCTTTTACAAAATGTACATACGGATTTGTGAAAAAACCAACAGCAACCTATTTTTCAGACGCGAATGATAATCCAGATAAATCAAAAAATCCCCAACCCGAAAATCATTTTTTAAGACGACGTGCGAACAGAAACAGATTGATACAAGCAGAACGCCAACGTGAAAGACAACACAGATTGCAACATGCTCAGCTAAATGCTAGACGCATGCGTCGGAATTTACCACCTCTAGCCGATCCTTATGATTCAGCTGAATCGGGATGCTGGAGTATTAAAGATCGCCGACCAAAAACCAAAAACCAGCTATATTGGGATCAAATCCATAAGCAGGATCTTGAAATGCAAGAAAAAGAGGAACTTGCAAGGAAGCAAGAAGAAGAAGAGGAGTTAGACGCCTTGTTTTTCTACATGACTCACGGGCATGATGACGATAGCACTGGTCGCAAAGTTAAGTTCCCACCATTTTTGGATATTGAGGCTATGGATCGAGAATTTAAAGAACAGCTTGAGAATGAAGCGGAGAAGACAAAATTGAGAGAAGCAGAAGAAGAGAGATTAAAAGAAAAGAAAATCATTGCCAAATATTTAAGGGAACAAGAAGAGAAAAGAAGAGCAAAACTAAGAGCAAAAGGGATCGAAGTACCTGAAGTTATTGAGATTGGATCAAGTGATGAAGAGGAAAGTCGTATTACCCAACGCGCCATACAGGTGAAATACATTTGTATATATAAATGTTTTTTTTTCATATGGGTCACTTTTAAGGAGAGACGATTTTTGTATTTATGTATTTTTTTCGTATTTAAGCTTTCCATGGGGTACGGGTTGATAGTTCTATATATAAGGCAAATGGGCTATATTCATAGTTCTTTCATAAGCTGTGATTCTGTAGCTTCTAAGAATAACTGGAGTTTATGTTATTCATAGAAATTAAAGACCCACCTCTAAATTAATTTTGTATAGAAAGGAGCTAATTTTAACCTGTGTATTAACTTTAGACTCGAATTTAAGTTAAGACCCGTTTTTAAAATATGACTATGAAACAATATGTTTTTTTTGAAAAGACATTTGCTTGAAGCAAAACAAACAAAAAAAAACAATTTTTCAATTCGGGAATAGACGCGAATAAAATGAAAATTTTCCGTTCACCTAATAACCTGGAGCCTTCTTACTTAAAATTATCGAACGATATTTCTGTAAGCATAACTTTTAGATGATGTATCCCCACTCGTTTCTTGATAAATGTTCGATCGTTTTCACTTAACAAGGTTCTTGGAGCTTAAATTTGTGTATTTGTTTTGTAGTTTTTTTTGTTTTTATCGAAGTAAAATATTTCAAGAATTTAGTCAGTATATTGCCATTTACATTGCCAACCTATTTTTTGCCATTATAATATACAGCTGCTGTCAAAATAAAAGCAGAAAAGTATTCACTCAAAATATAGAATTTTTTTTTATAAAAATTAAATTTAAAAAATTGTTATTTATTCACATCGGCATTTTATGGAATCTACAAAAAAAAAATTACACTATACGGAAATTTTGTAACCCAAAGCTAATTTATTGTTTGTGAGTTTGAAAGCTGCAACCATTTTTTTTTGTTTTTAATATTTGTCTTTAATACTTTTCTGTTGGATTAAAGTGAAAGTCAAATTTTGCTTTTTTTTCTCAGTAGGCAATTTGGTTAAATAAAAACTGCAATTAACGCTCAAGGTCTTGGCTAGGAATAAGAAAAAAGCGTATGCAGTTCGGAACTTTTGCGTGATAGGATATAATTTGGAGAATCTTTTTTCAACAAGCCCCGTTGTCCTTTTCTCCGTATTGCACTTGTCACAGAATTTATTATTTAGTTTGCATTCTTTTTTTTAAATTCTGATCCCCTTTTTTTCCCGCTTTATTTCTTTGGTCCCCCTTTTTTTTTTTTTTTAATTAAATACATACATTTTGTTTTTTAAGCATTCTTTTTCTTTTTTTTATGACATTCAAAATATTGAACAGATTAAAAAGAAAAGTAAACTAAACACTAAGCCCTAAAGTTTACACTTAAACTTGAAATTATTATTAATATGTTTTGATAGTATTCAAAGGATCAAAAATTAATACGAAACTACAAAAAGCTAGCAATCATTGCATTAATCAAATACTAATTAATTATTTTAAACTGTATTGTGTATTTATTAATGTGTCATAGTAATCTTGAAATGTATTAATTATTAATATGTTAACAATGTTTAATTATGTAAATGAAATGGCATAATCAGAGCCAAATAAAGTATTACATTACATAATCAAATGTTTCAAACAAAAGTTATATTTTTTGACTGCAGCTGTGTAATCTTTAAATTTTGCATTTAATTAACTCCTTATTACCCTTTTAAGCCCCACGGATTTAAATAAGATAAATCCAATTAACAAATAGCTTTTTATTTTACTTACGTAGCATAAAACATTATTTCGTCTAGCTTATTCTGATAGCATTCATTGCAAAAGAAAACAAATCATAATTAACATAATCCCTTTCTTTTGATTTCGTTCCATATTTAATTTTTTTAGTGGACTGGTTATTGGATAGAAAACGGCAGAAACAACACCAGCGGAAAATGCATCATAACAAGACCCCTCGTTACTATAAATAACCCCGAAATGATGAATAAATGTTCCCTACCTCGATTTAACGTAATGTGTCCTGTACATGTAGAGGAGAGTGACAGCGAATAAACAATTCGCCTTGTATCACAAACTAAAAAAAAAAAGGAAGAACACACTTTTTAGCTGAAGCTCCATTTTCGTTTTATACAAATTAAAAACAAGAATTAATTCATTCAATCATTACAAATCACATGTTTGCTCAATTTGGAATTTAGCAAGGAATGCAACTCTTAACTTTCTTTTAATTAGCCCACAAACGAGAAGGTTTTCATGTGCAAAGAAGAAAAATATGCACAAATTATTTTATGAATGAATTATCAAAATATTTGTTTTTGTTATCTGAACTATTAAGTTCCATTAATTGAAGTTAGAGTTTTTTTTTTTTTTTGAATTTTGTTGCTGAGTGCCAAGTATGTTTTTTTAAACATAGATGTGATCTTTTTATTGATCTTCAGAATATTATAATAGATGTTGTATTATTCTCCAAACACTCTAAACAACAAACTACCAAACAATTTAAATACAAAATAATAAAATTTGTATTTTTTGTTGAACAGAAAAAAAAAAAAAAAAAAAAAACAAAACACTTAAAAAACAAAAACAATGGATACCAAAAAGAGTAATAAACAAACCAAAATTGTACGTAAAACTACAAACACAACTATCCATGCGTCGGCAACTAGCTTATTGGATTCGTATTGGCAAGATTGTCAACAGCAACCACCCTCTCCAGCATCATCGTCAACATCACAAACAACTGGTGATACAACTTTTGAGCCATCTATTGATATGATGGTAAATGATTTTGATGACGAACAAACCCTAACCGAAGAAGAAGCTTTAGCTGAACTCGAATCGCAAGATCCCGCCGATGAAATAGAAACATTGCAAAAAGAGAGTGAAATGCCATTAGAAAAATTGCTGGAACATTATAGACAGCACGTGCAAGAGGACTATCAGCAGCAGCAACAACAACAACAGAGACGGCATAAACGAAAAAAATCAACTAAAAAACATAAACAAATGCGTTCGAAACAGCAACAACAGAAATTAAAGCAATCAACAAACACAGAAGTTTGTTCTTCTTCTTCTTCGTCATCAAAAAATACTTCAACAACAGTCCCACCAACAACCATCGACGAAGTAATTGTCATTGAAGAGAGTGAAGACGAAGTTGAAATATTAAAAACAGAACAAACTGATACTGATGTTGGAGAGGACGAAAGTAGTAGTATACATGAAAATGAAGCCGAAACTAATGCCGATGAAGATGACGGTGATGATGAAGAAGAAGCAGAGTTTGATGATTCTAGTATTGATAATGATCCAGCCGATGCATTCAATTTACCATCCGAACATACTAAATTGACTGCATTGGCGTTACTTTATCCTGATAAATATACAAATATCCAGGATAAAATGGATGATGGTGAGATTTGTTTTGATCTTTTCGACTATTTTAGTTTTATTAAAAAAAAAATTACAGAGTTTTCTGATGAAGATGACGATGATGATGACTATGTTAAGAAAACTATAATGGTTGGAGCTGCTTATCAAGCAACAATACCAATTGGCCTGTCCAAATATGGTGATGTTTTACCTTATGAAAATGAAGACAAATTGATATGGGAACCATCACAAGTAAGCGAACAAGAAGTTGAAGATTATTTGATACGAGTGAAAGAATTAAAATCATCTCCTAACTTATTGACACAAGATGACGATATACCATCATCGTCAGCTTCTGTAACATCAGAATCAGATCAAGGACTAGGTTGTAGTACAGTTAAAGATGATGAGCAGGTATGATGAAATTTTATTATATTTTACATTCCCTTAGTATTTATTTATTTCTTCATTGTCTGCTAGGCTTTACATCTTTTAGTACTTTGTGGATATAATTTCAAAGAAGCACTACGACGGAAACGTTTAAATGCAGTTCCATTAACTGGTTCAATGAGTCTATGGTCTGAAGAAGAATGTCGAAATTTTGAAGAAGGCATACAGAAGTTTGGAAAAGATTTTCGAAAAATACGACAAACTCAAGTATAAATTCAAAAAAAAAAAATGATAATTTGTAATTTTTAAGTAGTTTTTTTTTTACCATCGGTTTTTTTATTGAATTTATTCCAAGTATGGTGTTTGGAAATTGTACGTATATTTTTTCGTATTCCTACGTATTTATATAGGTTCGGACCCGTTCAATACGAGAACTTGTTCAATTCTACTATCTTTGGAAGAAAACTGAACGTCGTGATAAGGATTTCGTTGATTCAGATACCATTGATCATATGGATACGTATTTGGATTATGATGAGCGTGATACTGCATCCAATGGTGGATCGAAACATACTTTGTCGTGTCTTTTGTCAAGTGATATTTATTTAACAAGTAAGTTATTCAATAATATGAATTTATATTTACTGTTTTATCTATTTTGACACATCGTAAACTAATTTCAAGAACTAGATAACTCAATTTCTCATATAATATAAATGTACTTGTACATACATTCTACTTAAAATTATTGCTAATTAAGTTGCACTCCATATTTGTCATCTGTTTCCTGGAGAGTTCATATTTTCTTTTTACTTACTGAAAGATTGATCAACCACCAGAAAAATTGGACTTTATTAAAATTTTCACCTAGATCAATTTATATCTTAAAACAAAAACACTTCACAAGCAGGACTGTCTCAAGGTTCTGAATCTGTTTCCAATATTTAAATATAAAAGTTAGATTTAATTTGTTTAAAATCAGACAACAAGTTACATATGTATGTAGTTCTTGTACCAAGATTTAAATTCAGATTATAATTTAATGAGTTTTCTAATCTTCTAAAGTTAGTAATTTTCTTGAAAGAGGCAATAATTAAGACAAGGTTGTTAAATTATCAATTTGTTGATATAAACCTACATTTTCGAACAGAGCTCTTTAAAGCAGTTAAACTTAAAGCGATAAACAAATGATGGGAAAGGATGCTGAAGCTGGTCCAAATCTCATAGCTACAAGGCTTTCCCATATAAAGTTAAGTGAAAGTGAAAAAAAACAAACGAATTTGGTTAAAGCGATAGACTGTCACTCCACATAGGTTTGAAATTCATATCCAGCCTCTGTCCATCAATTATAATTATATTTGCAGTGGTACTGTTTTTTGCGAGGAAAAAATGATAAGCCATCCTGCTTTCTTCTGCATCATTGTTGCTTTTCCATTATTGGTGTGTATAACTAACGGCATTTGGAAATTCTGTTTATTAAATTCATTAATGTTCTGGAAAGCATAAGGTCTAATTAATCTAGGGCAGTTGTCGTGTTCAGGTCTCGCTGTTGAATCTTTTGAATGATCCTTCTATACAAGATCATGTTGAAGCTGATCAACTCTTAGTCCAAAATAAAATATTTCCAAGAGCTGCACTTTCGTATCTATTTCTTTCACATTTATATATTGATGATAGCAGTGTTAAGGTGAGACTCCGAAGTCGAGCCAGTAAAAATTTACCACAAAGTCCAAATACAAAAAATTACTGGGAACTGCTTCACGATTTTTCTTCCTGTAAAGATCAGTTGGGATAAATGCTTTGGAACAATTTGATATTATGGAACATCTTTGGAGCGTTTCGTGAAATTGTTTGCTTTACTTTAATAAAATTCGCAAGAAAATATACCTCATTATGTTTCAAAGAACAGTGACACGAAAAAACATATCGAAAAATAGTGCAATAAAAATGTTTTATGTAACTATCAAACCTCATTTTAAATATTGTGCTAGTCTTCTGTATTTGTTCAACATTTATTCCGTTAATTGTCTAACGTTAACATAACCTAAAGAGTTAGACTTCTTAATTCCAAAACAAACCCATGCGAACAGTATTAAAGTGTGATCGTTAAAGCTTAAATTGGTTAATTTATCAATCAAAGACTATATGATGGCAATGGTGTTTGTATTCAAAATAAAACACAATCTTTGCCCTGAATACCTACAATCCAGAACAACTTCAAGAAAAATATTGCAATAAAATCTATGAAAAGTAGAAGAGATAAATTTCAATTCAGCTAATTGAACTTGTTATTTAAAATTGACATAAAATTAACTTATTTCTAAGATACATTGATAGATAAAAAGTTTTGTTGGCACAGAGGGGGCCTAACCTTATCCAAAGAGTTATAAAATATAAATTAATATTATACATGGATAAACTTAATTTAAAAAGTCAACTGACTAGGTTGTCCGCGGGGTGTCCAGTTGTGAAAAGTAGAAGAGTTCAATATTATCCGGGCCAGAACCAATAGAGCTCAAGCCAGCATACTCTACATAAAAAAATATCCAAAGCTTAAATCAATTTAATAATCAAAGATCTATACAAAATGTTCAAGTCAATTATTTGGATGGAATTAAAATTAAAAAATGTTAATTTTCATTTTATTCAAATGGCCACTGAACCAAATAAAGCTCAAAGAAGCTTTTGGAAGAATTATTATTATTAATCTTGAAAATCAAAGGCATTTGTTCCGTTTTAAGTCTTCAATTTCAATATGCATCATTCGAGAAGAAGAAACCTTACTTTTCACTATACTATTTTTACATTGTAGCCCAGAAAAGAAATTGACTTAATTAGCTTTTTCATATGATCAATAACAGGTGTTATGTAAATATAACATCGAGTAATCTAGTTCATAAATTTAGCTGACAGACGATATGAATACTGAAAAAAAAAACAAAAAAAATACGGACGTTTTCTTCTTTTTTTTGCAGATCAAGAACCACCATCGAAGAAACACCATCACCATAACTTCTCTATTATGAACGAAACAAATCGCTCTTCTGGTGGTCACAGTAATTTTTATTCAAGTTCAAAAAAATCATCTTCTAATAAAAAATCACATCGTCGACGAAGTAGTAGCTTACTATCCGGGACCAAGTCTAAATATCATCATAATAATGATATTTCTAGCAGCCTTTTTAGAAAAAAAAATTCATCGACATCATCGCCATCAGCATCAACAGGGAAAACGTGTCGCAACAGTTGCTCAAACTCTACTTCATCTGCTATGAATGCTAATTCATCTTCTTCGACTAATAATTCAATAGGAAATCATATAAATAAAAAATGATTTTTACTAAAGTATCCAAAACTTAAAAATAAAAAACACAAAATCAAAACTAAACTAAAACAAAACATAAAATAGAGTTAATAAGATATTAAATATTATAAATGTATATTATAAATGTTTATGTGTATGGCTGTGTTGTCAAATATTGATATACAGATATTAATTTAAAAAAAAAAAGAAAACAAAAAATGAGTGATTCAGAGAATCGAATCTTTTTAAAAATTAAAAAAAGGTAGTTAAAGTGGGGGAATAAACAAAATTTTTGTTCAGTGATCAAATTGAATTTTGAAGAATAACAATTATTCCGAATGAAAAATATATTACTTTTGCACAAATCTCGAAAGACAAAATTTCGAATTACAAAAAAGATGTAGTTATTGAGAATTTAGACTCACATCTCACTTTGAAGCAAAGAACACAAAATTATTATTGATGAAATGAATTCCTATCCATCAAAAATAACTTTGTCTTTATGTTTGATTCAATTTTTTAAGTGAAAAATATTACGAATGAAATTCGTTGATTTCAAAAATATTTATGTTTATTTGATTTGTTTTTTTTTTTTTTAAACTCCAAAAGTATCATACATCTCAAGACTTTATTTATGAGATAATGCTAATTTCCTAAGTTTTTTTTAGGGCTGGATTTTTATGGGACTTGTGATTTTATGATTCTGTCTTTCGAGGTTTCGTTTGGGTCTGCATAAATTAGTTTTGAATTCAATTTTTTTTTATTTATTTATTAAATGAACATAGAAAAAAATGTATGTCCGTGTGGATGTTTAAAATGATAAAGAATAAATATTTTTTTTGTTTTGTTTTGAGAGAGAAAATCCATCACACAATTTGAATTTGACAATGAATACATCTATGTTCCTATAATTTTAATATCATTCTGCGGTATTTCATCTTCATTATAAGGAGAAAAAAAAATAAATGAACTTAAATAAAATAAAAATATACGATCCTTTTCATGCCACATATTCCATCGTTATTAAAATTATGTTAGCTTGAGTAGTAAAAGTTGGCTAATTCCTGATTGTCATTTATTTGATTTAAAAAATAAAGAAGATTGAATAACAATGGGATGTGTGCTAGATGAGGCTGAATAATAAATTATAAAAAAATATAAATCCACAAAATCAAAAATCTGCATAAATTAGTTTTGAATTCAATTTTTTATTTATTTATTAAATGAACATAGAAAAAATGTATGTCCGTGTGGATGTTTAAAATGATAAAGAATACATATTTTTCCTATAATTTTAATATCATTCTGCGGTATTTCTTCTTCATTATAAAGAGAAAAAAAAAAAAAAACAAAAGAACTTAAATAAAATAAAAAAAAAACGATCCTTTTCATGCCACAATTCCATCGTTATTAAAATTATGTTAGCTTGAGTAGTGAAAGCTGGCTAATTTCTGATTGTCATTTATTTGATTTAAAAAATAAAGAAGATTGAATAACAATGGGATGTGTGCTAGATGAGGCTGAATAATAAATTATAAGAAAAATATAAATCCTCAAAATCAAAAATCTGCATAAATAAGTTTTGAATTTAATTTTGTATTTATTTATTAAATGAACATAGAAAAAAATGTATGTCCGTGTGGATGTTTAAAATGATAAAGAATACATATTTTTCCTATAATTTTAATATCATTTTGCGGTATTTCTTCTTCATTATAAGGAGAAAAAAAAAACAAAAGAACTTAAATAAAATAAAAATATACGATCCTTTTCATGCCACATATTCCATCGTTATTAAAATTATGTTAGCTTGAGTAGTGAAAGCTGGCTACTTTCTGATTGTCATTTATTTGATTTAAAAAAATAAAGAAGATTGAATAACAATGGGATGTGTGCTGAATGAGGCTGAATAATAAATTATAAAAAAATATAAATCCACAAAATCAAAAATCTGCATAAATTAGTTTTGAATTCAATTTTTTATTTATTTATTAAATGAACATAGAAAAAATGTATGTCCGTGTGGATGTTTAAAATGATAAAGAATACATATTTTTTCTATAATTTTAATATCATTCTGCGGTATTTCTTCTTCATTATAAAGAGAAAAAAAAAAACAAAAGAACTTAAATAAAATAAAAAAAACGATCCTTTTCATGCCACAATTCCATCGTTATTAAAATTATGTTAGCTTGAGTAGTGAAAGCTGGCTAATTTCTGATTGTCATTTATTTGATTTAAAAAATAAAGAAGATTGAATAACAATGGGATGTGTGCTAGATGAGGCTGAATAATAAATTATAAGAAAAATATAAATCCTCAAAATCAAAAATCTGCATAAATAAGTTTTGAATTTAATTTTGTATTTATTTATTAAATGAACATAGAAAAAAATGTATGTCCCTGTGGATGTTTAAAATGATAAAGAGTAAATATTTTTTTTTGTTTTGTTTTGAGAGAGAAAATCCATCACAAAATTTGAATTTGACAATGAATACATCTATGTTCCTATAATTTTAATATCATTCTGCGGTATTTCTTCTTCATTATAAAGAGAAAAAAAAACAAAAGAACTTAAATAAAATAAAAAAACGATCCTTTTCATGCCACATATTCCATCGTTATTAAAATTATGTTAGCTTGAGTAGTGAAAGCTGGCTAATTTCTGATTGTCATTTATTTGATTTAAAAAATAAAGAAGATTGAATAACAATGGGATGTGTGCTGGATGAGGCTGAATAATAAATTTAAAAAAAAAATATATAAGTGTATATACAATAAATGCTTATATAAAAAAACATATATATTTACCTGTTGTAAAAGTATCAATAAACACTACCTAAGTGAGATAAACCATAAAAAAAAAATCTTAAAAACACTCTTGGATTTATTGTATGTTGTATATTGACCCTTAAAAGACAAAATGTCATTTAAGTAATTCTTATTAAATGTATTTTTGATGTACCAAACAATTTGTGTTATATTATTTATGATTCTAAAGAAGTTCTCGTATCATGTTTGTGGATTTAAAATTATATTTGGAATTCTAAAAATGACAAATACTTGTGGCAGCGGGTTTCTAATATCTGCTAGAATCTGTTAGTTGCGACAGACAGACGACCCTTGGGGTTGTCTATCCACCACATATTTTGAAAGAATCGAACAGTCGAAGTACTCTTTTGGTTCAGTCGAGTGTCTTCGATTGTATGCAAAGTCATTATTTGGTGGTGATTGAAGAATGTTGAATTTATAGTTTGAGCCGGCATCGGCAGTTAAAAAAACAATGGACCCTAAGGCTAGTCGCGATCTTGCAGCTTTTTTAAACCCAAATAGTTGAATCATCAGTTGAACGAGCAGCGCATACATGAAACATTTCACAAGAAATCAACAAACCCATAAGCAACATCTATAATCCTTTTGTTCTCATAAATTGAAGTAAAAAGTCAGCGCTGTTACATGCGATTCTACGTGACAAAAAACACAAATCATTTCGTTGATCAAATTGACGATCGTTTGAAGCCAAACAGTTGAGAAACTAAAATTTGCAAGTGCGCGACTGTCATAAATGACTCATTTTATGAGAATTTATCAAGACTTACAACTGCTCAAGGAAATAGAAATTTGTAATTCAATCTGTGAGAAACTCTGAAAGGGAGTTATCTAAAATAAAAAAATTAAAAAGAAGATATTTCCGTTCAAAGTAATAGATTATACTTCTTTATCATTAGTTGTGTTTTCATGAGAATTATGCAATCTGATTTTCTTTTTTTGTATATAGATGTTCCATTTTATCAAATTCTTCTAAAGCATTTTTCTCTTTTTTACTGGAAGAATAAAAAAATACTTGTGGTTAATTTTTTTTCGTTTTTCAAAAGCAAAAAAAAACCGTGCAAAGGCCACAGTTCGCATTCTATATCGCGTTTCGTTTTTGGTATTTTGTCAAAAAGAGGATATTTTTTGTGTTATAGTTTTAGGATGATGAAGGTTCCAGTTGTGGGCAATAAGTTCTAACGATAATGTCAAAGTCTATATAGAAGTAGTTTCAACGATAATCGTTTTACAAAATAGGGCCCCAGGGGGTCTATTACGCAATACAAAACGAGCGGCAAGTAAACGATAATGAATGGCAGTCGTAAAGACTAACGAGTATCGTTGAAATAAAACGATTGTGTTTGTACGATAACGAAGCAGTTTCAACGACAATCGTTTTAAAAAAAAGAGCCTCAGAATGTCACACCTGGACGGGATTTCAAAATTTGCCGGAGATACGATTGGATTTATTGGATTATGTTAAAGAACAAACATATTGATGCATATAGACAAATTACTTTGCTTGTCTCACAGTGGCCGCTTGGGAAAATACAAATATTCTCTTACAAAATGCGCCCAAAAGAAGCATAACATACAAAAATAAGATTAAGCGGAGACTCTTAACATGAAAAAACAAAGCTGCAAGCAGCAATTGATTAATTTAATCAACAAAATTATTTGTAGTCTTGAGAATTGCGGTCAATCGAGGATTAAAAATTTCCCAAAAATATTTTATATATTTTTAAATGAAATGAGCATCAGCTCTTTCAAAGCTTTTTTTTTGTATCATCAATCTTTCTATAATTTCATACGATTTTAGGTTTGTTGTGAGTGAGCTTCAATATTGCAAAATACAATCCGGAAATTCACCATAGAGACCAGTTAAATTTTTGCAGAAAAGAATAACATGGAAATGACAATACCAGTGAGCAGCAAACCAACTCTGACGGACACTGTAGTCCAGAAAACCCATTAGACGTTTATAAAGATTTAAATATTCATAAAAAAAAGAAACCTTGTTTCGGCTAAACACATTCTTCTTCTTCTTCGCGCTGAGGAGCACGTGTTAGTTGTAGTATTAGATTATTATTGTCATCCACTCATGGATTATAAAGGTAGGTATTCGGTCTCAGCGACCTATTTATCGGAGCGGAAATTTGTCCTATTTCATACGTATCGGAGAGTTTTTGTTTGTGGGAAGCACAGTGTTCTTTCTCTGGCGCAATGGTTATTGCGATGAACTATCAAGCCAGAGGTCTGGATTCAAATTAAGGTGTCAGATTCTATAAACAAAGAAACGATTTTTGAGGTTTATGAAGAAAAGGAAACGTTTGTTCGTTTACGCCATAGAGAATCTCACCCAACCTCCTTTATTTTCAAGGGTATCTACTGTCTTGCGAGGAATTGACAAATCTTTCAAGAGTTTCATTGTCATGAAAACGTGCAACTGCGTTCGTCTGGAGTCATCGTTTTGTTTTGGATTCATACCTCGCTAGGACCGATTATATTTCAGGAGCCTATTCCACGGAACATACATTGCATGCAATGTTTCACAAATTCGTTGTACGATCGCTGTCATAAATAAATTTCCAAAGAAGATCAATTATTGGGCCCTCTCGTGAAGCTCCAGGGGAATTTTGTTTCCCTCGGAAATTTTTGTATTCCCCTCGGAAATTTTTGTGCGATCGTGAGTTTCCCTCGCAATTTATTTCCAGGGAACAAAAAATCGTATGAAATATGAGATCTAAATTCCCCTGGAAAATTGATTGTCGATACCAATTAATTCCCAGGGAAACTTTTTATGATCATTTTAACATGGGAAACATATTCCCAGGGAAATTTTTATTATTGTGATGAAAACTTTGTCACGCAGTTTATTGGTATAGGCAAAATATTTTCCAGGAAATTTTTGCTATTCTTCAGAATTCAGAAATGGGTTTCTTCTAAATATTCAGGATAGGGCAGTGTTGCCAGAATACTTTGGAAGCAAGGAGCTGATTTTGAAAAAAAATCTTGGAGCCAAAAATAGCCGCTTTCAAAAATGGTCAAAAAAACGAAAATAATTTTTTTTTGATACGAGATTTTTGATTTTTTTTTTAATTTTCAGAACGGACGTGAAATTAAATTTGCAATACAAAAAATAAAAAATGTATGCAAATTGTTGGATTTTTGTTGTAAAATGCTTGAATTTTAAAGGAGCCTTAAATCGCCAAATTCAAAATTATAAGAGCCAAATTCCGATTAATCGGAAATCAAATTTTTAAGGAGCGAGATAAATGTTTGGCGTTAAATAGCCGGCTCTGGCAACACAACAAACCCTATCCCAGGGCACAATTTTAGACTTGTGATCCACATTGTTTTATTTTGAGGGGATGGTATATTATATGGTATACAGGGTGTCCCAAAAGTTAACGTCGAAACGAAAACGGTAGATAGGGTAGGTGGTGACAGTCATCAGAAAAATGATAAATAAAATCGCAGCCATATATTTTGGGAGTTATGGGCATTTGAAAAAAAGTCGAAAAAATGGTCACCCTGTGACGGTTTTTCATATGCCGTGACTACAAATCTTAATTTTTCTCATTTTTTTCTTTTGTTACGGAACCTTGAATAACCCTGCTATCAAATGCATTCAAAAATTTTAACTCAGCTGCATCAGTTTTAAAGAAAATATTACTTTTTTACCCAACTTAGTACTAAAAAATTTTACATGACTCTAATTCAATGAGCCGTAGTGTAAAAAAAATGCACTACAATGTTTCGGCAAGTTGCCTTAAAAGTTAGTGTGTTCAATTCTCTTTTCAAAATGGTATAACATTGTTGGGAATATTCCATAAATAACCGAGATAATTTTTTTTTCTTAAGAAATCCGACTTTTTTATGAGGTAATTTTTCCATATTATTCAAGTTTTGTACCCTTTCAGAACCTTTCAGAATACAAAAACTTAAATAATATGGAAAAATTACCTAAAAAAAAGTCGGATTTCTTAAGAAAAAAAATTTTATCTCGGTTATTTATGAAATATTCCCAACAATGCTATACCATTTTGAAAAGAGAATTGAACTCACCAACTTTTAAGGCAACTTGCCGAAACATTGTAGTGCATTTTTTTTACACTACGGCTCATTGAATTAGAGTCATGTAAATTTTGTTAGTACTAAGTTGGGTAAAAAAGTAATATTTTCTTTAAAACTGATACAGCTGAGTTAAAATTTTTGAATGCATTTGATAGCAGGGTTATTCAAGGTTCCGTAACAAAAGAAAAAAATGAGAAAAATTAAGATTTGTAGTCACGGCACATACAAAACCGTCACAGGGTGACCATTTTTTCGACTTTTTTTCAAATGCCCATAACTCCCAAAATATATGGCTGCGATTTTTTTTATCATTTTTCTGATGACTGTCACCACCTACCCTATCTACCGTTTTCGTTTCGACGTTAACTTTTGGGACACCCTGTATATTAGATTGATTCAAAAAAAAAATATTTTTTTTGTTCAAAGCATTGTTGAAAATATTGTTGGAAATGACGAAAAAAAAAATACTGTAAAAGTTTCAGCCCTTAATAATGTTAACATTTAATACCGCCGCATCGCAAATTTCTATTTCCCATACGATTTGTATGGGAAAGATTGTGTATTTGTGTTTAGAATTTTTTATCTTTTTAATGGTTCATCAAAAAGGCTAGATTTAATCATTTTCATGTATAAAATTGAAAGCTCTACAAAATTTTTATAATAATTTTTAGTTGAAAAAATGAATAATTCGAATTTATTGAAGAAATCTAATATGATAGTATTAGAGGTTTGAGAGTTATATAAAAGGATCTGTGAAACCAAAACACAACATAGAATACAAATATTCGAAAAGTTTGCCAAATTTTTTTAAAAAACCTAATAATTTCGTCAAAAAATCGTAAAAAAAATGAGAAAAAATTACTTTTTATATTTTAAAGTTGAATAACTTCGAAACGCGGGAGTAAATCAAAAAAATTAAAAAGAGCTTTTTTGTAGAGCGGACAATTTTATAAAAGAAAATAATTTTGTCAAGCCTTTTGGATGAACCATTCAAAAGATAAAAAATTCTAAACACAAATACACAATCTTTCCCATACAAATCGTATGGGAAATAGAAATCTGCGATGCGGCGGTAATAAATGTTAACATTAAGGGCTGAAACTTTTACAGTATTTTTTTTTCGTCATTTCCAACAATATTTTCAACAATGCTTTGAACAAAAAAAAATAATTGTTTTTTTTTTTTTTTGAATCAGTCTAGTATATATATATGCACAAGAGTGGTTTTTATCCGGGAAATGCAGTTGGATAGCCGCCATCCGGTTGGAAATATTGCCCTATTTTTTTTTTTTTTTTTTAATTTTTATTTAACTTTCTTCCTCTCCCGCATTCAACATGAAATTTTCATGTCAAACATTTCCCTTGATTTGTGTAGGTAATTTTATATGGGGTATTCCATAAGACTCGCAAATTGTACAAAAATTAGTGAATTTTTATGTTCGCTATTTAGAACTCGCTGTTGTCCATCCACCGTGGAATTTTAGAAAAAAAAAAAACCCTAATAAGCACATATATGGATCATTTGTAATAATTATAAAATTTTAACGAGTTTTCGTGAAAATTATGCGAGTAAAGCAAGCATTTTTCACAAAGCGCTCCAAAGTCAATCTGATTTTAAAGCCCGTTTTTTAAGATTGTTCCATAGTTTCAAACTGTTCCAAAGCATTTATCTCAACTTATTTTTACTGAAAGAAAAAAGTTAAAGGTAGCAAGTGTAAGTATGCACTTTGAAGTCTCACGAAAACACATCTATAAAAATTATACGACCCTAGCGAGGTATCCGTCTGAGCGGAATGCTCTCTGGTTTCACATAAATCACGTTTCGAGAAGTGCTTCCGACAAGCAAAAATTCTAAGATTCGTATGAAATCGGACAAATTTTCCGTTTCGACGGATCGCCAGGGCAGAATATGTATGTTCGTTCCTCCATAACTTCTTAAATGTTTATTATTATTTGACAAGTAGGATATCTTGTAAAGGTTCTTGCTTGCTAGCTGGTTATAGGCTAAGTAACATTCTCATTCAATATACAATTCTATATAATGTAGGTACTAGCTATAGGTATTGTTTTCATATGTGTTGTCATCTTTCACTGACCTATTTAATTTTTTTTTCCAAACGAAAAATTCACAAACATTTTTCAACCCAACAAAAAAGATATGTAAATACAGACTTTAAAGAGAAATTACAGAACAAGTAATGTTCCCGCAAAATTAAAAAAAAAAAAAAAAAAAAACAAAAATGGGACCTTTATGAAAATTATGCTTGTTAACAAGGACTTTTCGATTTTTTCCGACATATTTTGCACACCTTTTATTAAAAATTATTGACCTCATTTTATCTTATCTAATCTAATCTAACATATTAAAAAAAAAAAAAAGAAAAAATATATTGAACAAGTTGGGTTTTTTTTTTATCGAAATTTTCCATCTGTTTTTACTCGTATTTCCCAACTTCCAACGAAACCAATGAACTATCATCAAATGAAAATAACAGCTGTGTGAGGGAAAAATATTAATACTCATACGGGCTAAATTCCATGGTAACAGAGACACACATTACGATTCGGATGACGCTTTCCGTGTTTTTTTTTCCAAAATTAGAAAATATAGAAATACAAAAAAAAAACTTCTCTTAATCATTGTTAAGAAAAAATATTGAAAGGGGGTTAACTTTCAAAATACTCCTTACGAAAAAGAAAATCCCTAAGAAAACTTTTATTTTAGAAGCTTGTATTGTTACAGAAAAGCTTTTAAGGTAGAGACACAAAAATCCCTAAATCGCTATTGGTTCTCAAACCAAAAAAAAAAAAAGAGAGCAGAGTGCGGCGTGGCGGGTGGGGTGGGGCATGCGGCGATAAGTTGAAAATGGATAAATAAAAAAAAAAAAGTCTGAACTTATGAACTTACAACCATACTGGAAAGTTGGAATTTTCCTCACTCTCATCTCCAACCCCCCCAGCATTTGATTCGACTCCACCAAAACAACAGAACAATTCATATCAATTCCAGAAAATTGTCTTCAACGCAGGCCGCAGAAATATTTCTTTTTTCTTCTTTGATTTTTCGTGCCTTCGGATACCGGAATCGGGAGTAATCAGTCAATCAATAAATAAATAAATAAATAAATTAAAAAAAAAAAAATTATAAATAAATATTTTAACTTTATTTTGCATCTCAATTAAATATAAAATTTTCAAATATTTAAATTTATTTTTATAAACGTTATACAAAAAAAAATACATAAATTTAATTAATATATTTACATATATATAAGTGTATATA
This sequence comes from Episyrphus balteatus, assembly GCF_945859705.1. Lineage (NCBI taxonomy): Eukaryota > Metazoa > Arthropoda > Insecta > Diptera > Syrphidae > Episyrphus > Episyrphus balteatus. The sequence continues at coordinate 5,215,633 of NC_079138.1, read as the reverse complement.
TATAAATATATATGTATGTTAACTTGATATATATGTACATAAAAATTGGTAGTCATTTGAAAAAACAAAAAGAAACAGTGAGGATACGAGAATTTTCCCGTGAGTGACATCACAATTCACGTTTCATGAAAACGAAAAACGAGAACAGTTTAAATACAAAACTTATTGTTAGTTTTAGTGATAGAGTTAAAAATAAGAAATTAAAGTGAATGTTATATTTAAAACTAGTCATATCGGTTTTTAAATTCAAATAATGGTTGTATTCAAAATATGACGGTTTTAAAGCATTTGTGTTCGGTAAATTGAAAAAAAAAACAAAATAAAAAATTAACAAATTAAATTAACTTTAACATTAAACAACTTTAATTAAAAAAAAATATATTTATTTGAAAAGTTAAATTTAAATTTTGGTTACATAAATTTTGGTGACAGAGTACAAAATAGTGCGTGAGAGAGCTTTCAAACACGCAAATAAATTTTGTACTAGATTCTGTTTTTTTTTTTTTACCCAGGGCCTGTCAGGCTTGTAGAAAGGATTTGGCTGACTATAGAAGAATCTGTTGAAAGCTCTACTTTTCCGTAAGCTTTATGTGTGGTTACAACATCTCGTCTATTTTGCCATGTTTTTTTTTTTTTTTGAAAATCAGAAAATGATTGTGAACGAGCAAAGAGATAAGACTCAGCATTGTCGATGATTTAAAACCGCCAGGAAAAACCAAAAAAAGGAAGGAAAATAAAATAAAATAAAATTAAAAAAAAAAAATAAAATATCGATTTCATTATTGTACCACATCACTAGCATTGTAATATTTTGTTGTTGTTTTTTTATTCTTCTTCCTAAAATCGTTTTTTCCGTTATACCGTGGGTGTTACTCGTTAACGTTTATTCCTTCATCCTCGTGGTAACGTAATTTATTTATGTGTTAAGACAGATTGCGGACTTTTTTCATCAACCTAAACTTCAACGATGATCTAGAGAAAAATTATTCGTCCAATATTAATCTCTTTACAAATGCTTGTGATACATTTTTTTTTTTTTTTTTCAAAAACAACTAAAAAAAATCTAATCAGATACCTAACCTTATGTATTTAAAAAAAAATTAAAGAAAAACTCCAATTAGTGCAATGTTTTGAGTTTGTTTAATTTTTTTTTTTTAACTTTTCTAAACTTTTTTAATCTTTTTTTCACAAAAATTATAAAAAAAAAATAAATTTAAATTATTTCATAATAAAGTGTTTACTATGTTGATCAAAAATTGATATTACAAAAGGGAAGGGAAATTCTTTGATAAAAGAACGGCTCTTGATAAGACCGGTAGGTCGTCGGTGGTGTGTGTGTGTGTGTGGATTGTGGATAAGCCGGAGTGTGCGCCTCTCTTCTCGTTGAGAAAATTTCTACAAAAATAATAAAAAAAAAATTCTATATGCGACTCTTAGCGTGTTTTGTCTGTGGAAATCGCACGTGAAGAAGAGTGTGTGTGCCACCCTACTTCTATTGAATAATTTCCGGGTGAGTTTTTTTCATTACCTAAAATATATATTTTTTTTTTTTTCAACTAAGATGCAGGATTTTTTTTACTGCAGCAATGTGAGATGTTTTGAAAGTATTTAAATTTTTTTCCAAGAAAGTGTTTTATTTTTTAGCACTACCTACGCACAGTTTTTTTTTTTTTTATTTTTTCGGGTGAAATTCTCTCAAAACTAAATTCACTATACATTTCAACGAATTTTAGATACCTTGTCATAGAGAACTTCATCATTCATCATCATTCATCATCATTCATCATCATTCATCATCATTCATCATCATTCATTATCATTCATCATCATTCATCATCATTCATCATCATTCATCATCATTCATCATCATTCATCATCATTCATCATCATTAATCATCATTCATCATCATTCATCATCATTCATCATCATTCATCATCATTCATCATCATTCATCATCATTCATCATCATTCATCATCATTCATCATCATTAATCATCATTAATCATCATTCATCATCATTCATCATCATTCATCATCATTCATCATCATTCATCATCATTCATCATCATTCATCATCATTCATCATCATTCATCATCATTCATCATCATTCATCATCATTCATCATCATTCATCATCATTCATCATCATTCATCATCATTCATCATCATTCATCATCATTCATCATCATTCATCATCATTCATCATCATTCACCATCATTCATCATCATCATTCATCATCGTTCATCATCATTCATCATCATCATTCATCATCATTCATCATCATTCATCATCATCATTCATCATCATTCATCTTCATTCATCATCATTCATCATCATCATTCATCATCATCCATGAGAATTCAACATCATATGATCGATCATCTATCATCTTCATCAATCACTGGATTTAGTAGACATGGTTGCATACTCTCATCAATTTTGTTCATTTTCGTGATAAGCAATAGACTTCGCGCATCTTTAACAGGAAACTGACGAATTCAATAGATTCTTATCTAATCTTAAACATCTTAATTACGCGAACGAGCCGATCGATGAGATATGATTACTTTCACACAAAATCATGACATCAAAATATTAAAAAGAGAAGCAGAAATCGTGGGGCTAAAAATCAATATGTAAAAAAGAAATATGATCATTCTCTGAATCCAGTCATACTGTCAAATATTTTTTTTTTTTGTGACTGTCAATCATTACAAACCACATTCCACATAACCCCATTCCAACCCAGTTTTTCTCCGAATAGCAAACGATTCAAACTACTCGTATCGAAAGGACTATTATCGCTTCACACATCATTCTTCGATCTGATGAACCGTAACCACACAACCACAAGTCCTTTATAGAATTATGTCATTAATATGCATCAATCATGTGGAATTTTCTTATGGCAATTATTTTCAATTGCATTCCAACCAAAACTGTAATTAATAATTCATTGTGTGTCTGCGAATATGCATTCGAAATAATAACAGTTAATTGCATGGTGCTGCCACTTGTTTTTATCGTTAAACGGGATATTTAAAAAAAAATCTGAATATGAATATGAAAGAGGCTATTTGATTTATTAATTTACAAGGACTTGTTTACTGTAATTTAATTGAATATACATATATACAAGTGAAAATATATCTATATGAATGTGTTTAATAGGAAGAAGCAATTGACTGTTTTTTTTTTTTTTTTTTTTTGTAAATATGTACTACTGACAATTTTATTATGTGCACTTTAAAATGCAGGTCATTCCTTAAAATTAAAATGCATGACTCGGTCGCACGTACTTGCTCTAATGGTAAAGAATTTTTGGAATTTTGTTTTTGTACAGAAATTTTTAATTTTTAATCCGTTTTGAAAAAAAAAAAATTAAAAACTTCCGAAATCGATATTTTTGAAAATTTTTGCATTAAGGTTATAAAACTTTATCGGAAAAATCGGTTAAATAGCTAACAAGAAATTTGAAATCAACAAAACCAATGTAATGGAATGAATGAAACTTATTTTTTGCAGCACATGTTTTAATTATCAAATTTTTGAGCCGTTTTTGAAAAAAAAAAAACTTTTTTCGTTCGGTTCTAAAAAATCAATTTTCCCTCTAGGGAAGTAAATGCTCATAGATTTTGACTTATTCAAACTGTCATAAGCCAAGCCTAGGCATATGGTAAACAGACTAACCAAAATGCTACAGGCTAATAAGCGGTTGGGTCGATTCACTTCCAACTTGTTTTTTTTTTTTTAATAAGTTTTTATATAAAAACCTTGCCATAGACCGATTTTTTTTTAATTTTTTAATTTCTCCCAAGCAACTTAATCCATTTCAACGATTGTTGTATGCAAGAATATTTATATAAATTAAAAAAAAAATGAAATTTGTTTTGTTTTTTTTTGAAAAATTTACTTTGGGAAAAGGGGATATGAATTTCAAGGTGTTAATTAAAATAAATTATACATTGCATACCAACTTTATTAAAGTGTTTTTTTTTACGGTTCTAATGACTTAAACTTTTTCGTTTTCTAAGAATGTATCTTAACTGAAATTGCAGACTATTTTTTAAGCTTAATTTTATATTTTTACGTACAAATTTGCCAAATTTTTTATATAAAAGAGTTAAAAAGTTTTTGAAAAGTTTACCAACTTGAAGAGCAAGTTCATGCGACCCAGTCGAGCAGCTTATTTTTTTTTTTTTTCAACTGAAGCGATTCTTAATTTAAATCTTCGAATCCGTATTGAATTAAGATATTATATCTTGAAAATTTTATTAGGCAGACAATTTATGTGTGAAATCGAATAATTTGATGATTTTTTGGTTCACTATAGCGTATGAGTAACATATTTTTTTTATACTAAGAAAAACCGCTTAAACTTGGTTGTTTAAAAATATAATGCACGTTACACAACTTATGTACATATCTAATTAAAAGTAATTATATTTAAATTTTTAGGTTTTATTTGGGCTTTAATGATCTTTATTTTTGAATGCAATCAATGAAACACTAATTCATCTTTTTGTTATCCCTACGTTTCGCCGGTTTCTTTCCAGCTTAATTATATTTGTTAACTGAGACTTGTGGACGCTTCATCACATAAAAGGGATGATGATTTAAAATTAGTTTTAATTGACTAAATTGATTTAAAAACTGTTATGACAAAAAATGTACAACTTTTAGATATGTTACGATGGCTAGCTCCAATTTGTGTTCTTGTAGTTTATTTAGAAGAATGGAGGTGGTATCTTCATTTGACTTCCGAGTCCAAACGGTTAACTTAAGATGCATTTATTTATGACCATGATACTCTTGGAGGCTTTATTTAAAACAGCAGGCTATCAAGTAGACGGCTGAAGTCTTGGCGATGGATACATTTTCTTAATATTCTAAAAAAACAAAAACGTCAGCAAATTTAGGTTCGTTACTAGCGTGCGGGTAACTCCAGTCCTTTTTTTTTACTTACGATATAGGTAATTTAGGACAAGTTGAGAATGCGTTAAAAGAAAAACAGCTCTAACGATTTTGATTAAATAAACACACCGAAAATAAAAACCAATATCAATTTAACATTTTTTAAATATCAAATTAACATTTTTTTAAATATCAGCCAAAAATGCTCTATAAAATGTGTTTTATAATATTTAAAATATTAAAACAACATTTTTATACAAAAACGTCAGCAAATTTAGGTTCGTTACTAGCGTGCGGGTAACTCCAGTCCTTTTTTTTTACTTACGATATAGGTAATTTAGGACAAGTTGAGAATGCGTTAAAAGAAAAACAGCTCTAACGATTTTGATTAAATAAACACACCGAAAATAAAAACCAATATCAATTTAACATTTTTTAAATATCAAATTAACATTTTTTTAAATATCAGCCAAAAATGCTCTATAAAATGTGTTTTATAATATTTAAAATATTAAAACAACATTTTTATAATCAAGATGATATTTAAATGTCACATTTTGGAAATTTTTTTTGATATTTTATTATCATTTTTTCATACCAATTTCTCATTCCAAATTATTGAAAAATATTAAATAAAAAATTCTTAATGTGTACTAATTTAAAGGCGCTTTGTGTTTTTTCGAAGTAAAATGTATGATTTACTGAGAAAATTTGATCGGCACTAAGATTTTACTTCACATATAGTTTGGGAGAAAATAACAAAACAATTATATCACCTATAATAGAAAAAATAATATCATCATTATTTTGTAAAGAATATTCCCTTTCAGTAATGTTTTGAAAAAAGAAAGAAAATTCTTAAAATAATAAAAATAATAGAAATGAAAAGGAAAGAAATAGGTTTCATTATAATAAACTAAAACGTAAAATCTAGTCAACATTGACATTTCAATTGTCAAAGTGAAATTTTCACTATCAACTTAGACTTAAAAAAATGTCAAAATGATATTTTAATTGTCAAAGTGAAATTTTTACTATTCCACCTGAAATTAAAAAATGTCAAAATGATATGATAAAATATCAAAATTGATATTTTAATTGTTGGACGACTTTTGTCACTGAAAAATGTTAATTTGATAGCTGTTATTATCAATTTTTTTTTTCGGTGCATGTATTTTGGAAAATAAGGTATACATTCCAAATGTAAACTCATTCTCGACAAATCACTTAAATTCATAATAAAAATGAGTTGCCATTCCGATTCAGAGCTAAACTTTGAGCTTTTAAATAAATAACAGGTTAACCAGAATCCTTAAAGTCGCCATTGTAAACGTTTGAAAAAATATATTTATGTAGGTAGTGTATGGTATTTTATACTAAATGGCGCTCAAATTAAAACACATTATACAAATACTTAAACTTACCTACATAATTATATAGATATATTGTATATACACAAATACTTGTTTATATTTGATGGACCATCCTTCATATACGTGACTATGACTACGTAAGGGTTCTGGTGACCATCACCACAAACCCCTACCCGACCAGACCATTCAGTTTTGTGCCAAGCCCACTATCCCCTTATTAAATGCCTAACCCAAGTACACACCAAACTTATTCGCGTGTATACAAAAGTTTTTAGTCGTCGTATATTCTCATTTTTCTTTGTAAGTATTTTTTATGTAGATAAGAAGGAAGAGTAAGAGTTAAGGCGATGATGATAATGAAAAATTCTTAAACGGATCATAAAACAGTATAAAAATGACATTTTATTTTAACCATGTATGTATGTATGCTGTGCATATCCTTGTTCTGCTTCTTCAAAAAGAAACTAGTGATATCACACACCGCCCAAACAGAATAAGAAGAAGAACAAGTTGATAGTTTTCAATTGGCTTAAGCCTTACAACATAATAATTAGGGTCATATGTTTAGATAGTCCTTAAGCTACAATTGATATATAGAATGGGTCTTTAATGGGTTTGATTTATCCCCTTGTTGTTTCCATTTTTCTATAAAGGTCTTATCTTTATATATATATAAAAAAATTAAAAAAAAAACAAAATACTTGACTTATTTCAAGAAGAACTAAAAACTAGTATGAGATCATTTTTGTTTGCCTTGAGTAAACAATACTTGTTAGAAAAATATTAGGATATATAGATTAGGTACCTATGCGTCATCATTTGAAACATCTTTATGTTTTTGTCGAGATGTATCGTTTCTTTTATTTTGACCACGTGCTGGTGTTGGTAATGGTGCTGATGATGAGTCATCACACCAATTTTGTACAAAAAAAAAAAAAAGAGAAAATCCGGAATATGTAAGTATTATAATCCTATATCTGGGATATATTTATGTGTTAGGATGCGAATGAGTCATATTATTTATGTCATATTACATTTGATTATTCATTTTCCAGGCATAATTTATTTAAGTATAAACTCACTGGCTGTATGTATTGAGATGATAAATAAGTTTTTTTTTTTTTTTGTTAAGGAGGAAAAAGTAAATTTTTCTATAAATGCGTCATTTACGTTTAGTTAATGAATGCAGAACTTGTTGAAGCTGTTGTTTTTTTTTTTTTTTAGTTATTAAACTACTATGTACTTTAAATTTATGAACTCCTATCTAATATTTTTTTCTTTTTATAAGAAATAAATGCGTGCTTATTACAAATACATAAGTTTGAATAATAACCTGGTTTCAAGTTAACGAGAAAAATAAATTTATAGATGGTTTTTAGGGGAATTTTTCCTAATTCATTTTTGTGGTGCTGATTTTTAGTTAGGACTAGTACACAGATCGAGCTTCCATACGAAATTATCCCAAAAATTTAGCCGATCTAAAATTTTATTTAGAATTCCAAACATTAAGTATTTAATTAAAATTTTACGTTATTGAAAATAGTTTATTGTGTTTCATATTTGATTCCCTTACAAAAACTACTTTTAGGCATTTCATCGGTACGACTTTCATAATAATGTGGGGATTCCACAGATTCTCTGGAAATCTATTCACAAATTTGTTTTCGATTCCTTTGGCTTATTAGACACAAGATATTGGAAGCTTCCATAATAAAAAGAAAATTATTATAAAAAAAGATTGTCTTTGTATAAAAAAAGAGCGTTTAGAATGTCACGGGTGGGATTTACTGTCGCTGCTGAGACACTTGCAAATTTCTCTGAAAGGAGGGAGTTTTTTTTATAAATAAAATTAAAAAAAATAAACACCAATGATGTTTGTAAAGAAATTAAAATAGCATTTCCTTTGAATAAGACAGACTTAAAATTTGCTGTCTGTTTCATTTGAATTAGCTTAAACTTATAACACTTTGCTTGTTTAGAATTTTACGTAAATTTTATTTAACTGGTTGACATTATTGAAATAATATTATCGAAAGGAACTGGTTTTACAGTTCATGAACAAAACGAATAGATTTAGGTAATTTACTTGTACGTTTTTAGTATAAGCATCTAAAATAGGAAATTTTGCACAATTTTTTGCGACATACAATGCAATGTTAAATTTGTCAAAAAAAAAAAACAACTTTTCTTAAGTATTTACTGAAAAAATAAAGTTAACTTTTATTTTGTACTTAATATGAAAATTTTACAAGCATGCTTATTGCAACAAGGTATTAATGGATTAAAGATATTTAATCATTTTTCAGTTCAATCCTGGCTCTATGGTTTCTACACCTTGCTTGTAAATAAAAATTTTATATAATTTTTTTTACCATTTAGTGAAAAAAGTGTTACGTATACGCCACGGTGACCCATCTTTAAATAAAAGATATGTAGCGGAAAATTCTCCATCGATTTTTGTTTCAAAGCAGGATTTATTAATGAATTTAAAAGTGGCTTAATGTAGATTTCTTTCAGAACTTTTAACGACTTAACGTAGTTTGAAAAAAATATATTTTCCATAAGATTTTCAGAACTAGCCTGGGTTGCAAAAAAGAAAACACAAGTGTGTGGGGTAATATTAGTAAGCAAAACTTAAAAAAAATGTAAAAAAAAAAAATTAAATTCACGACTCTTATGGAAAAAACTGCTTAGAATATTAAGGTTTTTATACAAAATATTGTGAAAGAATATTATATTGTGAAGAAATATTATACAAAATTATTAAATATAAATTTAATAAAATAATATAAACCTTATTAAATGGTTTTCACTCTTCACTTCTTTGCTGATGATGAAGCCATCAATCATAAGTGAAGACCCGATATTCCTGCAACGAGCACTTGATGTATGGGTGGATGTTCTTGAAGGAAGTGGGTACCGCATAAGCGCGAAAAAGACAGAATACCTATGTTGCCCATTTTCTGATCCACACAGGCCTATTCCTGACATTTATTTGAATGGTGTAGTGCTTCCCAAGTATGAATTGTTTAAATATCTGGGGTTTATGATAAATAAGGAAGGTACTTGTGATGACGATATCTATTATCGCGTAAGCGTAGGGTGGATGAAGTGGCGAAAAAATTCTGCTATCTTCTGTGATTGAAAAATGCGCCCCTCTAAGCTGAAAGAAAGACCATACACCGCAGTTGTGCGTCCAGCACTCACATACGGTTCACAATGTTGGACAATGTTCAAAAAGTATGAAGCTTGATAGAATTAGGAGTACGAAGATCTGAGGAAGCCTTCATGTTAAATATACCGTCTCCTAAAAAATTGAACCCGACCGACTCAGTTGGTATTGCCATGTTCAAAGGAGAGATCCTGAGAACCCCGTCAAAAGGGCAATATCATATAACTTTCCAACACGAAATTTACAAAACTGGGAGGCTTGCCGCCGATTTCTGAGGTCAACCCGGCGAACTCTACAGGCGGATCATTAGTGTGAAGCAGTATCGTAGAATAGTTATGATCCCCTCGACAACAAGATCATAACAGCGCCGAGAAAAGGAAGAAGAAGAAATTGTTTTCACTTCCCAACCAAGTACCCAATTTAATTTCTTAAATAACAGAGCTTTAAAAACAAAATTAATTTTTTTGAGTCGTTTTTTTTTTAAGCTTATAAAAATATGGTTATAAATGTTTTCAAAAAACTTTCACCAAAAAAAAATTTGATAAGCCATTAAGAAGTAGATATTAATCTTCACAAAGAAAGGTCGACGATAAATGCGAGGGATTTTTTTGCCACCAGGGGTTTTTTGTCATTTTTTTTATTTTTCGAGCATAGGTACTTATTATTTCGGCTATATCTTGAATAATAAGTATGATGTAGAAATACCAACTTTTTTTTGTAGAAAAAAATTTTACAGGGACCCACTTTTTCATAAAATGTTTACATAATAAACTCTTCTTCGGACCTTAGGGCAAATGAAGTATAAAACAAACGAGTTTTAAAAAAAAGTTGCGTATACGCCACAGTGATTTACTATTTCATAATAGATGAGGTTAGAAATAGTCCTTCGAACTTGAAGGCTCAAAGTAAAAAAATAATGTAGAAAAACGATTGTAAACAAAATGAAGAAAAAATTACGTATACACCACAGTGAACCATTTTTTCATGAAAGATTTTCTAAAAGGTTTAAGAACGTAGCTTAATGCTTGCAGTACAAAATGATGTAAGAAAACTAATATTTGTATAAAAAAAATGTTGCGTATACAATAGGTACACCACAGTCAACCATTTTTCATAAAAAAAAATCACCTAAAAAAGTAAACTACTACTTTGTCATAGGATAACTTTTTTTATAGAAAAAATAACGCCACAATGATCCACTTCTTCATTAAAAGTCGACACCTGAATGCTGAACAAATAAGCAAAGAATATTAAAATAACTTCTGTGGCTCACATCTGAAGTTTAAGTTCATAATATAATTATTTATCCGTGACAAATTCAAAGTATTTTCATAATTCTAAAAGTTTTTAACTTTCTACGTATAGTTGGATTGCTGATAAAAATATATGTATGTAAATCATATCTCAAAAACGTAGCTATAAATATATTTTTATGAGTTTTCTGCGGGTTTTTCAATACTTTTCGTATAGATTTTCCATGGAAAAAGTATTGAAAAGCGATTAAAAAGAGACTAACGGACGACATGACTTCTTTGGAATTCTCCATTATCTTAATGGTGTTTTTGATTAACACCTCGAGTTTTTTTTTTAAACGAAACCAAGTAAAAATATTTTACTATCTCAAATGTATGACAGGCCGGTCCTTATAAATGTTACTATTGAATTTCGACTGAAACGCAGTTTCTTTTTAACATCAATCCGGTCCTCAAGATGGCGAAAGGTTTGTATGGAAATTCCATGCAAAACGTTAAAAAAGATTTCTAACTCATATAATTCTGGTATTATTTATTTGTTATAAAATTATAAATTTCACCACAAATATAGTCAATTATATTGTGTTTAAAACTTTATAGGGTAAGTCAGGGCAATATGCCACACTCAAGGTGGAAATCCCTCTGGAAGTCAGCTTTTTCAATATTTTTTTTGACAAAACCGAAAGCATTTGTTGAAATTTGGAAAAGTATATGATATTATTGACATTATGAAGTATTGATATAATTTTTTTGAAGTAAGAAAAAAAACAAAATGGCGGCTCTAGAGCTCTTTGAAGTTGACGCCTCGCGTTTGCGCCGTGCAATGCCCTGGTCCAGAAAACTATTTATGATCAAAAAAGAAATTTTTTTCCAATAAAATATATTTATACGCATTGCATGAACCTAAATTTAGTAAAAACAAATCTAAAATAAAAATTAGAGACCAAAAAACGAAAAAACACAATGTTTTTTTACAAAGAAATAGTTAAAAAAAAAATATTTATTATAAATATTTTATTAAACTCTTAGGTTCATGCAATGGCCAATTATTTATCGAGTAATTTGCCTTTTATTTCAAGTAGATAGCTTCATTAGTTTTTGAGTTACGTTGCACGGCGCGGAAAAAACACTTTTCGAGAAAAATGTGTTTGGTATTTACGTTTTCGTACTGTGGTAGGTTCGGAGCGCATGGGATTCAGGACTATCTAGGGACTTGATAAATGAATTTATTAGACACAAAAAAAATAATTCTGAAATAAAAAATTTCAGAGGGATTTCCCCCCTTAACAGTAAAACAATCATATTAAATAGTAAAAGCAAGTTTGGTTCAAGATTTTTTTTTATTTATTAGATTGTCATTTTATTTACCTAATAGAAAAACCAATAAAAATATAACTTTCATTTTAAATAAAGTTTTTAAAAAAAAACCCTAAAAAGTAGCATTTTACCCACATGTGAAGGGAATATCACACTTCTGACGGGTATATATGCCGGCAGACATTTAGGCAGTATGTTCTTTTTTAAGTTTAGTCGCGTGAAACATGGGGCAACGATCTCTGTCATTTAGAGCATTAAATACAGTCAAATCTTGCTCCGAATTTGTCGGGAAAGCTCAGGTCACAAATGGGACAAAAGTTGTCGTATCCTCTTCGCCACTTGAGGAATCATATATTGCAGTGCTTCCTCGGAAGTGTCATTTTCACTTTCGTTTTCCTTTGTGTTCGGTTAATTCTGCTTTTTTTTTTTTTTGTTGGTGTGCAACATATGTGGCATTTTATCCCAAAACGTCCAAAAATATGAAAACATCCCTGAACAAAAATTAACGCCAGGAACACACGTTAGGTTTACATATCTAATCTTACCTTTTTAGAAGTAACTTTCATATATATAATTGAAAAATCAAAAAAAAAAAAATAACATTTTTAAGCGAACTAAGTTTAATAAAAAGACAATTGGATTTATATTTTCCCGAATATTTTCAAAAATAAATAAACAAATGACTTGAGCGTCCGTGTGTATTTTTGAACACCTATATTTTAACTTATAAATTATAAGTAAAAAACACCTTAAAGGTGTTGTACTCGAAGCCGAAGTCCGAAGAATTGTATTGGTCTCCGTTTGTGAAATATTATTATTATTATTATAAAATGTAAATAAAAAAAGACGTTTAATTTTTGGGAAGTTTTGCCATTTACACATGTACACATTGTATTTTTTTTAATACGTTTTAAGCATTTTTGTTGTTGAAGTTTTGCAAACAAAATTTTGTTTTTTTTTTTAGTTTATTCTTCATTGAACAGATCTTTTATTTTATTAATCCCTTAAGATAAAATTTTTAACTCTTCAATCAAAGAGATAAATTGAGCTTTGAGTTGTAAAAGGTATGATTTATAATCGAAGAGAAAGATGGAACTCACTTGAACAGTAAACAAAACTTTCCCAAAAAAAAAAAAATAAAAAATTGCATTTAACTTTTCCCCTATTTCAGATCCAACGCAATTATTCAATAATTCAATTTAATTTCAATATCTATTTGAAAGTAAAATGTCTCCATTTTATTTGTTAGCTTTTAATTTTTCTGAAGAATTTATTATGCACCTTTTAACTTTTTAAAGATTTTAAGATATTGTGTATAAACATTTTCTTCTCTGCTCGCCCCTTGACCCTGAATTCTGAGAAAACTATATGAATACTTATATTTTGAATTGAATGAGGTAATATCATTAATAGAAAAGGGTCTCTTTTCTCCCTTAAACAAGCCTGACCTAGTTCAAATTCGTTTCATCTCTGCCAATTTTTTTTTATATATATATATTATGTATACATATGTATATATGCAAAGAGGAAAAAAAAAATCGCTTTCCCAGAAACTACTCGCTTCTATAATTAGAAAAATATTAGATGCTGATTATTTGTTTTTTTTTTTTTTTTTTTTTTTTAATTTCTAGACAAAAAAAAAACTGACAAAGAAAACCTTAACTCATTTGAGTCGATAAAAACTAGGAGTGTTGATGGCCCTAATCGAAGTGACAGAGAACACAAAAACCAATATCATAATAAATTTTGATTGTGTCACTAATGTTAGAGTAACTAGCGTCTGAAAAAAAGCCTTTTCTTTATTTAAAATTTAAAATTTTCTGCAAAAAAACAACCCTCCTCTTATAAGAGCCCTTTATTTTTTTTTTTATTTTGAAGGATCTAAAGCCTACATTTCTAGAAGATGATTTAAGTTGAAATAAAGGTCACGAAAAAGGAATAATCATAGTCCTTATTCTCTTGAAAACTGGATGTCGACCAACTTATCGATCCAGTTTTCATGAAATTCATAAACTTTTGCCTTAAAATCTGTCAAAGAAGAGTTCATAAAAATGGTTGCTTGTTTTTTTTTTTTTTTTCTTTTTAAAGTTTTAATTAAAAATGGAACATGTTGACATTGTCCGTAATTTCGTACCCTTGTGACATTTGAAGTGATACTATACTACAACCACCCCCACATTCAGTTTCACGTGTTATAATTCTTTTATTTTCTTTATTTTTTTTTTCTTTACACATGCATGCATGGTTTTCTCTCTCTCTCTCTCTCTCCCTCTCTTTCTCTATCCATCAATTTCTATTAAATTTAAAAACAAAATTGTTATGCTTGTATTAGTTGTTTGGTTCACAAGAGCAATGTTTATTAGCTTAATAAGTACAGGTAGGTAGGTGCCTTGCCCACCTATAATTATTGTCTTATCCACTGAACAGAAGAAAAAAAAAAAAAAACTTAACTTATTGTTAGCGATTAAGTAATGTACTGACCAATCCTTATATTCTGTCGGTGCAGATGACGTTCAACTTACAACAAAAAAAAAAAAACAATCCCTCATTTAACAAAATATCTTGACCGTATGATGTAACATCTCACGTTAAATTTATATTCAAAAATGCTTGAGGATACAAGAATAAGCTTTTTTAGGTCTCTGTCTCTCTAGAGCTTTTGTACTTTAATACTTTTGTAGTTTTTCTTTAAAATATAACTACATATGTATGTACATATTCTCAAATTCTCACCCAGCTTATATACATATTTCTCTTTACATTTCTCTTGCTTTCTATTAAGTTTCAAAATTAACACAACCTAATATAAAAATCCTGCTGTAGGTCATGATAAATTTTCTTTAAAAAGAAATTTAAAATGTTAGTCAGTGCTGTCGTAAGGACCTTTTTGTAGTATTTTAAGACGGATCACTTCAAATTTTGTGACATCTTATGTTTTTTAAATACTTTTCAAAAGAAAAATAGCGGAATCTGTTTTATTTAAAAAAAAACCTTAATTTTTTTAAAGCGGTAAGGATTTTTTCTTCGATGTTCGACCAATTTCGAAAATGCAATGATTTCGAAAATTACAATCAAAATGTTAATACTAAGTAACTTTCTGTCAAAATGAACTTAGTTTTATAAACGGATTAAAATTTAAACTCCAAGTAGAAATAATATAGGTACACATTGACCCAATTTCATGAAAAAAAAAAACTGTACTTTAGTCAGTTTTCTCAGAATGAATCTTATAACCTAAATTTTAAAAACGCCAAATTGTCTCAATACAAAATTAAAAATTATAATAACAACAAACACTCCTTTTAGCGACAACTCTGGGCAAAATCTCAAAAATTAGAAGACCTGCGCAATTCAGTCAAAACAAGTTTAATTTTAAACTGAGATTTTTCTTTTATAAACAGTGTAATTTTTATTTTTTCTTCTCTGGGGAGATGATTTCACTACGGTTTAGCTCTTACATTATGGTTTTTGGGTTATAGACTTTTTTTTTTTTTAAATGAATGAGGGTGGTTAAAGTTGTCTTATCTTGAGTTGATTTTTCTATTCTCATGAGGGGTGGGTTTTTGGTTTGTCTAATAACCCATTAAATTACGTACAATCCTTACCCTTACAAGGCTAAACCGAATACTAGCGATGATTTCATTTTAATTGTTATATTTTTAATTATTTTCTTAGAAAATTGTTTTAGTTATACATACAAAACATTTCAATATAACATGACTATGTAAGTTTTGGAATACAAAAAATACAATAATAATAAAAACAATCACAGTTGCTTCTAATAGTTTAAATATAAATAAAAATGCTTTAAGTTGTTTAAAAAAAAACAAAACAACGAATCCGATTCTCCACCTTCTGATAAATCACAAGTCACATTAAGATCTTGCTACCATTTTTGATTTTCAAGATTCTTGTGAGTTGCGACCTTCTCCAAAAGAGATCAGTGACAATCCGCCTGCAAGTTAATAAATCTTGGATGGAAGTTCAGTTTGAACTTAATTCTTTATGAACAACTGTAGTGAAATATTGCTGTTCGATTAGAAAATCACTTTTTTGTATGCATATTTGAAGTCCAATAAGCAGTAAAAAAGTTAACACGAATTTCCTTTTAGTGTGTTTGGTCACTGGGGTGTATGAGTACTATTTTTTTTCTTATCGTTTTTAACTCACTACTATCATCACAAACTATCATGGTGTCGAAATTGATTTCAAAATTGTAATTCAAATCTTGAATTTGTGTGGTTAGAACTTTATAACGAGCCTCTACTGAAATTTCTAGTGAGTAAGTAGTAAGATTAGTGAGTTTTGGGATATCACAATGGACCTATACAGCTACTTTATCCTAACCTAACCTAAAATAGTAAGGAACTGCATAGCAATGATTTGATTAAATATATTGAACTAAAAATATACCATTGTATATAATTTGCACAGAATTTCCAAATAAAATGTGACACGTCTTTCAACTTTCACTGTGAACGTACATATCTTTAAACTATCACTTATCAAATGAAAAATCTAATCATTGCTGAAGAGATAATGGGTTGGTCGAAGTGCCGAAACTATTATACTGCTGTTAATGCTCTCGTTTGAAATTTATAAAAAATAAACAGTTTATTTCATGGAATTTTCAAGATTTAGACATCGCATAAAAAATCATGAAGTTAGCTCAAGAACAAAAACCTCTCGATCAACAGTTTTATGTATGATGAATTTCTAAATCAAGAAAAAATTGAAGTACCGTTTTTATTCACATTTTTTTTCGAGACAGACATCAAATGAAAATATTGTGTAAACTCTGTTTGCCGATAGTTTGAAAGTCAACCCTCGGAACAAGATTTGGGCCAATATTTAGTCACCTGCTGCTCAAATTCATTTCGATGAACTTAAAACTATTGGTTTATGTTAACAAGCCAGTGTTATTAGTGGAGTTCAACGAAACAAAGTGGAAACATCCGTCGATGTGTAGAGGCGGGGCTTTCAAAAATTTTATTAAAAAAATCAACCACTTGTAAATGTGGTGGACATGTGAATAATGTTCTAACTGAAAGTCCTAATTGGAAAACCTGATATTACAATCTTCAGAAAAGCCCATATTCATAAAGTTCACATTTTTTGAGAACTCGAGGAATTTGAATTTGTTTAATTTAAAGGCACATTATATATTTTGACGTTTTTTTTTAATGTATTTATAGAGTTGTTTTGGTTTAGTAAAATGTATGTTCACTGAGGTGTATGAGTGACATTTTTTGTAAATATTTTTTTTAAAGTAAGATTTCGATCATTCGAACATTTCTAAAATCTTCTTAGGAAGAAGTTTTAGAAGAGGCCATTAAGGCTTATCAATTGTTTCAGCAAATTTGAAACATTTAAAAAATTAATCCAACCTAGTAAACTCGCACAAATTACAATATCTCTTCATCGGATTTAACTTTGTGAAATCATCAAATTTTAAGACAATTTTTATGTAGGTATAATAGGGGTAAAAATCCACGACAGTGAATAGTCCTCTGCTCCACATGGGAGTTTATTCAATTTTGAGTGGACATGTTTTTCAAGTGCTTACCTATAGCAAATTCCAATCGCATTGGGAGAATCTGAAAATTTTGGCACAAATTGGTATTCTCACCCTTAAACTTAAAAAGAGCCCCATGGCCATGGTCCTTTTGGTTTGAGCTTTGAGAGAGATCCAATTAAAAAAAAAGAGACTAGAAACGAAGATTAAAGAGAGAGGAAAAGAGAAAGTAATATTTATTGTTCATTCCTCTTTGCGCAGGAATGTAAACAAAAGAGAACTTTAAGTCAAAATTTCCTAAAATGAAAATGGCCCACCACATACTTAATGTACAATGAATGTATGGATCTTAGAGATAGTATTTACTTTTTCCTTTCTAATTTTAAGAGTCAACATGAATATAAATATTTTTAAATACTACGCTCCAAAGAAAAAAACAAAAAAAGAGAGACATGGTATCGGCGCATCATTTCATCACTATGGAAAAGGAGGGAGAATGATGATATTTCGGTTTTCTAGTATATTTCTCCGCTCTATTTCTCTTTTCTGGACATTCGGTCAAAAACGAAACCATCAATCTTCCCCTTTTTGTACTAATTTTCTCATTTTCCTTGGCATAAACGACCGAAACCGCCAGCACTAAAAACTATACACAACTACACTCAAGTGTGTGTAGCTCTTTTTCGAATTTTCGTTTTTTTTTTTTTTTTTTGTTGAAGAATTTTCTCCTCGCTGCTTGTTCATCGTTCTCGCGTCATTTCTGGTGCCCGGGCTTACATTTAGCAAACGAGGAGACGTCGTCGGGTTTTTGATGAAGCGGGTCGTATGTTGTTTTTTTTTTTAGTGTTATGTTGTGTGCTTGCTTAGTTTTTATAACATCATATCTAGTAAGCAAAACACAAAAAATAAAAATGTTTTTTTTCTTTATTCTTGTTGTTTTTTTTTTTTTCTTAATTGTTTAATACAATTTTAATATGAAAATATATGATTGAATTTAATTTTGTTGGTTTTTTTTTGTACCTAATTTGTTTTGCTTGTGAAGTTTTGATTTTTATTTAATATTTTATGTATGGCTCGTAATCTATTTTTGATTTTTTTTTTTCTTTTTTCAAAAAAAAAAAAATAAATTATTTTATGAATTTCTTTATAATAACATGGTGCTTGTGTGACAATATACCTTGAACGTGTTTCCAAAATTTTTGAATTTTTGCTTGTGTGTGTGTGTGTGTGTTTGTGTATATTATGCGTACAGGAAATATGGTTTTCCTTAATGCCACGTTATATTTTGTTGGTTATCGAAATGTCTTCAATTTATAAAGTAATAGAACCGGAAACAATTTGCCTACAATTTCGATATGTTTCTCTTCGAGGAAGATTTTTTTTTTTTTTTTTTGATGGAAAGGAAAATATTGGCTCGCTCTCCAGGAAATATAGCTTTATTTGTAGTGATCTAGTGGAATATTTTTAAAATTGAGAGAAAATTGTGATAAAACTATCTCGCTCTCTTTGTATTTTCTTCTTTTATATATATAATTATATATATATATATATTTGTTCTCTCTTGTTCTATCTGTTTGCCTGTGCATATATGAAAAGGAGCACTCTAAAGCTAAAATGTTGAGTAATGTATATATATACATTTTTTCATAAAAAGTAGCAATTTGACATGCAAATATCGGTATGTAAGAACGATGACGACGGCACACATGCTTATATTTAATTATTTTATATTTTTAGAAGGCTATCTTTGTATTTGTGCCTGTCGTTTTGGGTGTGTTACATATTTAAAAGGAAAAAAAAAAAAAACTGAAAATAGAAAATAGAAAAAAAACAAATATCCTTTTATTATCCTTTTATATTCCTTAATTAAATAGGTGTGAGAGAGTGGGAGGAACATCAGCGACATTAGAAGCAGTATCAGGAGAAGAAGAAAAATTGAATATGTTGTAGTGTTAGTTGTGGTATGAGGTGAAAAATGTTCGTCCTATCATTTATTTTTTTTTTTTTTACTCTCTTGCTAGTAAGAATCTATAGTTGTAGAATATCCTTCTTCTTTTTTGTAGTATAAGATGATGATGATGATATGATGACGGCACGAAAAGTAGGTGGAAAGTGAAGGTTGGAATAGAAAGACCCTATTACCGCATTTTTCTATATACATACATTAATAGACGACATAGATAGATAAATAGAAATATAACTGAAGTTCATGTTGAGGCGCTCCCTGGTACAAGAGAGTGCTTATGTAGTATCTATGCCGGTAGAATGTCATATACATAGATATATAGGTACTCTATCTTCATCGTAATTTCATTCAATTAATTCCATTCTTCACATTGAAAATCTTGACCCGTTACAAATAAAACAAGAAATAAAAAAAAAAAGATTAGGTATTGTGCAAGTTTCCTTTCATTTTGTTATTTATCCTTAAAATTTATATAAAAGGATCCAATTAAATGAACTCATTTCAATCAAATTGAATCTTGAATATTTAATTGTATTATGATATTTAAATTTGTCGTGCATTTGCATGGCTGAAAAAAATGTGCCAATAATAGTGTTTTTATGAATGATGTCCATTCATAAAAAAAAACGAAACCTATTTTTTAGTGTAGGTATATCGTTTGCACTCTGTGAAAACAATTTGATCTTAGCAAGTTCAAATTTTGTCTTTTTAACATTTATACAATATTTACAAAATTACAGGTGACAAAGTTGAGGAAATATATTAAGGAAAGGTACTAAAGAACGAGTATTTTATAAAATTTGGACAGCATCGTAATTTTTATTACTTTCATCTTTTACACTATTGTTGCTCCTCATTTTTTCTATAGAACTTGCCCCTTATTACTTCAATATTACGACTATGATAGAGAATGCGGATAAGTTGGTCCTGCAATTCTAAAGCCTAAACTACTGAAGCGATTTTCATCAAATTTTGTTTTTTTGTAAGATTCCCTAGAGAGCGCTATTTAACCAAAATGAAAAAAAAAGACTTACTTTTTCCCTTAAGGCTTTTAACTTGTAAGTGTGTGTGTGTGTGTGTGTGTGATATGGCAAATAAAAAAAAAATATACATACTATTAAACTTATTTAACGCGTTTTCCTCATTTCTGACTTAAGGCTAGTAGGTACCTACGCAGATCGATCTAAATTTTAGCTGACTTTTTTAACTTCCGGTTTTCTTCACTTTTTTTTCGTAACAGATACTGTTGGAAACGAAAATGTGATTTTTTTAGCTGGAGCTTTGCACAAATTTGCTGGAATTTTTTAAAAAATTTTTAGCTCGGCTTAATGTTTGAGAGAATTTTTTGAAAACCAATTTAACTATAGAGCTCTTAGAGCTATAAGATTTATCATTTCAAATTGTATATTGAAAATTGCATTTCCACTAACAAGTTTTTCTTAAATGCTTATAATATTTTATTTGAGTTTTTCTTTTTATAAAATTTAATCTTTGCTTTGAGCTTATTTATTTGTTTGTTTGTTTATTTTGTTTTATTTAATTAAATTTTTTTTTTAAGTTGAATTTGTTTGTATTTGAAGTACCTACATTTTGTTTAGAAAAAAAATTTTTTAAATTATTTTCGGAAATTAAAAAAAAAAAAAAGAAAAAATATAGTCTGAAAATAAAAGTTATATTGAATTGATTTTATTTTAGATTTAAGAGAAAAATAAAGAAATTTGTTAAATTTTACTTGATTTTCAATTATTCACGCTTAATAACATCTTCAACATTTTTGATTTTAAATTATTTTTAGGTTTTTTTTTTGTTGTAATTTAGAACAAGGCTTGATATATTTTCTGCAATATATTTTCTAAGTTGGAATATAGGTTAGGTTAGGTAAGTTATTTAGAAATGTCTGTCAGAAAAACGACTGACACACTTAGACAAGTTATCCGTTGTGATTCATTTATTAAACCAGATGGAGTTTTAAAAAAAAATTGAAAATATTAGTATTTTCTAAAAAAGTGTGTATTACACTTAATTACAAATAATAAATTATTTACGTCTACTTGAAAGAGCAGGAAATGAGCAGTGGTTTATTTTTTTCTTCTTCTTCATCAAAGCAACTTTAACAGAAGTCAATTGAGACTACGCCTAGTCTTACTGTGTGTCCATTCCTGGCGAGTTCATCTGATTCGCAGTTTCCAAGAATGTCTTTGTGTCCCAAAAAGAAGTTGGAATATAGTATTTTTTTTATTGGGTATAGTTACGACGAAGGATTAAATTCAAATGCAGTCTAAGGTCATTCTTTATTTGCAAGTGACTTCTTGCGATATAAGGCCTCTGACAGAATCTTTCTCGTAAATCTTTGGGTTAATTGATACTTAAGGAAAAACAGGAAACTTACTTAACGAACTCCTGATAAAGGCATTCCGGTCTAGGATTTCCAATTCTATAGTTCTCGTACCCAACTAAAAATTTTTCTTCTTTAAAAGCTTTACAGAAGTTACATATCATGGACTGTTACTTCCGGATATGCCACCTACACTAGTATTGACAAAGTACAGCCTTAGGTATTAGCTTATTGGTCATTGAAGAAGTGCTTTCAAAACCTTCTGAAATTCCATCCAACTACAGTCCAATAAGTCCCTTTGTTTGTCAAACTATCACTTTAAATTATTTTTCACCTTATTGACCTCAAAAATCGTTATAAAAAGACCAAAAATCGTTTAAATTCTTTTTATCCAGTCCAAATAACAGTCAAGAATCAACTCCTACTATTGTTGCTTATCTGCTTCGCATATACTCATTTACAAAATGTTAAGTTTCAAATTTCCATCGGCTTTCCATTGTTCAAAGAATTTTACGTAAATGCAGTTTCAAAGCACATTTAACCTTAGTTGAATTATTGAATATTTACAAATAGAATTGACAGTGAACTTCTCTCAAAAGACATGCGACATTAAAACAACTATTGGCAAATGGTTGAAGCTCTAATATAATTATATAGTACTAGACTTTCGTCCATTTAGTAATAGCTGTCGCGTGTCGTTTGACAAAAGCTCGGTATCCACCTCAATTTGTATTTATGCAATGGTTGAATTTAATGAAAAATTAATTACTTAATTGTCTAGCTATCTACATTAAATATATCAATTTTATCTGACGCCGGTTGAAAACATTAAGGCTCATTCACATTAAAAATATTAGAGAGCAGTCTGGGGATTGGTAAAGTTAAAAATCGTTAACCGGATTCGAATTTTAGATAAAACGTCAGGTTTTGACAGATTGCATATTGATCAACTATTTTAGATTTTTTTTTTGTATCTCTGTGAGGCTGCCGTGCAATCCCACCCGCCTGCTTTGGTTCACTATTTGGGGTATGTTCAAAGTTAGTAATAGGGAAAGTTTCTATAGTATATAAGGAGTATTTTAAATTTAAAGAACCTTTGCATTTTCCCAACTTTGAACATATATTAAAATCCTAAAATGTGCCTAAGAGGGCAGCATGCCCGCCATAGCTTCCTCTATGTTTATGCCGCGTATACATTGCAATTTTTTCGTTTTTCGATTTTATGTGTCACTTAAAATTGGAAAAAAAAGAAAAGTCTATAACACCCACGGATGCAATTACAATTTTTAAAAGAAAAGAATGTCTGCAGGGGATATTTCTTTCGCTTTGGAGATAATCCCCTGGGGAGTTATTACATTGCACATTAGATAATTCCAACCTCGGTGACTATAACAAAACACAGTGCATAAATAGCAGGTAATATGTACTTTGTTGACAAAAATGTGAAATCTATCAAAATTCAAAGAGTGGGGATAAAATATTCTCAGAAAAGAGAAATTTTGCAAAAGAACCTTAAAATATTGTACAATACAAAACGAAATAAGGTTTAAATTCAATAAACTTGAGAAAAAAATATAAAATTAACACACATAATTTAACTGGAGAATGCTTTAAAGCAATCAACATCTCGACCTTGTTTTTGAGTACCCAAACAAGAATCGAGTTTAAAAGTGTTGGAAGAAGTAGAATTATTTAGCTCCATGAAGCCAGAATTGTGACCTCAAAATTTCTGAACAAAACTTGTCTAATTCGTTTGTCCACCTTTTGTCTCCCGAAATATTCGTTTGTCCACCCTTCAAAAAAATTTTACAGCAAATTCTGAAAAATGAAAAATAGTCAAAAAAGCCCATTTTTTACGTGAAGGTGATATTTATAAAAAAAAAAAAAAACAAATTTTGTATTGATAATACCAAACAAAAGTTACGCATACACCACAGTGTATGAAAAATTCAAAGTCCTCTAAAATCTAAAATTCAAACTGATGTCGAGTTCTTTACATATACCATTATATCGTCGTTCGTTCAAAAAAACAATTTTTTTATAGTAACTCTCATACAAAGTATTTTTTTTATCTATAATCCCCGAAAATTTGTTCTTACTAAATAAATAAAAACCAAAAATCATTGTTTGTTCACTCTATGGTTAGGAGATATTTAAAATTTTTTTTTTTTTTTTAATTCAAAACAAAAGTTACGCATACACCACAGTGTACTGAATAATTCAAGGTCCCCTAAAATCCTCAAAATTTACTTTTTCTTCAAAAATTAAAATTTCTGTCGTTTGTCCAACATGAGTTCTTTACATACACCAAAAATCATCGTTTGTTCATCAAACAATTTTTTTATAACAACTCTCACACAAAATATCAGTTTTTTTCTAAAATCCCAAAAAAATTTTTTTTTTTTTTTAAATTCAAACGCCCATCGTTTGTCCACCTCGAGAAATGAATACAAATCAAAATTCGTTGTTTGTCCACCCCATTATTAATACAAAAAATTTCAAAATTCTCAACAAAAGTTACCATTACACCAAAGTGTACCTATTTAATCCACCCTACGTTCAGAAGGTGTTAAAAAAAAATGTACTAAATATTCCCAACAAGAGTTACGCATACGCCACAGTGTACGAAAAATTCAAAGTCTACTAAAATCCCAAAAAAAAATTTTTTTCTTCAAAAATTCAAACTGCCGTCATTATAATCTTTTTACAACAACAACATCTTGAAGGTGCTACCACCAAGTGTTTATGGCTAGAGTTTCCTACTTTCTCTGCAAGATTTTCTTGTTTTTTTTTTCTTTTTATTTAAATATACCTAACCCTTTTATAGAACCCATTTTACTCGCATTATTTCAAATTCTCAATATAGTACCAAAATATTTTTGATTGATTTACCGATGAAAAATGTTAGTTTTCCATCCAAAAAAAAAAAAATTCTATAATATTTCTTTTTTTCTTACAGATTGTAACTTTGTCGTCATAAATAAATTAAATCACTTAGTAAATGAAACGGTGATCTCGTACGAAATATTTGTTTCAAAATTGATTTGGTAAGTTTAAATAATAATCTTATAATTTTTTATGATTTTGAAAATAGTTATACTTTTTTTGTTTTTGAATTTCATGTCATTCATTCCATCGGAAAATTTAGTTCAAAATTGGCTGATCCATTGACATCATTTGTTTAAATAGATCGGTTCGATGGATGAACAAATGGCGCTAGGAAGAAAACAGTGTTTATTACTTTTTAAGTTTTCCAATTTTTGTTAAAGTGACCTTTATTATACCGTAAAGTCTAGTACCTACGCTGTTCGCGGGTCCTACTGCGGATAGCAGTTATTCTCTCTAAGCAGTATCTATTAATTTCTAAAATTAATTCAGCTCCCAAGACAAATTATAAAAATAGTGGATTTTATGCCATATAAAAAAAAAATTTGAAAAAATGTGCACTAATGTGAATAAAACACAACAGCTACCTTGAAAATCCTTAAATTTTGCTATAGACGTATAGAACTTATTGCAATTGTTTGTCTCTCTCGAGTTCTATATACAACCAAATATTATCATTTTTCTACCCCAAATTAATTAAAAATCCGAAAAACAAATTTTGCACTGAAAAATTGAAAATCAACTTTTTTCAAAAATTCAAACGACCATCGTTTATCCACCTCGAGAGATGAATTCAAACAAAAAATCAGAGTCTATCCATCCTATATTTAGAATATATTCAAAAAACAAATTTTCAAAATTTCCAACAAAAGTTACACATACACCACAGTGTACGTACTGAAAAATTTTCAAAGTCCCCTAAAATCTCAAAAAAATTACACCCTAAGATAGTCGCATCCGCAGGTCAGCGGTTTTGGTTGTCACAGGTTATTTTTTTGGGCACGTGAAAGAAAAAAGTTCTGATAAATGGAATTTGTTCATAAAAAAAAAATGATCAAAACCTTTAAATCAAAAGATGTTCATAACTTCAATTTACTTTTGTTTTTGAATAAAAAAATATTTTTAGATTCTGTAAAAGTAAGACAAAAATATTTTCACTCTAGATTTTGTTTGTTTAATAGACTGGTTTTTATAGACATGATATTTTGTGCGCTTGCAAAAAAAAGAAAAAGTTTTTTTTTTTTCATTTTTATCTGGCAACATTTTAATGGATTCATTATCGTTTTATATAATCGCTCTTTTTGTCGAAAATCATCCTGCGGATTATATAGTTCGCCGTTTTCGCCTTGCTTTCGTCAATTTCAAGTTTCAAAAGATCTGTTTCCCTAACGTACCTACTCGACAAATTCTATTGAAAAAAAAAAAAAAAAATTCTATTGCTTAGGGCCTTCAAAAACCAATTAGGACCAAACAAACTGTCTATCAAGATATTCTATTAAAAACTTCAATGTGTCAGGGCCCTCCCATTATAATACTCAACAATTCAAAACCTCATCGCGTAACCTATGTGGTATTTCTTATTAATAATAAATAATATTCCATGTGTTTTTGCTGTATGTTATTGTTTCAAAAAGGGGTCATAGCACCTTAAGTATTCTGGCATAATTATTAATAAAAGGTGAATGAATTCCAACAATGCCATTGCTCCGAATAAATTATATATCATGTCGATATATAATTTTAGCAATTAATAATAACACTACCGTTACACCGTGGGGAATACTTTCCACTCTTAAATTGATTGATTTAAAAGGAAGTTGAAAAAGATAAAGAAGAATATATCAACGATACGTAATGATACGGTGGGAAGAAGTAACATTAAAAGCAGGTGTTTTTGCAGCGGCAAAAATCGCGTGTTAATTGCAAAAACAGACACCTTTTAGCAGAAAGCATATATTATTTAAAATATTCTTAAACGATGTCTCAACTAACCTTAAACTTTACAGGATGTTTCCGATTTTCTAATTAAAAATGCATTAATGGATAAGTTTGCTATAAGCCCCACATTTAAAAGAATAAATGACCAAAGTGTCCCTCTTGATACAGAAGAAGCAATTTCGCATGGTTATTATTATTTCATTTACTAAATTTTATCAAAATCGTAAGATCCGTTTTCGAGAAAATTCCAATTACTCGAAAAAATTGTATGGGAGATAAATGGAAATTATTTTTTTTAAATCATCCGGTTCGATGTATGCAGTTTCATAGTATTGTCAGAAAGTAAATTTTCATTCTGATACAAACTTCGAAAAAGAAGTAGATATAACTTTAAAAAAAATATATTAAAGGTTATTTTTGTTAATATGGATTAAACCGTTTGTTAAGCCCCTCGTAAATTATATCAACATAAGACCTTTCTAAAGAGCAAATCAAATTATTTTCCAAAGTATTAATGTTCATTTGGAAACACCCTGTTTACTAGTCATAATTGCAATTTAAAAAAAAAAAAAAAAAAATAATGAAAAGAAGACTGGAAGGAAATACATAAATGCACACAATAATTTTTGCATGTTGGCTGCACCCCTTTTCCCATGAATGTTTGTTGTTTTTAAATGGAAAACTTGACACCGGACATTAAGTTATGCTTTCAATAGATGAAGCAACAACATTATTTGTGTACTAGATAGATAAATATACTCAAGAGAATTTCATGTCTGGTGTCAGCTTTAATTAATGAAATATGTAATTTTAAATGGAGAATGGGTTACCTACTATACTTGCACTATTATATTAAAGACACAAAGAAACTTATTCAACGATTTAAATAGAACGTTAGGATGTCTGAGTCAGCCCATCTTTTAGGTACTAACACATTATCAAAGGTATCTACTCGTGCAATTAAGACCACTCTTTTAGCATGTGCACTTTTTTTTACAGCCAATTGAAAGATATTTCTTCAGTTCTGACGAACTTTGTTCAGCATCCGTCTGCCCTCCAGTTTGTAATGTGCAAGTGATTAGAAAAGTGTGCAGCATCTCTTTGGTTTAATTATAGACATCTTATCGCTACCTTCATTTGTTTATCTTTTCTGAAAGGTATTTCGACTGAAAATTTGGCTTCTTTAAAACCTTAAAAATGATAATGTTGCTTCTGTGAAGCTCTATAGAATAACGGTATTCATACAAAACAATCGCGAAACCATTCAATTTATCTATTCTTTTCTAAATATGAAGAACAGAGCTGAATGTTGTTTTGCATTGTGGTAGTGGTGTTTCAGCTAGTTTCAAGCTCTCTACTTTCATAAATTTAGCGTTCAGTTATCTTTTTTAAAAGAAATAAATAAATTCATAAGAAAATTGGTAACAAATCTGACTTTTATTAACTTTGCATCTTTGTATGTATATACGTCAATTTTATCACAATAGTAGTTCACACTTTTGACGTTGACAGATACGAAAATTCAACTATTTTTAACTATATGGATTTGTTCGATCAGCCTCGTCATGTAAATCGTATAGAGCGAAGTGTCATTCATTTTTTTTTTTTCAATATTGGTTTGTCACAAATACAGACCCCAAAAACTAAGCTCTCGCTCTTTGTTTTTTTTTATAATGTTCAAAAGCTAATAAATAAAACAAAACCTTCGAATATTGAGCGTCTTTCAAAATGATTCAAAAATACATGTTATACAAGAAAAGTCAAAAACAACTTAAAGATTTTTTAGTTCGTTTTTTTTTTTTAACATAAAGTTTACTAATGACGCGACACTGTGCTGCGCTGTAACATGACGTTTCGAAAAGCATCCACCTGAGAGTCTTGTGTATGATTGCATTACACCAAACATATAAGCCCCCATTCCGCACTCTAAATTCAGCTATCATCAAACATGCGAATCTCGTGATTAGCAGCTATAGCCTCGCCCTGCGTTCGTTCGCTAGTTCATTTCCTTGTTTTGGCGGAATAATTGAAATAACTTGGCACAAACGTAATGCAATCATTATTTCGCCTTCGAGCACCCCCGTGAGTTCTTTTATTTAAAATCGATGAATGTAATTGTCGTTTTCTATGTCTTTTGTTTGAATTGTTTTTTTGTTTTTGTTTTTTTTTTTTTATTAATGATTAGTAATCCGTTTGTCATGACAATTTTCATGGCAGGTGCAGAACACAATCAGACTAGCTAAGCATGTGATGCACTTAAATACTCGAATGATCCAGTGCAGTTGGATTATAGAAAAGCATGAACCATCAACCGCGGCCGCGCCACCACAAATTAAAGTAAAATCTTTAACTGTCAAAATTAAAGTGGATTATGATGCCACCTGGTGACGAAATACATAGATGTTAACTTATGTTTTCTACATCTCTCCCTCTCTGATTGTTTGTAATGTAATTTCCTTGTTTTTTCTGAAATTTTTTTTTCTTTGGGTTTTGTTTTGTTTTGAGAGATCGAGAGAGAGAGAGAGGAGCAAAGAGGTTGCTAGCAGACGAAGACGACACGACTGTCCTCGTCTCCGGTGTGTACCTTGCCAATATTTTGGGATAATAGATGACGATAACGGTTAATCGCCGCCGAGGACATGACACGCCATTAGAATAATTTATGCAAGAATTCTTTATTTTTTCTATTCGATTTGCTTTTCATCTTATTGTGCTGTCTTGTTTAGCTGTTGCATTTGCCTTGTTATTGAGCAAATTGAAGGACGGGCGAAATGTCAATGTTCTCTTATTGATTAAATAATTTATTTTTCTAACAAACAGATCATTTTAAATTTTGCAGTAGCTATAATATTGGATGTCAAAGAACTCTTGTCTGTATGAAGGTATCGGTCATTATCACACTTAAATCCAGCTGTTTAGTGCGAATTTATTCTGGTGTCAGGGTTAACCGTGAGTTAATCACACAGACATGTTTTTTTTTGGGTTAATTTTAATCCATCAGGGGTAAGGGTAAGCATATTTTATTTACCAATAAGAAACACAACATTACGCTCTGTAAAATCTGTACGCTCTGACCCAAAAAAAAAACAAAACAACTGACAAATGGAACAAAATTGGTTAGCTGTTAACAAACAGAACTCATTTAATACTGGGAAATAAAAGAAAATCAAAACAAACAGTCTTAATATTTATGTGTCAGATGGAAATTGTTATAGCAAACTAAAGTTTGAAAATGGCCGCTAAAAATGTAAATTTTACTCGTATATCGTTGTCAATTATAAACTTTTGAAATCACACTTGTTTTGGGAGGCTCCGCGAAATTAGGCCCCAGGAAATAAGGCCCCAAAAGAAAAAATGAAATAAGGCCCCAAATTGGGGGATTTTTTCATAATGAAAATATGCCCCAATGAAACAAGGCCCCGCATCGAAATGAAAAAATGCCCCAAAAATAATTGAAATAAAGCCTCAACTTGTTTCGAACTTTTTTAGAAAAATGAAATAAGACCCCAATTTTTCTTTTTCATAATTAATTTATTTTTGGTAATGAAATATCACCCCAAACCAATAGAACCATCTTTATGGACGGAACTTTTAAAATTGTTCCTCAAGGATGTTTTAAACTGTTGTTGTGTTTTTTTTTCGGTTATTCTGTATCTTATTAATGCTTTTTTCAATGATCCCTGATGGTTTTCTGCACGATCTTTACATTGAAAGGCATTAGTTTGCAGTGCAGCACGATGTTTACATTGAAAAGCATTATTAAATAACAGCTATTCTGTTATTTACTAATGCTTTTCAATGTAAAGAAATTGCTGCAAACCAACAGAGAGTCCACAATATGCGATTCTTTGCCAATTCTGGGTCCTTCTTGATAAGCGGAATTTTACAACAGTTTTTTTTTTTTTAAAGATAATTTAACCTACTAAATTAGGTAGCATTTTTATGTAAATTATTAAAAATGAAATAAAGCCCCAAATTATTTTTAAAATAAAATGAAAGTAAGCCCCAAAATAAGTGTTGGGGTCTAATTTCATGGGGGCCTTATTTCGTAATGAAATTATGCCCCAAAAACAAAATGAAACAAGGCCCCCAAAAATGAAATAACACCCCAAAATTTGAGAAATTTCGTTGTTGTTGTTTTGTGTGTTTTTTTTTTTTTTTTTGGGCCTTTTTTCATTTTTTTATTGGGGCCTTATTTCCTGGGGCCTAATTTCACGGAGCCCTCTTGGGAAACCTACACTATCTAAAAAAATCTAAATCGGATAAAATCTCCAGAAAATGTTTGACCCCATGGACAAAATCTCTATGGGGAAAGGCAATGGACAAAATCTCCAAAAATAAATTTTTCTCCCACTATCTCCAAATCCCCAAAAATCTCCAACTAGCAAAAACAAAAATGATATGAAATTCAAATGTTTTGGTCATTCATCACCAACCCACTTCTTTTGTAGTAAAATTTTTAACTAACCGGCCATTTTTAAACTTTGCTTCAATAGTTTTTCTTTTTCAATTAATTAATTAGGTCTGTTTGTGTTTTTTTTTTTTATTTCTTAGTATTTTATAAATTCTGTTTGTCAACCCATTCTGTTCAATTTGTCAATTGTGTTACTTTACTCACATCTTTCACAGAACGTTCAAATTTTGAATGTTGTGTTGCTTTTTTTACTGTTTAATTATTTGTATTAATTTTTTCAGATAAATTTGGGCTGCATCTTGAATAATTATGAAAGATTCGAGCCTGAAATATCAATTATAAATTCTTAAGATCAGTACATTCAAAGCACTTTTTTCGTTTGCTCCTGTGTTATGGTGTTTTCCCTGAATTAAAAAAAAAACTGAAGTTTAATTTCAAAAATACCTTACCATTTACCTGTGATAACAGAAAAACCAATAATGTATTGAAGATGTTTTATTTTTGGAATAAAACAACTTAGGATTTCTGCTCATCTTGTCTTTTACGATAAAAAAAAACTGTTCAAAATCTAAAATTGGACACCTCTTTCATACTGAAACGCTAAATTTTCAAAACGCATTTAACAATAGAAATTTTGATAAAAAAGTGGTGGTCTAAGCCCTTACCGCATGATTTTTTTTTCGTGAAAAAAATATACATGGTAGATTCTGTTTAAGGGGTAATAACACCTTGTAAACCATGAAATCGAGCGTCATTTTCATCAGTGTATAAAACAAAGAAGAAATATTATTTTCTTTTGGTGTTTGTTTAGTTTAATTAAGTACATTAATAGGTAACAGAATAGGCTTATGTTAAATTTTTTAATGATGTGAAATTTTTTAAATGACGGTGTAGTTCAGGATGATAGTAAAATCCTGTGCTCCCATCGGGCGACTAACTAATTCCTACAGTTTCTAACCGATTGGGCTGAAATTTTGTGAGGAGCTTAAAAATACTATTCTCTAGTGAAGTACGTAGGATTTTATGATCTTTTTTCAACGAATTTTGTTTTTGGAATGAAATAATTTTTTCAAACTAATGCAATTTCTTTAAAAATTAATATTTCAAAAAAGTATTTTTAAGCTCCACACAAAATTTCAGCCCAATCGGTTAGAAACTGTAGGAGTTAGTTGGTCGCCCGATGGGAGCACAGGATTTTACTATCATCCTGAACTACACCGCCATTTAAAAAATTTCACATCATTAGAAAAATTAACATAAGCCTATTCTGTTACCTATTAATGTACTTAATTAAACTAAACAAACACCAAAAGAAAATAATATTTCTTCTTTGTTTTATACTCTGATGAATATGACGCTCGATTTCATGGTTTACAAGGTGTTATTACCCCTTAATAAAAAGACACGTGTTTCAGGAATTTTAATTTTTTTTAGTAAAAGTCTGAAAATCTTGGTTCTTCCGGTTTGGATCATATTTGGCACCGGAAAAAACCCGCCGAATCGTTGGGCAAATAATGAATTAGTTTTTTATTAATTGCATTAATTGTCTTTAATTTTGAGATTTTCCCCAAAAAAATATCATAAAAATAAAAATCCACTCTAATATACCTATCTACCTTAAAAAATAGGTATTTTTCAAAAATACATATTTCTCAGACTAAAAACATTAAAAAGAAGTCCTAACTTTTATTCATTATATTTTCATTTATATAACTCAAATTTCAGTAAAAAAAAAAAAATGTCCCTTACCTATAATAATCACTTTTTCGAAGTTCTACCCCTTACCTACATTGTTCTAAAAAAACCGTTCGTAGGTAACTCAGTATTTAATTTTTTTTTTTTAGAATTTTTTTAACATTTCTATCATTTAGCTAATAAATTTATCTATCCATCATTTTTCTACGACATACCATTTAGAAAATATTTTTTTTTTTTAACCATCTCACTTTACCCCTCTTTTAATATCCACGTTTAAGATATAACCTTTCAAATAGGCTTCAGTAGATTTTTGTATACCTATGTTATAGTTTAAGCTGTACGTTGATTTATGAACAAAACAGTTAAGATGAAATTGCAATCTATTATACCACACTGCTAACGGGAAATGGAACGTAAGGTTGATTCATGCAGCCGGAGTTCATCGATTTGCAAGACGTTATCACGTCAAAAATAAATAAATTTTATAACGACACGACCGACGACACCTCAACAAATTACAAATAAATTTGTACTCCTACTTTTTACTGCTCAGTCCGAACGGATAAGCAAAGATGCAGTTTTTTGACAATATGGTTTGAAGCTTTGTCAATTCATCGCAAGAGGCAGTACTTTTGAAAAAAAAAGATGGTAGAGTATAGGACTCGAACTCAGACTCATAGTACTATTTATTAGACCCAAAAACTGAATCGTTTTTCCAAACCTAAAAAGGAAAAGACAAAATTTGTCTCTAGAAGACCAGACGAGCAGAGTTATCCAAAAAAAAAACCCCTTCCCCCTCCGACCCTAAAAAAACTTAACGAAACTTTTTTTACTCAATTGTAAAATTCATTGAAACAAACATTCAAATCAAGAGACATCGATGTTGCGAAAAGCGCCTTTACTTCCTTAACTTTTCACATCACTTATTTCTTTTTTTCAACATCGTTCACGTTGTCAGCTACGTAGCTTTCTATAAAATTTCATCAACCAGACATTGAATTTAAGGTCAAGGCATTAAATAATATAAACACAACCACAATATTATTTTCTTTCGCTGTTTTTTTTTTTTTTTTTTTTTTTTTATTATTAAAAGCAACTTGTTAAATAAAATAAAATAACACAAAATAAAATGAGACTTAACGATGTAAGAAGCAAAAAATCAAACCAAAGCAAAAAAAAAAAAAAAAAAATAAAACTAATGTGTTTTTGCCTACCAGTTTTCTATTTGCTGTTTTCAAAATATTATTAAGTTTTATATTTAAACATACGTAGGATTTTCGTTGGCTTCTGCCCTCCTCTCTGTCTCATCGTCTGCGGCCTTGTTAATTTGGTTTTTGTTCGTCTGGCTGTCTGTCGGTCGTCTCCGGCGTCATCCACTTCAAGACTGTCCTTTATAGTCTCTTGGGTGCTTGAGCATCTCCTCAAGAGTAAGAGACAAAAAAAAAACAAAAAAAAAAAATAATAATAAATGTTCAATGCCTCACTTTGAAACTTTGTTGGTTTCTCGTACCATCATATATTTTAATTTAAAATAAAAATAAATTTAAAAAAGAATAATCTCTAATGACATGAAAACGTTTAGATTTAACTAATAAGTGGCCAAATATTGGCAGTGTGCGTTTGAATTTATTATAAAACCGAGACTAAGTTATATAAGTTTTTGTTCTTTCTTATTCTTTTCTGTAAGAATATTATTTCCTCGTTTATTATTTTTAACATTTTAATTAAGAAGAAGATTGAAAAAAAAAGTCTATTTTTTTTTTTCGCAAAAACGAAACTTTTTTTTTGAAGAAAAATATTTCTTCTTGAAAATGTGGAATCTATTTTCGGACTGACAGGTTAGGAGAGTACTGTATCGTGCGTCACTGTCTGGAGTGACGTGGTGTTTTTTTTTTTTTATATATATATGTATGTATATATATATATTTTTTTTTTGCAAAAAAATCATCTAGGCGAAAGTTTATTTTTATTTTTATTTTTATTTTGATTCTTTTTAAAATTTACCTCAGATTTTTTTTTTTTGGGTCTTCGACGCGGCAGTGGTGCTAAATAATGGAGTAACGTGTGCTCTGCACGTTTTTTATCGGTTTGTTGGACTTGAACATGATCATTTTATTACTTGTATTTCATTTCTTTTTAGAGAGAAAAAAAGAAATATTAAATAATTCGTCTGGTTTTTTGATTTATGAATTTGAGTGGAATTTTAACATCGTCTGGGTTTTTTTTTTTTTTTTTTTTTGTTTGGTTGACATTTTAACAATTTTTTGTTTTCTTAATGTTTACTTAAGTCCTTAAAGAGAGGAAATATTTTCAATTTAAACTGATTGGAAATATTTTTCAAATTATTTTATAAAATAGATAACTTCAAAATCATTTACTAAATGGTTGTTCTCGATTTCAAATTTTATAAGACTTAGATATGAAAGATGAATTCTAAAGTAGTTTTTTTTTTTTAAGTTAAACTCCTTTTGGCGCGCTATAAACAAGTAAATTTTACATTTGAACGGCCATTTCAAATAAGTTTTTTTTTTGCGATTGGCGTTTTTTTTTTTTTTTTTTTTGGCTCTGAAGAAGTTTCTAAATGATCAAAGCAGAATTCTGAGCAAATTTTATTCATAGCTGTCAGGTTTAAAGATTATGAAATACACTTGAGCGCCAAACTGACATTGCACATTAAACTTCAGTCTTGGGAATCTATTTTATATTTTGAGTTTTATTTTTCTGCGGTCTTTTTATCCTGAAGCTTAGAGCTAGCTATGGTTGTTATTACAAAAAAATATTGTTGGGTTTTTTAACAAATCATTTAGGAACGATTTATTGTTAGATATTGTTAAACTATCAAACCAACAAAAAAAATTTGTTTTGAGAATATTTTTATTTGCATAATTATAAAATCATGTTTTTTAAGCCAAAATAACTTCTCTCTTATCATAAAATCATAAAAGAATGTAATTTCAATCAAATTTTTAACTTACTTGATAGTATAAATTGGAATACCATATTTTTAAACTCAAACTTAGACGACATGACTATAAAATTTTATAATGTTTTATTTGATTGTTTTATCGAAGCTATTCCTTTACGTAAAATAAGAGAAAAACAAACTAATCCGCCATGGTTCGATATGCATGTAAAAACTTTAAAAAACAAGAGAAACAAAGCCTGGGTAAAGTTTAGTAAGTCTAGGACTGATGAAGATTACAATGTATATATGGAGCATAAAAATGAATTTGAAAACTACACTAATTTTATCTATTCAGAATTTATTGCAAAAACTCAAAGTGAACTTAAATCAAGTCCAAGAAATTTCTGGAAATATGTTGATACTAAAAGAAAATTCGACGGTTATCCATTAAATATGAGCTATGAAAATGCAAACAGTCATATTCCAGAAGTTATATCTAAAATGTTTGCCAATTATTTTAAAAGTGCCTTCGCCGATACTTTGTCGTCTGATGCAACCGATAATTATTCTTCAACGGAAGAGTATTCTCATCTGGCGTTAATTAAATTTTCAATCTCTGAAGACTCAATCATAAATAAAATATTAAAACTAGAAGATAATATAAGTCCTGGTCCAGATGGCTTGCCTGCTTTTATGTTAAAAAAATGTTCATCTTATTTGTCTTACCCATTATATCTCTTGTTCAATGAATCCTTAAAGTGTTCAAAATTTCCTACTCTATGGAAATATGCTTACCTCAGACCGGTTCATAAAAAGGGCCCTAAGAATTTGGTCACTAATTATCGTCCCATAGCCAAACTGTCCGTTATTCCAAAACTTTTTGAATCCTTAGTATGTGACACTCTTTCCTTTAATTGTTCCTCTGTTTTATGTGAAAATCAACATGGATTTGTGAAGAAAAAATCGACGATAACAAACTTACTAGAGTTTACGACATTTTGCGTTGATGCTTTTGAGAAAAACCAACAAGTTGATTGCATATTTACTGATTTCAGTAAGGCATTCGACAAACTAAGCCATGAAGTACTTTTGAAAAAGCTAACAAGAATTGGACTAAATGAGAACTTTCTTTCATGGATATCTTCATACCTTGTAGACAGGTATTACTGCGTAATGTTTAAAAATGACTGTTCTGAGAACTTTAGAGTAAATTCTGATGTACCTCAAGGAAGTCAACTAGGTCCATTGCTCTTTGTGTTATTTATAAATGACCTTCCTTCTGTTTTCCAAAACTCAAAAACTTTATTTTATGCTGACGACGTGAAAATATTTCGAACAATAAATTCCCTATCCGATTGTAAGCTCTTGCAAGAAGACTTAAAAAGATTTTGGGAATGGTGTTGCACAAATCGCCTTATATTAAATATTGACAAGTGTAAATCAATGAGCTTTACACGAAAACAAAATTTAATTGCTTACAACTATGAGATAAATTTGTCGCAATTATGTAAATTATCAAATTTTTCTGACCTAGGAATCAATTTAGATCCGAAACTAACTTTTACTGATCATTATAACCACATTATTAAAAGAGCCAATGTAACACTTGGCTTCATCAAAAGATTTGCGCGGGAGTTCGAGGATCCATATGTTTTGAAGGTTCTATATATTTCATTTGTAAGGCCAATTCTTGAATACGGATGTATAGTGTGGGCACCTTACTATATGATTCATATAAACAGAATTGAAAGTGTTCAGAGAAGGTTCATGAGATTTTCGTTGCGTTTTCTTTCATGGTCCGATAGAATTGTCCTACCTCCATACTCGGATAGACTTAAACTTATTAATTTACCATCACTTTCAGTTCACAGAGAGTATTTGCAAATATGTTTTATAATTGGGATAATAAGAGGCTCAATATCTTCTTCAGTGTTGGATCGACTGAATTTTAATGTTGGGCGTGCTGGTTTAAGAAATAGGTTACCAATTTGTGTAGTTTTTAGTAGATCTAACTATGGCGTCAATAGCTCCATGAATCAACTAATTAATATTTTTAACAAAAACTTTCATATAATCGATTCTATTAATGATAATGTTAAATCCCATAAATTCAAAAATAGCTTCTTTAATCAATTTAATTAATTTACCAGAATGTTGTTTTTTCTGTTGTTATTTATATTAGTACATTTAGTTTCAATGTTTATATATGTATATTTTATTGTGATTAATTGACAATTATTACTCATATATTGAGTTTAAGTTTAATGATTCCATTGTTAGTATTTAAGCTTATTTCTAATGTTAGCATTTAACATATTAAATAAATATAAACCCTGTTTTGTCCGCTTATTTCCAAAAGAAAAAAATCTTTAAGTTGTGAACAAAACATCCACTTTGAAACATCAACAACATCATGAGTATTCAAATCATATCATGGATGTGAGTTGGAAATAGTTACGAATCGTAACTATTTGACACTTCAAAACGAGTTTAGGAACAATGTTCATCTGTCAAATAGTTACAAATCGTGACTATTTTGTAGTTTAGGAACGACAAAAGTTTACGTATTGTTAGAAAAAAAACTCACCTCTGGACGGTGTTCACATTGTCCTCACTCCGTGGAGTCATTTTCAAGCCTTTATGCGTTTACATACCATACGTATGTCACAATATCTTTATGCGTTTTTTTGCCAATCGGACTTCATGATGAGTAATAAATGTTAAAGTGAGGCATTCAATTTAAACAGATTTAATGATTTTGAACTTTCTTTTGAAAATTGCTATTTTGACATTTGGTGTTTCCAATTTTCACCCTGAACAATCCGTTACGTGCTCACACCACTTTGTGTCTAAATTTTACAGAATATAATACGGAGTACATGATCGTTCCTATTTCTAGTACATTGTATTGTAACGACATAAGGGGAGTTCACATTGACTAACTTACCGGACTGACTGGTCTGATCTGATGGAATTTTGATAAAATGAACATTCAAATCATAGGCTGTCCGGTTTGTCGGATGGTTTGTCCGACGGACATGTTAGTCAATTGAACAATATGTCTGTCCGGCTAACAGTGATATTGTATTTTATTTAACTTGAGAGCAAAAGAGGCAAAAAAAAAAACACTAAAAATTAGCTGAAAAATAAGTTTTGATGAAAATTGTCTGATGAGTGTGAACGCAAAACATCCTCCGGCCATACCCGATCAAATGACAATCGATCCATCTGGTAAGTTTGTCAATGTCACTCTTATCCACTTTAAATGTGTGTGACAGGTGCGTTTTCTTTGGTGGCAGTCATCAATTGAAAATGAAATGAACCAGTAGCTCATCGAAAATAGCGGAAACTAGCGCCCTCTATAAAAAAAAAGCTCTCCATATTTTATATTCTCTAATGTTTAACCATGAAGAGGACAGTGTTCATTCTAGCCTCACTCCGCTGCGCTGACTCATTTTGGCATTTCTGTGTTGTCTCTTGTCACTTGCATGTAAGAAACACATACACAATAGATTAAAATCGGGTAATGTGGTATACATGTTTCTTTTCTTAATATATTTTGGAAAATATTGAATCAAACTCATCGAAAATTTGTGAAGATGTGCAATTGTATATTAACTTCGTATCTTGAATGTTTTGCAGTGTTTTTTTGTTTCTGAAAAAAAGTTTTGTATTCAAATGTGCGCTGGCCTCCAAAACGCCATATTTGGAAAGTGGAGGGTAATGTGGCACACATTCGTCTGGTACAGTGGCGTATTGAGGGGGGGGGGGGGCTCAGGGGGCTCAAGCCCCCCCAAGCCTTCAAGATTATGTTATTATTTAACTGATTTCATCATAATGTACATGATTAACTGAAATTTGTTCGTAAATCTTAAAGATTTAGAGGTAGCACAGATGCTCGAGCCCCCTCCAAATTCTGAAACGGCAGTTTGTGTTTGTTTGAGTAAGAGCCTTAGCTGGCGTTGAGGGTTGGGGTAATTTTTTCGGATTTTAGTCCAATTCCGAATTCTTCAGATCTTTTTTTTAGTATTTTGACCTCGAATTACATCACCGTTAAATTTTGCAAAATTTCTTATGCAATCTCAAAACGCCGTATTTGATCGTCTTAAGTATATTTATAGAAATAGAAATTTTTAATATCTCGAAAATCTAAGTGGTTTCTTTATGCAAATTCCAGTTTGCGTTTCTGATTTGATTAAAAAATCAACATAGGTATTACGAAAAACCATATAGTAGGTATATTTCGGTTTAAATACAAAAAGAATTTCATTCAAAATTAGTTTTTGAGACTTTCACATTCTGCATTTCACTTTTTGTGTATTCACT
Organism: Episyrphus balteatus; assembly: GCF_945859705.1. Lineage (NCBI taxonomy): Eukaryota > Metazoa > Arthropoda > Insecta > Diptera > Syrphidae > Episyrphus > Episyrphus balteatus. The sequence continues at coordinate 5,175,619 of NC_079138.1, read as the reverse complement.
TGCCGAAAGTGAAATTAGGTGTTCTGCATTTTTCACTCATTTAGATTTTCTGATCGAATTCAATTCACTATGTTTCTGTTCGTGAATTTGGGGCCTTTTTCAATGAATCTGGAATTGAAAAAGCAACAGTAATTTTACTTTAGAAACAAAATAAAAATGGATCCTTCAGTTTTGACAGTTCGAAGCACTTTCGAAGTTTTCGAAATCGATCGAAATGAAGAATATATTGATATTTCGGTCGAATTGTGGAACATGGGCGAATATATCGAAAATAGTGATGAGTTGAGTATAGCTCAAAAACTATAGATGTAATAGAAATAATCCTGTAAACAGTTTTGGATTCAGCACATGACAAAGTTCGAACGAAATAAAGTGTTTTTTTAACCTTCTGCAGACACACCTCTTTTTTGAGAATTTGGTTTATACTTCTTCATGTCGCTAGAACTTTTTTCGGTCTCACTATTTTAGTAAGAATCATACCTATATGAATATGATGTAGAATTTTCCGAGGAATTCGAATATATTCACAATTCCAAAAAAGTGCATTTTCACCCTTATAAAGACACTTTTTCGTGACCACTTTTTATTTTTGTCCTGCCAAATTCGCACCCGTGTGTTGACAGAGGGTTACGAATCTGTCGAGAGCAGTAAAATGGGACTATATCACTTTCAGAACCGCAGCACAGCGCTTCACTCTCGATCAAAGATGAATAAAAAGAGAGAACAATTTTTTGCACCATTTACCCTCTAAAAAAATTTTGAAAAATTTTCCATCCCCCTCCAAATTTTTTTCTGGATACGCCACTGGTTTGGTAATATGGTACACTCTTCCCAAGTATAATATTATATATTAAATGAGTGTCTTCATATTTGAAATTATCAATAAAGATGTTTTTATTTGTTTTTATTGAGAATGAATTAAAAAAGATAAAATATTATATTAGTATACCACATTTGAGCATAGTAAGTATACCACATTAGCGGAAACAGTGATATTGTAGAAAAATTTAAAAAAATATATTTAAAGTTAGATCATACCAAAATCACGTAAATCAATAACAAAATGTTGTACGTTTTTGGAAATGGATTTTGTCCCCCCAAAAAAAAAAAAAATTCCACGAAACCGTTTATAAGGATTAATCAATTTTTTGAAAAGTATATGGAATAATTTCGTCTTTTTGAGAATGCATTTTTCGTTACACAAAACTTGTGACCTATTGCTTCAAAAGACGTCCTTCTATATTATCGTTCGTTTCTTAGAAAACCATGTATACCACAATACCCGCCTACACCACATTACCAGAACTTAATCTATTTTGGCCATTATCATCCTTATTTAATCCATTGGCCTAGATCCCTAGAATCTTATTATTCCCATGTTTTTTTTTCACAATTCAATATATCTTATTCAATATATCGACTAGGTAATCTGAATAAAATAAAATGACATTGAATATATTCTTTCATTTCTTGTGTCGTCGCGTGTCGGTCGTGTCTCTTGGCCTTGACGACCTTCAGATAAGGTGCATTTCCTGATAGAAAATATTTACAAATCCATACACTTTGAACTTTGAAGGAAGAGGATATGGCCAATTTGAATTTGCTTGCTCCAAAGCCAAAGTTAAATGCATTTATACAGCAATAACAGGTGCGTGTAGTTTATTTCATATACAATTTTTACGTTTGCATCAGCATACTTCCTCTTGTGTGGAAGCTGTGGTATTCTTGGTATTTCCAGGAAAAATGCATGCAAACATATGTATACGTTTATTTTGTTGCCATTGGGAAAGTGTGTACATAATTCAAGGTTATTCGTTTTGGTATTGTATATTTGTCAAGGTTGGAATTCTTTTGCAAATTCCTTATCGTCGAGACGACTAGTTATCTTGAATTTTTTTTTTTTTGAAATAGTTCTGTTTGCTTTCTGATTAAATTTTCTTATACCTATACAAATATGTCGGATCGATATGACCGTCATTCAAATATATTCTCAACATGATAACGTAGCGCTAGAGAACCACCCATCACCCACTCTTTACGCATCCCCAATAACGACCTTTCAATTTTAGAAAATTAAATTGTTCATCAACAATTTTTTTTCCATGGATACGAGCTACAGGAATATTTACACATTTTTTTCATTTTTAAGCCTCAATGCCCCCCATGGTGGCGCTTCAATGCAAATTCACTGCAATTGATTTAACTCGAATACTTATATTGAGGAATTTTCAGCCCGAAATTTCAACCATCAGTTTTTGGTATGTGCATCGTTTTTTTTTTTTTTTGTATTTATATTCAAACCCAGCGGGCAACAATGCAATTATAGTATAAATTTCAATCGATGCAGCGAATATAGCTGGCTGTAAAAAAAAGCCTAGATATGGTAAAAAATTAAGCTAGGCAATAATCACATTCACATATATTTTTTTTTTGTTTTTGAAAATATTTGCATGAAGGTGGGTTCTGGTCTGGGGTAAGCCTTTGTTTTTAATAAGCACAAGGGGCGCAAAAGCTAGGTGCATAGGAGGTTTGATGATGCTCAAAGGTGAATACCTGTATATGAATGTTGATTTGCATTTTTGCGCTCGTGTAGTTAAGGAATTTTAGTTGCATAAATGGATTTGATAGGAATTTTAAAAAGCTATGAAGTTCAAAGCGGCGCCATAGGCTGTGGTGGTGGCCATGGCGGCCGGTGTCGCAGCTATAGCGGGGGCGCTGTGTGTATCTTTAATGAAAGTAAAGCAGTCCATGATTTGTTTAGAGTGTACACTGCACAGCTATAAAAAAAAAAAAAAATAAGGAAACAATGAAAAAGAGAAAACAAAAACAAGGAATCTTTTAATTTTATCAGGTCTTTTTGTTTTTTTTTTTTTTTTGGTTGAAAATGATCCCCTGCTGTGGATTGGGTGTAGGTTCTCAGCTGGCGGCTTTTGCCTCAAGCTACACCAGTTGCATTTATTTATCAGTAGGTATATCCTTGAATGCAAATAGGTGGCTGTTCGATATTTTTTGTTTTGTTTTTGTTGTTTTTCTTTTTTTTTTTCTTTTTAATTAAACTGAAAATTCTGAGAATAGTAGGCGAACCGATAAACACAATACACTTTGAATGAATTTCATCATATTCCTTCTTTTGGATTCTGTGTTTTTTTTTTTTTTTAATCAATCAGAGATATTTTTTTTGTTTTGATGAGGTATACAATATGACCTGAATATTTATTTTATTGTGGGAAAAGTTCGGAGCGTTCAGAGATTCAATCGAAATGGATATATCTGATTTTTCTCTTTTTTATGGAAATGGAAATCAAGGATATGGAAACAATAAGCAGTTATTAAAGTTTTTTTTTATGGAAAATCCAATTACTTTAAGGCCACATCGTTCTATTTGTGCTGTAGTCAATGAATGCGAATGATATATGTATAAGTAAGGACTTATGGCCGACTCACAAACAAAAACAGATCCCATGAACTCTTACTCATCCTGGTCAGCTATAAGCAGGCAGGAAGGAGTAAACGTAACCAAACTCGATGTGTGTACTATAGAATTTGTGGTATGCATAAAAGACAGTATAAATGCTTTTACTGGATATATTTTCTATGTAAGTCAGACTGTCAGTTTGTCAATTTAGCAGTCTGTTAGTCTGTCATTGCTCGAATTATGGTGATTTTATTTTCTTGTGGTTATGTCAAAACTAGGTATCTATATCTGTTTACAACAAAGGCAATATTTGTCACAATTTGAAAAAAAAAAAAATTAAGACACTTTTACATTTTGTCATAACTTGTGCATTACACTCGACTAGGATCTCCGACCTAATTGACTTACAGAATCTCCAATTAATATATTAAAATCGTTTTCAAAGTCACTTAAATTAGGAAATTTTTCTTAAATTTCAAAAACAAAGCAAAACAAATCTATTCATGAAAATGGGTTGTTTAATTCTCATACAACACTCATCAACTTAAATTCAACCCAAATTTAACTGACGGATATGTGTACTAAATATTGATAAGAATATTTGCTGATATAATTCCTTCTGCAGTGTATCATGGTTTATTTTTTTTTTTATCACATCTTTATCTATATCTCTATTATATACATATACATTTTGTTGTCTTGTTGTACTTTTTTTTTTTTTTTAATTTTCGACGAGAAGAAGAACAAAAAAAAAAAAAAAGAGATACCAAAGACTCGTATCTGTGATTTTAGATTAATGTGCAAAATATTATTTATCATCGCATCAACTATAAACAAATAATGCGGCGATCAAAGTTATGAGAATTTAAAAATTTCAGTAGTTAAACGCTTTTCGAGAGTTTCGGTGGTATATTTTCTTCAGTATTTTTCATTTTTATGATATATACATAAATATAGATTTTTTTTTGGTAATAAATATCCTCTAAAGGATTTTTTTTTACTTATAGATTGTTTGTTGTTTATTTTTTTTTTTTTTTCTTTAACGGGTGAGTGTTTTTCTTTTGTTCCGCATTAAATATGTAAATCATTTTTTTTTTCTGGCAGGAAATATTTCCATTTTTTTTTCACATAGAGTTCGATTTAACTGATAATAATTATGATAAAAGTCCATTTTAGTTAAGCTTATTATTTATCCAAGAAATCACCGCATTTTAGAAATTGAATCGAATCAATAACATGCATCACTGGTCTCTAATAATCTGTTCGTCTTTCACATCAAATAATATTGACGTTTTCATACAATTTATTGATGATTAAATATAAGTTACCGGCAACGATAATTGCCACAAGTAACCCTTCCTTAGAGGGGATTAGCGAAGAAAACTGAAAGCTTATAAGAAGTGTTATCAGATTTTCTGATTTCATTTAATCTTAACAAAGATATTAATTCAGAACTTAGCTCTAGGGCAACTTTTAAATAGAGGATTATCTCATCTTTGTGTCCTCTATATCCTATTAATGTCTTAAAATCATATTCAATTCGTGTGCTGTGTATGTATATAGTGCACCACCCATCACACCCTTTTTTACTTGCTCTATAGGGCAAGTATTGGTTTCGTGTCGAAAAAAAAAATTGAGGTTTTAATAAAAATTAACATTACGATGATGGAGAATTCCAAAAAAGTGGGTCTCGCAATTCCGTCCGTGCGTCTGTGCGTCTGTGCGGTTGTGCGTTCATCTGTACACATTTCCACAGCCTAAACGGGTGGACGGATTTTCTTCAAATTTGATACAGATGATTTTTATGGAATTCTGAAAGTTTGCTTTTTTTTTTGTTTTTTTTATATCTCGTTTAGAACGTATACCTCCCTTGCAAAAAAATACGATATTGCGAATTTCTCGAAAACGGCTCTAACGATTTTGATTAAACTTTGTAAACGTAATATTTAAAGCAGTGGAAATAAAACTGCATTTTTATTTTTTCTCAAAAAAGTCAAACAACAAAAAAAAATTTTTTTCATGCCCTAAATGTCGGCTCTTCCCCAATATCAATTTTTTTTTAAATTAAGAGCCAACTTTTAAAATCTACAAGTAGACTAACATAAAAGTGCTTTGAACTGCAAGAGCAAGTACGTGCGACCTCAGTCGTGCATTTTATTTTTTGTTTGGAACTACAAGTACAGTTAGAAGACTACGAAAATTGGTGTCGATTGAAAGCATTGAAATATGACATCTAAAATGAAGAGAGTAGTAATGTTAAAATGCAAATTTAAAAAAAAATTTGAAATATTTACAAATATTTATGTCAAAAGCCTATGAAAAATTAAACAAATAGAGATGTCCCATTTTCTTCTCATAATTTGGGATTATTGGTTAATTTGAAATACGCTACGGTGCGGTGGTCAAATTTTGTACTGAGTTGGTAAGGCGGAAGAAACTAGGGCGACATTGTTGTCAAACCATAATCTTAATTAAATACATATCTCCTCCACTAACGGTAAATCGAATCAAATGCTTTAGCTATCCCACGTGGATATACCTAAAAAAAAAAATTGAAAAATTATTTTATCAGATTATTCTTTTTTCAAAATATTTTTTGTTTTTATTTGTTCTTATTTTTCAATTTTCGTATAAACTAGAAGACATAGAAACATATAGTTTTCACTGTTCGATAAAGAATCACTGTTCGATAAAGAATCAATTGAGGCAGTTTTCTGTGTGAGTAATTTTTTTTACTAAAATTCACAGTCTGAGTGAATGAGTTTTAAAAATTTTTTTTGTTTCGCCTATTTTTAACTTTGAAATCGATTATTTCAAAAACTATTGGTTATATTATATTGATTTAAAAATTAGAATAAAATGTACAATTTTGCCTTTCGAAAATGGTATAATTTATTACTGTAAGTGTTGTCGTTGTTTTTTAATAATTTTTTTTTTATTTTGATAATTTTTTTTTTAGAAAAATGCCCCTCCCACCTAAACGGAGAGAGATAGACCCCCCTCCCAAAGAAAAAAATGTTTGTATTGAGCTCCTCTTCAAAAACCCGTTATCAAATCCTGGCGCCCAAGTTATCCTACTACGTGCCGAAACAACATTTTTGTTCTATACCTAAAAGTTCGAATTTCTGTATCTGGATTGAAATCGAAAAATTTTTTTCTAAGCCAATTTTGAAGTGATTTTCATAAAAAATACCTCGATTGATTGGGAAATAGATATAGTTTTAGAATATATTTTTTAAATAGCATGTTGTTTTGAAAACATATACTTTAAATTGATGCCGAAGTTGGGCAAATGACGAAAAAAATGTAGTTTTTGAACTTTGACAGTTTATAAATTCTAAGTGGTTTAACCGAGTTACATGTTTTATACATTGTTGAAAAGGTATATCTATCAGAAACTGTAAAAAAATCGAAAATGGGTAAAAAATTGACGAAGCTAGAATTTTTTCAATGGGTGAAGGTCCAAAAAAACCGTTTTTTTGCCCGTAACTCCCGATTTTGGGGGTGTTAGGGGATTTTCAAATACCGTTTCGTAATCAGTGCGACTAGCTCTACAAAACCTGATAGGTCTCCGCCCGGGTGAAGGTCCAAAAAACCGTTTTTTGCCCGTAACTCCCGATTTTGGGGGTGTTAGGGGATTTTCAAATACCGTTTCGTAATCAGTGCGACTAGCTCTACAAAACCTGATAGGTCTCCGTCCGCGTATATTTTGAGTGTTACACCGTGTTATTAATGGGTCAATTCCATTTCTCTAAAGTTGCATGTTTTAAGACCTTATAAATTCAGTGTTTGTTTAGGTATTTCTTAAATTAAAATTTTTGTAAAACATTTTTTTTAAAAAAATCTTTTAGTTTCTTGAAAAGAGCTTTTCAAATTTGTCATAATAAAAAATTTCAAATGGACTTATTCCATATTATTATTATTCTGAACGCCTCATATTTTGCAGCTATAATTACATGTTTTTCGAATGTTTTTTTACGGCATACTTTACACGCATTCTCCACTAGCGCTTTATATATCGCAATTGCAAGAGCTCACATAAGAATTGTCAAATTTTGTTGTTTGGGAATTTCATTGCATACATTTTTAAATTTTAGTATTAAAGTAAGCAAACAGTTCATTTAAAAAAAAATGTGTGTACACATGACAACCGATTGAAGTTTATTTCTCATTCACCGAAATTCAATTAGAAGATTCAAATCATAACAAAACTGTTTTACAAATGACCACTAGATGGTGTTACCTGTCAATCCCTTTGACAATATTTTTTTCAAAAAGTAAATTTTCATATTCCAAAGCCGCAAATGAAGTATAACTTCAAAAAGGCAATCATTTTTTTTAGGAAAAAATTTTGTTTCGTGCAGTTTTTTTTTTTTTAATACTTTTCAATGCCCAATATATAAAATTATTTAATAACTGGAGAAAAAATTCACAATTATAATTCAGGAAATCATTGCCGGATCTACCCCGATATACAAAGAAATACCTTTTCATACAAAACATTCTTAAAAAAAATTATCTTTATTTTTGCCCCTTTTTGCCGATCACCAAAAAAATATTAACGTAAAACAAATTTCATAAAATAAATTGTATTTGAAAGGTCAAATATCTGTAGTTTCCGCTATATATCGCTATTTTCAACAGAAAAAATTTTAACACTACAATTTTAATAAATAGCTAACATTTTCCCAAGACCGCGCAAATCAGTCCCGTCTCACAAAGTTTCAATGATTAAGTTCCGACTAATTTGTTTGGTGGTTTCTCTTAAAAACTTTTAGAAAGAACACACATCAAATGCATAAAATGTGAAAGATTAACACTAAATGAACATTATTTTCAGTAAAACCATTGCTAAATGCAAGTATTTTTTCAATTTGTTTCAGCTCAATATATTTAACAAGTAGATATTTTAAAAAAGCTTTTAACAAGACACAATTGAACATACAAAAAAAAAAAACTTTGCAATTAATAGGTTTATTCTAACAGGTAAAAAAAAAAAACAAAAACAAAAAAGGAACACTTGCTCTTTAACGATAAATCTTAAAATCCAAAATAATAAAAAAAAAAAATTAGAGAATTCGATTTTGAAGTATATATTTTTTTGTATGTTTTACAAACATTTTTCCCATTTCGAAAATTGTATACCTACTTAATCCTTCATCACACAAATCAGCTTGCGTGTTGTACATTAAGATTAAGATTAGGGTGAGAGGTGGGAATAATTCGCCTTATCACTGCGGCCTCTGATGGGCCTATTGTGATGTCCTCTTTCTAGAGTTCACGTAGAAATCCTGAGTTTAGAAAACTTAGTATGTTTTTGGGTGAACTAGCGGCAATGTTTTCCGCTTCGAGATAATACCCTCCGAGGTGACGTCGACGTGTATTAATTAAGCAATTACAGTGACACAATATGTGTTCTGCTGTTTCTTCGTCTTCGTTACACATTCTGCAGGTATCGTCTTGTGTAATGCCCATGGTCTTGAGATGTTTTTTTACTGAGCAGTGTCCAGTAAGGAAGCCTGTGGTTATGCGAATCTGACTCCTGGTGAGTGTGAGGAGTTGTTTCGTTCTGGCGTGGGAGATGTTTGGTATAAATTTTTTGGCTTGTCTGTTACCTTCCGTATGCGTCCAGTAATGATTAGCCATATCTCTTAGCCATTTATTGATGTAATGTTTTGCAGTGCTTGTTGGTATGCCACAGAATGGTCTTGGCATCATGAATGTAGATGCGGAACCTTTTCTGGCTAGTGTGTCTGCTATTTCATTCCCAACGTGACCGCTGTGACCAGGTATCCAAATGAGTTGAACTCTGTTTGTACTGGCAAGCTGGTGTAGAAGTTGTATACAGTCCCATACCAGCTTTGAGGTGACTTCACTGCTCCTAAGAGCTTGGAGTGCGGCCTTGCTGTCAGAGAGAATATAAATTTTTTTGTTTATTACAGCTCTGTTTAAGTTTTCTCTGAGGCAGAGTTCAATTGCGAATATCTCTGCTTGGAATACGGAATTGAAGCTGTCCATGCTCTGGTGCAGATAAGTTTTGGTGTTCATTCCGAATACTCCGGCCCCAACACCTTCATTTGTTTTGGAGCCATCTGTGTACCATACATGAGACTCGCTATTGAAGATGGGTCTGTTCTGTTCCCATTCACGTCGTGAGGGGAATGTGACCTTATAGTTTTGGGTGAAGTTATATCTTGGGAGACAATTGTCTACTAGAGATATTTTAAGTAATTCTTCCCTATTTAATTCAGTGAGAATATCAGAGTGGATTATCTTGGAATTAGAGTTATCTTCTGCGATGAGCCTGTAGCCGTTGACCATGGCTTCTTTCTTTAGTAGGAGATGGAGTGGTGGTAGATCTGTGATAACTTCTAACGCTGCTGTGGGGGCTGTTCTCATTGCTCCTGTAATATTTATACAAGCTAGTCTTTGTAGTTTATTGAGCTTGGCTTGTACTGTTTTTTGTTTTGTTTTATGCCACCAGACCGGTGCAGCGTATGTTATAATTGGTCTGGCAATGGCTGTATAGAGCCAGCGAGAGATTTTGGGGTTGGCACCCCAGTTTTTACCAGTTAGACATTTGCTGGTCCATAAGGCAGTCCTTGCTTTGTCAATGGTTTTCTGTATATGAGAGTTCCAGTTGAGTTTTTCGTCTAGGGTAACCCCCAGATATTTAACTTCCTTTGAGAATTCTATCGCTTCACCGAAAAGAGTAGGCCTTATAAGTTTGTGTTTATTTCTTTTTCTGGTGAAGGCGACTATGGTACTTTTTTTAGGGTTGACATTAAGTCCAACTTTTAGGCACCAGTTTGCGACTATATTGAGTGCTCTTTGTAGAAGATTCGAGATCGTGTCTTCGAATTTACCTTTAATGAGGATCACAATGTCGTCAGCATAGCCCTGAACATAAAATCCAGCATTGCTAAGTATGACAATCAGTTCATTAACTACAATGGACCACAGAAGTGGGGAAAGAACCCCGCCTTGAGGGCATCCTTTTGCAGCTGTGATTCTGATTTTGTCATTGCCCAATGTGGCATTAATTTTTCTGTGACTGAGCATATGTTGAATCCATCTGCATGTGGTAGGATCTACCCCTGTGCTGAGGATGCAGCGTTGTATTTGAGCATAATCAGTGTTATCGAAAGCACCCTCAATGTCTAGGAAGCAACCTATTGCAGTCTCTTTGTCGTTAAGGGATTTATCAATCCGCATTGTTAATTCCTGAAGAGCAAGCGTGGTTGATTTTCCTGGCTGGTAGGCATATTGGTTGTTGTGAAGAGGTGTTGTTTTCAATGGCCCGTCCCTGATATGCCTGTCTAGTATCTTTTCCATTGTTTTCAGGAAGAATGAGGTAAGACTAATTGGTCTGAAGGATTTAGCTTGGTCAGTTGGTCTTCGTCCTGATTTAGGAATGAATTTGACCGTTACTTCTTTCCAGCTTGTTGGTAAGTAACCCCATGCGTAGCTTGTTCTAAATATGTTTATTAGCATAGGTGTAATTAACTCATTTCCTTTCTGAAGGAGTGCTGGAAAGATTCCATCTTCTCCGGGAGATTTATATGGGTCGAAGGAATTTATTGCCCATTTTATATTTCCCTCATAGAACATATCCCTTGCTCTTTTCCAATCCTCTCTGTTTGGTCTGGTAAGCCTGAACTGGGGAGAAGGACTAGATAGATCTGAGGGTATGACTACAGAGTTTGGAAAGTGAGTGTCCGTAAGGATTTGTAACGTATCTGGACCATTTTCCGCACGCGTGCCATCCGTGTTTTTTAAGAGACCAATATGATTAGTGTGCTCTTTAGCGAGAATTCTGTGGATGCGAGCGCTGCTTTGTATATCAGATAGATCATTGCAGAACTTTTTCCATGATTCTCTCTTGGCTCTTCTAATCTCTGTATTGTAGTTGGTTAGAGAAGTGCGGTATGAGGTCCAGTCTCCATTGCGCTTGGCTTTGTTGAATAGTTTTCTGGTCAGCGTTCTTAGCTTTGAGAGCTTGGCATTCCACCATGGTGTTTTTCGTGTGCCTGATTTCGTTTTCTCTGGGCATGCGTTATGGTAGGCAGTGGTGATTGTTGCATTAAGACTGTTGCAGCTTATTTCTAGGCTGTCAATGTCTCTGATGCTGTTTGGACAGTTTCTGATCGTTTGCGAGATTTCTAGGCAGTAGTCGTCCCAGTTCGTCGCTCTCGGTTGTCTGTACGTTAAGGGGAGTTTTGATTCTATACATATATCAAAGCAAATTTGCCGGTGATCTGACATTGATGTTTCAGTCGAAACATGCCAGTTTTGTATAGCATTACCTATGAATGAAGTGGATAGGGTGAGATCAAGGACTTCTTCCCTGATTCTGTTCATGAAGGTAGGGCTATTCCCATAGTTTAAGATTTCAAGATTATTTTTAAAAATGAATTCTAGAAGGTACTCACCCCTTTTGTTTATGTTGGAGCTGCCCCATACAGTGTGATGGGCGTTAGCATCACAACTAATGATGATTTGCCGGCCTGTTCTGCCACAGTAGTCTATAAGATCCTGCAGTGGTGTGAAGCTTAGGTCGGCAGAATCCCCTGCCAGGTAGGCTGAGCAGATGACAGCTTCTGACCTACCCTCCGAGGTCTGCAGCTGGATGATAGCTGCTACCATGTCCTTGTTTGTGTACTGTGGAATAGGAATGGTTATTATAGATTTATTTATCATAATGCAAGCTCTAGGTCTACCTTCACTACTAGAATCATAAATTAGCTCACCTGATAGGCCTTTTATCTGGTCTTTCACTATGTAAGGTTCCTGGATAAAGGCTATATCAAGGTGTTCCTTATTGAATCTGTGGCTTAGTACTGCCGAGGCAGCCTTCGCATGCTGCAGATTAATTTGGATACACCTCAATCCCATGGTTATTGTTGAGCGGGTTTACTGGCAGGAACGCCAGTATCAGCTTTAGGTGCAGTGGAAGGGGTATCTCCAGGGGTCTCATCGGTCTGAGATAAGTCTTCAGACGTCTTAGACTTCCTGGGGTTGGTAACCTCTACCATTGACCCACTGATTACAGGAGCATCTTTGTTGGCTTCCTGTGGTTTTACAAGACCCTTAGACTCTTGTGTCCTGGTGGCTTCCTGCCTTGAACTTCCCTTGATCCTAATTTGGATCTGAGAGAAGTTTAGGAACAGTTTGCATTTGGACTTCAGTATGGAGTCCTTGGATTTCTCATCGACGGAGAAAGTGACGTGATATCCGCCGCTTTTTTCCTTGATGATCCTGAGGACTCTCCAGCCTTTAGTGTTTAAACCGGTGTTTTGTTTACCAAGCCGATTTATAAATATGTCCTTGGTGAGGTTATCATCTTCCGGGACATATGTGACGCAAACGTGTTGCTTGGGTATATCGTTGCCCTCAGTCACACGTAGTTTTGCATCCTTCCATGGCTTTATTTTACCTGCTGTAGACATGAGCCATTTCTTGGTCTCTGTGTCGTAGCAGGTAAAAGAAAGCCATCCGTCTCTGTCCGAAACGGCCACAAACTTGATTGTTGGACAGTTTTTGTCTGCTTTGTCCATCTCTTCCAGAACGCTTTTTCTCACCAGTTTGGTTTCACGCTCAGAAAGTGTTTGTAATGGGTGGAGTAAGTGCATAATCGCGACCTTACATTGGGCTGTGGCGTCCCGATAGGAGCTCCCTGATGTGCTTGGTCGCGATTGTTCGTCTGCTTTTCCACCGTTTCGTTCAGTTTTGGCGGCACTGCTGGGTTTGTCTTTGCTAGTGCTTGGGCTCAAACTGGTCTTCTCGTGAGCACGATGCTTCTTCGAGGCTGCTCCTGCAGGGGAGTTGTCAGCCGACCGTTCCCTTTTGCCCTTATTTGTTGCCTGCACTGATACGCCTGCCTTTTTGTCCGCTAGCAATTTTGCGTATCTGGCTTTTTCTATGCGCCTTGCTTCTTCGGGCTCAATGCCGTCTCTTATCTGCGCAGCTATACGACGTCTTTGTGCCCCAGTGAAATAGTCTTTCTGCTGGGGCTTGTTGACGTGTTCGTTACCCTCAATCGTAGAGCTTGGACCTTGTGGTGCCTGAGCATCTAGATTGCCCTTTGCATTGGGAACGGGCACGGCTCCTGTATATGGGGGTGGTTCGATGAAATCCACATCCATATCAGTTCCTGGTGAGCGGAGTAGAGCTTCTTCATCATGTTGTACATGCGTGTTGTACATATTGAACAGTACAATAATTACAGTACAACCTTTAAAACCGATTTGTATGTACAAAAACAACAACAACAACAACAAAAATCATTTTAATTATTTATTTACATATTCACCGCCACCAACACCACCTACGCGTATAATCTTCATCATTCGATTTCCTCTCTCCTGTGCGACCGATATAGACGCCGCGCGCCGCCGGCTATCGTCGTCATGCCGCGTCAGATAAATGGCACAGCTGATGAAAACTATAATGGTTCTTGAGGAGATCTTGCTATATCCGAATCCCAACCAAGACCAACAATTTTTTTTTTTAATACTGCATTGCATGTGGTTTTACAATAAACAAAAACAGTTTATAGTTTATTTGTTGTTCCGCATACCCATGCCACCACCATCATCATCACTCGATGGAGTAAGTTGTAATCTTTATCCAGATAAAACTACACAAATCCAACACAAAAGGGTGGAACACTTCATCATAAATGACGTCAACTGAGTCATTTTACTTACGTAATTATAAAGTTTAAAATTAAAAATACAACAACAGCAAAAAAAAAAAAAAAAAAAACAGAAACTTTTAAGATAAACCAAATGGATTTAGTCATGCGGCACACTACATTAGGCTTTCGATAACCCACTTCTGATGGAAAACCATAGACACAATAAAGGCATTTTAAAATCTTGAATCTCTGCTACGAGTACGATTCTTTAATTGATAAAAGGAGATTTTTTTGTTTTTACTATTTCTCCCTATTTTGGATAGCAAGATTGTATATATGTGCACAACACATGGCAAGATTAGTATACCTAAATTAAATATTCGCTTATGCTCCAAATTTTGTATCAACACTTGCACTTGACGTATTCGTTTCGATCTGCCGCTAGCCGTCGTCGTCGGTAGTCGTGGTCGCCGCGCCAATAACTTAAAAATGTTGGCAGCAAGCTCTATGAATTATCAGTTAACAACCACCATAGCACTGAATATTGAACGTCTGTTCGAAAAAACACAGTCGACTATGGTAAATAATGAAAATTAGAAACACCAAGGGACCAAGGTGTCTGCCTTGTGGTACACTGGAGTTGTTTTGAATTTTAAAAGATAGAGTAGATCAAATTTGCGCAATCTGTTAGCGATTGCATAGATAATTATCTTACCAATTTAAAATTAAAATCGAAATCTTGTTTGTTTTTCTCTTCAGATAGTTCAGATTTTGAATGATGTGATTTGCATTTGTGAATAGTTTAATTTAAGCTAACTAGTTACATCTCCTCCTCTTACTTAATTCCTTTGCAGGAAATTGAGTATTTGGGGTTCATACAATTGCCACGATCCATTGGCGGTGGTAAACGACTAATCATGTGTGATCTAGTACATTTATAACTACATCCGGGGTCGGCTTTGAACCGGTAGGAGTGCGGTAGTTTCCTCGGACGCTCTACTTCAGGAGCTGATTTAGTAAACTTAAAATATTTTTAAAATATTTTATGTGTTTTTTACTAATTACTTATAAACTTATAAATTACAGTGTTAAAGAAAGGAACTTACGTAAGTTCTTAAACTAAAATATTTAGAGGATTAAAAGCTGAAGTGTACCAAGCCAAAAAATACTTCTTTTTTCCAAATCTAGTTTCGAAACTATGTAAAAAGTGTTGAGAAGACATAAAAAGTCATATAACTTAAGTAATAAAACGCAACGTATTAACTCTTGGGCGCCAGTTATTTCAAATTTTCGCCCCGTGCGCTATTACTGGTAGACTGCATCTATTCATGTTCTTCCTCCTAGGGAAGGTGTTTCCCTCGATACATTATATAAATATCAAAAACCATACTCATTTGTTTACAGTGTTTCTTTTGTAATCTGAAAATACAACAAAGTAATAAAACAGATGTTTTTGCTAACCACTTTTCTATTTATGCGTTTATAAAGCTCAAAAATACTTACACATAGAAACTCAAAATAAGAAAACATTTATGAATTGTGGCAAAACTCATATAGTAGACATATTTTAAATGTAGAATTATTCTAGTTCCTATTTTCCTTCAAGTTCGCAACTGTGACATGTGACTCTTTTTTCTGTTTTTGGTTGATGTGAATGATGACACTGCTCTCATGTCGAATTCCTTTCGAATCTTTTTTCAATAAATCATATTCGGCATAATGTTTATTACAAAATAAAATACATAGTTTAAAAAACTATAAAAAAATTCAATAAACTTATGAAAAATGGTTCGACCGAAAAGCGTCGAGCGCGAAGTTTGTTCTTTCCTTTTGAATAAACTATACAAATTTATCTCATTAATAAAAACATACTATTTTTTTAAGAACCAAAAACCCAAAATTGGACATAAAACAATTCCTATACAAGTACGCACTTTTCATAAATAAAAAGTGGACTTAAAACAATTAAGAATACTCGGATCTTATTTTCAGAAAGCTACTTACTTGTTTTTATTGTTCTATGTCCCATTAAATTAAAATATCTGCTGAAGAAATTAAAAAAAAAAAAAACGCTTTTCAAATTCGGAAAGAGCACCCTCAAATTAGTAAAACTGCATCATTATCTCATTTTCGGTAAAAAGTGGATTTAGAACAATTTTGCTTAACGTCGACGATATTTATTTCATCTAAAAAAAAAAAACAAGTAGGAATAGTTTTTTTGAAAGAAAAATTATATACCTTATCTTAGAGCTCCTAAAAAAAGAGTAGGGCGTATACGTACTTTTTTATTTGTTCTCATTTCTATATCAAATGGGACCCAAAAATGAAAGGGGCCCTAAAGTTTAGTCTTGCCCCGGGTACTCAACGTACGCCCCTGGGTAGAAAAAATGAATATGGGCCTTAAAATAATGAAACATACAAAAGAAGTACATTGACATGTAAATAAATATTTTCTTAAGTAAAATTTTCATTAATAAGCCATTTGAAAATATATAAAAGAGATTATATTGGTTAAATTATAAATACCACATATGTTTAGGTTTTTTTGGTTATTATTTCTAATAAAATTTGACGGTTATTTTACAAATCAGTTTTTTACAGCTCAAATACTAAATTATAAGTCCTTGAAAATTCGTTTGCAGTTTTTATTGGTATTAAAATTATTCGATTTATTTTTTAAGTTTTGAACCTTATTACATACCTACTTGTTTTAATAAAAGAAATATAACAAGTTAATTGACAAATGTCAAAATTACTTTTGAAACACACCTGAACGCTGTTGTTTAAAAAGTAATTTAGAGTTAAAACTCTTTTCTGGAGCTTAAAAAAAGGAAACCCTTTTTGATGCCTCAAAAGTTTCAAAATATTAGTTAAATATTGCAATGACAATTAAACTATTATTATAAATTAGAAAAAAAAAAGAAATTAATAAAAACAAAAATTAAATTCACTAAAATTTATAGATCAGACAGAGCCAAGTGATGTAACTTTTATGTTTTTACCTAAATGTTGTTGCAAATGACGACATTGGCCATATTGATTTACCACAGGCTTAATCTTCCACATCATTGATTTAAAACGTAGGTAAATGATAGCTTTACCATTATTTATTGTTGTTGTTCTTTATTGTATATCTTGAAGTGTGAAAATAGTTAGAAAATTAAAACTAAAACCTAAAACAAACAAAAAAAAAATTATAGGTAGCAGGAGAACAAAAACCAACATAATATAGGTACTTTGAAGGTGTTTCCTCTCGTTAACTATACAAACTACTCGTATACTAAACCCACATATTCTATAAGAATTGCATCAAGTTCAAAGCATTTCCAAGGGAATCTCTTCTTGTAAGGGTTCACCCTCATGATGTGCCAAGGATATTGAGCTTGAGTTTGTTTGTTGGTTGTTTTTATGCGATGAAACAATATTTTTTTTTTTTTTTTTATTCAATGCAATCCCTTTTTGTACACGTTCTAGTAGCTTTTTTTTTTATTTTTCTTTTTCATTATTATTTTTTGTTTGTTATGGAATGAATATACACGAAGCTTTCTTGAGGTTACACGTGATTTCTTTGGTTCAAGAAAAAAAAATTCCAATTTAAGTATTCAAACAATCTTGAGCTGAGTAATACACAGTTGAGTACTAAAAAAAAAAAAAAAAAACATTTGAAATGTCCTTGTGAATGATTTGAATACACATCGTAAATTTCATTTTTTCCGTTTTCAAAGAGTACGTAAATATATTTTTTATTAAAACCTAATCATAAATATTGAAAACTTTTTCATTGTTCGAAAATTAAAAAAAAATATCGATATGTGGAGTATATAGGATTTTTAAATTCTGAAATTAAGATTTGAATTTCTGGACAATACAGAATGCCCATCTGAAGAGTAATGATGTATTGTGAATGTAGGTACCTTAATTTTTGCAAATGGTTTGAAATGTAAATTTTTTTCAGCTTTCGATGGGCAATCAAGGCGGTCATTTTATTTACCGTCTGTAATTTTGTTTTTTTGTGTTTGTTACCTCATAACTTTTGGACTGAGTGAATCAATTTTGATAACTCTTTTTGTATTGGTGCCTGCAGTGTGGTCCCATTTCAATTTCGTTCTGTTCTGGCTATGAGAAATACCATAAAACCATAAGGATATTTTAGGTATTAATTTCATAATTTTTGCAAAAAAAAGTTCATGAATACAAAGCTGATATTTTTGTCATTTCTATAACAAAGTAGTATCTATTTATTTGATATTATTTATGACACTTGCAACATCCTGTGAAATGTGCATGCTTTTGGAATTTAAAGGAAATATTAAGGTCTATTTTCGATATCACTGTAGAGTGTAGAACAATTTGCCAATATTAAATATATTTTGTTTTTTTCAGTCAGTAATTTTTTTGTTAAGCGTTCGTGAAGTTCAATATTTGTTGGATTTTTCAGTTAAAAAGTCACTATCGTCATATTCATGCGTTCAATTTTTAACATCAAACAAGAAAAGTAGTAGCCAAATCAGTGACCGCGTTAAGTTAATTGATTTTGATTCTTCTAAAATAAAACTATGTTTTCTGTTTACCTTTGTTTCCATTTTATTTTAATCCTTATGAGAACATATCTTTTCTATTTAAGGATGTTGGAAAAACTAATTTGAATTTCGAATTTTTCATTAAAATTGTAAAATTTAATGACAGAACGTCAAAATGTTAATATATAGGAATAGGTCTTGTCATTGAAAAAATGGTCTTATGGTCTGTTTTGTAATAGATTAAATTAAAGTTTTTTACTCGTATAAGCTTGGTATAATAAAAAAGGACACCCTTTAAAAATGAAGAAAAACTAAAAAACTAACTAATAGAGTTGAAATAGCTGAAAGCAGTTTTAAGTACATACATACTAAGAAGTAGATTTTTTTACGTTCGACAACTTGCTAAAAATTTTGACCATATTTTCTTTGCTCAGAATCGTACAAAATGAACTTAAGCCAGAACTATCATTGTCGGGAACAGAGCTCGCAACCGCACTCGACAGATGAAAACTTAAATACAAAGAAAACAACAACAATTGACAGTAGCTTCCGACTCCATCCGCCAATTATGGTTCTGGCTTTATTCTCTTCCCATTATTTTGACAGTATTGTTGTGTGACAAGTGTCAATCGTGTAAACTTACTGTAAGTTGATAAGAAACAAATATCCTAATAATATTAGCCGTGTTCCATTGCATGAGTAAATAGTTAAAGAATTGCATAGATATTTTCCAAGTTACTTTGAGTAATTTTTCTTTCATATTGAACCTAAATTGTGTGAGAGAAGAAGGGCTGGAAACAAAATCTCACGTGACTTCAGGAAATAAACAACTAATATCGAGAGAAATGTATACTCGTATTAATTTACCAACTCTTAAGGAACAAGGCTAATAGCCGTCTTTTTACAAATCAACCATTAAATGAAAGTTATTATAAGTGAGTAATGAGGTATGTTAGTTTTAATTTGGTATTAATTGTTCGACTTAGAAAGAATAAAATATGCATAGGTACCAAAGCAAAGTTGCTTGGTTTTGTTGTAAATTTGATGTCCAAATAATAAAACGTGTAAATGTACCATTGAGATTTCTTTCGTTTTTTTTTTTTTTTTTTCTTCAATTTCTTAGTAAATTTTGTTTTCTTGAAAAAATGCTCAAGTTTTGTATATCCTCCTATCATGTTCTTATATTCTCTTTGCAAAATGTTGCTATTTGTTTCAATTTAAAGAGATTGCAACTGCACTGCACATGTCCATAGTTGAATACTTTATTGCATTCTCATTCTTATGCTCACTAGAAGGTTTTACACTCAAAATGATGAGTTCGAGTGTTGCCAACTTGGTTGGATTTCTTTTTTTTTGTGTAAAAGATATTGAAACATAATATTTAATGTGTTAAAAACTTTAACACCTATGTTCGTTATGTTATGTTTTATTTTTCATATAATTGTGAGTCACTCTTCTCACCGAAGTAAGTATTACATAACAAATGGGTGTGTTTTTTTTTTATTTTAAGCCCAAAACTATAATAATAATATACATTTAGACAAAAAATATTAATTAAACTTCCAAAAATTACGTTAACTTTCTGATGATGGTAATTTTGTTATTTATGAGAAAAAAGTTTTGTTTTTTTTTTTTTTGTATTCGTCAATGCTTACGTAATGAAAGTTTTAAGTGTTTGACAAAAAAAAAAAAAAGCCAAAAAAGGATTGTCACCATATTATGAGGCACAAGTATGTCATCATGACATAATCTTCTTTGTTCCTTATGGATTGCAATATCTAGAGCAAGTCCCTTAAGGCACATAAATGTATATATCAGAAAGATATAAGGGAAGGAGCATTAGCTAACGTCATTAAGTTCATCATCTTTACAACACTAAGAGATTGAAAATAAAAAAAAAAAAAAAAAATGAAGAGCTGTTTTTAGAACTGTCTGCAAAAGAAATTGGCGTAGGGAAAATTATGACAGAAAACATAGCAAAAAAAAAGGAAAAAACAAAACATGGAAAGGCCTCGTTTTGTTCTCCATTAAATAAAATGTTCCAACAGCATGTCATCCTGTTCAAAGTTGTCTCACAAAAAAACTTTTCTAGGCTTTTATTTAAAAAAAAAAACTTGTCTTGAATCTTCAAAAAAAAAATTCAAGCTCAAAATAGGGCACTTTTTTACTTCATTCAAATAAAAAATTAGCATATCACAAAAACTGTAATAAGTACTCCCATAAATTTCTATTAGCTACTTTTTCATAATTTTAAAATTATTAAATCACTATAGTACATAAATAACGAAAGTGATCAATACTCAAACTCAACTCAAAACTTTGAGTTATAGGAAAATAATTTTGGAAGACATACAACTCCTATTTTCATCCATAACTCAAAATTGAGTCAAATAACACAAAAAAAAAGACTCAGACGATGACGATTACGGCGAGTGAAAATTGTATTTCTCTCCTTAAGTGATTAACTTCATCCAACCCGAAATCTATCCCACCTCCTCACTTTTCATCTTCGGTGGCGGCCGCCCACATTCCAACATATCATAGACCCAGAGAGGGCTATCACTATACAGATTATATTTTATATTGAGAGAAAGAGAACATAATGGAATAAGCCTTTGAAACTTTGGAACTTTGTAAAAGAGAAAATAGCTATAAAAAAAATAAAACTCAATTCGAGTTCAGTCTTCAGTCAGAGGCAGGCAGTAGTTTTTTGTTTGGTGTTGGATTGGATTTTTATGTGTGTATGTTTGTGCCGGGCGCGCGGCACGATATTGCGATTGCGATTATTTTAACTCAACGGACTACGGAGACGGACACACATAATCAATTTCAAGGTGTGAATTCGCTCAAAAAGTTATTTCAAACACGAAAAATAGTTTGGCAGCAATAGTGTGTTGGCGCGGTTATGCGGTACGCATAGCGAGTGTTTCCTCTTCAAATTTATTGTTTTTGTTTTCAAACCCAATATACCTACAACGAGAACGAGTAAAAAGCAGATCCAAAAACGAACAAGAAGTGTGTTCTGTGTTTTAGTAGTGCTGCTGCTGTGCTGTTTAGACAGAGTGAAAGTGCTGCTCGCGCTCGCTGCTGCCCTGTGTCGCCTCTGTGCTAACTAAACCAAATAGCTTATGGCTATGTTCTTGCGTTAAGCTTAAATACTCGTTAGCTTAGAGTCCAACAGTTGAACAAAATCGTACAAATATTTCCAAACTTCTGGTATATACGGGTTACGAGCGGTACTAAACGGTAAAAAACGGTCGTTGATTGTTTTTTTAAGTTTTTTTTTTTTTTTTCTCCGTGGGAAGATACGGATATAGCAAACAAAAAAACTTACATTTTTTTTTTTCTAAACAAAAAAAAAAAAAAACTAGAAACAAAAAAAAAAAACGCCAAATATCTTGATACAACAACAAAAAAGTTTAAAAAAAAAATATACACGTTGTGATATTTTTAATTCCCCTCTGTTTTTACAGTTATTTCTATTTTTTTTTTTTTTTTTTTTTTTTTTTTTTATTTATGTTTATTATTTGAAATTCAAATTCTTGCTAAGCTTGTTGTAGCGATGCGCGATTGTCTTGCATGTGTGCGCTTTTTCTGCGCTCCGTCACTGTTTTAGTTTTCTTTAGACCCTAATTGGACCTACGAAGACAATGAGTTCGGGAGATTGCAAAAATTTTATATTAAAAAAAAAAATAAAAAAATTTATAACAAACCACCCGTCTGTCTTTCAAGTTTCTTATTAATCTACGATAATTTTGCTGCCAATGCCCCATATCAATTTCGTCTCAAGAATATCACAAAAATATTTTTAGAATAAAGCCGTTTTTGTGTGATACTCTTATTCAAATAAAAATAACATGGTTGATAACAAAATATAAGAATTATGATAACGAGAGTGGAATTTTAACATGTTTTTTTTTTTTGCATTTGAATATATGTACCTACTTGTATCGCACATAGAACCGGTATAAAGTTGAAGTTTATAATAAAATTGTTGAACCAATAAATTACAGTGGAATTTATTAGTTAAAATAAGTCTAATTTTCAAAATAAAAAAAAAAAAAAAAATTGGCAAGTGATTAATTACAATTGTTAGTTTTATTACTTTCTGTCAGTAACCTACATGTCGGATGTTCTAAAAACATGTTTGATAAAATTACCCAAAATATATATCTTGAGAAAACTTAATTTGAATCAAATGAAAATTACAGAATTCATAGGTCCTCCGGCAAACAAATAAACCAACTCGATTATCCTATCCTACATTTTAACTAAATTTTTTGTAACATTTGACTTTTTTTCAATATGTACTAAAAAATAAAACGTCAAAATGTGTTGTTCTGGAAAGTTCCAAAAAGAAAAGTACAGCGTTTTTCAGTTCAAGTGATGTTTTTTTCTGTTCTGAACTGTTTTTACTTTGCTGTTCATTGATGCTATATATGTTGAATAATTTTAGAAGATGAATTTTCTCTTTTATTTATCAACAAAATTTAGAACATATTCATGAGAATAATTGTCAAATGTGTTTGTTGCTGTTGTTGTTTGATTTCTGTTCTGACGTTTCTCACGAAACTTTTCTGTTCGAATATAACTATTCCCTCGTTCAACAGAGCTAAAATTGTGTACGTTTTTCTCTTTTTGCTTAAAAATCAATGGCCTGACTAGGCTACATAAAAACTCCTCTTGACTATTCACAGAGTTTTCAATTAAACTGAACAATTTGTAATTAAAGTGTTACCGCTAGCAAAAGTGAATTGATTTTCCTCATGATTATCATAAAAACTAATAAAATTTATGAAAAATTTTGTCAATTTTTAGTACTCAAGCACACCCCAAATTTCGAAAAAAAAAACACTGCAAAATTTCATATCTAGATTATGAATAAATTTCTCTGCTCTGTTTTGTTAAACAGTCAAATCAAGACCTACAAACAACAGCAAAAAAAGAAACAAGGTTAACAAATACATTTGGCCGTTTTAAATTTGTCATAAATCAAACTCACAAAAATGTACTTTACAAATCTTATCCAAAAATAACAGTTATTAAATCTGTCAAAGTCAAAAGTGACACTTATTACTTTGTTAAAATTGACAAAGTTTGCAAAGAACAATTTTGCTCCAATAAAACTTTACAGAAAAATTTGTTGCATTTATAAAGCTTTATAGAAGTAAAATTCTAAGTCGGTTTCCTAGATTTATCAAAGACGAGCCTTAATCTTATTCAATTTTCTGATATGTGTATTTATATTCACAAATAACTTCCAACTGTCAAAAGAAAGTATTTTTATTTACATAGTTCCGTTTCGTACTTGCTTTTGAAGAGGCCAAGCCCTCAGGGATTTTTCTTTTTATTGGACGCACCTATTATGCTAGAAGAAATCTAATTAATGACGCATTTAAAGAAGCAATCGAAGGTTTTGTAAAGTTGCTGTTAGACAGGGATTTCCACCTACTACTTATTTTTTTTTCAATTTTAAACGCCTACAAAAATTGATTTTTCTTGGTTCTTAATTATAAAAATAAAAATAAAAAAAAAAAGATCTTATAGATCTCATCTACAAATTTTCTGCTTTCAATCAGAAAGTGTTTTTTTCTTCACGTCAAATTATTCGTTTCTTTTTCACCTTTTTTTCTTAATTGACACTACAAATTTATGGTTCATTATATTTTGTGTGAAACAAAAAAAAAAAAAATAAGTTTATGAGGCGATGTCTATCTTGAAAATTTGCCAAGCAAGAATTACTGATAAGAGAGAACCCATAATTAGTGTGTGAAAAATATAATAATAAATATGACAATATTTTTTTACTTTCATATCACAACTAGACACAAATAAATGTCTCTCATGCGTTTATTTAATTTAAAGACAGAAAAATTAAAAAAAAAACAACCCTTGTGATATATTCCTTGTTTCAACTTTGTATATAGCAACAAACTACTGCTGATGATCAGAGTTTAGTTTCCTGTATCATTTGAGAGGAGTTTTTGTAGAGCTAACAGATTGTTGAATTATCACAACAATTTTCTTCCCGCAACACCCCATAATATTTGTGTAAGTAGAAGTAGGTACATCAAATGCTTTAATATTGTTTACCATCGACGATGACCACGACCGTCGCGTCGTGCGTCGTGCGTCGTCCGTCGGTCGTCGGTCGTCGTCATCATTTAGAGAAATGTATTTACGCTAGCATCGATATTTTTTTTTTTTAATTATTGTGCGACTTTTGCATTCATTTCGCTTTGTCGCCCCCGCTCACCCCGTGTCACCCTACAAAAAAAAAAAAAAAAACTCCTTTATTTTGAATATGAGCTCATATATTCAATTTCATCTAGATAGATTTCATCATAGTTGACTT
Organism: Episyrphus balteatus; assembly: GCF_945859705.1. Lineage (NCBI taxonomy): Eukaryota > Metazoa > Arthropoda > Insecta > Diptera > Syrphidae > Episyrphus > Episyrphus balteatus. The sequence continues at coordinate 5,150,690 of NC_079138.1, read as the reverse complement.
ATTTAAACCTGATTCATGCTTAAATTTAACAAATTGTGAGTCATTTTAAAAGGCCTTCCGATGAATGAATGTTACAAGATGTATTTTCTTCATTCATAACTTAATTCAATGAATTTCAATTAAATTAATTTACTAATTGATTCATAATCTTAAATATACATTAATTCATTGGTAATAGCATTTTCATAGATGGAGTTTTTTTTGACATAAGAACTTAAAACATTGGGCGTATTAATAAACCTAATCGTTTTTAATCTTTAGTTTAACTAAGTCTTAACTCCTATTTTCCCTGGCAACAACTTAAAATTTAAGCTCTGTGTCGGAAGATATTCAACAGAAGCCTTGTTTTTGTTTATAACTCAGTACCTAAAATTTTGCTCTAGAAACAACAAGAAATGATTGCTAAGAATAAACAAAAGTTTTTTATTTGTTGGTTTAAAGAGACAATTTTGTTTTTAAACTTATACATTTTGTAGTCTCTAAAATAAAGGATTATTAATAAAAATAATAGTATGCAGCATTAAATGTTTACTCAGTTAAATACTGAGTACAAATAAAACACGGCTAAAATTCAATACTAATGACAACTTGTAAAATATTAATTTGAGCGGCCATTTTAAAACTTAGATACGCTTTTTTTTTGTCTGCTTTGTCAGAAACGTAATGACTAAAAAGTCCGATTTTGATTCAAAGATTGGTTAGCTGTCAAAACAAAATCTTCTAATTAAATAAATTTACTCGAAAGATAGTTAAGAAAAATTTCCCCAAGTCGTTAAGTGTATGGTATAAAAAGAGAAGAAAAGAAAAAAAGATGGCTTCCTAAGTTTTTGACAGCTGCCCCATTGAAATTGTTGTTGTTAACAAATTTGTCTTGGAAATTGTTGTTGCTTTTGACTTTGCCAGATTTAACGTCAAAAACTTATTACCTACTCCATTTTGTAAAATGGCGACACTAATGATCATACCTTGTCTTCTTATACCATGGTTTAAGTGGTCTATCTAGATTTCTAGTTCCTTATGTTGTCTGGACGTGTCCAATTTCCATTTGACACGTAGACATAAAGTCTGTTTGTTTTTTTGTTTTTATTGCCTGTCGTTAAATAAATTCTGTTTGTTTCATTTGTCAGTTGTGTTTCTTTTTTTCACTCAAAGCGTTCCAATTTTGAATGTTGTGTTTTTGATAGGTTAATAAAGGAGATGTGGCAAAATTATATGGGACTTGGGCAATGAGACTAGTCTCAAAATGATCCTGGAGGTAAGTATATTAAATCTATGATTTTTTTTTTTTTTTCAAATCGTAAGTCAGGGTCTTGAGATACAAGGCTCCAAAGTTCGTACTGATAACCCTTATTTGTCCCTTTTATATGCAATTATCATGAGAACTACAAAAGGCATATTGATGTTTTTGATGTCAAGTGAAAGTACTAGTGAAGTTACTAACGTTTTAAACAATATAAAATACATATTATACAAAACAAAGAAACGGCGAAAAAATAAAGAAAAGTAGAATGTTAATTTAAAAAAAATCGATTCACGTTCGAAATTAATGGCATTTATTTTTAAATTAAATATGCTTGCAATCGACATGTGTTGTGTCGTTATAAAACTGTTTTAATTTTTCTAGACAATCTTCTAAACCCCATTCTAAAAAATTAAAACAGTTTTATAACTACACCAGCGTGTCGATTGCAAGCATATTTAAATTGAAAATAAATAAATATTTTTAACAAAAATCGATTTTTTTTTAAATAAAATTTTACTTTTCTTTAGTTGTTCGACGTTTCTTTGTTTTGTGTAATATGTATTTTATATTGTTTAAAATTGTTTGTAGTTCTCATGATATTTGCATATAAAAGGGACAAGTAAGGATTGTCAGAACGAACTTTGGACCCTTGTATCTCAAGACCCTCACTTACGATTTAAAAAAAAAAAATTATAAATTTAATATACTAACCTCCAGATTCATTTTGAGACTAGTCTTATTAATGTACGCTCATGGCCCAAAAACGCCCCATCTCGTTTGTTGATAATTAAAAAGTCAATGTTCGAAGAAGAAGAAACTTCTAACTCAAATAATCACATCATTTTTCACAAAAATATGATATAAGATGACTAAATTCTGTGAAAATAAGTTGAAAATAGAATAAAACGATGCTGTTTCTGTAGAACAAGCTAAACTTGCGTTGGTTTGAAAAATTGCAATTCCATTTATTTTTCTTGTGATAAATTTGTCTTCATTTCAACAAAAATAAAACAAAACTATATTGTATAAATATTGTTTGTCATAGAGTTTCTAGTTACGGTATTGATTCCAAACTTATTTATGTTGACAAATACACGTGCAAGTAGTACCTACATTTGCAATTTCATATTATTAAACTTGGACATCTTATTAATAACTACAAACAAAAAAGTGCATGCCTTTCGACTTTTAGTAAAAGTTTGAATTTAAGGCAACCAATCGCATGTGTAGCTTACAAAATGGTCTGTCAAGCCCTTCTTTCGAATATTAAGAAGAGCTTATTGTACCTCCATTGTTGGAACGCTTAATGAATAAATATTTTGTTTTACAATTTCTCTTTCTCTTTGATTAATTTAAAATTTTTGATTTATGTAAATTTTATTATAGCTGTCAGGTCAGTATATAATTCTGACAGATGGGTATTTTCTGATGGCTGCTTAAATGGAACCAAAAATCTCAGCTGTCAGTCATGTTCATGTGATTAGCGGAATTTTCTGAGACAAACAATTTTCTGAGACAAACAGATTTTTTGTTGGTGTGGTGACATTTTGTCAAATCAGCGCTATCACAAAATATAGTGTTGCCAAGTTTAAGTCTCTTAAAATTGTCACAATGTCTCTTCTTAATCAACGCTGCCTTATGCCTTATGTCTTAAAATTAAAAAATAAAACATTTTGACATGCAATTATTTTGTATTCTTTGCATAGACTTACATTAAATGTGTGTTTTTTTTTATTTAATTTATAAATTATAAAAAAAAGAATCAATCTACAAGAAGAAATCCAATCAGCACTCGTCGAATATTCATTATATGCGTGTGGATATATCTTCTTCGCGTCGCATTGGACGCCTGTGCGTGATGCTCAAAATAGATCAGAACATTAGAAAAAAAACCTCAATTCGAAATATGTTGTATTTTCGAATTTCGAAAACTCTAATATTGAAAAAAAAAAAAAAAAATGTAAAAATGTTATATCAGAGCAAAACAAAGGCACATTTATATTTTTCTTGTCCCTCGTTCTTTTGTTCTCTAATATTCGCGCTTATTCATTCCTTTTCTTGACTTCTGTCTGCTTTTTAAAATTTTGGTTTTTCTGCTTTTATTTTCACAGCACACACACTTTAATGTTTCTACATTCATTCATTTCTTCCCTTAAACAATAAAGAAAAAAAACAAAAAAAAAAAACAAACCATAAAACAGATAAAAAATCTATAAAACAAAAAATTTCTAGTTTGCGATATTTTTGAAATGTGTTCTCTAAGTCAAGACAAAAAAATTTAGTATTATTTATCTTATATCGAATATATTTTTTTGTATATATCTTATTTTCCCATAAAATATGTAGATATTCACTACCTTTATAAGCTGTCAAATGAGATTTATAATGTCTGGCGTTTATTTCTTGTTTCTTGATTTTTTTTTTGAGCTTCAATCAAAAAGTGAAATGCAAAGTTTAAGTTAAAAAAAAAGGAAAAATAAAGTGCACTTATTTAATTTTTTTTCTTATATTTTTTTCATTGAAAAAAAAAGATCAGTTGTGTACTCTGGTATCTCTAAATTGAAAAAAAAGTACAAATGAAAAATTAAATTATATATAAAAATTAATGCATATATAGTGGAAACAAATATTGTGTGAAAAAAATCAAAAGAGTGAGTTGTGGGGAGAGGAAGGAGAAAAATAGAAGTGTCCTACAACTAGGACATCCTTGATTAATACAAATTACTTTTTTCTGTACTAAGAGGTGAGTTTGTGTGAAATTTTTAAAAATAGATATTTGCTTTTTTTTTGTTTAACTTATTTAGAAAGGAGAATTGGTGAATTTGTATAGTCGCAAATGTATCTATATATTTGCTTGGTTGTGTATGTAATTACGGTCTATGTTTTATATTCTTGAACAAAAAAAAAAAAAATAAAATGCAAAAATTATTTACCTTAGTAATTTTAATCATTTTAAAAGCATAAACACGGAATAGATAATTTCAATTTCCTCGAAAGCATTAAGACACGTTCATAGTCATCCGTGGTTCTTCTGGGAGAAAGTTTTGTGTTGGTAAATCTATCTTGTCAAGAAGTTATCATTCATTTCCTGACCGCCAGATACACCAGAATGTCTTTTCTTGCTTTTTTTTATTTCTTTTTTTGTTGGAGCAAGTTTTGAATATCTTTTAAAAATAAATTCAAAAACTCTCAAAATCTCCTTCTTTACTGTTTCTACGATGCTTCGCAACTTAAACTGCATAATGTTTTTTTTTTCTTGTACTTCCCTTTATGGGATGATTTAAACCGGGTGCCTTATTTGCAAACTTGAAAAACATTCATGTGTGCTATTTTCAAAGAAGTTTGATAGTAAACTTTTCTTGTGTTTTTAGGTTAATTTTTGTTAGTTTTTGGGAACTATTTCACAGTTTTTTTCCATAAAGCTTTACAGATGCTATTGTTGCTTCTGTAAAGCATTATGGAAACAAAATTGCTATAAGGGATTAAATACTTAGGTATTTATTGAAAATCTGATTTTTGCACTTAAATTTCCAAAATCGAATGCAGTGTAATCGCAATCACAATCGAAATTGGAAATCAAAGGGAATTGTTTTTGGGCTGTGTCTTTCGATCAAATTTGTTTTTCCGAAATCAGTCCTTTTTTCTTTGAGTGTCTTGGAAATTTGTTCAGAACAGAAAACAACAACAAAAAGATTTCACAGTTATTACCAATCGGTTCTGACTCAAAAAAACGAGAACAGAAAATCCTCTTCTAAAATGTGCCATTAAACAGTGTCAATGAAAAGCAAACTAGAATAGTACAGAACAAAAAATCCTCAATGAACAGCTTTAGAACTACGTCGCATCGTTGAACACACATTTAAAGTTTTTTCTTCATCAAAAGTAGTGCTTCCAAAGTGTTCATTTTGTTAACTTCACTTGATGTTTGCTGATTTAATGAAATTAATGCGTCCTACATCAAATTATGAGATTATAATTCTTCAAAAATTATACTTTTTTGGCGCATTATACACGTGTAAACTTTACATTTGATAGCCATTTGGAAACTATAATTTAGGTTTTATTTGCTATGTAAATTTCCATTTGAGTTTTAGACATTAGATCTGTTTGATTTTGTTTTTCTTTCCCGGTAATAAATAAAACCATTCGGTTCCATTTGTCAGTGTTGTCAGATGGTTGGTATGAAAACCAAAAAATTAAATACAAAAATTATATTCCTTGAAGAAAAGTACTTAAATTGGGAAAGCAGGACATTTTTTCATATCAAAATATTGACATAACTCCTGCTTCCATTTTTGTGCAAATTAAAATTAACATAATTTGTCATCTTGTTTGACGTTATCAATTTAACATGCGGTTGATTATGGTATTTTTTGACTGCCGTTTCATATCATTTTTTTTTTTTTTTTTTCTGATTGACATTTTGAGTTGAAGTTTTGTTTTATACTCAACCAACTGTGATAAAAATTTATTTTTGACAAATCTGATCAAGTAGAAATGAGAGACATTGAGCTAAATTTTTGCTTACGTTTGCCATTTCGAAACACTTATTAACGATGTTTATCTACACCAAATTCAATTTGTTTATCTTTTTTATCAGTTTATAATAAAAATAATGTAAGTCTTAAATGTCAGTCAACACAGAACAAATTCTCTGAATGATGAATATTGTTGTCAAAAGAACTAAGATAAGAAAGAAAATGTTGATTTTTATGCCGACTTTAAGTGGGTTATTAATAAATACTTGTGATAATTTTTTTTTTTTTTTTTTTTTTTTCTTATTTACCTCACTACTTACAGTATTGTTTGGCAGTAATTTTTTTCAAAAAAAAAAATTTAATCAAGGTTCTTAAAATAGGTTGTATTAAGTTTAGTATAAGAAACTTTTTTTTTTTTTTTGATAGCTGTCAAATCAACTAAATTTTTATTTGATATAAGTTAACTTATAAATCATAAATTGACGTATTGTAATACATTTTACTGAATTATTTATTTAGACAGACAGGTACTTTACATTTAATGTACAAGTACCAAATAACCATGACTTATTTAAATGTCATGCTTTCTGACTTATCTATAAACGTATTATAGTAACTGTTTAAAGTTACTTAAATTTTTATTCATATGTAAAGATTTAAAAAAAAAGCATTTCAAGCACAAAAAAAAAATGAAGGTATTCATATATAAAAATAATAGGTTTCTCATTTAAGTTACTTTTAATAATCGATTTTTTGTGAACAAAAGGACTGCAATATTAATGATGTCTCAGAACTGGGTAACTATGGTTTTCACTCGTTCAGTGTTCAGATGATTTTTTTTTTTGTTGTGAATTCCAATAAAGCTTGTTAAAAGTTTGACACCATCACACCAATATCAATAGTGTTCAATGTTCATTATATAATTTCCAAGAATTTTAATATGTTATTATTTTTTTATATTTCATGTCAAACTTCTTTTCCATAGAATTTCTCTCCTTTATTCCGCGCGTATCAATTTTTTCACCACCGCACCGCTTCTCTTTTATTATCCCTATATACTTCTTCGTGTTGTTCATGTCCATGTCCTACTTTTCTGTAAATTTTTGCATTTGTTTTCATTGTAACTGCAAAAAAAAAAAAGGATACCTATATAGACTTTGAAGGATTTTCCTACAAAAACTCAAAATATTGTTGAAATGATAACATCCCAGTCCAGCTGCCACTATCAAAATAAATGTTAAGTGAAACAGTTAATGTTTTGTGTCTACTGGAAATTGAGGTGGTACTAGTATAAATGGCCATGACCACTTCTATATAAATATAATAGAAGTTTAAATCAACTAACAATATACCTATATTTAGGTATGTATATATCACTTACAAACTTCAAGCTTTTTTACCTTGTTTCATTTGACATTTGCTTACCTACCTACCATTTGCAGGTGGCAAGAACTATGTTAGTTATTTTCTTTTTCCTAATAACTAAACAAACATCTTTAATTAACCTTACAACTTTGTATCTGTCAGTTTCATCAAAGTAATCGGCATGATAGATTCGGAAATTTCCTTTATTGTCTAACATCAAGTGGCCAAGTTGGCATTGCTCCAGCATTTGCAATAAGCAATTTTAAATCAATGAAAGTGAAACGAAAAAAAATATGATGAAAAATGATGAAAAATAAAAGTTTCTAATTAATATTTTTTATTAAGGCGGTGAAATTATCAATTATTTGTATAAATTTTAAATACACCTCTATGAGAATAGCGAAAAACAGAGTTAATAGTATTTTTAATCAATTATTTTATTAAAATTTTTATACAAAATTAGATAGTTGCCGAAAGTTGAAGCAAACAAAACTTCAATACTGTCTTCCAAAGACTTCTAAAGTGATATACAAATGTCAGAATTATCAAAGTTGATATAGTTTGTCGGTGAGATATTCAGATAATGTTAAACAGTGTGATGACACTACTAAATATTTTAAAACAATAAATATTAAATATTTGCTGTTCACACCATTTTTTAGTTTCAATTTATTTGTTTCGTTTTGTTTAAATTAACGTATTTAAACCGGTAATTTTAAACAAAAAAAAAAAATAATAAATAAACAAACAAGAGGAGCAACCATCAATTAGCATTTACACTATAGAATTTCTTTTCATTAACATTAATCTGTAAATGAAGACGTTTTTATTTCATACAATTTTCACCTATTCACCTAAAGCGCCATTAACAGGAAAAACTTTTAACCTTTAATTCTTTAAAACAAAAAAAAAAAAAAAAAAAAAAACAGTTTACAGTTAGCACAATATTGCCAATTTTCAATGTCTTTCTATCTCAGGTCAAAGACAGATTCAAGTTCGTTATTCATTAGAGACTGACACAATTATAAAAAATTGATGGAATTGTAAGATTTTAATGCATCGATTGTTGGGAAAATATTCATCAGTTTTAGTATTCATTTTTTTTTTATTCTCATATACCTATAGCTTTTTGAATAAGAAAATTAAAAATTAAATTTATTGTGTTCAATGCGTTAGGGTACCAACTTTGGTACAGTTTTTTTTTTTTCTGAAAGGGTTGTTTCCCCATTCTATAAAATTTGACAGATTTAATTTTTTTTAAGAAAGTACCCAAACAGATCGGTTAGGTGTTATCAACCAAAACCATTTCCATTTGACATGTAGACATTAGATCTGTTTGGTTGCTTTTTTGTTTGTTTGTTATTTTCCAGTGTTAAATAAATTCTAATTGTGTTCCATGTCAGTTGTGTTTTTTTTTTTGTCACTCAGATCATTGATAATAGGTGTGTTTTTTATTACCACCGGTCTTAACTGGACAAAAAAACGCAGTCAGGGCTAATCAATTTACATGTTAAATGCAACAACACTTTAATCCCTTGGGCTTAGTTGTTTAGCCCGGAGAATTCTCTGGGGTTAACTTTTTCAACAGATTTAAATCTGTGCTTCCAAATTAACTTGTTCGTAAATTGTTTAGAATTTGTTTAATAACATCAAAACTGATGTTCGGAATGACAATTATTATTTTAAATATTTATTTAATAGTTAGTTAAACTTTTTTATTTTCAAAAACACACAAGAAACCCCAAAAGCGAAAAATATGACAACTTTATATTTTTTGTGTCAGCTGATTTCGGAACATTTAGTATGCAGTGCTGCCAATTTTTCTCGCTAAGCCCCGAGGCGTTGTTTTTAACCAGTTAAGCCCGGTGGTAATAAAAAACACACCTAATATCAATGAAAAAGAAGTTTAACTTCTAACACACCTTTTATTTTGACATATTCTCTTTTTGCTTTAAAAATGAAGCAATTTATCAATGGTCACATTATTGAATTAAAGACAGAAAAAAAGAGAAAAAGAATAATATTTCACATTTTTAAAATCAAAATACCTATCATGTGAAAGATTTCCAATCAAAATTTTTCAAAAAATATTGGAAGTATACCTAATATTTTGCCCATATTTGTTATAATACATCCCACTATCATTACTACCCGGCTAAAATATGATGACATTGCTGATGAATTCCAGTTCAAAAACTACTCATACACATGCATTTGAAGAGGTAGACACAAATTTAATCTTAAATGCTCTGACGTCATGTGCTATTTACCCTTTCGTAGATATTATGTCAATCTTTACTATTAAGTCTCGAAGTTAGTCATTCATAGGTTTATGATCAAATCAACCCGGAGCAAAGCAAAGCGGCCGGCTTCTCACTCGCCTTGTTCGTTCGCTTAGAATTATACAATAATTTGTCGTTAGCTCGCATGTTGATGATGATTGTGTTCAGTTCAGGGCAACAGACACGTTAAAAAAAAAAATAATAAATGATACTGAAATTATTTTATGACATAGTCGAATAAGAATTATGTTTTGAATAATTATTATAACTTTTTTTTTTACTGTAAGTATTTTTTTTTTTTTAATTTATTTGCTTTGCGTTCAGTTCAGAGAGTGGACGAACGATGATGGTGATGATGATGATGATGATGATGAACAAAAATTTGCGCGGGTATTGTGGTGGTATGGTGTGGCTTCTGGTTGCTGGCTGCTAGCTGCTAGTTGTTGGCTGATGATGATGATGAAGAGGGGAGTAATAGTTAAAAATAAAATTTTCAGGTTGAGCTAAATGGAATTTAGCACACGTATATTTCGGTCTTTATGAGCTCTTTGAATCTTTTATATACAAAAAAAAAGAATTGAAAAGTGACAAGGTAACGCGCTTGTATAGACAACAATTTTCTTTATTTTTTTCTTTTAACACATTAATTGTGTCTCTCTTAGGAATAAAACAAAAATAAAAAAAAAAAAATGAAAAGGTAGGACTTATCCGGATAAAGTTTTGGTATCTAAAGTTACCTACAGTTTTGTTGTAGGTGTTTTATATTTTTTTTTTGGAAAACCTATGAAATCAATTATATTTAATTTTCTATTTTACCTGAATAGATTGGATGTACTTATTTATATTTAGGTATAATAGTTTTAAGTGCTACATATTTAGAGGCTTGGTCATTTAGTTGTAGCAATAGAAATTACGGGGTGTGTTTAAATCGAGTACAGTAGAAGTTCTAATATGAATTCTCATGCGATATCAAAATTGATTCTAATTAAAAGGGTGTTTAGAAAAAAATTAAGCTACAGGAATCGATACAATATTTTTTGTGTTAATGTAGTTACATTTTTATAAAGGTTTTATTTCATTTAGCCGAGCTTAAATTAGGCTGAAAATTTTAGCCGGAAGCTTAAAGAAAATCAAATTTTTGTTTCCAACTGTAGGTATCAAGGTTTATTAAAATTCACAGATATAATTTTGCAAATATGAAAAAGTTAAAAATATTTATTTAATTTAAGTCGACTGTTTAAAGTGAATTTGTTTGAAAGTTAATGACATCATTCATTACATCATTTTTGTAAATCGCATGTTGTATGTGCTTTCTTTCCATATTTTTAACGATATCGGTACAACTCAAGTAGAAAGAAGCGCCCATATAACACAAACCGAATAATGCCCCAGCTCCACCGCCACCTAAATCTAGATTAAGGGTGATCTATTGGTTTACTGAACGCACTCATTTTCTTTTTTGACAACTTATGAAAAACAAAATGTCAAAATGGTAAATTTTAATTATTTTGTCATTTTGTCAAGATTTCTCGCTAAATTGGAAATTTTTGCGTTAAATAAATTAAATAATGGTTTAAGGCAGTGAAAACTTCAGATTAAATACCTAGCTGAAAATACACAATAAGTACCTACGGTTTTTTCAGAAGTATTGAAATTCCAATCTGATATTTGTACAACTGTCAAAATAAATCTTCTTATAAATCATCTCATGCCGGAAGTGCGTTCTTTTATTCGTCGATGTTAACTATTGTTAACAGTAGTTAACTTTCATCGTTCCGAAATGAAACATCGTGACGTCACAACATCGTTCCTAAATCCAATGTTGAAGTGTCAAATAGTTACATTTTGTAACTTTTTCCAACTCAGCTTCTGGACTTGAGTTTCAATGTTAAAGCCTGGTACGCTGCTCGCGCTAAATTTTAGCTCCCATACAAATTATCGAAAATTTTTAGCCGAGATAAAATGGATCCCATACAAGTTATCGATAACTTGTATGGGAATTTTATCTCAGCTAAAATTTATCGCGAGCAGCGTACCAGGCTTAATCTGTCAAACACAACTAAGAAGAGAATTTTTTGTTTGTTTTCATATTTGAAATTATTTAATGCATATTTTTGTCTCAATTTGCTTAGAATTCAATTTAAAAGAATTATTTCAGTACCAAATTAATTCTTTCTTTTGTATTCATTCATAAAATTGATCTCAAAAAATTTTGTTTTGACAGATCAACAAAATGTAACATTAGTCGTTCCTAAATCAAAGTTGAAATTTTCTAACAAAATCTAACAAAAACAAATACAACGATTTTTTTGACACAACAACCAAAGTTAACTTTATTTAATAAAAGAACGGGCCACGGTGAAAGCACTATACTAGATCTGTTTGTTAACTTTTTGTATCAATCTGTTTAAAATCTGTCAAACTTAATACAAAACTTCTTTGAAAAAGAAAGAGTCTCAGATATCTACGACATTTTTGTAGATATCAAAAAAAGACAAACAGGAAATATCATTTATATTCATAACTGACGTTTGAATTCATAACTGATTTCTGAGCTCTTGAGAGGCCTTTGCTATACAATTAGCATTGTCAAACTAAAATTACTGTTGTAGGACATTTTTTCATTGCATTTAAAGAAAATTTGCTTAATTATTTAATATTTTGTTTTGCTTTGCCGAAGCATAGGTTAATGACATCAAGCTGAATTCAATACAAGTATAACCAAAAGACATTTATCATATCATTCTAAAAGAAATAACTCCTAAAATTGAATGGTCTCTCTTTGGTTCTTACAACATTGTACCTTGCCTAGTCGAATCGAATTAGTTAAACATCCCACGTGCGTTGATGTCAATTTATTTTTTTGTACAAAGAACTCGCAGTTCGCACTTACATGAGTTGGTTAGTTTATCTTTTTTCCAATTTCATGATTCCACATACCACATTGAATGTTTATAACACATATATGTATGGTATTTTTTTTTGTATATCTTCAAGTTAGTATAGAAATATTTACGACTCGTATAGACTCTGTATTTTATTTAGAGTGATCGCCATTGCTCTTCTACCTGTTGTAATGACTGGGAAAATAGCCAACAACTATTAAATACAATCTCGGAGGCATCTAAAACTTTTTTTTTTTTTTTGTATAGGTACATAATACATATATATTTGTCTTTGTAAGACAACATTCTCTTGTTTGCTGTATAAATAGTGTATTTGGATTTAATTTAAAAGTTAACTAGGTAAATACTTAAACCATAGCAACATTTTATAAGATTTGAGACACATTTTGAAAAGGTTGGGTTGGATAAGCTATTGGCACCTGCTGTTTTGAAAACAAAACAAGAAAAAATAAACTTAAACATTCGTTATCATTTCTTAGCTGGGTGCTTTTTTTTCTCATCTAAAATTCCTTTGCAAAATTACACCATAAAAAATGTCTTAATTGGTTGAGTGTTTTGTTTTATAAATTAATCTATTGAGGTAATATTTTCGTCACTTTTCTGATGTCATCGTTTTAAGGCTTAAAAGAATGCTTCAGAAAATAGTTCATCATCATTATAGTCAAATTAAGCAAAAGTGACAGGACAGTAACAACCCATATTTTGACATATCTGTCAGATAGAAAGTTGAAAGTTGGAAGTTTAATAAAATTGAATTAAAATTCACATTTAAACGGCCATTTTCAAACTTTAATGTAAGGTCTGTTTGGGTACTGCCCAATTTTTAACAAAAATAATGTAGGTATAAAACTACACAGTTCCAGAGCATGGTATAAAAAGACAAGGTATGATCATTAGAGCAGCCATCTTACAAAATGGGGTCATAAGGTTTTGACGTTTGGCATTTGGCACAGTCAAAAGCAACAACAATTTCCAAGACAAATTTGTTTACAACAACAATTTCAATGGGCTGGGCTTTCAAAACCTTAAGTAGCCATAAGTTTTGACAGTTCTCGATACTGAGTTTTTTCTAATGATCATACCTTCTCTTCTTATACCATGGTTCCAGAGAACCCAAACAGGAATTGGGTTAAAAATGTTGAAAAAAGTAGAAATATTTCTGTTTTAGGAAGTACCCAAACAGACCTATAGAGGCTATAGTTATACTATCTCGAGATTTATTCTAAATCTACTCAGCTTTATCTCGGATTTAGCGTAGGTGGAAACATAGTATTATCCATATAAGACGCTGACATTTATAGCCTGTTTTCAATAGAGCCTAAATAAGATAATTTCGAAAATTATTGCATTTCGAATGTCAGAAAAAAAAAATTACACTGGTCAACAAAATTAAACTTTTTTTTTGTTACAGAAACCAAGGTATACTTTTCTATAGGATTTTGGTGTGCTGAGCTCAAATCCGAAGTCAAAAAAATTCTATCACATCACGTTTTTGAGATAATCCCGTTAAAAAATCGAAAATGCCGCTTTTTACCAGTTTTCGAGATTATTTCTTAGCTTTTGGTTATTTGTTTTAAATAAATTTGTAACGGTTTCTAATAGAACTAAATGTTGTCTTTCTAAATCCGTTTAAATCTTTTAAAAATCTCTTATCTTCTTTGAGAAATCTGAAATTGAAATCAACGTGTTTCGTATATCTCATATTTATTTACTTTTAATAGCGAATCTCGAAAAGTTCTTTGCCAATCGCTTTCAAATTTTGACACAACGTTCCATTTAGAATCTTCCAAGTTTTTATATTTGCGAAGGTGGTGAATCGCAGTGAGATACATCAAAGCGTGACCGTGTCAGATACTTATACTAAATAATTACTAGTGAGAAAATTAAAATTTTTTTTTCTTGTTAAAAACAAGATAAGAACTTACTGGAATGTAAATGAAACGTTGTGTCAAAATTTGAAAGCGATTGGCAAAGAACATTTCGAGATTTACTATTAAAAGCAAATAAATATGAGATATACCAAACACGTTGATTTCAATTTCAGATTTCTCAAAGAAGATAAGAGATTTTTAAAAGATTTAAACGGATTAAGAAAGACAAGATTTAGTTCTATTAGAAACCGTTACAAATTTATTTAAAACAAATAACCAAAAGCTAAGAAATAATCTCGAAAACTGGTAAAAAGCGGCATTTTCGATTTTCTAACGGGATTATCTCAAAAACGTGATGTGGTAGAATTGTTCTGACTTCGGATTCGAGCTCAGCACCCAAAAAACCTATAGAAAAGTATATCTTGGTGTCTGTAACAAAAACCTTGTTGACCAGTGTTATTTATTTTGAAATTTGAACTGACCTTATTTGACAAATCTCGACAAACTCAGAATCACCAAAACTGTAGTTTTCGGTCATAAGTACCTATTAAAAATTTATAAAACCGGAACAAACAAAATAAGTACATAATAACAGACAAACCAAATTATTTAAATCACTTGAGAATTATTTTTTTCTTTTAATTGACCAATTCCAATCTTATTCTATTTAATCTAAAAGCTTTTTAAGTATCCAATTTCAAAATAAATATTTTATTATTATAATCGGGTGCAACATTACCATTTTTTTTTTTTTTCGTTAAAGTGACATATTCTAAAGAAATAAACAAAAAATTAAGCATTTAATTATTCATTAAAACATTATTTCTTTGCAAAAAAAAAAAAAACAATAACCCTAGCCTTACATTCATTAACCCCATTAAGCAAAAATCGATTTGTTCATTTAGAGGTACCTAGTCATTTCAATTAAATGTGTTTACTAGCTTTATTTTTTTTTTATTTTGCTTATTTTTTTTTTTAATTCGTTTAAAATTTAATATAAACATATATAAAACCATTTGCTTGTAAATAAAAACAACTATGGAACAAGCTGGCTTGGTTTAATTATATATAGAAACATAGAACTTAAATTTAAAGTTCTATGTTTTTTTTTCTTATATCGTTAAGTTTTTTAATGATTGTGAATTGTTCTTGTTATTTTTTAAATAAAATCGTTAATATTAAAATTAAGTTTAAAAAATTATTTTGAATTATTAGTTTATATTTATTTTGACATAAATTATTCTCTTGGTTACCTGGGGTCTCCATTTGATAACAGGAATATCGGCCTGTAATCAAATAATTCAAGACCAACCAACAATCCATCCGAATTTGTGGCCATGTATTAACATTTTGTCATCAGTTCCATGTTTCCGTTTCCAAGGAG
The DNA here is from genome assembly GCF_945859705.1 of Episyrphus balteatus. Lineage (NCBI taxonomy): Eukaryota > Metazoa > Arthropoda > Insecta > Diptera > Syrphidae > Episyrphus > Episyrphus balteatus. Next base: position 5,135,161 of record NC_079138.1, on the reverse strand, counting down.
TGGTGATTTACTTATTGGTCAGGTCAAGTGAAGTAGTGTCAGATGACAAATAAATCCGCCATCTTAATTTTTGTTATATACATATGTTTATAAATGTTTTGTTTTTCTGAGAACGAGATGGCGCTAAGATCATAACTTTATTTTTAGTTCAAATTCTGAGTACTAGCTCACCTACATATTTTTATTATTTGTAAGAAAAGAAGGGATATATTTACAATTTACCTCCGCTTTCAAAGCACTTATGCAATTTTTCATGACAATGATACTTTTGGAGGTGTTGTCAATTACTCGCAAGCCTGGCCTCTTCCGAGGTGGAGACTGGGATTTGAACCTTGACTTCTGGTGCCATAGTCCATTGCACTAATTATCACGCCAGATGAGTACAATATTACAGTCGTATTTTTTAAACCAGTTCTAACTTAAACTAGAGTCTAAAGTTATTCCTTCTTTTAAGCTTTATATTTTCTCCTGTAGCTTCTTTAAAGCTTTATAAAAGCAGAGGGGTAGACTTGCGTTACTAAAATTGGGCAGTTGAACGTGACTGCAGAAACGCTTCGGTTGGGGAGAGCATTAAAGACTATAAAAATCTTCGTTAAATCTTCTTCTTGGCAAATCTCAAGTCCAAGAAAATTAAGAGGACAAAAAATTAACACATTTTCTCGAACTGTTTAAGAGAAAGAGTAGTAAGGATTGTTCGAATTTTCACAAGATCTGCATTTAATCGAAAACCGTAAGGATTTGGGATGAACAAGTTACCAAATTCTGAAAGGCCTTGAGTTGGCCTATCAGCATATTTCGTTTTACCCATTATTTTTGGGACACCCTGTATAATTGCAAACCCTTAAAAAATTAAATTATAATTCATTTGTTTTATCGATAAATGCTTTAATGAATAAATATATGCTTTTGATAATAAGATTTAAATATTTTGCAAAATTTGTAAAACATTTGAAACTTCAAAATTTGTCTTTTCACCCTGCTGTGGCAGTCCAGACACAAACTAATATACAAAATGTGCTTCAAGTTATCTCTTCACACTCTGGTCACTAAAACTAATTAAAAAAAAAAAAAAAAAACACTTTTATTTATACTCATTTGTGTGTTTTTTTTTTTTTTGTCTAGTTTGTTGGCTACAGATGGGGAATTCATCGCTAAATATCGCAATCGATAGCGGGAAGACGAAGACTGCCCATGACAGCAGCGACGTTGTTGCCCGATAGTGACGTAGAACCCTAGAGTGTTCGTCTCCTTGATAGATATTTAGTAGTGACTTTTTTTTCGCACAACTGATGCGATAATCTTGTGACGATAATATTATTTTTAAGTCTCTGAAGGCAACAATTATCTTCACAATTTGTTGTCGTAGACGATTTAATTAAAGATTTGCATTAAAGACATCTTAATAAAAACTATTATAATTCACAATCTGTGTGACTTAAATTAGCCAAACAACAAACAAATGTCATTATCGCAATCGCATTACTGTGTACTTTTTTTTTGTGTCATTTAATTTTTATCATACTTTACTTAGTTTTGGTTATTTATTGTAATTTCGTCATTAAAGTACTATAAACTACTCTCTGTCAAGTAGTGAGTAGCTTACGAAATGTCAACAGTACGTGTATTTTGTTGTTTTGACAAACGAAAAATTGTAATTTTTTTTCGAGGTTTTTTGCTGATGATTTTTCAGTTAAAGTGTTTCTCTATATTTATGAATATGTATACAAATTGTTTTGAGGTGTTTCTATTTATATATGACACATGCCTGGGGTGTTTTTTTGTATAGTGTGTAAAAATCAAATTGCTCATCTACTATTTTACACTAGTACAATTTTAATTTATATAAATAGATGAATATTATCTAAACAAAAAACATAAAAAAAAAATGTTAAGGGGATTTGATTCATCGTTTGAATAATGGAAGCTTCATTTAAAAATTATAGTATTTTTGTATCCGTCTTATTTCATTTAGTTTGGTTCAAAAAAATAATTCATTAATTTGCATTTGTTTTTCTGTATGAATGCTTTCAAATAATAGTGGGTTATCTTTTGACATTTATATCTATAATCAAATGTGTGTCAGTTGTCAGATCGTAAAAACAAGTGATCAGACTTATGTCCTCTTGGCTCCACTCGGGGATTCGCTAATTCTGAAGGTTTAACTACATTGGCTCAGAAAGAGAAAAAGTATAAAAAATGTGAATATTTTCAAACGTATTTTTTATAGTTTTTCCGGGTGGACAACTTTAAATAATGATGCAGAAAGCTTATTTTTTTTCTAAAAAAGAGGTATACAAACCTCTTTTACACAAAAAATTTGTGCTAGTGAGAAAAAAAAATATTTTACTTTTGAACTTTTGGTGTATGTAATTACAGCTTGACATTCAATATAATAGTTTTAATTTCTCTCTTTCATTTCATCTTAAATAGCCTATCCTATACGCACCCATTGTTAAGTTATTTGAAATCTCTTACTTTCCACGCCCTGGGGCTGTTGCACTTTCTGATTAGTCAATCTGCACTGGTGAAGAGGTAAACAAAATTTTTTTCCAATGCTAATTACAAAAAAAAAAAACGTTTGTTTACTCCTCACGCGGGTGATAAACTGCTCATGAGTAGAAATCTAGTACAACAACTACATATTCCTATTCCTAGTTTTTAATCTGAATCTAACCTTTGTGTAAAACTTTTTTCGAATGTTTTCACTTTTTCGTTTTTGTGGCTAATGTAGTCGAGTCTTTAAAAAAAGTGTGTGTACACATTAGTGTGTGCGTAAATTCCTAAAGTCATGTTTTCGGAGTAGACAATGCCCTAGACCTAAAGTTAATACTATGCTTCCACCTACTCAAAATCCGAGATTTAGCCAAGTAGATTTAGAATAAATATCGGGATCTATTCTAAATCTAATTCACTAAATCACGGATTTGGGTTCACCTAACCTAAATCCAAAATTTTCAACTACCCTTAAACCGAGTTTTAGAATAAATCTACTCACGGCCATATTATTCACTAGTTTAAAAAATACATCTGGATGTACCTAAAGAACTTGAAATGTCAAAAATAAATCCAAATCCATGATATTCACTATCACATAGAGAAAAAAAATTGTCATTTTTAACTATTTTTTTTAACTATTTTCATAGTTAAAATCGGGGTAACTATTTTGGATTTGGATTTATTTTTGACATTTGACATTTTTACATCCAGATGTATTTTTTAAACTAGTGAATAATATGGCCGTTAGCTAAATCTCGGATTTAGGGCAGGTGGAAACGTAGTATAATACTACGTTTCCACCTACCCTAAATCCTAGATTTAGCTAAGTAGATTTAGCATATATCTCGAGTTTTATTCTAAATCTCGGATTGTAAGTAGTTGAAAATCTTAGATTTAGGGTAGCTGAACCCAAATCTGAGATTTAGCGAAGTAGATTTAAAATAAATCTCGAGATTTATTCTAAATCTACTTAGCTTAATCTCGGATTTAGCGTAGGTGGAAACATAGTATAAGGCTCTACTTAAGACGAATTGAACAAAAATAAAATTTTAGTTGTCATCAGCCCTTGCCTCTAGGGTCATACTTTCGCCATACAAATTTGTATCACCAAAGCCTTCAAAAACGGTAAAAAATGACAAATAATTAAAAGAAGGTGTGTTTTTTATTACCACCTGGCTTAACTGAACAAAACAAAAACGCTTCGGGTTTTAACCTAGAATCTCCCGACAAACAATTTTGGTTCTATAAAGCTTTATAGATGCAATTGTTGCTTCTGTAAAGCATTATAGAAGCAAAATAATTGTTAGTAGAGCTTGGCAGCATTGTATATTGAATGTTCCAAAAACAGCAGACACAACAAAAATTTAGAGTTGTCATACTTTTCGCTTTCGGGTTTTTCTTGTTTTTCTTTTTCATGAAAGTTTTACAAAGAGATACAAAAATGTATGCTAGCAAAACTAGTTAAATACATTTTGTCATTTTAAACGTCAGTTTTCACGTTTGTAAACAAATTCTAAACAATTTATGACAAAAATTAGTTGGGTAGCACAGCTTCAAAACTGTTCAAAAAGTTAAGCCCAGAGAAATCTCCGGGCTAAACAATTAAGGCCGAGGGGCTAAAGTAAGTTAAGACCGATTGTAATAAAAAAACACACCTATTGTGACGTCACCATATCGTTCCTAAATGCAATGTTAAAATGTACAATAGTTAAATTACATTACATAGGGAACTTTTTGTTTGTTTTCATTTTTTAAATTATTTTATTTATATATTTTTGTTTCAATTTGCCTAGAATTCAATTTGAAAGAATTATTTCAATAGCAAATTAATTCTTTCTTGACAATTTATTCATAAAATTGATCTCAAACAATATTTCGTTTTGACAGATCAACAAAATGTAACATTAGTCGTTCCAAAATAAAAGTTGAAATTTTCTAACAAAAACAACAACAACGTTTTGTTTTGACACAACCACCAGAGTTAACTTTATTATTTAAGCCTGTTACGCAGATCGCGCTAAATTTTAGCCGAAATAAAATTCCCATACAAGTTATCGATAATTTGTACGGGATCCATTTTAGCTTGGCTAAAATTTTTTGATAGTTTGTATAAAAGAACGCGCCACTGGCAAATTGTCACTCGTGTCAATTTACCATAATCAGTGCTGCACCCATCAATCGCATCGTATAAACACACAACTCCGAAAAATTAAGTAAGATCTCTTGGCATCACTTTTTATTTTCCTGTTTACAGCTTCAAGCTTCAGCTGTCATCGGAAAAAAAAAAACAGCTGAAATCAAACTGCAAAACGAAACGATCGAAAAAGAAAGTGTGAATTTATAAATAGTCGAAGTGTTTTGTGTTTGAATATAATTTTTGTTTTATTTTTTTTTGCCAAGTGATATTTTATCACTAAAAACAGTTACATGTAAGCAAACTTTGTTCAATAATTTATTTATAAATTATTTTTGTTCATAATTTACAATGCATTTTATTACATATATTTTATTTATTATTGTCTATACAAAAAAAAACACGTTTATTGAAGCAACAAAAATATTTGACGCCACAGAACAGATTCCAGAGCCAGAGCCAAAGCACCGGAATGTTGAAAGATGAGTTGGTTTTGGTTGGAAGTTCTGTTGGCTGGTTAATGGTTGATTTTTTATCATGAAACTGAGGTAACTTGCGTTTTGTTGATTCTTATGTGACATTATAATTAAATGAGTCACTTAAAAAGATTCCCCGAGTCGAGTCGAATCGAGTCGTTGATGTTGTTGATTTACGGCTTTGGATAGGTAGCAATGAGTTTAATTTCTGGCGCTAAATGCTCTTTATGAAAAAAAAGATTAAATTCAATTTATATTGGAATTATTTTGATTAGATTGGATTGGCCAAGTCCAAGTAAGCTAAACACCTTGGGTAATATTTTGTATGCGACAAACAAACTTGATCATTTCACTATTCCATTCCAATTGGAGTTAAATTTTCTAGTCCACAAAAAAAGAAAATATTTATATTTCTCTCTTCTCTTGGTGTCCTTAACCTTCCCTCCTCCATCTTATTTTTTCTTACACGTTGCTCCAACTGGGGTATGACATACCCCAATCATAAATATTTAAAAACTATATTGTTTTCATAAAATTAATTTTTTATTCATCATTTATATTTTTAGTACACCGATTTCAAATAATATTTTTCACTCAAACAATTAAAAAATAAATACTTTCTACACAAAAAAATTATTTAAAAATTATACTTAGAGAAAAAATTTCGTTTTACAAATTTTTCTGGGGTATCTCATACCCCAGAGGGAGGACGGAAGGTTAAATCTTTCTCTTAAAATAACTAGTGTTTTAAATGTATAACTTTTGACTTAGATTTGTTTAAACTAAAAATCCAATTAGAACCAGGCGCAAATCTAGAAATTCGGTTTGCTGGGGTCACAAGTAGGGTTGCCAACCGTACTCTAAAAAAGAGTATTGTACTCTATTTCACGTATGTGTACTCTATAATCTATAACTCTGATAGAGTACGTCAAAATACTCTTTTTTTTTTTACGTAAGGCCACCACATAAACATCCTAACGTTTACAAATTGGTGGATAACTTTTATATTTCTAAAGATAATTGAATGAAAAAGAAACCGAGGCTTAAAATATTCGACCTTATAATCAGTGTTGCCAGAGCCGGCTATTTATCGCCAAACAGGCTCCTTGAAATTTTAACTCGCTCCTTTAAATTTTGATTTTCGATTTATCGGATTCTGGCTCTTTTAATTTCGAACTTGGCGATTTCAGGCTCCTTTAAAATGAAAGCATTTTACAGAAAAAATCCACCAAAAATGTGAATGTGACAACCAATTTGCATACATTTTTGATTTGATTTTCATTTAAAATATAATTTTACGCCCGTAAATGAGCATGAAAACCAAAATATATCAACAAAATGAAAAAAATAATTACACTTGAAGTCTGATAAGCAAAAGTTGTTTGAAAATTGCATGCCACAAAAATTTTTTGCGTTTTTTTTTTTTGAATATTTTTGAAAGCGGCTATTTATGGCTCCAAAATTTTTCAAAATCGGCTCCTTGCCTCGAAAATACTCTGGCAACACTGCTTATAATTACTAAATATGAACAATTGTTTTTAGAGAGTACAAAACACTATAATTTTGGTAGTTGTTTTAGTATGACCTACTTGTTTTGTTTGTTTCTTAGTCAGACTTAAAATTAAATTTTTTAAATTCTGTTTTGGAATGAAATTGATTTAAAGGAAGGAGTAAGCTTTTTTCAAAATATTAAACTTTGTTTTTTTTTTTTTAAATAGAAAAATATAAAACGCAACTGATGCTATTTTTCTTGATTTTCCAATGTTTGAAGTGGTGTAACTTTTGCTGTTTTCAATATACTAATTCATCGAAATGAAAAATTTATAGAATATTAATAATATACAAAAAACGGTTTTAAATATTAATTAAAGAAAAATGTTTAAAAAGGATTTTTTACTTTTTCAGAAATATTAGTTTAATTTATTTTTATTTCAAATTTTGTTCTCTATTTTACTTTGTTTTTGTTTAAGACCTCAAGACATTAGATTTTTTCTTGTAAAAAAATTAAGGTATTTATGTTTGAGATGAGCTTCTTATTTCTTTTTATTTCGATAAATTATAATGGTAACTGCAAAAATTGTGAGCTATATACTATCTGTTCTTACAACTTCAGCATTCACTGAGAGAGTAGAGTATTTTGGGTCATGAATATGAAGTGGTGAGATGAGAGGAATAGGGCTGCATTGAAATTGATCAAAAATTAGCTCTTAATTTATATGAATTTTGAATTTCACCGTTTAGAGTTATACCTACACATATTTAAAAAAATAACAAAAATATTGTTATATATATTGTTATATTTTTAATAGTTTTGTTTTAATGTTTAAAGTCTAGTATATAAAACGACCTAATTTAAGCTAACATACAAAATTCTATCCAGAATCTTAGATCAAATGTATTTTCGAGAAGATTCTGTATAATAGCCAGCATACTTATAAATAGGCAACTTGATTTATTTTATTAAGAAGTTGTTTTTAGAAAAGAACATTTTCAAAGTCGTTAGAGCCGCTTTTTAAAGAAATTGAAAAATCAGGATTCAAAATATAGTTAGTAGGGTAGAGTTGCCCATTTTCGGCCGTCTCCAGTTTTCGGCCACCTTTCGGAAAATCGTTATAACTAGGGATTTCGTCGAGTTTATTCGAAAATTTTGCTCTTATGCTGTTGTCTTATATGTTAGAAAAGCAAACGAGCGAAAATTTGGAGTAAACCCCTTTGAAATAACAAGTTATAACGATTTTCCGAAAGGTGGCCGGTAACTGGAGACGGCCGCAAATAGGCAACTCTACCCAATGCCATTATGTAGTAAGTGTTTATCAACAAAGAAAATCAAATTCCTGTTTTAAATAATATATACATATTCTTTAATCTAAAAAAAAAAATAATTTTTCAGTATTAAATTGTTTTGTCATTTTGAACAAAATCAGAAGAAGCTGCACTCACGGCCATATTATTCACTAGTTTAAAAAATACATCTGGATGTAAAATTGTCAAATGTCAAAAATAAATCCAAATCCAAAATAGATATCCCGATTTTAACTATGAAAATAGTTAAAAAATAGTTAAAAATGACTATTTTTTTCTCTGTGTGATAGTGAATATTATGGATTTGGATTTATTTTTGTAATTTCAATTTCTTTACATCCTTTACTAGTGAATAATATGGCCGTTATACATTATACTAGTTAAAATAAACGGGGACACCTTTTTAATTTAACTGTTTTTTTTTGGAACGATTTTCCGTTGAAGACAATCATTTTAAAATTATGTAAGTTTTTTTTTTCAATATTGAATCAAAGTTGTCCATACTACATTTAACATTGCGTTTGCAGTTGAATATTTTTATCAGAATCGCAGGGACCGGTTTTAAGAAAATTACCTATATTTTTACAAAGTTCTTACATGGAAGGTACCTACCTTAATAATCGTTCAACTGTTTGAAAAGCACGAAAATAGCTAAGAAACCTTATGTATATGTGAATTTTTGATCATATGATTGAAATTTAAAAACTAAACAAAACACTACAACAAAAACTTAGAGCTATTATCACAATTTATTATCACAGACTTTAATTTATGGCAACACTATATGCGCAGCTGATATTATCGATGTATTCTCGATGGTTCATCGTTCGGTTAATTTTCTGCTGGATGCGCAGAATTTCCAATGTGTAGCGGGTGGAGATGCGGTTCTCCTTTTCTAATATTTTGATGTTACCGAACCGATAAACCATCAAGAAGACATCGATATTATCGATAATAAATAAAACATAAAAGTTTAGCTAAAAAATGTTTTTCTGCGACAGTCGTGTCTTGGGTAGAATTTGCCTGGCGCGCTTCACTATAAAAAAAAAACTTTGAAGTTTCGATATATCAATGTTTCGAAGGGCGATGTTTATTTTGGAAACGTCGAACCATCGATGTTTTTTCTACGATGTTTGCATGTAATGATGGTTATTTCATGTTGATTGCTAATTGTACCGGCACACAAGTCCGTTTGGCCCGGTCACCCTCCAGTTTTGAGCTGTGACTGCATTTTGTTTGAATTTTTATGACTTTTTTCAGCGGGTTCAGCGGGTCTGGTTCCTGGTACATGACACTTTTTTGTTTTGTGTTGCGGGGATGACAGCGACAGTGCCAGCACACAAAAAAAAAGTTGTATGTACCTACTTGTACTTACCTAACTATTTATTAAATACTGCCTTGAAAAAGCTGATTTTTTAGGAATAAAAACTGCACTTCATATGTCTCTAGAAACAAACATTTTGATTAAGCTAAAAGCGATACTGACTCTGGTAGTAGCTTGGCATATTTTCGATAACGGATTTTCAAAAAGAAACTTGCAGCAAGTTCTAAAACTAAACAAAACTGATGAAAGAGTAAAAACCAGTTAACTTTGACATTATTATTTGTACATTTTAAACCAAAAATTTAAAGGTATCACGGAAAAGACAAATTACATAATAATACAAAAAAAACAGAAAATCCCGCTAAGTAAACTATTGATTGATACATACAAAAGTAAAGAGAAAAATAATTTTTGCACTATTGCAACTCTATGAACTTTACGACCAGGGTCCACAGTAAAAACAGCACAAGTCCATTCCAACTGATTCCGAGAAAAACGCATTTTAAAATTTTGTTCTCCATACAACTTAATAAAAGGCATATCATTTATTTATTTTTTTTTTAGCAAGGCTTCAATTTGTTTTCTTAAAGTAAGGATGCCATCAGTAAATACTACAAACACTCATTACTAGTTAAGTTTTGAAAAAGTGGACATGTTCCTTTTTTCCTCTGGACCTTTCAAATGGTAGTGTTGATATTATGCTAGTTGTATTAGTGCCATTCAAGATTGATTTAAGCGCGGTTTTAGTTGGTTGTTCATTTTCTGTTTTTTTTTTTCGTATTTCTAACACAAATCTAAGCTTTCTGCATCATTTGAAAAGTTAAAATATGTATGAAAATTTTACTTTTTGTAATTTTTTACTTTTTGGCCCAATAATGACGGCGGGCCCTCCGATTATCCTTTGTAGATATTTTTTCTTTAAATAATGGTAACCTTTTTGTCTATCTCATCACTCTGGTGTATCTAAGAAACAAAAAATTAGAGATTCCGGGAAGAGTGATTCGGCCGAATACAGAAAATTCTTGCCTTTTGACGTGTTATGACCTCTCTTATTGTATTGTATTGCATGTCGCCTAAAAGTTAGGAAGCATTTTCTTTCTTTTTATTTACGAGTGCGAGAATATTTTCAGAAGTTGGAATTGTTTAAAAAAAAATTCTCAAAAATACCCAAATAACTTTTTTTGAATAAAAAAAAATATGTTTAAATAATAATAATTCTTTCTTATACTCGATTTGATATTCGCCGAATATGTCGAACTATTTGGCCGAATACCGAATATCCAAACATTTTTGAACTATCCTAAGATTTATTTTGCCAATGTTAAGTAAGTAAAAAGAAACAAGATCATAGATTCTTAAAAAAAATGAAGAATTTTCAAACACTAACAAAAAATCGCTCTTCTCATTTTGAGCGCAGTTTGCTTCAACGTCAATCTCAATATATTCAAAAAAACATACTATTTCTTTTGATTAATTTTCTTCATGGTTAGATTTTGTGAGTATTTTTTTTTTTCTCTTATAAAGCAAGAGAAAGGGTAATAGTCCTTGACAGAAGACATTGAACGAGCTAAAATTCATAAAATAATAATAACAGTGACACAGATAGAGCTAGCAGCAAAAGCGAAGCCCCACAGTACTACATTCAATCGACGAATGAGAATAGAAAATGGATTTGTTTTTGTTTTGTTTTTATTTTTTTAAACTTTCTTATGTCGAGTGAAAATATAAAAATTTCTAACATTACCCTAAATGATTTAAAAAAGACAAGAGAGACATTTCCAATAAGTATCGTTTCAGAAGCCTATTGTTTGTTCAATTGTTAGGGTTCTTTTTTACTAAAATACGATATTTCTTTTGATGTTCTGACAATTCATCTTATAGATCTGCGATCCTATTACAAATATTTCGCGTTTTCCAATAATCCAATTAAGCTGTCCTTAAATCTTCATAAAGGATTTTTATTTTTGTTTTTTTTTTTTTACAACACTTCATTTCGATAGTGGAGTTTTTTTTGTTGAATTTCTACACGAAAAAAGTTTCAAATTTGATCAAAATTTTTCGTATAGTCGCTGACGATTTTTAAACAAGTCACCGATATGATTTCTGGCTGCCATATTTATTGGTGCTTATAACAAAATCCCATTTGCAACCTTGAGAAAAAAAGTTACCCTTGCAATGTCAACCTTTTTTGTTATGTTATAATATTAATATATTATCCGATTTGTATGGAAAAATTAAAAACCTATTTAAATACAATAAACCTCATTAGAATTAATTAAAATTTGCAGAAAAGTTTTTCATTGGAAACATACTTCATTCAGATTTTCAGTTTTTTGTCTTAACCACAAAAGCCTCCCACCATCACAGTGAATGGAATTGATTTTGTTTCAATGAAAAATATCCATTTTTTGATTTATCATGTTTTTATCCGAAACACCACAGAGACCTAATTGATGGATACTCAAAACCATATCACGTATCATTTTACAATCCTATTTGGAATTAAAATAATTATTCTGATTGACCAATGCTAACGCCAACAATGGAAACCTTTCAATAATGATTTTCTATAGAATACCACAGATATAAAATCCTCGAAAATAATACGTTATTTGGAAAGAAATATTAAACTAAAATCGCGCAACATCTGTTTAGTTAATTAAAATTCAATTTTAATTAAATTCCCATAATGGCCACCACTTATGCCCTTAGGACTTAAACCTATATAGACAGACAAATAATACGATACGATGTAGCAAACCGAAAAACAACCATTAAAAATAGAAAAGCAAATCTACCTTGGCTTTTGATATTTTCCCAATATTCGAAATTCATAATATACTAAAACAGATTATAAAATACATATTTATACACATACTTATATTTGAAATTGAAGTTCATATGTCAGATTTCAATGAAAAGGATTACATACACAACGCATAATTCCTTTTTTAATTCATCATCAATTCATTGAAATACCGTTACGATTGAATGATAAGCTTATAGTTTTTGTTTTTGGTTGGTTCTTTGGCATTTGTGTACTCCCGCAGGTGTTAATCTTGTTACTGATGGATGGAGTCTTCATTTCAGTTTTCTCTCTGAATCAATTTTAAACATATCATTGATTAAATTAGCTTTAGGATATACCACCCACCACAATTCGCCATAATTAGTGCATCTGAGTAATACATACACTATTTTGAAAATAGAAAGAAGCCTTTTATATTAAAAACAAAAAAACAAAACAACAAACCCCTCAGGAAACTTGAAAATGCATGCAACCCACAACAAAATGTGAAACTAGATATTAGATAAAAGTGTGTTGCTCCTTGATTCTAAATATAAAAGGAGAGGCTATGGTCATTGGTGAACATGAGCCTTTTGTTAAGTAGTTTTATTTGGTTTATGTTCTTTGCCATCAGATTCTTTGTCGTCCTTTGGGAGATTCAATTATCTTCAAAGGCGAAGCAAGCTTGGGTGTTTATCTCTGCAATTATATGTTAACTCTTTGGGTTGGATGAAAATTATTATGCCTCAGGGTTTGTGCAAGGAGAGAGATTTTTTTTTTCTCTCAACCTTAATCTTTAGCAACCTCGTACATGCATTTGCATTATGCAGAATGATGAAAGTAAATTTTTGTTGTACACAAGATGAAAAAGAATTTTTTCAACGTTTTGTTTTGTAGCTACAGACAAATTGCTTTGTATTAGGAAAAGTTTTTTTTTTTTTTCGTTTTAGTAGTTCTAAATTCCCAAAGAAAAAGACTCAACAGAAAACAAAAATCCTTTAAAGAAAATTCAATTTTAAAAGTGTTTTTTTTTTTCAGATTATCGCAATAAGAAGATTTTTCAAATGCCAAGTTGAATGTTTTTACTCTGTTATGGTATTTTGACTAAAGTTCTTCAATTAAAAAACATTCTTCAAAAATAATTAAATTAAAGGTTATTGTATGTGCGTGGGCTACGGCAAATATTATTTTTATATTGCTTGGATACACTACACACACCTTTTCCAAAATCAATTTTAACAAAATTATTCTTACGGCAGATAATTTTGATATTAAATACATGTTTATAAATGTCCTTTTCATCTTAAAATTATTTGAAAATTCGCTATGAGAAGTGAACATCGTTCAAATTGACCAGTGATCGGTCTTTTATAAATCAAGTTTCTCGCATGGAAGCAACACTTTCGTACAATAAATTCGTATAACGAATTCGAAAAAGTGACTTCAATGCAATGATAAAATTTATTGTGAATCCAGTAAAAAAGGATACTTTCAGGATGTCAAATTTGGCGGGATGGTGTTATGCATAAGAAAAAAATCTTGTTTCAGATAGTTAGATGATTGTTCATTTCTTGGAATTTTTTTATTCTATTTTTATATGGAAATAATGGGTTGATTTATACTTTAAGCAAAGTCATCGCATACCATTTTATATTTAATATTATTTTGCAACTTCCTAAATTTCTGGAGTACCTACTTAGTACTTATTGCTTATATGTATGTATTGTTCAAAATATAGTATGACTTTATTTGTTTCTTTTTATCTATTACAGATTTCATCGTAACAAATGGCCACAATAGATGGAAGACCGGCGCAATATGGGATCTCTCTTAAGCAATTACGAGAGCTCATGGAAGTCAGGGGTCGGGAGGGCGTAGCAAAAGTAAATGAATTTGGTGGTGTGCACGATGTTTGTAAAAAATTATACACATCGCCAAATGATGGTAAGTAGTTTTCACTCACTCCATTCTCACTGAATGAACAATTAATAAGAACTATTCACAAAATCAAATGTTTCATTGACATTGATAAATAATAAATTGATGAATATGATGTTGGTCATGAATTGTATAAACAAATATTTATAGCAGTTTCTTTTTTTTGAAAAAAAAAAAAAAAAAAAAAAAAAAAATGTTCTACGCTAACATTTCAAATGAATGGTAAGAATGCAAGTATTTGTTTTCTTTTTAAAAAAAAATGCTGTGAATGGATGGATTTAAATAAACCATTTTTGATCTGTACTTCTGTTCTGTAACATTTCACTGGCGATAAACATTTTTTAAATTTTTATAAATCAAATTATTCCATTAATTAGGAAGAATTTTGTTCATATTCAGAAAGTATGAGTTAAGAAATTATGATTTTGAACAAAAATCCTTTTATCTTAATGGAATATAATATATTTCATTACCAACACTAATCATTCAGCTAATTTTGTCCGTGGACCTTAGATTTGCTTGGTTATTTGCTTACTTAGGTCCTCAGACCTATTACGTCCGTGCCTCAACTACATCTGGGCGCCATTAACTATGGCTTTTGGACATGTATCATGACGCTTAAATGATCCTTCATGAAGCCAAACATATTTAACTTTTAACTATAATTTTGTTTTTATATTTATTTTATTAAAAAGGTTTGAGCGGATCAAGATCTGATATAGAACATAGACGTGAAACCTTTGGTTCGAATGTTATACCACCGAAACCACCAAAAACATTTCTTACACTAGTCTGGGAAGCTCTCCAGGATGTGACACTTATTATATTAGAAGTAGCTGCATTAGTATCCCTTGGTCTATCGTTTTATAAACCCGCCGATGAAGATGCTCGTAATTATCCTTTTTTGTTTCTAGTTTTAAAATGAAAGATTTAAATCGACATCTTTGTCTTATTTTTTTTTTTTGTCACCATACAGCTGTTCTTGCAGAAGAAGACGATCACCATGGCTGGATAGAAGGTTTAGCTATCCTCATTTCGGTTATCGTTGTTGTGATAGTAACAGCATTCAATGATTATTCGAAAGAAAGGCAATTTCGTGGCCTGCAAAATCGTATCGAGGGTGAACATAAATTCTCAGTTATACGAGGTGGTCAAGTGTGCCAAATATCTGTTGGCGATATTGTTGTTGGTGATATATGCCAGGTTAAATATGGTGATCTATTACCAGCAGACGGTGTTCTTATCCAGAGTAATGATTTAAAAGTACGTTTTCTTTTATTATTCCCCATTTATTAAATTTTAATTTTTCACTATCTCACTATTTCATTTATGTTTTTTCTTTTTTTTTTTTTTTTCTTTAAAAGGTTGATGAATCCTCGTTAACAGGTGAATCTGATCATGTTAAAAAAGGTGCCGATTCAGACCCGATGGTCTTATCTGGGACTCATATTATGGAAGGTAGTGGTAAAATGGTTGTTACCGCTGTTGGTGTTAATTCACAAGCGGGTATCATATTTACGCTCTTGGGTGCTGCTGTTGATCAACAAGAACAAGAAATCAAAAAGATGAAAAAGGGTGAGTAGTTTTATTTCAAATTAGGTGAACAATATTACAGCTTAGGCTTATTTTCATTGAATTTTGTTTTGATAAAAAAAAAATGGTTTGCTTATTTTCTTTTATATATATTTTTTTTTTTCAAAATTAAAAGTTTACTTAAAACTCGTAAAGTTTTGAGAATTTTTCGAAAATTAATTTAATACAAGAAACTTTGTAAGATATATGTTTAACTATATTTGAATAGTTAACTTAGTTAATGGCTTGCGCAAAATTTAAACAAAATAGAGCAACGTGAAGAAAAAAATAACAAACAGTTTAAATAGTTTTTATTCGTGTTCATAGTTAAATATTTTACCCTTTTTGGAATGTGTCTGAGTCCTGCTGCTTTTTTTCAAAGCCGAAGTATTGCCACCTTAATTCTTTTCCTTTTTTTAAATAAAAATTAAGTAATAAAATATCCCGTAAGTTTAGTTTTGAGCTTGGACCTGTAACAAAAAAAAAAAAAAAAAAAAAAAAACAGTAAAAACCCAAATCGTTAATTCTTTAATAAGTTGTAAATATTTTTTGTTACTATTTTTTTATTTGTTTTAAAACGTTTACAGACCTTTGATGTGGCGGTAAGTTCTTACCAAATCGGTTTTCGTTTTGTTTTTGTTTTATTTTTTTCTTTATTAACATTTGTTTTTACTGTATTAATATTTTTGCGGAAAAAATGACATCAACAATCAAATTTATTGTTAATTTCAGTTACCCAATACCCAAAATAAAGTGAATTATTCCCAATAATGAATAAATTGGAATGAAAATCATTTGAATCGTTAATTCGAGAAATCAATCTTTGAAAAACCTTACTTAAAAATAATTTGACAACCTTGCATGTCATTGAGAAAGTGCATTATCGAATTATTATAAAAAAAAGCATTGCCGAGCAGTTCAAATCTGGCCGAAAAATTTTAAACACTTAAACAAGATTATAGTTACTTCCAAATAAAATGTAAATTATTAAAATGCCTTCCTGATAAATTAGTTAAAAAATACAGTTCTATTTCATTCATGTATTGCGACCAGGGAAAACTTCCCTTATTTACCACAATCTAGTACTATCGTCAAAAATATCTTAATCATAAAAAAAACTTCGGCAGAAATTCAATAAATTAAACATACACCATAAATCAGTTCTGGTATGTTTACTTCGCGATTACTTGATAAGTTAATAAAACGCACGACTATAACCTTGTCAAGAATGTTAAAAATTCATAAAAGAATAATTATTTTTTTAAATTTTATTTGAAAAAAATAAAAAAAAATAAAACGTTTAAATCAACTAATTATTGACACGATACCAATGAAGGAGCAAGCCTAGTGATTAACAACTCTCAACCATTCTTGTGAGCGTGCAATTCTTAATTTGCAAGAATAGAAGAGTCCGAACAACACAAGAATTTTTTTTTTTTTTTTAATTGGTATTGGTAAAAAATCGTCTCATAAATAGTTATCTCCAGTTGTACAAATCAAGTTTAAGGCTGTTCTCCACTTTAGTATGCTACCTAATATGAGGAATTTCTTTGCCTCGTTGTCCATCGACGGGTGTTGGATATGAATATTCGGTGAGCTTGTGATAGTTAAAATAATTATTACAAGAAAATAAAGATTTACAAATTTTCAAAAATTACGATGCACAGGATGAAACTTCTATAAATATCAAAAAAAAAAAAAAAATATTTGACCCTTATGATGAAAAATCAAGTAGCTTATTTTTTTGTGTCAACTTTTTCCTCCTCTTAACATAACGTCTCAACTGAAATCGCTTATATTCACCAAATCAATATCTCCAAGCATAGATTCCTATTTGTTTTTTTTTTTTTTTTGAAAAAGCGTTAAATAACTTTTATGCGCCTCAATAGTTTTGATAAAGTATCAATTATTTTGATTCTATGTATATTGAACGCTTTTCACTAACCTTTAAACAAAAGTAAAACATTTACTACTAAAATCGCAAGCCGAATTTTCTCGCGCCGCGCTTTCTTTTAAGTTCTCTTTTTCTTTTTGTTGCTTACAAAATGTTTTATTTTTTTTTTTTACTTTTATAACTTTTACAAAATCACATATAAATAAAAATATAAAAATTCGTTTTAATAAAAATCAAAAACATTTTTTTTTTGTCCACCATTCACAATGAAAAATATAAATCAATCAAATGGAAGATAAAAGTAATTTGAAAACCAATATACCTATATAAATCTATTTTTTAAATTATTTTTTTTTTATTTAAATTAAACTTAAAAAATTAACTTAAATTTTGTTTAAATCAATTTTTTTTTAAATTATCTATTATCTTTAATGTGTATTTTTAAATTGTATCAAATTTAAAACAAATAATATTTTCTTTTTCTTTCTTTGTGGAAATGATATATTATATATATATGTATGTGTATATGCATTTTTATATACAAAAAAAAAATATATATATATATAAACAAAAAAAACTGAATATTTCGTGTGCATGATGTGATTGATCGCCCCCTCTCCTCTTCATCCACACTTGTGTGATATTCATCATCAAAAAAAAAAAATTAAAAAAAAAAACAAACAAAAAATAAATAAACTATATTCGCTAACAAACATAAAAAAAATTGATAAATAAAAAAATAAACATTGGCAGAAGCTAAAAAGGCGAGGAAGAGCAAGAGTTTAACAGGTGATTTCCTCATATTTGTTTTTTATATCTCTATTTTATTTGTGTCGCTTTTTATTTTTTAATTTAATATTTTTATTTTTATTTTGAATTTTAATTTAATTTTTATTTCTTACTACGCTTTTGCTTTTTATTAGCATTGATATTATCCAGCATTTTTCTTTTCTTATATTTTTTTTATTATTATATCTTATTGACTTATATGTAGAAACAGCATGATCATTTATTTTTTTTTTTAATTTAATTTGAAACTTTTTGTTGACGCTTGTTAGCACTTGCGCTTTTTTGCAAACAAATATATATACAAAGTTAATTAAATATTTAAAAAAAAAAATTAAATCAAATGTGTTGCATACAGAAAGAAAAGAAAAATTCATGTGAATATAAATGTACCTCACAGTTAAAAACAAAACAAAAAAAATATATTTTTTTTATAGTGACAGAAAATATTAAATTATTCTTCAATAAACAATAATTGTTCTGACCAAATTTTGTTTAAATCCTGAGAGTTCATTATTTTTTAAAATTATATTTTTTTTTTTTCTTCTTCAACAAAAAAAAAACAAAAAACTATTAATATATAAACACACAAAATTAAAAAAAAATATAAAGATGATGGCACGACACCAATCAGTAATAGTCACATGAGCTCACCACCCCATGATGTTGTTAAATCGGAATCCGATGGGAATCATGTTCAACCAGCTGCATCAAGTTCTGAAGGCGGCAGTCATAAGAAAGAAAAATCCGTACTTCAAGCTAAACTCACAAAATTGGCTATACAAATTGGTTATGCTGGTTCAACAATAGCCGTACTCACTGTTATCATCCTTATTATACAATTTTGTATAAAGACATTTGTCATAGAAGAAAGACCATGGAAGAATACATATGCCAATAATTTAGTTAAGCATTTGATTATCGGTGTAACGGTATTAGTTGTAGCTGTACCTGAGGGCTTACCATTAGCTGTTACATTATCATTGGCTTATTCGGTTAAGGTGAGTTTTTTTTTTTTTTTTAAGAAACAAAATAAAATAATATCTTATTATTATACAAGATGAGTATTAAAATTTATCAAGAAATATTCACATCTATATTACAAAAGAACCATTTAAAGTCCAACTTTTTTTCTTTAATTTAATCAAGGAGATAATAATACTTTCCAATCATCCCTTATTTATTTTGCTAGAACTATTCTAAAACACAAATTCAATCATGCCCTTGTAATTTTTTGTTGAAAAAGTTGAATTCACTTCTAATAGTTCTTCCTAGCAAACAACTTCCATTTCATTTGGCATAAGTTTTGAGCATATCAAAATTTTATTTAAACTCCATTGCAGATTCATTGATTTGAAATCGATTTCAAAAAAATTGATACTCCCTTGGTATTAGTTGTTCAATGTAAAATTGAAAGTTTCAAGCTTATTATGATGTTTGAAATTGTATTTAAAATTGCATCCAAATCCTTCACTTTAACAAGATTTTTTTGTTTTATTTAAATTTCTCTATAGAAAATGATGAAAGATAACAATTTGGTGCGACATTTAGATGCTTGTGAAACAATGGGCAATGCCACTGCCATTTGTTCTGATAAGACTGGAACATTGACTACAAATCGTATGACTGTTGTTCAGTCATATATATGTGAGAAACTTTGTAAAGTTTTACCCAAAATCTCCGATCTACCATCGAATGTAGGAAATTTCATTATCCAAGGTATTTCCGTCAATTCAGCATATACTTCAAATATTCTGGTAAGTTTCAATGGTATTTCCTTTTTTTTTGTTTATATTTAATAAATTCTGTTTTTTTTTTTTTTTTTTCTATTAAAGCCTGGAGCAAATCCTACTGATTTACCAATGCAAGTTGGTAATAAAACTGAATGTGCTCTGTTGGGCTTCGTACAAGCTCTAGGATGTAAATATCAAACAGTTCGTGATGAAATAACTGAAGATAAATTTACTCGTGTATATACATTTAACTCGGTGCGTAAATCAATGAGTACAGTTATTCCTAGGCCAAATGGTGGTTTCAGATTATACACAAAAGGAGCCTCCGAAATCGTACTTAAAAAGTAAGTCAACCATTTTTTTGCTTCTCTTGTACATATGGATCGCTTAATATTCTGGACGTTATCAAATTTTTGGAAAATGCATTTGAGGGTGTAAAATTTTTAAGCATTCCTTCCAAAATGTGCGACAAAGTATGTCAAAGTTTATAATGCTCACAAATTTGTGTTTTTTTTTTTTACCTCTCATCTAGATGTGCATTCATTTATGGTCATGATGGTGTTTTAGAAAAATTCACAAGAGACATGCAAGATCGTTTAATTCGTGAAGTTATTGAACCTATGGCATGTGATGGTCTACGAACAATTTCAATTGCTTATCGTGATTTCGTGCCTGGTAAAGCAGCCATCAATGAAGTACATATTGACAATGAGCCAAATTGGGATGATGAAGAGAACATAGTCAGTAATTTAACATGCTTATGTGTTGTTGGTATTGAAGATCCGGTCCGTCCTGAAGTACCAGAAGCTATTAAAAAATGCCAAAGAGCTGGTATTACTGTTCGTATGGTAACTGGTGATAATATTAATACAGCACGTTCGATTGCCAGTAAATGTGGTATTTTGAGGCCAAATGAAGAATTTCTTATACTCGAGGGTAAAGAATTTAATCGACGAATTCGTGATACTAATGGTGATGTGAGTATTATAATATCTATTTTCATTGTATTAAACTGATACTAATACATATGAATGGATGCACTTTTTTTTTAGATTCAACAACATCTCATCGACAAAGTATGGCCAAAGTTGAGAGTGCTTGCTCGATCTTCACCAACAGACAAATATACTCTTGTTAAAGGTGAGTTGGTTTAAAATTAAAATCATTGGATGAAATTCAGATTCTTTTTTACTTTAACACTATTATATTTTGTTGCACAGGACATATTCTCATACCTTATTGTTTATTTATAGTCTTAGTGTTTACAATAACTAAATGAATATTTATTATAATTTTCTTTCATTCAACAGGTATTATTGACAGCGCAGTCAGTGAAAATCGGGAAGTAGTTGCTGTTACGGGTGACGGTACAAATGATGGTCCAGCTTTAAAGAAAGCCGATGTTGGTTTTGCAATGGGTATTGCTGGTACAGATGTTGCCAAAGAAGCTTCCGATATTATTCTTACCGATGACAACTTTAGTAGTATTGTCAAAGCTGTTATGTGGGGACGTAATGTTTATGATTCAATTGCGAAATTCTTGCAATTTCAATTGACTGTTAATGTGGTTGCTGTAATTGTTGCATTTATTGGTGCATGTGCTATTCAAGATTCACCACTCAAAGTAAGTTAAATAGTGATAAAAAAAATTTAGACTGCTGCCGTCATGACGTTATGAAACTATTTCATTTGTCTGTGTGTTCTTTTTTTTTTTCTACTTTTAAGGCCGTTCAAATGCTTTGGGTAAATCTTATTATGGACACACTTGCATCATTAGCTTTAGCTACTGAACTTCCAACACCCGATTTATTACTTCGTAAACCTTATGGTCGTACGAAACCACTAATTTCACGCACAATGATGAAAAATATTTTGGGTCAAGGCATCTATCAATTATTTATTATTTTCTCTCTATTATTTGTCGGTAAGTTTAATTTTGCTTTTGTTAAATATATACATTTTCTCTTGATGCTATTTTAATTTTTTTAAACTTAGGTGATGTCCTGCTTGATATCGAATCTGGACGCGGTCAAGACCTTGGAGCTGGTCCAACGCAACATTTTACTATTATTTTCAATACTTTTGTTATGATGACATTATTTAATGAAATGAATGCTAGAAAAATCCATGGCCAAAGAAATGTTTTCGGAGGTCTCTTCACAAATCCTATTTTTTATACAATATGGATCTTTACAGCAATTTCACAGGTAGGTTATTTATATTTTTTTGTTTCTCTTTTGAGTAACAAATTTTATTTTTAAATTCATAAAGTTTAAACAGCCAGATTTTAGTATGATAGAGATGATTTTCGCAAACTTGCATCATCATGTTCGTAAAACGATAGATTAAAAATTATTCATACTGTCGCAAAATTTTAAACGTTTTTTTAAAATTCTTAACCCATAGTAAATTACTTAAAAGGCTTAAGCATTTTAATAAATCGTTTAAAGTTTTGTGCCAGTACGTTGTAGTTAGTTAAAAAGACAATTTTAGTCTGCAATTTTAAAATTTAAGCTCGTTTGTTGAATGTAATTCCCTTGATAACCAATTCAAATTAATTGGCAAATTAAGGCTGAAAAGTTTAATTAGCAAATGTATTTAAGGTTGAATGAATTTTAATTTTGAATTGGAAGTCACCTGACTTTACCCTTTTATCAATCTTAGTAATGCAACGTCGAAGCTACTT
This sequence comes from Episyrphus balteatus, assembly GCF_945859705.1. NCBI lineage: Eukaryota > Metazoa > Arthropoda > Insecta > Diptera > Syrphidae > Episyrphus > Episyrphus balteatus. The sequence goes on along the minus strand of NC_079138.1, from coordinate 5,112,532 downwards.
AAAATCCATTTACAGAGTATTATAAATATAATCTATTTAAATTAATGCCAATGAAAATCACAATGTGGTTTTGGTATGGAGTAGATTATGAATTTTACTATCGTTTTCAAACTCATTATTTTATTAAGAGTGAGTGATGTTTTAAGGCAAATATTTTAAAAACACGTTTAACAAGTGTTTCCTCCTCAGTTGTGTAGTAGATTTATATTAAACTGTATACATATATACTAGACTGGGCCAAAAAAATAAAATATTTTTTTTTTGGAAATTAACTTCAAAAATCTTGTTCAGGATGATGAAAAAAAAATTTGGTGAAAATTTGAGCCGTTAAAAAAAATTTTAAGAGGTCTATCATCGGTGTTTTTTATTTTTATACATGATATGATGTTTTACAACAGAACTGCTAGACGATCAAAGTAAAAAAAATTTCTGTTCATTTTTTCTTATATAAAATTAAATTTCCTACAAAAAAGATCTAAATGAAAATTTTCGTCAGACGAGCCGTATTCGAGTAATTAAGCTTTTTAAATCGAAGTGTTTTTTCAATTTGCCTGTTTCACTTTGGAATTTTGTGATGAGCAAATAAGTGAATAGAAAAATAAAACCTCGACAGATTCTTATAGGAAATTTAATTCTCTACAAAAAAGGTCTTATAGTAATTTTCCCTAAATTGAGTTTTGAAGAAGTTATTCACGATTTAAATCGAGAAAAAAATTAAAAAATCAATTTTCAATTTCAAAATTTTCTAATTCACTGAAAATCCAATATTTTCAAATTAGAAAGATGTTTTCTTGTAGGGAATTAAACGTTCTATAAAAAGTTCCTTGGCAGCAAATTAATTGCTTTAACCGTTTAGAAGATAATCGTATTCAAATCGCAAATGCATACTTGTCATAAGAAAACTATTGAAATCAGTGGGCATTGGTTTTGATACGAATATCTTCTAAACGGTTAAAGCAATTAATTTGCTGCCAAGGAACTTTTTATAGAACGTTTAATTCCCTACAAGAAAACATCTTGCTAATTTGAAAATATTGGATTTTCAGTGAATTAGAAAATTTTGAAATTGAAAATTGATTTTTTAATTTTTTTCTCGATTTAAATCGTGAATAACTTCTTCAAAACTCAATTTAGGGAAAATTACTATAAGACCTTTTTTGTAGAGAATTAAATTTCCTATAAGAATCTGTCGAGGTTTTATTTTTCTATTCACTTATTTGCTCATCACACAATTCCAAAGTGAAACAGGCAAATTGAAAAAACACTTCGATTTAAAAAGCTTAATTACTCGAATACGGCTCGTCTGACGAAAATTTTCATTTAGATCTTTTTTGTAGGAAATTTAATTTTATATAAGAAAAAATGAACAGAAATTTTTTTTACTTTGATCGTCTAGCAGTTCTGTTGTAAAACATCATATCATGTATAAAAATAAAAAACACCGATGATAGACCTCTTAAAATTTTTTTTAACGGCTCAAATTTTCACCAAATTTTTTTTTCATCATCCTGAACAAGATTTTCGAAGTTAATTTCCAAAAAAAAAATATTTTATTTTTTTGGCCCAGTCTAATATATACACACATCCAATAAATGTTAGAATGAAATTTTTGCAGATTTTCAGGCATTTAAATTTAAATTTTTCGTTATATGTACTTTTTATATTAAAACTTTTGACAGGTTGTCATTATCCAATACGGTAAAATGGCTTTCTCAACAAAAGCCCTCTCACTAGACCAATGGCTATGGTGTATATTCTTTGGTCTTGGAACATTAGTCTGGGGACAATTAATCACTTCAGTGCCTACAAGAAAACTACCTAAAATATTATCGTAAGTAAATCCAGAGACACAAACATACCACAAAAACACCTACAACTCAGCAAAGTCGTTTTCTTTTTTTTCGTATTTATTTCTGTTAATATTTTGTTCATCTATTTGTTTTTAATATTTTTTTTTTGTTTTGATTTTATTTTCATTTTCTTTTATTTAACACACACATACAAACACACATTAAAAACATACACAAAAACACAGCACATACTGCAGAATTTACTTGTGCACAAAAAAAAAAATAAGAAAACAGTCCTAATAAACATAAAAGTATAATGACGATAAATTAAATTAAATATTTAAATAAAAAAAGTATGACAGTAACGTACAAAATTGAATATACAAAATCCAGAAAAAGGACATTTGTATAATCGCACGTATAGTATTCTTTCTAAAAAAAAAAACTTAAAAATTAAATTTAAAATAAAAAGTCAATGAAACAAGTATTCAAGTAGAAATTAAGTTCGACACAATTAAAAAAAAAAAAAAACAATATAAGATTAAAAAAGTGCAAAACAAACATTGCTAAAACTTGAAATGTCGCTATACCGACGACAATTTATGTAAATAGATTGAATTTTTTTTAACAATTATTTATTTTTATTTTTGTTTTCTTTATTTATGTTTTTTTGAGTTCTACCTTAACTCAGTAATAGTAAGTAATTTGTATATTAGAAGAAATTTTTTTGTTACCAAGCAACAATTCTCTTTTTTCTTATGTTTTGTTTAGTAAGTTTTTTTAGTTTTTTATTATAATAATGTTGGCATACAAAAATAATATAAAAAAGTTTAAGATGAAAATTCAATGCAATATTTGAATTGAGACAAATTATAAAATAATTCCCATAATTTTTAGCTTGTCATTAGCTTAATGTGTAGTGACAATTAAAATTAAAAAAAAAAATAAATAAATAAATTAATAAGTAATAAAAACAAGTAGCGAGAAAAAAATTGTATGAAATTAAAAATGCCGTAGCGGGAAGCAGGCTCACTTGAAACTTCTGAATCTCCATAAGTACTTACATTTCATATATACACACATGTTTATAAGTAAACGATAAAAACAAACAATTATTTTTTAGTTTTAATTAAAATTTTTGGTTTTTAATTGTTGTTTGTTGTTGTATATTTTAAAATGATCAAACAAACAATACAAAAACAATGAAATAAATACAATTTAAAAAATTGATATAGTAGTTAAGACTTAAGTATTAAAATAATTGACATTAACAACAATAAAAAAAAAAGTCACAAAAAATTACAGTATTATATATTTAAATAAAAAAAAAATAAATAAATAAAACTTTGTTGAGATTATAAACAAAAAAGCATTATATGTGTATATAAATAAAGTTGGTATTTATATTGAACTCTTCTAATTGTTTATACTTTCCAATTCAAAATTGACCCAAAAAATAAATTCAAATACAGAATCTATAAGTAAATGTCTCGCCAGTTAAAAGGTTTAATTTTGAAGTCATGCTTGCCAAAAATCTAACAATTGATATTTTAATTATTTTAAATATTCAAACAAATCAATCAGAAAAATAATAATAATAATAGTATTATTATTGTAAATAACTTGTATTAATTGCACTTATGTTTGAGGTTATTTCGAGATAATTTTGAGGTGGAATCTAAACAAATTCTAAACATTTTCAAAATAAAAGCCACTCTAATATACACATGTATATAATTATATGTATATTTATATTATTAATTATATTATATTAATAATTCATACATCAAAAAGAAAGTTTATTTTCAAAATTGTAAAATTATTTATTGACAAAAATTGGTTGTTAAAAAAAATCTTATTTCAATTTGAAAGTAAATATGAGAATTTATTTAAAAAAGAACAAAACAAACCACATTTTATTTAAAATGCGTCTGAGAAACAAGAGAAACTTTTTTTGTAGGGTGTGTATTTTTTATAGTTGTTGATTCTTCATATTAAAATTTTTAAACAAAAGCACAAAAAGTGTGTGGTGCTGCACGTGAGTTTTTTAAAATTTTGTTTAAAAAAAAAACGAAACAGCTTTGCAAGTTTGAGGCTCATATTTAAGTTTAAAAAAACATACAACTACTCAATTTTGCTACCACAAATTATTTCATATCTCATTGTTATGTTCGTCTTGAATATTTACGTACTCTCTTTCATGTTGCTTTAATTGCTGTTAGTGAAGGTTAAAATTTCTCAGACGATCGACCACGAAAAACCTAAAAAAAAAAATAAATCTTCTTGTCATCAGACATTAGAGCGCAAGGAAAATCTTCGAAAAGTAAAATAATTGCAATTTTTTCAATAATTTTCAGCGAGTTATTGCGCCGCTACTCCATTTTCTTTTACTTCTTCGAAACTAAGGATATATTTGCTTACTCGTGAAATTCTTTTTCAACAAAATTTCGCAATGAATGGTTTTTATGTTTCGATATATCTTGTGTTATTTGGTTTGCTTCGCTTGAATTTTTTTTTCCAACAGCGCTGTGTAAATGTTAGCCATCATCATAAATTTAAATTGAATTAATGCTGAACTTGTTTTGCATGTTGTTTTTTTCAAGTCAATAAAAAAAAAAAAAAAACAAAGGTAAACAGTTTTTGGGTTTGAGTTTACAATTCATCCACTCTCTTCAATCTTCACTTCACTCTCGGATAAGGGCAACGTAAAGAAAACAAACCGTGAACGCATAAAATGTTTTTTTTCATACAAAGTAAAACAAAAATCGAACTGGGTATGTACCACTACATTGAATGTTTTGTGATGTTAAAATTAATAATACAAAAAAAAAAAAAAAAAAGAAGTACTGTTCAATATCGAAACACCAAAATTCAAAATTCAAAATTCCATTCAACAAAAAATTCCAGTGTAAAACAACTACTTTTATTTTATTTTTATTAATTTTTATTATTTGTTTTTATTTATCGGTTATTTTTGTATTTAAAAATTTTTTTTTGTTGTTGTCTCTTATTGTTATTTTGTTCTATTTATTTGTTTTTATTCTCTCTCATTGATGTACAAATACATACTTTGTTCGATATAAAAGAAATATTTCTATCACAGAATTCATCAACTAAATTCGGAATTTCAACTATAAGCTCCCCAAAGTAAATTTCAATTTTGTTGAGAATAAAGTCAGAATATATTTTGAGCAATTTAATTCTTGGAAATTAGTCTCAACTTTACTCATCATATGTTATATGTATTGGTAATATTATCATAATATCTAAAAAAAATGTTTATTATATAATTTCAAATATTACCCTTAAAAGATCAACCAAAAATTTCTTTTACCCTAAAATCTTGCCATAATTTTGTTCTCGTCAGATAATAATTAAAAGATCTCAAATGGCATAATTTCGCGACTTGAAAAATTGCTGTATTGACAAATACGTGATATCAATTAATGTTCTACATGGTTGTCAATGGGACATTTAATAGTTGAGTTCCGATTTTTTTCAAAAGAAAACTAAGGTGGATAAAATATCAACTTAAAAAATTCTATGATAGAAATAGAAAGGAAAAAATAGAGCAATCTTAATGAAATACTTTACTTTAATAAAATCACTCATTTAAATTTAATTTAATTTTCCTATATTATACATAATTTATACATTACCACTGTATTTAATTGGATGAACTAATTTATAAACAAAATATTAAAAGTATAGCAAAAAAAAAAAAAAAAAAAACAAAAACAAACATAAAAAACATTAGATAAAATCTTAAACACATAAACAAAATTGTTCTGTATATTTAACTACTTATGTCTGCATGTTCTGTTAAGCACATTATTTTAATGTATTTTTTTTTTTTACAAAAAAAAAAAATAACCTTTGTATTAAAATCGCAAGAGAATGATTAATATTAAAAAAAAAAAATTGAAACAACTTTGCTACGTAAAACTAAAAAAAAAAAAAACAAAAAAAAAATTAAACATATTTTTTTTTCTCATTTTTTATTATATAAATGTATATACAAAACATATAGATTTTTTTTTTATTTTCTAAAAACAAAATAATTAAATTATTTATTTTTATCTCTCTCTCTCTCTCTCTCTCTCTTCTTTCTCTGTTGTATATTTTTGTTTTCTATTATTTTCATTTTCTTTATATCTTAATAATTACAGGTGGGGTCGTGGTCATCCCGAAGAATATACCGAAGCGATGAATTTAGGTGAAGAACGTTTCGATTCAATTGATTCCGATAAAAAACCACGAGCGGGACAAATTCTATGGATTCGAGGCCTAACACGTTTACAGACACAAGTAAGTTTTTCAGTTTTTATTTATTTTGTAATTTGTATTATTTAATCTCAAAAAAAAAAAAAAACAAACCAAAAAAAAAAAAACTTTTCTTCTTCATAGAATTTTGAAAATATCTATATTTACCTATATTTTTAAATTTTTTTAATTATTCCACCATCAATATATTTATTATATACAAAATATTAAATATATGTGCGAAAAAACAATCCTCCATATTGAAATAGAAATAAATAAAAAAAAAATACGTCGTTTGAAAAATAGTTTAGGGAACAAAATATGCTACATTATTGTAGACAAAAAAAAAAGAAAAAACAATGTTTCCAACATTTTGGGAAAGTGTTTGTTTTAGTTTTTATTTTGGTTTTTCCTTTACTGTGGATAACTTAAGTTGGGTTTTTTTATTCTCTTAATTTCATATTTTATTTTACTTAATTTCTTTTAATTACTTGGTGTGATACCTACATGAATTAATTAAAAATGAAATAAATATAGAATTTTTAGGAAAACAACAAATTAATAAAGACTATTTTTATATATCGAATTAAGTGCTGAATGTCAATAAATTTTTGATTTGAAGATTCACAAGTTCAAACAAAAACTTGTATGTATAATTCCCAAGGAAACTTTCCCAGAGCAAACCAATAACTTTCTTTTTTATATATTTTCACAAAAATAAAATTAAAAAAAAAAAAAAAATCATAACATAATTATAAGAATCCTATTTAGTTTATTTTCGTTACTGTCTTTATGTATCGAATCAATTTGAAATGTTGGTTTGGTTTTTACATTGATACACTACATGGGTTATTTTATAAGTTTTGAAATAGACAAACTGAGGAAATCATTGAAAATGACTTTATTTTTTTTTTCAAAACAAAATTTCTTAGTGAAGATTTCTGAAATGTGGAATCCACTCTTGCAACCGTTTATCGACGTACCAATAAATTTGCATTTAATGAGTAGGCCTAAACCTTCATAAATAAAGGTGATCACTTCTTGACTTTCGATTATATGATTTTCATTAAATAGCGCATATTTATATAACTTTAATTGAAGTATAAAAAGAGAATGCGTGATTCTTAAATTACAATCTTTAATTTGTATTGATTTTTTTTTCTGCCCAGCTTAAAGCTGATTTTCAGACAACCATAAAGTGTTAATTGTTCTTCGCCATTTAAGGTTGAAGTTAAATTTATTAATCGGTAAACAATTGGGTTAAATAAATTCATCTAGAAAATCGTATATGATCAATGCAAAAAACTCAAAACCTAACACACAAAAAAATATCAGCATATATTTTTGAACAATATTTCAACGATTTGTTTTGTTTGCTTTTTTATAAAAAAAAAAAAAAACTCAAGGCTATATTTTTCATTTAGAAACACTTAAAGTTTCAATCCAATTTAATTGTTTAAATAGAATGGGTTTTTAGTGGAAAGAAAAAAAAAAAAAACGAACTCATTATTTCGTAAATAGAATAATTTAATAATATCAATTTTTATTGCAAAAATTATACCCCTATCAAAAACCAAATATTTTTCTGCTAGCTAAAATTAATTTGCATATGAATCTTTGGTCTCATTTTTGCACAGGACAAGAAAGCATTGTTTTGTTCTTCCTCTCCATCACCAAAAGAATATTTTATTCCTCCGATGAACTTAAATTTAAATACCACCCGTCCCTTGAAAATGTTTCTTATTTTTGTCTAAAATAATGCACAAAATCAAAGTATAGAAAATAGAATTTTAAACATATTATTTTTATCATCATTTGATTTGATACAAATAGTAAATGACCCTCTTCCAACAACAATAAAACAAAAAAAATAGGTGTCACTTGTATAATTATTTATATGATTTAAAAAAAATAGGACTCAAAACATAAATTCCAATGAATAGTTTCAAAAGATTCATTACATTATCAAGTATCCACTTTAAGGTTAGGTGCCCAGACCCCCCCCATCCAGCAGCCTTTGCGGAAACTTTTGGTTGCACTTTTTTTGTATGATCAATAGATTTACATAAAACCAAATGTAATTGAGTAAAAGTAACTGTAAATGTTGCCAGACCACAAGGTTACATACATTTTAGTTTTACCAATTTATTAAATCAATAAGTTTTGCCAAGTCAGTTAGTTTTTGGCGGTTTGTTATTATTAAGGTTAGCTCAATTGGTCAATATGTGGGGTGGGTTACTGGCCCAACTTAAAGTGTGAGTGAGACTTGAAGA